>NC_092193.1:8982500-10182500 GCF_043641665.1 Enoplosus armatus
CGTCATTGTTATCAGGATCAGCTGATCAGAGATCACCAGTCAAAGCTACTCTGGCTAATGTGGAACAAAGACAGCAGGGGATAGTTTCTCCTTCCTGAGCTTTAATATCTGAGTATTTATGACAGAGAGATGGTGTGTGTGTGTGTCTGTGTGTGTGTGTGTGTGTGTGTGTGTGTGTGTGTGTGTGTGCGTGCGTGTGTGTGAGTGTGTGTAAGAGAGAGTTTGTGTCCACTATGTAATTATAGATTTAGCAAACCCAAGGCTTAGTGTGACTCAATCAACCTCTGATTTGTTGGGTGGATGGATACTGACGATAATGAGATGTGTGTGTGTGTGTGTGTGTGTGTGTGTGTGTGTGTGTGTAGGTGTGCTTACCAGTGTGCAGGGGAACAGTACATTCATATTACATATTGTTCCACCTTTTTCTCCAAGATATGTATGACCAGTGTCACTGCCATTTATTTGTGTCTGTGTGTGTGTGTGTGTGTGTGTGTGTAATGCCACTTCTAGTTAATTAGAAAGCTTTTCGTTGATGAAGGCAATTCATACCGAGCTAAAAAAACACACTCTGCACAATCCCACGGTGCATTCATAGTGATGATGTATGGATTTTTTTTTCTGAATACACAGAGAGGATTATGGGATTTGTAGTTAAATGTTCACAATTGCAGAACACTATTTCCTAATTTTACTTTTCTTTCTTTACTTAAATTCTTACTTAAATTGCTGAATGTTTTTCAAGCAGATTTTTACAAATTGTAAAACACTGAATAAATAATTTTGGAAAAAAAACAGCCATCCAGTATGATACTACACCTTCAAAATGAAGTGTCCAACAGTGCTGCTGTGTGTGTGTGTTTTTGTAGACTTATATCCAACTGCATGAATCTCTGCTAATAGCGCCGCTGTGAGTCTATAAGGTTGAAATACCACAGTGTAAATCGTTGACATTAAATCCATTTTATGTTGCAGGCTGACCCGGAAAAACAAAATTATGGCTACGCTTGCTCTCTCGCTAATTGGAATGAGACTGGAGATGCATTTATTTACTGAACATAAAATAGTACCCTCCGGCTTCCAGCTCCGATGAAGGTCTCATCTCCCCTCCTCATTACACTAATCAATTATGAGCAAATCCTCTGTTATCGGGCATACAGTACGTACAGGCCGTAACAACAAATACAACAAGCCGACTAGATAAACAAAACAAGCAAATAGGTCATCAGAAAAGGTGATTAAGCAAGATAGAAAGTGATTAAAATAGAAAAGTCCCATTTCAAGCTCACTCATGCTGATCAAAATCTTATTTCTGACTTTATAAGCTATAACAGGATTTTACTACACAGAATAGAAGCAGGACAACTGTGGCGTTTGTTTAAAATGACCCAAGAGGGAAGGGAAAACAGCTCTTTGTTCATCAATAAGATAAAAAGAATTTCAAGCTTCCAGACAATTCATGATTTTAATTGATTTCTACAACATAATTTAAATGCTACGTTTTTTTTTTACGACAAGACTGCTGAGTGAGAATAATAAAAGACCTGCACCACCTGCACGGCTGTCATAAGTATTTAACTTGTTATCCATACATAAAGCTGTCAGTGCCACAGGCTTCAAGCAGAGCACAAATATCAACTGTAATAATCAGTTTCAGCACAGATAAAGTAGAGACGTCTGCTCCATTTGTATTTCGACAAGATGCCAACCCGATATCTGCAGACTGGTGGCTAGGTAGCATTAGCTTGCTGACTACATGGCAGCAACAGACTGTGGATCAAGTAAAATCGGCACACTGCCCCGTCGACTCGTCCCACGACCAGAGAGGAGGCCTCGTCACCTAACACAGCCCACATCATTTTAGTCTTTTTTCAGCGTTTGTCACCCACATATAGTGGAACTATTCACATCACAGTTTGCGGGACTGTTGTGAATCAAAATGGCTAATGTAGCCACCTAACATCTACTAAAATAACCCTTTTGTGTTGTAATAACTCAATTTTCCTGATGTAGACATTTTACACATCATGCAAAAACAAAACATTTGAATTCATTCGATTTTTAACAGCACTTGGAAACGGTGGTGAAAGTGGAGGAGTATCATATGGCATTATTACTCACCAAGGCCAGGCGGGATCTCAGGGCAGGGCGGCAGCGGTTTGGGGGAAGGTGTCTGATTGGTCTCCGGCTGCACACTTGGCATCAGCTGCTCGCCTGTGGCCAGGTAGCTGGCTAACGTTGTGTTGGGCCTGGAAAGGTTGTAATAGTAATAATGATGTCCGTTCCCTGCTGCTCCGCTGATGTTATTCCTGGATCCGTTGCGACCGTTGTTGAAGCGGCTGAAGAGGTCGAAGCGCTGCGAGTAGACGTCGAAGTACAGGATCATCATGATGAGGAAGTGGAGCAGGCAGAGCAGCAGGACGCCTTTACAGATGCGCTCCAGAGTCCGGCCCAACATCAGCCGGGTCATGGCCGAGGAAGATGACCGTCCTGCGACGGCCAGCCACGACAACGCTGGCACGGCTACAGGCATACGCTCAGCCGGACGGCCATGTGGGCAAAATTAACTGCTATTAGATCTCTGATAAGGACATGTGGTTATCTGACTTCTGCAGGGGTCATGGGGTCATTAATGAGGAGAGGCAGGTTACACAGTCAGCTACACCTAAAGTCTGAGTTGCCAGACTCAGCCAGCTTGCTTCTGGTGCGTCCACAGATTGCCTGCATGACAAAAGTACACAAAAGTGTTTTAATCACCCTCAATCCCTGGGTGAGATGAACCTTGATCCAGGAACTTCTGCTCATTCACTAACGTACTTAACTGCAGATACAGCAAATAAGTACTAATGATAAGTTCAGTGTAATCTAAGACATAAGGCCCCGATTTCAGATAAAACCTTGCTGATATGGGCATGCGATCATATGTTGAGTTAGTCGCTAACCCAGAGTGAAGTTGCTGCTGCAGCCATGTGGTGTCCCAACGTTAAAAGCCAAGTCCAATTAGTCCAACGACTGACGCTTAAAACTTCCAATCAATACGTGATCCCAGTGACGGCGCACAACTGGAAGCCGCCGACAAACATTCATCAGTGTAGAGTAGGGGCTCAGCTGACATTTCAGTCGAGATGTCCTCCTCTTATGGCATCGAGTCGGTCACAGAGTTTTCAAAAATACTGTCTCCTCTGCTGAAGGAACCTGAAGGAAAATAAAAGACAAAGGCGATTTAATTACACTAATTTATCAAACGTTTAACTAAAAGGATGGCTGTGTGCTGTTAAACAGTGTTAATGTTTTCACCAATGCAGGTGAAGTGCCATTAATCATCGCTGTGCATTTTCACCCAATACAGCGACTTACTGCATTATTCCCCATATGATATCAAACTAAACATCGATAATCCTCTCAATTCAAGAGGATTCAGTGACCTTGTTATTATTCAATATGGCTGGTTGAATAGCAGTGAAATACATTTGGAGGTTCACTCTCACTAGAAAAAGAAGTACACATGAGAATATGATGGAAACAGAATCAACAACAAAAGCATCTACAGACACAGACAAACAAAAAGCTTTGACTGGGGCTGTTCAGCCGAATTGACATGCCGAGTCAATTTTCCAGTCAAGTGGTTTAAAAAGCATTTATGATGGAATGAGACGGCAAGTGGGAATACACAATGCAGCGAACATACGAGCAATGGAGAGAAGGAGGGGACACTTAGAGTTTCCCCCACAGGCTATGCTTATTGTAGGTTTATGGCTTTTCCAATCAATGAGAGAAAAGAAGAAGATGAGGTTGAAGTAGAGGATAAAAGGCCCTGACCGACACCAGACTTTCTCATGAAAAACCAACCGAGTCAGAGAGAAGGAAAGAGAGGGAGTGATAAATGCTGAAATACTAATGCTGTTGTTTGGAAAAGGATGGATATTTAATGCATGTGGCAGCTCAGATTGTCTCCAGTGGCGCTTAACATAGCAGATACCCACTGGGAAAATCCCTCAAACATGGCAAATGTTTTATATTTTATTGCACATTTAGCATTTCTGGAAATTGGTTGTTTGTCAGCCAGACTGGATGGGAGGAGGAGACATACACTTCGGTTTTGTAAAATACTGTTAAACCTCAATTATTTTGTATTTAATACTCTCAACTACCGAAAGCCGGCATTAAATGTCTGATTCATCGCTCCCTTTAATTGTTCTTTGATCAGATAGGTTCTGATTTAAGCTAAATTTAAAGTCTAACTTTGAGAACCCAAAACAGCGAGGTGCAGACGAGCGAGTGCGAGCTTCAATCCAAGTCCATCAAAATGTTTTCGGCTATCTTGCTTTTATCTGGCTGATTTTTCGAGAAAAATTGGAAATTTAGTTAAAGGCAGAGAGGTTATCTGTGGTTACCTGTAACTATTAAGAGATGTAAGAGACATAAGTATTAAAGTTTAATTTAACGAGTACAGAATTTGTTGAATTTGAGATTTAACCTCTTTTTCTCCGTGAATGGGTAAAGATGAAAGATTGCATTTGCTCAATAAAAAATCTAAAATGTTGGTTATATTGTATCTTTTGTATTTGTAGTGATTTATGTTCATATGTCCACTAAGTATAAACATGTTATTTTGCAAAAAGTCTTTACATACTTGACTATATGCCTATGGTGATCTACAGGTCACATGACCGATCAATAAACTGTGTGTAAGGAATCCAGAAACAACTTCAGACATCACACTGATGAGGGCAAGATAGCCGAAAACATTTGGTGAATAAGGCATCGTGTTCTGGAGAAGAGCTGCGCAACGTGTTTTAATGTTGACGGACTTATATCTAAATTTAAGTTTATACTATTTTACAGGAGCTTATGTTGAACCAAACAAGACAAAAGTAAAGTTCTTAAAGTAAAGGAATCAATTTGGAAACTAAAATTTAATATTGTATGAGAAAAAAACTGTCCAATTAAATTAGAACGCGATAAGGTGAAATGCAGCATAAACTAAAAATAAGATCTGTGCCTGACTGGTTTGGTGAGTTTCTATGTTGCTTCTTGAGGCAGGTGGAGGCAAAATGCAGCAAATTGAAACATACGTTGGGTGACTGGGCTGATGGCTGCTGCCTGTCCAGAAAGTTGGCTGCTTCGTGCTGTTTCTGTCTTTTGTCTGTGGGCAGAAAAGTCGGCCAAGACTGAGCCTCCAGGGGAGTGTGTGTGTGTGTGTGTGTGTGTGTGTGTGTGTGTGAATGTTTGTGCGAGTTAATGAGATGGATTTCTGCTGACCGGAAGACCCGGACACCGCACGCCAGTCGCACCATAATGCTTGTGCAGGTCAGCATTTATTTCCCAGCCGTGCTGCTCTTCAGTGACGAAACAGGCTGCCATGTAATGTATCAGGGGTGAATTTTTCAAACATGTGGTGAGGCAGTCAGACAGATAATCAGTAAGACAGACAGAGGAGTCCTGCCCTATTTTCTGCTTCAACTACACAGCTCGGGGGCAAGCGGGTTGCCCTCTGTGTCCAACAGGTGTTGGACCATGTGATTGTGATAGTGATAGTGATAGTGATAGCGTGGCACTGCTAAAAAATCAGCAGCAGAAAAACAGAAAAAATAAATCCACAGACAAGATCAAGAAGCTATTTTGCCCGGGATGACCAGCTGCACAGGACTTATCAGAGATCAATGTAGATACAACTCACATCAGTGCTTTTTCTCTCATGTGGGGTACGAAAATGAACTAAATCCATCTGCACCTCGGCCTCTTTATTTGCTGACATTTCGCTCAACTGAATTTTCTGAAGACAACAAGTACTATCTTGAGATTTTATTATTTTTTTGTCTTGAAAAAGGTCAGCAGGCCGAAACAAAAGACAATAAGGAAATCTCTGTCCTTCACTTCACTTGCTTTCTTCCTCTCTCTGGGACATCTCACAGGGATTGTATACAAGTGCAGAGTGTTCACTTTCAACTTAATATGTAAATGTTACCTTGGGAGAAACAACAAAGTCAGGAATGACTCTGTGAAGTCTTTGAAGCTTGTAAAGTCGTGGAGAGATGGAGAGAGAGAGACCAAGGAGAGAGTCAGAGATGGCCACAGTGACAGAGAGAAATAGACCTTTTATGTAACCAGTTTATTCAAGGATCCTTGTAAGTCCCTTTTTAACAACAGCAATAAATTTCATAACAGTCCCAGATCATATCATGTCTGCCAAGGAACCCACAGAGAAAGGCTGAAAATATGTGAGGTGGAATACAACTGCACATTTCCATCTCCATTAGGTTTCAAGGTTGTTTCTAAATGAGCAGACCAAAGACTGGACAGTCCTGATGTCCTGTCGTCATCATCATCATCATCATCATCATCACTAAGCAGTAGTAAGTTACAGATGACCAAAGAAGGAAAGGGTAACAGAAAATCACTGAGATTATAAACAAAAACAATGATAGAGCTATAAAAAATGCAGCTAAAGTCACAACTTCAACCAATCAAGGACACAATGCTGTACGTCATGGCTCCTAGTTTCATCAAAATTAAACCAGTAGTGAGTCCCAAAGTGGCCAATCTTTGTCATTTGTAAGGATTTCAGAGTTTCCCCTACCACAGAGAGTAGGGGCTCACTAATCTGTATGTAAAGCTGCAAGAAAGCGCAGCCTCCGTCACCGAGGTTAACAACCGTGCTAACTCATTGTTCAGTGGGTTGTAGATTAATTATAATACAGCGAGGGAGGAACTGTGAGAGAGGATGTAGTCAAAGTGAGCTAGTGGGATCAAGAGGTGTGGGTGACACCTCACCAAGGTAGGCAACACCTTTTAGAATCCCATTCAGTACCAATTAAAAAAACAAATTAATTAATTTAAATTTTAAGCCTAGCTTAGCATAAAGTCTGGAAACAGGGGGAAACGGCCAGCCTGGCTCTGTCCAAAAGTAAAAGAAATCTACCTATCAGTGCTTCTAAAGCCCCCTAATTAACTAATGATATCTCGTTTGTTTGTGTAAAACGACGTTTCACGGGGGCGTTTCCAAAATGTCCCAAGCTGTCACAAATTCCTATTAATTCCTATCCAAACTATTCCTATAAATTTGCCAGTTAGGAGTTAATGAGAAGTGTCAGGTTATAATGGTTGTACACCTGCATGAATATGATTGGACATAACTAGTCAGCTGGTAGCCAAACAGCCAGTGACTGTGGAGCATGAATGAAGCATGATCAGCTAATGTAAGAGCAAAGTCGGTGCTCTGCCTGAACGAACACAGTGCTTCATTAGTGCAGAAGCCGTCAGTGAATTAACTGATAATAAGCTGATAAAAATAAGTTATTTATGCAGTAGAAATATCAAACATTTGCAGCTTCTCAAATATGAGGATTTGCTGCTTTTATCTGTTTGGTGTCACTGAATATCTTTGGGATTAAATCAGCAATGTGAACACACCACTTTGGGCTAACTTTGGTAACTTGTGATGGCATTTGTTAAACTTTTAACCTTCGCTCTCTTTCTGATGACGATGTTGAATTTGATAACCCAAAATTCTCTACAAACTCCACAGAACATCTTGAGTTGGGATGATGTTTTGGCAAGTTTTCACATAAGAGCTGGGCACAAAATAAAAGAGGAGAGTGTTTCAGCGACACTTCAACCAGAATTTTAAGATGTTAAAGTAAAGCTTTTAATAGAATATTAAAACATACGGGATCAACTGACCTCAGACAGAGAGGAAAAAGACTGACAGAGAAAAACATAAAACTTAACAGACTGTCATTTCTTTTTCATTTTGCAAAGGTCATCTTGTTTTCATTTGTTGCTGTGATCATCTTACTCCTTCTAGTTCTTGACAAACTACAAGCCAAAGGAGCTCATTGAACTCATCATTTAAATGGGAAACATTTTCAAATACACATATATACGCAAACACGCAATGTGCACACGTACATACAAGTGTAGCTTTCCATTGGTCCAGTGCTACATTTATTACAACACCTAAACACTCACACAGATAAACACACAGTCAGAGGGGAAATGCCTTGACAGATGCATCTGTAAGTGCAAGGAACTTCCTGTTTCACCTGGACACTTTTCTTGTGCAGTTTTGGATTCATATTTTGAAATGCGCTGCCAGTGGAAACTCTTAACACCTCTTCAGGTTTGTTGGCATCAGCTGTAACAGGAGGTACAGGGATTGTACGTTTCCAAAAACATTCTCTTTGCGCTGCACTGTATTTGTCACCAGAAAATAAACAGTATGTTCTGGAAGCACCAGTCAGTGGAGGGATATATTTGAGCTATTGGGGCACAACAGAGGGCCTAAGGACAGCAGACAACATGTTTCACTTGATATACACACAATCTACTGATTCTATCACTGCATTCATGTAACTTGCCAATCTATAGGTTGAAATGTTATTTTCATGGTTAAGAAAATCAAGTATGGATAATTATGGCGATGAAAATGAATATTTGAGACCTCGCAAAGTTAGAGGCCAAAGAACTGAGCTTTGAGTTTTAATCTTAAACATCTTTTTCAGCTACAAATTACAGTAATCTCAATCACTCGAAAAACAATAAGTCAGCTGTTGTACTCGCTTGAAGTATCATTGCTGAGTAACGATGGGTGTTTTCTCTGTCAAGTTTATTTGTCACCATTGCCGCATTTGACAGCTTTTCCCTCCAAATGCAGCATTCCTGTGTGGAGCAGCTAGCCTCCCGTATCCACGGAAAACAGTAAGCCAAGTAGCTTTAGCTGTACGGTCTGATTCTAGTTCTTTTGGCGGCCCAGGTTCAGTTGTCTCAGTCGAGGGATTATTTTCTTTTAGCTCTGTTTATAGTGACAAATCTTTCCATCACTTGCTCTCACAGTCGCTATTTGTGACTGCTGTGGACCCGGAAAACTTACAAGCTGAAAAGTGTGTCTTCCCTTATTATTTAACAGGGTAGGGTTTAAATAGAGTGATTTGGATGTTTATTGCTTGAAAACATAATATAAAAATGTGAAACCTAAATGTTACCTCTTTTCTGTATGATGAAACTTAAAAATGCACAATTAACAACACACAAAGTATTAGTTCTTGATATACAAATGAGCTCTCATTAGTGATAACTCTTAAATTAAGAATAAAAACTGCTCTTGAGTGTTAAACCCTTCTTTTTTTAAGCCAAGTTCATCCTTTAAGGTGCAGCTCTGAAATTTACATTTTAATAACACTGCAGGACTTAGTTGTGGTACTGTGGTTTCTGGCTTTGCTCAAGCGTTGTTCATGTACACAACTACAGATGTGACTCTCACAGACCCGAATAATAACGTACAGTATATGAATTCCTGCTTTAAGTGGAAATTTATGTCACTGTAGCGCTGAAACGCCGCTTAGGATACATACAAACATGGATGTAAGATTAACTAGAAGGATATAACACATACACAGTGTGCGTATGTTCAAACCAACCTGTCACAAAGTGCTGTCAGTCGAATCAAGGCATTAAGTTGCCGTATGCAGGGTAAGCTGAAACACTCCTGTGTGAATATTTGCAGGCTTGAAAGGAACTCTTTAAAGAGACTGTACTTGTCCAATAACTTCTGGTCTTGTCACATAAATGTAATGGATGCCTCACTTTCAGACTTAACACACACACACATATCAAAAAGTACATTCAGATGAAGTGCCAGCTAAAGCTCGTACAATGTCTACAACATCTGTATCTTAAAATTTTAATTGGTTGCCAGACGGGTAATTTGTGAGGGTACATAATTCATCGAGTCTAGGCCGAGCATATGCTGGAGGGAGAGTTCAGTCTGTGACTGCACTGGGGGCTTTTAATGTGAAGGGACAACTCAAAACAAAAAAAAATCACCTCTTGTTACACACAGTCACATCAATGATTTCATCCTAAAAACAGCTGGACCGTAGAGCTTTGGGTTAGAAATCAAAATGCCCACATTTATAGCAATGAATAGCAATAATCCCAGCCTGTTCCAAAGGTCACATGGTTTTATTCAAAGTTCATAGCATTAAGTGCAGAGCTGCTCTGGAGACTTTTTATCCTACCACTGCTAACCACTGGTCAGCTCCACTGGAACATTTGTGGGTTGAGTTCAGCTCCAGCTACAGTACATGCAGGGCCAAAGAGTCAAAAGAAAGCTAGGAGTATTTTAACCGCCGACCTTTTAGCCACAGGTTCCCAAGTTCAGTCCAGTCAGTCCACAGCAACGCTCAGATTCAGTAAATGTCAGCGTGAGGTTGAGGAATCTTTAAGTGCAAATGAAAAGATTTCTAAACTTTTCCCTCCACTCATTCTGTACAGCAGTTTGTCCGTTCCTCTCTGCGCCACTTCACCTCTCATTCAAACCAAACAACATGTTTCAGTCTCCACAAAGACAGGAACACGAGAGGAATCACCAGAACGCATTTTCAAACTTCAATTATTTGTGAGAAATGTGAGATGTGCATCTTTGTGCAGTTTAAACTTTGTTTGTATCGCGGGTGTCGTTAATGTGTGCATGTGTTCTGAAACTAAAACCAATCATGTACTGTATGTCTATAATCTGGGTGTCTTATTGTCAAAAGATCCAAATTTAACAAAATTCAAAATGCTCTGTAACATGTTAACTGCCGAATGGAATATAAAAACAAACAAAACAAAAAAGATATAAAACACTGTACTGTGTATGATAGCTGTCCTACTAGCTGGTTTCCACTCTATGATAAACTAGGGCTGCAGCTAATGACTACTTTCATTATCAATTAATCTTTTTATTCTTTTCTTCATTAATTGATTAGTAAGAAAAGCAATATCAGAAAGCCCAAGTTGACTGACTAAAAGCCCATATTAAGTTTACTATCATAGAGGAAAACCTGCACATATTCACAATTGAGGCGCTGGAACCAGAGACTTTTGTGGCATTTCTGCTTAAAAAAATGAAATAAAAATTTATCAATCATCATAATCGTTTCAGCTCTAGAACAGACCACAGAAATCATCAGCAACATTATCTACTGCAGGGACACAGTGACATTACTGAATCTGTTGCTGTTGGCAGTGCTGCACCTCTGCTGCCTGCAGTGCACCATAGAAGCATCAGATTTGTTATGTAAAAGGAAATGCATCAGTACTTTTGGTCTACAGGCCAGTTAAGTTTCTAGAAACCACCAGGGGTTTCTATTTTTCTTTAGTTTTCATCTCTTTTAATATATGAAAGCATCATTGTGTTGATGGGAACTTTCACAGCCAGTGTAGACAGACTGGTATCTGTCATCAAAAAGCTGTAAATGGCACTGTGACTGCTTTTAACTGAAATTATGATGTTTGCATAATCATCTCATCATCACACACATTCTACCACTGTTTCCTTTAGTACAATTTCTCATTTTCCTCTAATTACCTCAGACTTCCTACAGTACCAGATTTCAGCCAGGTAACACAACAGGCTCCACAGCAACACACCATCCAACACTAATCCTTTTCAACACATAATTACTTTCACAGTTGGGTTATGTGGAAAAAAACTGTGATTTCTAAAAGGAAGTTTTAGCTTTGTTTCAGGTTCAGGTACAGAACGGCACCACAGGAGCTGTTAGGAGATCAGTGTCGTGCTCAAGGGCACCTCAGCAGGGCAGACGCACAAGGCCACACGAGCCTTCAACGCAGGTCACTGCTGAGGCACATGGCAGGAGATCAAAGAGGGATGAAAGGAAGGGGAGTGGAGCATTAGGATGAGTGAGAGCTGTGAATCAGGTGCAGATTCAAAAACTGAAAACATCAATCTGCAGAGGGGCTGAATATAAAGTAATACAGTTGTATTGGTTGGGGCCCACTCCTCCACATACTGTGTTTCTATCCATTTGGCATCAGAGAGCTGAGCACATCAAATGAACAAAGAATATGAGGCTGTGCGCACCCAAAACACGGAGGTGACGTAAGCCGGCCAGCAGTTGGTATAGCAACATACAACAACAACATACAAAAACAACAACAACTGTCGGCCCATTTGTCCGTGTTTCTTAAATGTTAAAGACAGTTTTTAAAAATGGCGGTTGCCGGAGCTGCATTGGTGCACGTGTTTGACCAATCAACAAACACTTACGTCACTCCAACTGTCCTCCAACTTTTCTTAGAACAGTGAAAAAGTTCCTCCGGTCCGAAAAACGCCTATTGATCATCTATCGACTGTCGATTAGCGGGACAAGACAAACCAGACCGGAAGGCGAGTTCTTCTGCTCACAACGTTCAGGCTAACTAATGCTACGGGAGTGTTTAGCGCTGCAGATATGCGACAGCACTCGATCGCAGAGAATACATAATTTAAGCATCTGGTCAAAGTGATTGAGCCCCACTAAAATGTGCCTTCAGTGTGCATGTTAGTCAGTCCGTTGTTCCTGCTTCATACTTCCCTGCAGTTGTTCAGGAGTTGTCATCAGGTCAGAGTCTTGGATGGAGCATTACTGACATTTGTGTTATTATTTTTTTTTACAATATGTCAGTATTTCAGTGCATTAACTGTTACAGTAAGAATTATGTTGAATGTTTTCATTTTTCAAAATAAATGACATGGCATTTTGTTTTCGCTGCTTTACCGAAAACATAACAAACCGTGACCCTAAAACCGAGGTACAAACCGAACCGTGAATTTTGTGTGCCATTACACCCCTAGTATTGGATGTCTAAAAAAGAATGCCTTGTCGTATTTAATGTGTTAATGTTAACGTTACACATCTCGTTTTAACTTATGAGGGTAGTTGGTCTATGGGTAGTTTATTACTGAACCCACCCGTCACAAAGCCACACCGTCACACGCCGCACCACCCACCACCACAAGTAAATTCTCAACCTGTGAGAAACGCTGCATATACACAGCCTGCTACATCCTGTGTCTCAAGCTCTGTGTGTTTTCAGATGATCTCAGGCTACAAGCCTTGTTTTGATAATATTATATATGCATGTTTACCAATTGATGTGGAAGACAAGACAATTGACTCCTACTTTCAGTCTTGTATGAAGACTTACTGCAACTTTGACAACTACGTCCGACCATTTGTATTATCTTTCTTCAGTCAAAGCAGCTTTAATCAATATTTTTATATGAACACATATGACTGATTGTATATGAAAGGTATCGCTATTGATGAACCTACAGAGAATTATGATCCGACTAGGGAAAGGGAAGTTAGATTTTTTTGCTTTCTTGACAAAAGTTAGTTGAGGAGATTGATACCACTCTCATGTCTGTCTGTTAAATGTGAAGCTACAGCCAGCCACTTGGCCAGGCACAGCAACTTCCTGGAGTCTCCTCTGGTTGCCTAGCAACTGCTCAGAGCCAAGAAATTGTCCGGCACATAAACCCCCGTGGAAACGCAGAAAATGTCGTTTTTCACACTTTGGTTTTTGTACAGATTGAACAAAAGAGATAAAACATGTTAACTGGTGAGTTTTAGAGCTGCTGGTAGGCAGATTTTGTTACCGTTTGATAGAGCCAGTCAAGCTGTTTCCCCCTGTTTCCTTTATGCTAAGCTAAGCTAAGCTGCTCCTGGCTGTAGCTTCATATTTAGCATTAGATATGGTATCAGTCTTCTCGTGTAACTCCTCACCAGAAAGTAAAGAAGCATATCTCCCAAAATGTCAAACACACCTCCTGCCAAGCACCAAACAGCAGACAGACACAGTTAGCCACTAGCTAGTGAACATAGTGAAGCATTCAGCAGCTAAAGAGCCAGATATTTTCCCTCAGGAGTTGGTGAAGACCAAAAAACAGCTAAAAGGAGAGTCAATGTTGGACTTCACCAGAAACACAACTTCAAATTAATGGTAATGTTGCTCTCTATCCTGTGGATGTCAGTTAGCAACACTTAAAAGGTGATCATATGTGCTGTGTTCACAGCTAGCTTCCACTGCCCCGAAGTGGCCAAAAAACTCACTGCAGGTTTAAACAATGTGAATGTAAAAAGTAACAAAAGACAGAAAGTTATCATATGAAAAATGACTCTGGGTGTAAAGGCAAAATCTTTAGCTGGATGAAGATCACAGCCAGAAAAACTCTCTCTCTCTTTCTCCGTCTTCACTCTGTCTCTGTCTCTTGAGCCTCGGCCCCTTGCGTTTTAACCTACAACCCAGCCCTCCCGCTCTTATCAAAAATGCATTAGCCATGCTACACTTGATATTATGGAGCCTCAGAGCTCTCTCGTGGCTCCAGCACATCTTGCTGTGGGCAAGTTCATCTCCCACAAACAACCTGGTGCACAGTGGGACGGACAGAAGTTATCTTTGGCTTGGCACTACCAGCTTCGACAGCGTGCATCTAATGTATTAAGAAAATACAGCAAAATCTACATTCACTGGGCATAAAAAGAGGTCATTTAAAAGGAGCATGTCTCATGAAATTACACTTTTTTGACTTATCTATCTATCGTTACAAATTTTAAATTTAGTCAGAGGTATTGCAATCCATCTACAGTCTACAAAAAAAATCATTTTTCAACACTACAAATCAATTTTCAAAGGAAACTACACTCGAGCACGGTCTGCGCTGAAGATTATATCCCCCTGCTGAAAGCACAAACGAACGAGTGACATCATAAAAATGAGGGGAGGGGGGGGGGGGGGGGGGGGCAGAGAGACAGAGCACTACACACTGTCATTATGAGGGATCTGGGTCACGTCACGAAGAAGCGGGGCATGATGGTAACGATACAACATATTGTCCAGGAGTTGGGAAAATGATGTCATATTGTCTGTATAGCAGCCTCTGAATAAATAATACAATCTAATCTTGCAGCTCATAAACATTTTAACATAAATATATCTTGCTCCCACATTCTCTTCATGTCTTCAAAACAGAGCTGCAGCAATTAGTTGTATAATGGATTAGTAAATCAACAGACAGTTAACTGATTCATTGTTTAACTTCAAATTCTGGTTTGAATGTGAATATATTTGTCTTGACGGGATATTTGGGGGTTTTGGGCTGTTGCTCAGAGAAACGAGACATTTAATAATGTCACCGTCCTGTGAGAGGAATGCCTCCTCTGTTGCTCTTCCTGAGGTTTCCTATATTTTTTCCCAGTTAAAGGTTTTTTTGGGGAGTATTTCCAAATCAAGGGTCTAAGGATAGAAGATGTTGTATACGGTTGACTTGACCTTAGGTTCTGGGAAATTGTGATGGGCATATCACAATTTTATGACATTTTACAGACCAAATTATTAATCAATTACAAAAAAAAAAAAAGCTCTTTAGTTTCAGGTAGTCTGAATCCACTTGTTTGTTTAAGGTGTGTTATGCGTAAAATAGTAAAAATGCTAAATTTTCGATCAATATGTTAAATGGAAACATTCTTCTGCTGGGAGATGAGCACATCTTTGCAATCTTTGGAACATCTGAGATATCAGATACTAACTTAAATACAGTTCTGAGGTTTTGAGCAAGTTACTCAAATTTTTTGTGCTCTGATTTCACCAATGCATCATCATGTTATGTAACATTACACCTATGATAGCCCACTATCACCTATATTAAACGATCAATACGTCAAACACCGCCCAGTCACTGAATTTGAGAGCATTCGAGTTTCTTTTTTTTTTCCAGTGAGCGAGCTTCATGATGGCGCGCCATGAATGAATCAGCCACTCGACTCCACAACGCTGACCTTTCAGTGTTCGTTAACTGACTGGATTCAGCAGTTCATCCCTCATCCTTACAGAAAAAAACTGTGAGTGGCACTCATGTCCCCTGAGAGTGACAAAACAAAAGTATGTATGTGGTGTGAGTGATGTATGAAAGGCACCCGTTTCATAGCCGTTCTGAGGATTATATGTTGCATTTAAATATCATTTACAAGAATTTTCTCTCCATTATTCAGTCTGACATCGTGTTTATGTTACCCCTGTCCTATTTTGGGAGGCGAGGTTATTTTGCCATAACCTATAAGTAGTGACTCATCTCATCTACGCACATTTTCAAATCTGCACAAAAGCTGCAATCACTTAACGTTTGTCATGTCAAATTAAGAAATATGGCAATTTCGATTTAAAAAAAAAAAACAACCTTTATTGATGCTTCAATCTTCTGCATGCTTGTTGCCATTTTTTGGCAATTTTTCTGTCACAATATTCCTGGCTCTAACACATCAAAATGATTTCACTATTCTTAATCCAGCCTACAAACCTCTAGTTTGCTTGGTTGTGTTTTTTAAGAGGGTTCATGAGGCATGTCACTGGTGCGGGAACACGAATAATCATTCATCAACAGAAAAAACAACAATTTTTCTAATCGATTAATAATAAAGGTCCTTAGTCACGCAAAATTGCCAAAGATTGACTGGTGCTAACTTCTCAAATGTGATAATTTGCTGATTTATTCCGTTTTATATCATTATAAATGGAATAACTTTGGGTTTTGGACTGTTGGTCTGACAAAATGAGCCACATGTTTCATTAGTTGTGACTTGATTCTCTTTTACTAAACAATGTTTTAATTAATCTGGAAAATATTCAATTGATTTACCAATAATTGACATAATCCTAATAATGCCTTAGCCTCACTGCTTCAGTCTGCACTGCAGAAGTCGCTTTACACTGCATTCTACATTTTATGCATATCTGCTGGATTGCTTTATGGCACAGAGGGGGTGGAAGTTGTAGTTCTTGCAACACAAACAGAGATCACAATTTCACAACAGATACGAGAAAAAATGAAAGTCAGATAAAAAAAACATCACTTGCTACATGTTTATCTGCTTCAGCAAAGCCACAGAGGAAACCTTAGGGAGGCCCGAAGTGGAGCCCGCGGCAGAGAGATGTCCCATGATAACCTTTGATTTGTCCCACAAGATGGATCTCATAACTCAAGGCCAAAGTGTAGATGACATGATCGATAACAAGCATCTGTACTTGCCGTCAGAGGTGCATGCTAAAATCATGTGTCTGTTATGCCTGAAGGTAGAATTGAGACGACATTGCGTTTACATTACGACACTGACAGTTCCTCATGATTTGTGCTGTGTGTGACACTTAGATAGGTGTTTGTAGATGCAAATGCAATGTATATATACATATATTTAGGCCTATATTTTTAACATACAAATATGAAACAGAGAGAGAAAGGCAAAGAGTACAGTTTGTCACTGAGAGAGAGAGAGAGAGAGAAAAAGAGAGACAGAGTAAGGAGCAAATAAATAGTGGAAAATACGAGAAGTGAAGCCAGGAGAGGAGTGGTAAATGACTCTGACCTCTGCCCTCCCCCTCTGCCATCCTCTGCTTACAAACACACAGAGGGGAGAGGAGAGGAATATCCAATTCTACTATCTGCCTATCTATCTATAAAGACAGGACAACTAATTGTGTTTAAATTGAAATCTGAGAAATTTGAATTTGCAATTCAGTGCAATTTTCTAATCACAAGAACTGGGATTGCATTTAATTAACCATATCCTGTCGTCCTGACAAGCCAGAAGAAGAGGTGGAAGTGTTAGACAGTGGTTGTTGATTTCACTGGCTGCAGTGATAACTGTCGCTGGCAAATTTAATCATCCCTGGCTAATTAGCATCCGTGAGTGCGGCCAAACTACAAAATAAAACTCTAAGCTGTTGTCTGTTTAGCATCTGTAAAAGTTTTGACAGGAAACCTCAAACAACAATGTTGATTATGACAGTTTGTATTAAGAATTTATAGGCATTTTTAATGTGCATGGCATCATTTCAGTTTAAAGTCTATGAGAAAAGCATGCATCATGGTTTTAACAAACATGTTCCACCCTGTCAGGAACAAGTATATTCCACCATGATATACAATAAATATTAAGTAAGACTAACATCAGCATGCTAACATGCTCACAATGACGATGATAAGCAGGTATAAAGTTTACCATGTTCACCATCGTAGTTTAGCGTGTTAGCATGCTAACATTTGCTAATCTGCACTAAACACAAAGTACAGCTGAGGCTGATGGGAATACTGAAACAACATTTTGACCTGATGATGGCGCTAGATGAAAAGTCAGAGGATCACCACAGTTATTACAATTAATCCTGAGGGGGACATGCATGTCTGCACCAAATTTCATTGCAATCCATCCAATAATTGTTGAGACATTTCACTAAAAACCACAAATGCCACCCTCATGATAGCACTAGCGGAAAGGTCAAGGACCAAAGTGGTGGACTGACCATCATTGCCATCCCTAGAGCCATGCATCCATCCAAGCATGGCTAAAAATGTTATAATGTTACCACTCGTTAATGTAACATCTGTGCTGTATCTGATATTGCTCTCTATTTACTGCCACTCGTTTCATTTCCTGCAATGGAACAAAAGAAAAGAGACACTACACCTGCCAGTGAAAATGATTCATGAGTATCTGAAATCTTAATTTGCTGCTCACTATAGAGTAAACCAGTGTTCATTATGTATGGAATAGTGAATAAGTAAGTGACCGAGGGATCTATATTATTATCTATACTGTTTTCAGATTATTGTGACAGATTCATTTTACCTAGTGACGCCTGTGGACTTTCACTGTAGCTACAAAAGGCATCAAGCTAAAAACAGAACCCAGCAGAAAAGAAAAGAGCAAATATGAAAAGAGCTGAGTGGAGGGAGGCAGAACAGAAGAGAAGAGAGTAAAAGCAGACCTAATCAGAACAAAACTCCAGTCTTCTCTGTGCTCAACCCTTCTCTACTCAGCTCTGCCCATGCGGATATTAAATTGCCTCTCAGCTGTCTCTGATCTGAAGGAGGTTGGACTGTTTAAAAGCCTGATATCACATTGCCTCTCTGCTCTTCCTTCTGCTTTGTGCCCTGCTTTGTTTTAAAAAAGGTCCCATTCCCTTTCCACGTTTTTGTAAATTTGTTTTGCCAGACAAAACTGACAAGAAACAGATGAAATCAATGAGACGTCGCAGCATGGAGAGCTATTTGATGGCACTGGGGAAAGTATTATCACGTTAAGTCAGACGCTGAAAGACATTCGAGGAATTCTCCTCCAGTGTCACGTCTGCTGTTTCTCAGCATGCAGGCTGCACTCGCCTTATGCAAATACAACAAAGTCCCGTCTGTAGCTACAATCCATAGACTACAGTTGAAACATCATCTCTCTCTCTCTGTCCTCTTTCTCTATGTCTCCCTCTCTCTCTGATCCAGCTGCTCATTTGGCAACGGAGCAAAGAAATAAATGAAATGCTTCAGCGGAAGGAAGGCTTCACTGGGAGAAGGACTGTGGGTAGAGGGAGTGAGATGAGGATTTGGTGAGGGGTTTTAAAGACAGTTTATTTAAATGAGTATCTTTTTTTTAGGCTTAATACATCAGTGGGACATTAGGCTTAAGGCCACTACTGTCCAATTATGCTTTCAATGGCTGTCGGTTTAATCAACCTGTGTCCTTCGATGTTATTTTTGTGAATGTAACTCACTATGAAGTGAATTGCTGGAGTTTGAAAAGGCCTGTTTATTCTTCCCAGTATCTGTCATCATGTTGAATAGAAAAGTAGACTGAAGGGCAAACTGAAGATAAACTTAAACTGGAGAGACTTAAGGGTAGTTCCCTTGATTCATCACTTGAATATTGAGGATTTTAACTGGACTGCAATGAAAACAGTGATAAGAAAACTCTTGTTACTAACTAGTGGGCTAGTCGGTAGTACCCTACCCCAATTACACATGGTATTAACATTTGATCTGTGTCTGATAACTTATCTGATCATGGGCCGTTGCATTGGCTTTACTTATTGTTCCTTGGTCTGGGATTGGGATCGCCCATTGTCTACAATAAGACAACTCCAATAACTTGAAGGAATAGTTTGACATTTTGAGCTTATTTGCTTTCTTACCAAGAGTTAGATGAAAAGATCGATACCACTGTCATGTCTGTCTGTTAAATATGAAGCTACAGCCAGCAGCAGGTTAGCTTAGCTTTGCACGAAGACAGGACGCAGGGGCAAACAGCTACTGGCTCTGTCCATAGGTAACAAAAGCTGTCCATCAGCACCTCTTAAGCTCACTGATTAACACGTTATAATTAATCCCTTTCAAAGCCACGGGGGGCACCACACAGGTGTTTTTCTGTGCTAGAGATTACATGATGTCACCAAATTGTATGAAATAATAACAAATGATAACAGTGTTAAATGTCTTGCTCTGACAGGAACGATAGAATAGAATATATTTAACTTACATGGTGAATTTATGTTAATTAGTGACAGTTGATGTGACCCGCCACCAGTCAGCGCCAGCTAAAACCAAGACGCTGCTAGCTTAGTTAATGTGTTCTTGTCACTCTCTTCTTCTGCTGCAGTTGCAGCCTAGAGGTGCATTACCACCGCCAGGTAAGCAGCCCTGCTGCCCAAATCACGTCACCTTGCGAGGCAGCTGTATTCGCCAGATCACGCAAGAATCATGAGATTGCATGAGAAGCCCCGAATATATAGCATTGTAAACGGTATTGCCAAATTTCTACTGGTGGACACATTACTGCTATTGCATGGTATATACCGTCATCGCCCAAAACTAATTCACTCACACACATGGTAGAGCCGGCTAAGGTAAAGGAGAGCAGCGCAGCGACACTGGCAGTCTGAAGTGGACCAAGAGAAGATCGGATTGTGATACTTCAGATCTTCTTGGAACATCTCTAAATATAACAGAATACTGCACTAATGAACTGAAGCTGATAGTTTGACCTTTCAGAGCCTAAAGAAAAGAAAAAGTGAACAAATGACAACAAAAGACACTTACACACACACGCACACACCCGTACATACACACAAACACAGTTCCCATGACAACAAATCTCAACACAAAACAGCGATCAGAAGAATCTGTAGCAGCCGCTGACTGTCAGGATCCGGCAAGGTGAGGAGACAGAGTGAACCTGAGAAAATCAATGTGAAACACGCTGTTTGCTCTTCACTGAGCTTCATGAAAGATGGAAGCAAGTTAATCTACAGCGGTACTTTCCTCTGCAGGACTGAACAGAGGAGAAACGACTGTGGAGGACCTGATCATAGTATTTACACAAAGCTGATCCAAACACTCAGTTGCAACAGTGACATAACATGCTCCAGTCGACCAAGCGGCAGCACAGAGGAGGCTGTTTTTGGCTGAAAGAACAGGGTGTCCCGAGTTATTTCCTCTTATAATAAAGATACAGAAACCCTCAGTCAGAGCACAGTAGCACTGGGACAAATGTGTTTACACTGTGTGCCCCTGAAACAGAGACTCAGTCAAATCAGAGCCCTGAGGTCATTTCTGCACCAGCGGTAATACATTAGCCAAGTTATTAGTGTTTACTAAGTGGGGATTTTCACATCACTATATGAAAACAGGTTGTATCACACACGCTAGTTCTTACATCAGATATACAGATTAGTTGCTACTAAATATTTCCACCCAGTGACTGCCAGGGGTAACTGTTCTGTAGCTAACTGAGCTAGCTAACTGGCAAAGCTAACATTAGCTAGCTAATATAAAGTATGACCTGTTTAGATTGAAGAGCAAAAGAGGTAAAATGAAATAAGATCAACCTATTCAACTTTATCAAAATTCTGTTTAATAATCATTTAAACTAGAAAGATTTAAATTATTAAACACAATATACTTCAAATTACAAAACATTATGCTAATAACGTTAGACTAGCTAATTGGCTAAATAGCATCAATTACATCAGCATAATCGGATATTTCCCAATCATTCTAAAGTTCATGAGTACAACTAACTCTGAAACACATATTTCTGCAAGTATAAATAAAACCAAGTCTTTACAGAGGATTGGCAGTTAAGTTTAATATATTGCTAGGCCCCCTAAAAGGTAGCTTTGCGTATGTGACAGTTTGTGATGCCATGTTTCCTAGCAATGTACAAAGCATTTAGGAAGGACTTTACACACAAACTTAGCCAGGAATTAACAAACAGCTGGTGCAACCCTGACTGAAGCTGTGACCTTCAGGTTCCAGGACAGCCTGATTAACCACAGAGACCATCCTGCCACCTATCTGTATTTCTCAAAAACAAAGTCAGGACAATAAGGCATCACTGCAGAGGACAAAAACAGCAAAAGAATCACCTCTTGTGTTGATCTTTTTGGTAAATGCATTTGCAATCAATACGCTGACAAATCTGCTGATGCAGCAAGCTCTCTTTTTAAAAAGGACGTATCATGTGATAACCAATCAACAGAAAACAGATACACTTGTACTCCTCCCCACACACACACACACACACACACACACACACACGATAATAAAAATTAACCAAAACAAAACATGAATAAAAAAACACCACCTGCCACCTGTAATTACACAGCCTGATGCCATAACCACCTCTCTGCTATCTGATAAGCCTGGAGTCAAGTCACAGATAACACAGGTTTTCACAGCAGATGGCCAAAAGATGTTCCTATAATATCATTGCACGAGTGAACTTGACTGAATTAGGATGATGTGTGCTCTCTGACACTGAACTGGTTTACTGAGAACAGGTTGAAACGTAAACTTGGCAGTTTATTCTTGAACTTGGAAACAACAACTGACCAGACAATGCCCACTCGAATCTTGTTCTGGGGCTTTCAGAACAGATTGAGTTTACTGTAGATGTTTTTAGCCATGTTTCTGAGCATCTCTTGTGTGACATCTTACCTATGTTGACTTAAAATCCACCCAATAGGCTTTTTTTCCCACTGTGACATGTCAAAATGTCTTCAGTGAAAAAGGCCTATCAATCTGAGCAACTGAGCAGACACAGTCTACTGATGAGGACCATGTGATGCAGTCAAAAGCTCCAGAACAAGCGAGTTACTGGTCCTTGAGTTGAGATTGTTTTGTCAACTTTCTTCCTGGCTGTGTGCACGCACGTGAGATATACAGATCATTACACATCAAATATCTGTCAATTATTTACTTGTTCATTGAGTTGAACAAGTTATTATTGTGTAACAGGATGTTTTCTCATGGTAGTGTCGTCGATTTACTGAAAAACAATCAGCTATTTTGACCAATTTGATCATTTATTGATTGCTTCAGTCAATTTTCAAGTAAAGATACCAAACATTCCCTTATTCCAGCTGCTAATTGGTCAGTATTTTATGCTTTTCTCCTGTCTTATGTGATAGTAAACTGATTTGGATTGGATTTTTTCTAGGTTTTGAACTGTTGGTCGGACAAAAGAAGCTATTTCATAACATCACCTTGGGCTTTAGGGAATTGTGATGGACATTTCTCACTATTTTCTGACATTTTATTGAATTGATTAATCCAGATACTATTCAGCTGATCAGAACTCTTCAGCCATTAACACTAAATAAAAATTCAAAACTCACTAAATAGCTATCCGAAATATAAAACATGGCCTTAACGTGACAAGATCAAATGTTTTGTGCAATACAGCAGCAAAAGGAAAATTGAAACTCGATTAAACTCACTACACCACAGGCCAACTTAGCTTCAGCACAAAGCGTGGTAGTTCCAGTCCACTTGCTACTATAGCCTCTATAGCAGTAGCCCTAAAGAGATACTGTGTCATAAATGAGAGAGATGTCAGATTGGATTATGGTCTAGGTACAGAGCTTCTGTGTAAGCGCCTGGTTAGGTTAAGCATCATGATGAAGAAGCCCCCTCCTCCTCCTCTTCTTCTTTCTCTCTCATTTCCCCAGTGTAACGCTGGCTGTGCACACTGGTACACTTTGCTCCTAGTGTGCTGTGACCAGACCATGAGACAAGAGATGCTGTAGTCCACAGACTTTACATCATCTTTCAAATTGGGACAAAAATAGTGGGCAATTTCAGAGAGCCGTAATAAAAAGTGGATGTTAAGAGCTTTAAAAGCTCCAAATTGAACTCAAAAGCATGGTTGAAATATTCCTCTCAGCAGTCTGTATGCTGGGATGGTTCATTTACTATAGAGGAACAGTGCAGGGAGGCTGAGTGAAGCCTAGTATGGCGGGTGTAAAGAAGCTGCTAGTTTGAGGAAATGTGCATGATAACAAAAGAGGGGTAGGGGGCAGTGCACGCGATCATATGTCCACAATATTCACAGCTTGAATAAAAGCACAAGATTGCAGAATGGCAGTATTAATGTATGGAGGCTGGATGGAAACAAAGGATAGCGTGCATGCGATGCTGAATGAAACAATGCGTCCCAGGAGGAAGATACAGCAACCTACCTTGATGTTGTCAGGCGAGCACTTCTATCTGTGCATCTTCTTTTACTGGAGCACTGCTGATTTCATTCACATCAGCCGCGGGAAAAGAATCAAATAAAAAAACTGTCAAGGAGCTTTTAGTTGCCAAAAATGTTTGTTAAAAAAAGAACAAAACAAAACAAAAAAAACCCCACCAAAAGCTAGAGGCTCAGCCCAGCTCGCTCTGCTAAGGGATAACTATATTCTTTCCCACATACAGGCTATTATGTGTGCTCTTCATCAGGAAAAAAGCCTCATGTTGTGTAGCTTTACGCTAGCCGAACGGCTAACGTAACCCGTAACGATATTTCTACCGCAAACCGGTGAGTAGAGAGATGCTATCCTCATGATTTTCCGTCATCCCGCTGTGTTTTGGTGAGGGTGATAAGAAAGCAGAGAAAAGGATGCTCTCAGGCTGTGGCAGCGAGCAGGTCCCTTCGCTCTCCTGCTGTCTACGGAAGCCCGGATGGTCCAGAAAAGAAACTCGCTTTCTTTTTTATTCCGCTCATCTGGTAGAAGGGAAGCTGAAGTGAAATCACGAGAGATAATAATATCACTTTTAATAAAAAAAATAATGATAATACATTTGATTCATATTGAATTTCATAACAGATGTTTCAAAGTGTTTCAGAAGGCAGTAAGAAAAGATAAAAATGTCTAAATAAACAGAAAACGCGCCATCTCCAGTTAATAGTTGATGTTTAACCTCAGATGATCTTTTTTTTTCTTTTTTGTGTGATATTTAGTACTTACTTCTTCAATTGTATTGACTAATTGGTCATGGGCTATTGGTTCACTAATATATGTTTTGTCTATTTGTTTATTATAGTCATTAGATTTCAGCTGAGATATATTTGAGAATAGTTAATTGTTTTGCATGGTCTTTTTAAACTGGGAATACACCATAAGTCATTTGGTGTTAATGTAAAATCCCGCTACAACATCAAAATAAAATAAATTGTATAACAGTCTAACAGTTTGTACAGCTGCCCCCTCATACTCAATTAGTCGATAAATTGGTTGAATTTAATTTGTTTATTCGATTTTAGATGATATATACTTTAGATTAAGTTGATTGTTGCAGGGTCTCTTTAAAATGGATATAAGCCATTAGTCATTTGGCATTAATGTAAAAGGTAAAACATCTGGCATCACAGTGATCTTCACAAATATGGTTTTAATCACTGGATATTATGAGATCTTCTGCAGTCAACTGAAGCTTATTTGAGAAGTAATGACCAGTTTCAGATAGATAGATTTAATTTGAATAATTCTGCACTGATGCTGTGCTGTTTTATTCAATTTCACACTATAATCGAGGTTAAAAGCTCCACCAGTCGACAAATGAATACTATGTTGAATAATAACAGAGTGAGCTTAACTGTTTCCTCAACTGAGTTTTTTCTGTGTGTACAGAACCAGTTAAATCAGCAGGACAGATGTTGTGGTTTTCTGCTCCATCTAGTGGAAGCACGTAAACACTGCAGGAAGCAGGACGAGCGTCAGTGATCTGGGTCGCATACAGCTCACATTTCAAACAGCAATAAGCTACACACACCCGTTTATAATGACTGGACACTTGGTTATCGCTATAGGACTGAAAAAAAACCAAAACATGAATATGGATATAAATCAGAAACAAATACAAAGATCTTGATTGGACCATTTTATTTTCTCAAGGACATTTATGAAGCCAGAAGGACAATCTGTTTTTGTTATTATTATACACAATGTCAAAAACAATGAGTTATTTTCTGATCACCATCACATCAACATAATGCACACACGGTACCAACTACAGTCACTGAAAGCCTGGGGTTTGGTTCAGAGCCTGGTTTACCAAAGGAACCTTGTACTTACATCTTGGTTTAATTATAAAACCACGATAAGGGCAAAGACGATCTTGCAGCTTCTACACCTTTGGGAGGCCAGGTCTAGATATATTAAACACAATCCAGTTTCCCCATCAAAGTTTATACTCATTCACAACTCCACAAGAGGGCTGGAGGAAAAATTACAGGAAAGATTTTAGACAATTTACAATTAGCCATGGTCTGTCATCTTAACTTGTGGAATGATACATCAAGAACAAAAAGTGTTGCCAAATGAGTTTCCACACAAAGCATTTTCCACTCTGTGCCCACATCAACTTGATTCTTTACCCGCATTTACAGGTCAGCATCAACAGGAAACCGCACTTCAGGCTGCAAAGCTACCAGCTGATAAAATGTACATGCTTTGACGACAAGGATTTAATGATGGCTTTGTTGTGTAGCAAGAGTCTAATTTTGTGATTCAAATTGCACTCTACCCAAACACTAGACTTCAGCTTCAAACACATGTTAAGCTTCTTTAAGGAATGTTAGAAAATAATTTGGGAAGACAGACTTGAACAGCTAACATGTTAAGATGTACATTCAAAACAAAGACCTTATAATAAAAAATAAAGAAATATAAAGATTTTTGTGTAAAATAGGGTATCTAAAAATCTGTATCCATAAAGTTGTTTGATTGTGTAATGGAGTCCATAGTGTTGGGAGCCAGACCACCTGAGATGACATTAAGTTAGAGGACCAGTGTATGGAAAATGACTTTCCCTGAAGACCTCAAGTGCAATGATGGTGATGCTATAGCAAATATTAACAGTTGCTATAGAGTCTAAGGTAACACTAGTAACTGAGGTGCTCTCTAAAATAGATCCCTCCTTCCTGTCTGAGATGATAAAAGGTTGAAGAGTGAAAGAGAATAGCAATTTTAACTTTGTTCACTTGTGAGCTGACACGTTAGGTTTCCTAAAACCCAGCATCATGCTAAGGTCACACTCTGGACAAAGGGTGTCTTAAATGAAAAGCATTGGACGTGCACAATCTTTTGACTTCCCTCTAGTCAACACTGAACAATCCACTTTCATGTGCAATCCATCCTTGTAAAAACTACTGAAAAAGGATCACAACCTGGTTAAAACTCCAAATAGTAGAGGAGACTCTGGGGGGGGGGGGGTTATGGCTGGCAGCTGTGTTCAGGAGGCTCATGGGTTTGAAATATAGATCTTAGTTCATGACGTTTTTTGGGGAGTACCAAAATGAATGACAGGATGACATATTTAGAGCAGATCTGCCGCTGTGATCTGACTCTATTCGGCCTCCCAAAGAGTGTATCCAACTGTCCAGTGACCTTACTAATGATTCCAGATCAGTACTCTAAATCAAACTTCATAGATTCTGTGTCACTTCCTACAGCAGGAGGCCTAACAAATACTGTATTTGGGCCACAGCGTGGATTAAAGACCACTTTCTTATTAGCAAAGAACAGTTACAAAAACAAAACAAACAAAAAAAAATGACAGACCAGGCTACAGTAATAAACACAATGGTAAACACCCTCATGCTTCACAGGAAAAAAACAAAAAGATCACGTGTCCAGCATACACACACACGCACACACAAATATTTTCAAATACTCTAGTGCAGTTTTTAACTCATCATTCATCCAAGAGTGGTCTGAAAAAATGTTATGGAGCTGCCCCAACTTGCATGAACCTATCCTTAAATTCTGAGAGTGATTCAGCTCCAAGTTGTCTTCACAGCTCTGAAGACTACAGACAGGAAACAGAAAACCCTTCACAACATGTACACTCTGCTCGTACTACTCATTAGGCTGAACTGTTGGAGAGATACAGGGTTCACTCAGTTATTGCAGGCGCTCACGAAACACCGGCATCTGGTGATTTTTTTTCTTCAGCTTTCTTATTCAACACTCAGCAGGGTGTGCACGTACCACTCTTGCATGAATGATGGTTAAAAACAATACCAGGCAAATAGAGACATTTAAATAATTTACGATGTATTTACACAATAATCCATCTCATTTTCCAGCAGTGTCTTTTTATCTTCTCAGCGTGTGAATGCATCTTCTAGTCACCCATCTTTACTTTCGACGTCTGAGGGAGAAAAAAGAAACCAGTTAATACAGAATTTCAAAATATACAAACATGTAGAGTCATCACATCTACACAACATAGCTCCATCTAGACTTTTGAGAAAATAATTACTCTCTTTGCAATGACATTTCTGCAACAATGGTCAGCAACAAAAGGCCATTGTTAGCCATGGATAGCTTCGTCCTCTAAAAAAGGAAAAAAGAAAGATTGGGAAGACACGAAAAGAAAGCAGCTTTTCTCATTCACCTGCAGAATGGCTACAATGACACCAAACAGGCCGATAGCGCTGCCAAAGATTTCCACAATGAGGATCTTCACGAACAGGCTGGCGTTCTGGGCATCTGCCAATGCAGCTCCGCTGCCCACGATGCCGACACAGATGCCGCAGAAGAGGTTGGAGAAGCCCACAGTCAGACCGGCTCCAAACATGGAGTAACCTAGTAGGATGGAAATCAACTGAGTCAGAGACCTCCGTGACTAATCCACAGTGAAACTGCCCACAAAAATTCTGGTTTGGAAATTAGATAGTAAGAGTAGATGCTATTAAATTTGAAGGACCTTAAAATACAAACATTACCAGCTTTCCACGCCTGATATTTTATGAGTTCATTATATGTGGGATCTATAGATATTAACAGATTTGTCAAAATTCATTAGATTTTGTTAAAGTATTGAGCAATCCATAATCAATACGCATTTAGACTAAATGCTGCAAGTATCTTGTGTTTGCAACCATAACCCACCTTCTTCCAGCTGAAAACATCTAATATCAAATATCTACATTAAATTCATGCGCATCAAAAATGAGAGCAATTCACACTGAAAACAGCAATCGGCGTGATGTTCAGTGAATTCCAGCCGTTTATGTTAAAATTGTTTCTGGAGTGGATTTTTCTTTTATGACTTGCATTTAGAAGCTTAGTCTGTTTTCTTACCAGCTTGGTAGTTCCTCGCCCCGATGGTCTCAGGAGTTGTTCCACTGAATCTCTATAAGATGAAACAGGTTACATTTGGAACCATCTTTGCTCTGTTGTCGATATCATATAAAACTAATTTCTGTCTCATATGTTTAATACTGTAATTTACGGCTGTGCCGTTCCCTGTACAGTGCGCCTGTCTGAAATCCCCTCTCAAGACAAAATGGATAACTTGATCATAAACAACAGAAGTGCTTATTGCTTACCTCAGCCATGTTGCTGATAACAATGGCCATGATGATCCCATAGATGGCCACAGCTTCACAGAAGATGATGCTAGAGGGAGACAAAGTCAGAGAAGTGACTGGATATTAAATTGGCAGCTTGGTCTCCCAAGTCACTACAAAGTGCTGGTAACAAACTGGTCATGGACGCTCATTCACTGGCTACAAAGTGTTGGGAAGGCCAATGAGAGCAGGACTCAGGATATTTCTAATTTTAGTGAAAAGTGTATTTACATAATATTAATATAAAGCTGCAGTTCTAATTTGAGAAACCTTTACAGAGGTTTTGACATTGCTTTATGGTATTAAATGGCTACTACATTTCTCCATGAGGAATGCAATTATTAACATATTCATTTCAGTTTGACATAATATTATGCAGCTGAGCCTATAGGTTTCAGGATGGATGGATGGATGAAATACTTTAATAACCCCAAAGGGAAATCGCAGTGGTACAGCAGCTACTGCACATAAATCACTAAGAACCAATGAGGCAGGTGACAAGGCAATGGCAAAATGATATAACTAAAATACAGTAAATAAAGTATAAAATATAGAACAGAGGAGAATTGGACAGAATGGAACTGAACGTTTTCATTCTTGAATGAGCCTACCTGACCAAATTCTTGGTTTTGATTCGTGGAGCCTTGACACCACCACCAATGATGCTAGAGCCAGTGATGTAGATCCCCCTGGAAAATACAAACCAACAATCAGCACGACATCTATAACATGATAGAAAACTACCAGGACGCATAACCAAAAAACGACTTATCAATTTACATTTATTTTTCCACCACCATTTTGGAAAATGAGACGTCACATTCATTTTAGCTCTACAAACCACATATTTTGGCAGTAATTGTTTGAAATCACTGTTGTATCATCTATGTATCATAATTATCCGATAAAATAGTAAATTAGCACATTTTGGAACTTATCAACAACTGATCAGAGGAAAACCACAAACCCTGTAAAAGCTCCTCTTTACAATGTGATCACCCAATATGTGTGCTATCATAGGGGTACAGTAAAAATGGCCAAGTAAAGTAAATTTAAATAAATATTCAACAGGAAGCAAAACAGACAGGCAGGTTACAGTAACACAAAACCAAAAATCGAATTTTAGGATACGCATGGATGGAGAACACATGAAAAAAGGTACTTCCAACCAATTTTAAAATGATGTAAATATTACAAGAGGAAGTAATGTGCATGGTGTCCATCTAATGATGAAAAAATAGATATCAGTGACTCAACATGTGGATTAGAAAGGCACTGTTAGAGTCATGTGTAAATGTAATTCAGCGACATTACATTTAGTCACTATACAGATACAACAAGCCAACAGCGGCTGGACGGCGTTGGGAGCCGTGAGTGGCTGACAGTCGCCTGTAGTGTTTGCTGTGTGTCCCAGACAGTTGGCTCTAATTGACCTTTATCTGCAGCTGTTCAGCCAATTCTGCTTGTTGAATCTGCATCAAAGGAAGTCAGTCAGAGAGAGAGCTCTCTGGCTGGCTGCTCATGCTGGCGAATCATCATCAATTATTTCACCCGTTTAGTGCAGCTTCTCTATATACGTTAATTTTTTTAAGCATTCAAGTACCACCACCCCTGGCTTACACATTCACAATACCACTTCAAACTGTGTTCCTTGTTTAGATACTCACCAGGCAGCTCCCACCACAGACAGAGAGATGGCCAAGCCAATGCCCAGACTGGCCCACATGAAAGGAGAAGTCTCTGTCAGGAACCTGCAAGCAAAGAGGCACAGCTGATGAAGACTACGCTTTATAAAGGAAAAGTAATGTGTACAAGCAGAAAAACATTAATGTATTTGTTTTCATTTCAGTACGTGTTGTAAACGTGGTTAAGAGGTGTTCCTCTTTTGCTTATGTTCTGTCTTTAGCTCTGAGCCATCTTAACTTAAATATGTTATCAATGAAAGTCCAAGATAGAATTTGCTACATAAATAATGACGATAAAATCATAAATAACTTGTATCATCTACCATATCTTCACCTAAAATGACAAAAAAACAAAACTAAATAAAATTACTTTTGCATCGTCCTTTATACTTCCATATAATAAACACAGTTGACTTTTGAACAGTCATCCAAGTCTGCCATAGCAACATCAAAGGCAATACCAACAGTACTGTGCTATACTGAACAGCCTGAAACTAGTATTTATTGTAAGACAGTATTCTCACAATTGTGCAATCTGGGAAAAGTCAATGTAGTTTTGTTACTACTGAAACAGCCCCAAATTTCAACATCTACATTCCCATCACAAATTGTGCAAAGATCTGTCTTCAAACTGTCAAAAATTTAAAAAATATTTCGTCAACTATCATACTTGACAAAACAGCAATTCAATTCAACTAATCAATTTATGAACTACTCATTGCAGCTCTACTTCAAATCAAGCAAAAATGTCAACAGAAAATATTATCCTGTCCACAGAAAAAGAGGAATTAGCTTGGGTAGTCCTGTTTGGGCCACAATTAAATACTGTTTTGTCCAAAAGTTGCCCCAGTCGTGCTTATTAACCTGCAGACAGTAGCTTTATGCCAAGATTGCTTACCATGCCACATCAAAGCGGAATCCAAGGTCAAATATGGTATAACAGATACCTGTGAAAACAAATAATTATTAAATTAGATGTGAAAGTGTTAAAAAGGTCAGCCAGATGCAGTGTTTACAAGCCAGCTGTATGTGAACGAGAAACCCCTTTAGTACAGACATTTACAGTATGTTACTGAACTAACACACATTTTCCCTGAACCACGTGTGAAACAGTGTCACATTTAAGTGCTAAAGTCATGGAAAGAAGTTCTAACTTTAGTGTGACAACTTGGCTCACTCTCACGTGAGAACTGCTGCAGTTCCTGTTTGGGACCGTTGACCACTGTGCAAAGAACAGCTAACCAACTGACGTTAGCTTAGCCACATTATGTGACTTATCTTTGACTTAAACAACTGATAGAAGAGCAACCCGAGATCCCATCATAACTCCCACCGCAGACAGTCTGAAACTAGTCAACATAAACCGCAAACAGTGTTGTACAACGTTTGAACCTCTGACATTTTCTGCTGTAAGGAGGTTAGCTACGAGCTACCTGTCATTAGCTTAACGTTAAGTAGCGTTACATGCTAGCGAACTGCTAGCTAACGTGTATGCAAGATCGGGTCGCTTGTCTGAAAGGTACATACATGAAATTTTGATTTTAAAATTGTGTCTTTGAGTCTTTATGGTATTAATTACCACCATGCATGAACAACCTAATTCCAGATTGACAATTAACCTACCAATAGTAGCTAGCAAACAAAATGGAAACAGCCGCGGCGACTCTAGTCCCATGATTTAGCCAGGTCCCAAATTATCGCTGTCAAACGCTAAAAAACGCGTTTTACCATTAAGAAATAACGACCGACTACAGCGTCATTGTCGCATAAATCAAGGAAATACATGATTTCATTCATTAACTCCAATATTCAGACTCATTTTCAGGGGAAATATAATCTTACCGACGATGAGTATGGTACTCCAGAAGGCCAAAGTGACCCCCGTATACAGAATAGCGTGTCCGTTCATCATCCACTCTAGCAGCATCTACCCGGCGGTCTAACTGCTGGATCACCGAGATCTCCAAGGCTCAAATGTAAAATTTGACGCCGGTAACGCGAAGATAACGAAATAATGCAGTTTTAAGAAGCGCTATCAGTCGATGGAGGAGAAGGAGCATCAAAAGGGGAAGCTAGGTGATGTCAGCTGATCCAGCTTGACTAGCATGTGACCGGGGGACTGGAGGGCTGCGTTCGGTTATATTTCTTCTTCACATTGCTTGAATTATTTCGCGGCGACGGCGAATAAATGTTTATTTATTCTACATACGGTTGCGGTAACAACAACATGGGTTGTGATTCGCAATGCACTATACACAGAATAAAAAGGTTTGCAGCTCAGTACTTAAAAAGATGAGTATTGTAACCGAATGCGTCCGAGAAGGCTGCATTCCACCTGAGTGAGAGCTACCTGCAGCGCGCGTAAAGGACGCTAGATGTCACTCTTGTAGTTGTGTATGAGTCAAGTGTTTTTTGTACTTTTAAGAGATTATACTGACATAGGCCTCTGTATTTATTTAAAGGAATTTCTCAATCAAAATGTGTCCCAGATTCAAAACTAGTATGGGTTACAAGTGGACTGTGAAAACAGTATATAATAACAATATAACAGGAAAATGTGTTTTTTTATCTAGTCCATCAACCTTGAACAGAATGATCAGATCCCTTTTTCAGGCTAACATTGTCACCATTACATGTGTAATCCCTTATTGAAGAAGGTTGTCCTCAAGAGGAAACCAAGAGGAAAGGTTTGGACCTTGTCTTTAAGATACTCAAGTACAATGATAAGTAATGATGATCCACCAGGGGGAGTCCTTTCCATAACTGTTATTTTTCAGCGAAGCTTTCCTTCGTTAAACTGTAAATGGATGAGTTCAAAATATTTGTGTCAGGAGTGTAATAAGTATGTTTTTATTACAAAATAAAACAATCCAAATCGATGGTTAATACTTAGCAGGGTTATATATCCCTGTTGATAACAAAATAATTGTTTTATCTTTGTTAAACAATAATCAGAATCAGAATCAGAAATACTTTATTGATCCCCGGGGGGAAATTGTACAGTACCGGTGCTCCCATTCAAGAGTAGAAAGTAGCATAAATTTAGGACTAAAAGTATGTACAAAATATAAAAATAAGAAATAGAAAATAAGAATTTACAATATTTAAGTGAAAGATAGAAGTAAAGAATATACACAACAACATATATATATATATATATATATATATATATATATATATATATATATATATAAAATATGTAAAGTCAAAGCTTGACAACAGTACAACAACATTTACAAAGCAGTCTTTGCTGTGAGACTGATGGCACAAAGTTGGAGACAATCCATAAATCGGATTTTCCTCTTCATTAAAGCCAGTGCTTCTTACCTCCGAGAAAAGTGTCCTCGTTTGTCTTCTATTCCATCACAGATCAGACATGATTTAATGAGGACTAGAGGCCCTTAAGGTCCTGTAGTTGTCTTACTCACACCAGCATAGATTCTGTTCTTCTTCATCCAAGAACCACATCGCAGGAGTAACTATTGGTAACCATTATTTCTCTATTCTCCAGTCTCTTCTCACACCTGCATTTTATTCTGTTTTCTTGTTTCTGTTCTGTTGTTTAGCATTATGTCATGGTGTTTTATCATTATTTTGAGGAAGTAGAAACTGCTGTATCAGTAAATAAAAGACAGGATTTGTGCTGATTGTGGAATGATTGATGTATCATTGATGAAAGGACCCTAGAAAGAGCGGAAAGCTAATGCAGCAGAGGTCTGAGTTATTGCTACTAATTTTCTATCCGTCATTCACTGAAGTAGAGAATTGTTTCAGGTGAGATCATCTTGACACTATTCAATTCAATTCGATTTAGTTCAAAAGGCTATGTTTGCTCAAGCTGTCTGTACCTTCACTGTGTACGTCAAGGGAATACTGATGTGGCAAACTGTCACTGTAGATTATACATTGTTGTCTTTAAAAAAAAAATCCATACTGTTGTGCAGAAGAAAGACTGCATCAATCTTTAAAGGCAGATGCACCCTGGATCTGGAGCTGCGACACAACTGGAAAATACATCTATGTTTCTCGAAAGTCTTTCTTTATCGTTACAGAGCTTACACCAAAAACAAGGTGCAAAGTGCTGAGGAGCCAAGTGTGATAGGGAACCGTTTACAGCAACACCCAAAAAATGAAAAAACTAGAATAATAAAAACTTTATTTCTCTCATGTCCCAGTGAAAATGACATTTGTGTTGTTGTGAAGCAAACAGTGTACAGATTCTTTGGTTGTTCATACAAGACTGATCAGTTGAACTGGAACGCACCTCCTTTTGAATCTCTGGACAAACCAACAGTCTCAAAACCCTCTGTTCAGCAAAGAAAAAAGAAAAGCCTCGGCTGTATTTCTCCTCATTCACACGTCTTCTACAGATATGAAAGTCTGACGTTTTTGTTGTAGCTTTAAACTTGACCTCAGTCTTCTCCCTCACTCTTTAAATGCTAGAAAAAGATGCAAGGACTGTTTTTTTATGCAGCCTTTCTGCAGAAAAAGACTTCCTCCGTACTAACAATTGTTGAAATTGTGAATATTGTTGATTCTGTGTTTATTTACAGCTGTTGACATTTTTTGCATCCAACCTGCAGCTGTTTTTCTCTCAACCGGCAGCCTCCCTGCTCTTACTTTGGTTGTCAGTCTACACTTTGTACAATTTCTGATTATTATCATAATCCCCACTCATGAACTCAGGCCAAACAACAGCATGTTCCTCCGTGCCCTCCAGCTCTACGCCATGGGGGATCAGGATTTTGTCATGTCTAAACTGCTTCCTGCCTGAGGAGTGCACTATGACTGACCACCTGACAAGAGCTCGGCGGCTCTGTTAAAGCCAGCATAGAAAAACATCCTCGACCAAAGGGCATTTTCTGTGAAATACAGAGAGATCTCTTTCATTTGGACTGTCAAATCTTTCGTTATATTTTTTTCCCTTGCAAGATTTTCTTCCTTGTGTGCCAGGTAACCTTGGTGAGCTTTTGGTTTGCCTGTCTTTCCGACACACTATCTTATTTTCTTCTGGTGCTTATTGCTTGGTTCTGGTGACGTTCATTTGTTTCTTTTCTGTCTGAAGGTCTATATAAATAATTGAACTTTAACTAAAAGTCAACAAAACAAATGTTTCCCATAGGATTCAATTTAAAAAGCAGCAGAAATCAATAAAGAAACAAAATACTTCATCCAATGTCTCAGTCTCAGAAATGCAAGATACAACCTGAGCGCAGACATACTTACATCTGTCCCCAGCACAGCAATCAATTCTTGTTCAATCAATTTAAATGAATGAAACGTTGAAGCACAAACTTTTCTGAAAATAGACACCATACAGGTCTATTAAAGTAGAAAATTAAAATAGGTCTCATCCAACCAGCTTATTATGATGCTTCCCGTGCACTACAGTTGTGACATTTAAGGTTAATAGAATTGGCTGTTGGCTAAGCCTCCCGTTCTCTCCATCGTTACTGTAGTTAAGACTGTCACACACTCTGTTCTGGCAACGATGGCAGATTTACCATCGAATTGGTCCTTGATTTCAAACAGAGGTAGACAAAAGCAGGTTTCTCGAGCCGGCGATCATTGATTTTAATTACAGCGGCCACTGCGGATTTTAGTAGCTGTAGCTAGCTAGCTAATTAAGCTAACCTTTTCCAGCTAACTACTTTTTAAGTTGAGAACCATATAAAGGGCCTTAAATATGCACTTAATGTCTACGCACATGATATTGTGCTAAAACTGTGAGCCCACAAAATGTAGTTGGCCAATGATATGCTCCATTGGCCTTGCAAGTAGGACTAATGCTTGCAGTTAGCCGGAAATGCAACTCATGTTAGAAGACACCATTCCTTACATTTTTGCTCTTGTGCTTTTGGTTTTGGAAAGGCTAAAAAAAAGACACCAGCCTCCAAACTCTTCAACATGAGTCCTCTATGTTCCCCAGCTTGTTGCTAACTCTGTCTTTCTGCTGTTTGGTGTTGGGCATAACATACAGTCAGTTTAACACAGCTTTTTTTGTTGAAAACAGCTGGTTGCTTCGGCTGAAAACAATGCTGGTGAGAGTGTTGTGGAAAAACAGTGAGCTGAAGGATGCTATAAAGCTCCACAGAGCTAAAGGGGGATTACCTGCAGAGTCAGGTAATAATTATCTGGGTGTTCATCACTACAAACAACAAAATATAAAAATATCGATTATAGACGCTTTAATGCCACAGCAAACAATCAAGATGAGGATGTATGCACGAAGCAACATCCATAAAGTTTTTCCGAGTTTGGTGTGGAAGAAGTTGTGACCTGCACAGAGGCCTGACTCGGGTGTCCACATATCTTTGGCCATATAGTGTAACAGATACCACAGAGCTGATTCTTCTCCGACTTTTCCATAATGTAAACCTACTGAACTAACTGTATGCGTGAATGTGCTGAACATTGCATAAAAACAGAACATTACTTTTATTTCATAACTGACCCTATCAGCGCTAGTGTTAATGCATGCAGTTTAAAACACCTCTTTATTGCCCTAAATGACAAGTACTCATTCAAGGCACATTTCCACATATCAATGTGTCAATGAATGTGTTTACATGTATTCTCTTACATAGCCCAAAACCAAGCAAGGTCTGATTTGTGTTGTGCTGTTTGCATGCATCCTCATGTCCCCCTCTTCACAAATACAAGGAAAATTATCTGAACTATACATACAGACTATATAATAGAAAACAGCTACGTATGGGATGAGGTGCACACATATATCAGTGCCCCAGATTTTATGACCATCCTGTTGATATTATCATTTATTTAAGATTGTCATGACTCTGGTCAGAGCTTAAACACTCAGTTTACAAACACGTGAGCATCCTGATAATTAACAGCATATCATGCTATAACTTGATATCTTTTTCCTTTCGATTTTTTTTTCAGGTGATGAAGCTGATGGAAAAAAAACAACAAAAAAACCCAAATGGTCACAGTAACCAATGTGCACTTCATTTACATGTGTTATGTTCACAGTCCACAGAGTGATGCATTTCACATTAGATTAAGGGAAAACACGTTGTGTTCTCACATGTCTCTTCCGTCTTTGTTCCATTACACGGACACACTCTAAATACAAATGTCCTCTCTTAACATGCTGACAAATGCCAAGGGTTAATAAAACAGACAAGACAGAAAACATAATGTTCCATTCAAAATCATCAAGCCCCATTATCAAAGAGTGTGTTTACATGCACACTAACAATCTGTTATTCTCTGGGATATTAAGGTTTTGCCTTTTTAAGCTGATACATTCATAGTGATATTACGCACTCTGATCGAGAAAAATATTACAGTGATGAGCTAGAATATGAATACTTAATACAAACATGGATGAAATAGGTTTTCATTTCTCCTCTTCACATGTATGGAGAGATGCACGGTGCTAGTCATAAAATTAGGCTCTGATAAGGATTATACAAACTGTTGTGTGCACATAGATTCTTTTCCCAGGCCCAGTTCTGTATAAATGATCATCATTCATTGACATCAGCAAGTTTATAATTGTGAGTGTGGATGCTACAGATGCTGCTCCCCTCGCAAGACAAATAATGTGTCCATCCACCACCAGCCAGACAAATTAACTATCTTTAGAAAAGTACATTGAGTCTCAATAATAAGCAGGAAAAAAATATGTTACCGGTTTATCGACTGTGCTCACTTCAAAGAAACATTTGAACTCAGGCTCTTTTGTTTGTTCATTTCCTGGTATGCTCCACTGAGGTAAACACATGACAGAATGAGATTTTTTTTTTTTAATTTTTACTCATAAACACGCGTTTTAAGTTTGAAATGTGAACAGGAAACACAACATAACACAAATAAAATTTCATAATAAACAAAATATTCTTGCAACCATTCTTACCAACAGTAAGTTCATTCAGCTCTGACAGTTTCACGTCTGTCTGTACGTTGCTCCAGCAGAAAGAGGTTTTTTGCCCAACTCCATCCTAACTCAACATCTGTAGAACATCTGTAGAACATCGTGCGAACGCAGGGCCATACTGGTTTTGATTTGAACACATGTATGTATACGTACGGAGGAACCAACCCAAGGAGAGATTCATATCTGCAGCCTTGCATAGTGGTCAAAACTATTATTTTATTATATAATCTGTTAGTATGAATGAGTAGATGAATGCCACATTTGGAGGGTTTGAATTAAATTGTTTGATGCTTTGTGTTTGATGGGATACCTTATCTGAACAACATAATACATGTAATACAAATGTGGCACAGTCATAACAGTTTATTAAAGTTGACATATCTGGTAAAACATCAAATGCACCACTTTTTAATTCAAAAAAGCATTCTGAAGGACCTTTTTGAAGGATGAAGGCCACAGCATGCTCAACGTACACGAGAGCTCCGTCGTACTAAATATGGAAATTAAATTCTTACATAATAAATAGTCTCCACAATTGATTGTTCCTATATCATGAATTATTGAAGAGGTTGCTTCATTAGCTTCCAATTCATTGCTAACTGCAATCTTGGATGCGACCCCTCTAAAATGTAAGGACTGTGGTTATATATGAAGAGTGAAATGTGCTCTCCGTCACTTTTGCAAAATTTTTAATAAATACTCCACTGTGTATAATCAATAAACCTGTTCCAACCATTTGATAGTATAATCAACATCCAAGCCAACATAATATAATAACCCAATACTTTAATGAATACCCTACCAGGTATAATTTATAAATCTTTTCCAACACTTTGAAAGTGTAATCAACCATGTGCTCCCTTCGGCTTTGATACCGTTCCTCAATATTTCATCCACCTGAGTGCTGTTGTTTTGTAGCAGGCAGAGAGAAGCTAATGGTATTGATCTGTCTGGGCTGGGCAAGTTAATATTAGTGGTGCAATGTTCTCTGTCATTTTCATCTTTTGTATCTGTGTTCATCCACATTTTGCATGAAATGCTATTCTTGTCTGTGTATATTATCATAGTAACATAAAGTTGTGTATTTTAGGCTCCCTGCCATCTGCTTGTCACCTGCCCTCTTAACACCTGTTTACTTGTCCCGCCTTCATCTTGACATCATGTCAGTCATATCTCATAAAGTAGACCTGTTTTACAGTATGAGTGAGATATGAGTGTAAATATAGAAAGACATTCTGAGAGAATGATTGAGAGGGCAATCTGAGAGTTTTTACTGAAAACTTTGAGATAAAAAGACAAAACCTCAGTTACGTGAGATGAGAAATTGAATTGGCACAATCTATTGTCTGTCTCCCCTCCTTCCTGCACTGCTACGACAGCTGGCTTCAGCCAGAGTGTGAAGAACCTCATCAGTCGTGATTGATTTAAATAGGCTTGATGAGGCTAAGTCATGCTTTAAGCTTCCAGTGGCTGATGAGGGACAGAAGCACTGCTGTGCCGCTGATCATTTACAGCAATCATTAGCTGACTCTAGAAGAATTACTAATCACAAATGGACTGACTTGACATTTCAAAGTTGTGTTAACTGACCGACTGGACTCCCAGACAGGACAGCTTTGGAAAGAAATCTTCATTGCCTTTTTTATTTGCTGTATGATGTTTATTTCTTCCTCATTGTAATATAGGTTGTAATAAGCTATTTACATGCATCTGTCAGCATAAACCCCTCATTAGCTGTGTTAAATGGGCATTAATGCTGTTTAAGTGGCAATTATAAGAAGTCTTTTCTTCATGATACGGCTCTTGATGTGATTAAGGGCACTTAGGTAGTTTTTTCCAGACGCCTTTGAATCATAACTATAATAGCAAAAACGTACTGTCCTTGTCAAAACATCGGGGAACAGTTTTATTAAGTGGTCAGCAGAAGACCATCCCCTATGTATGCTGAGCAAACTAGTCCGTATGAGCTGTGTCTGTGTAAAGGAAAAAGTGTTTATGCCTGTTCTGAATGTTCACGCTTGAAGGCGAAAAGCCTGTCGTAATAAGGAGTGACTGGACGCAATAAAGTAGTAATGAAAGTAGTTGTGTGAATAATTAAAAAAACACTGACTGCTGTTTAAAAACAGCAAAATATCTCATCAGGTTCTAACTGACAGATAAAGGTGGAATCAAAACATCTCAGCCAGGAGGTAATAACATTTTCTTAAATAATAATAACAATGATTATCCTTGAACATGGTTACTCCAGCAAACCTGCAGAGCAAACTAATCTACCTTATATTTCTTTTTTTCAAGCTGGGGCCATAAATTCATTATTTTTATTAGACCTTTGCCTTGACTTAAAGAAAAAACAGCCACAACGCCTGATATGATTTCAGCCTGAAAACCAAACAGGACTTCCTTCGGCCCATTCTTGCAGCCTGTGTTAAATCTGGCGGCTGAGACTAATCTTTAGCTTCTTCTGTGCAGATTGGAATTCAATTCTTGCCTCTGATTCAGCCTCCAGCTCATCTGCTCATCTCTCACTGTTACTGAAGGATAATTTAGGTTGTTATCTTTATTTGTTTTGCGCAAAGATTGATTATGTACCTGATAACCTGTTTCCATCTGCCATCCATCGTGCCATTGACTACTGGGTGCTTGTTTTTGTTCTGTGTGCTGCAGCATGCAACATCCACTCAGCAGGAGATAACAAAGACAGACAAATGCTGTGCAGGGCTGTCACACAGAACTCTGCACCTTTTTGAAGTTTTGAGGTCTGTTATTGCCATTAGCCTAAGTTTAAAATCCCAACTATCGTTACTTTTTAGGTAGAGTGGGTCATCCATTAAATGTAGGATTATTGGTTTGAACCTCAGCTCCTCATGTCCACATGTTGAAGTGTCCTTGAGTGAGACTATGAACCCCAAATTGCTCCTGATGGCCAGCGACAGTTTGTGTGAGTGTGTGTGTGTGTGTGTGTGTGTGTGTGTGTGTGTGTGTGTTGGTGGATGAAACGCAGCTTTGTGAAGCTCTAAAGTTGAAAAGCACATTACAAGTGCAGTCCACCTCTCGTATTGCTTGTAAAATAGCTACCCTTTTGAAACAGTGTGTTTGGCTGTGTGTGTATATATGCATGCCTAAGAGTTTGTGTGTGTGTGTGTGTGTATGTGTATGTGTGTGTCTTAAGGTGAGTGGTCCCCATAAAAAATCTCAGGCTTGTAAAGGGGTGGTTGTTGTCCAAAAACAGATGCTAACATATTCAGCAGATGCACATGCTGGGTTTCTACAAATCGGTCAAGTTCACATGTTTGTCAGTGTGTACGATCAACACATATTGTATATATGTACATTTGGGGCAGCTTGCAGACAGAAGTTATCTCACATGAAATCTTGTGGACCTTTGCAGCCACCAGGATGCAGAAAGTATAACTGAGACTTTACCACCGTTTGTTATATTCTATTTTAATTATTTTTCAATTTAATTTTAATGGTCAGTCTGGTGGCAGCTTTAAATTTTATTCATTTTAGCGGTTTAATTCATGAAAGGAAAATTTAATTTGAATTATCCTTTTTGCGTTGGGAAATATTAGATATAAGATATATATAAGATATTATGAAAACCTACCTCGGACTCTGTATTGGGATCCAGGCCAAAAACACTTGATTGGGACATCCCTTAATGTAAGTAATGTAAAATGGCCTGCAACGGTCACGCCAAGTCCAAGCTGGTTGAAACTCACATAGTATTGTTCCCAAAACTCCTCTCAGGCTGTTGAAAATGAAGTAATATAAAATGTAAAATATAAAAATATATTTAATAATTTTAGTTGGACTTTAACTGATCACCCAAATTGTACAATGAAGATGTTGACGAGATATTGCACTATCAGTGGTCACTGCACATGCCTTCACACATACACACATTTACCATGCATGTCACATCTCTCACAGTCTCCTCTTGACCAACACGTTCTCCCACATACACAGTGACATTTCTCCCACTGGATGCTCATTTCACGTGAGGACCTCGTGCCTCCTCAGTCATTTTAAAAGAAACCGTCCGTTGGGATCGCCGTAAAAGGTCATCACGAATGCACAAACACACACAAGAGACTCTTCACACAAGGTGAGCATTGAAATTCCCCACACGACATGTTTTCATTATTCTTCCTCGACTCTGAGTGTGTATGTGCTCTATGTGTGTGTGTGTGTACTATGTATTATGGATTGAGCCTCCAAATGAAGACTGTCCACAGTAAGCTGATGAATACTGAAATGCATTTTTTACGCTCAAAAATAGTCTTTTTGAAAATGCCCTTTAGAGTAGATGAATTTGAAAAAGCCATCCTGGTATTTTGGTGAAGATGTGGATAATGATGAAGTAAAGTTATCTGGTTCCAGCTCCTCCAATGTGAGACTGTTTTGCACTATTGGATGGAAAAAAACAAGAAATTTGAAGACTGATGTCTGATGTTTAATAGACAATGAATCAAGAAAATTATCAAAATAATCATCTGATTAATTGACTATTAAAATAATGATTAGTTGCAGCCATAAGGACTACTGTACTTCTCTTGGCTGATCACAAAGAACGCTTTCCCCCTTTTGTTACTGCACAAATTTCATAGTTGGTGGTTATGTGAAATAATTTCAGTCTTTTGAGCTGGCTTTACTCAGTGATGTAAAATATATAAAACAAACTAAAGAAACTGTAGAGTTGTAGTTTGATTGAGGATACTTGACTGCTGTCTGCAGCAGAATAAGCTACAAACACAACATTGACATATTATCACCTTAAAGTTGTTGAGGCGGAACACATCCAGCAGACAAGAAGCAACATTATCATTCATTTGGAGTTGTGTTTCTGGTCACTTGATGAATGAATGTTTATTATTTTTTTTTTTTTTGGTCCGTTTTGGTCTCCACCAACTCCTATGGGAGTAATATGTGGCTCTTTAGCTGCTAAATGCTTCACTCCGCTCAGCAGACAGTCGCTAACTTTGTCTTTCTGCTGTTTGAAGCTGGACAGGTTGGCGTAGTCGGTCTATTGGAGCATTTTCTCTAATAACAATGAGAGGGAGAGCGGTGAGAGGGAGCCAAAGCCAGGGAGTTGTGAGGCTTAAAAACCAAAACAATGAGCTTATAGACGCTAAAATGCTCTGTACAGCTGTGAGGAACTGCCAGGTGTTAATTCTCTGTTTGTCACTACGAATGACCCCTTTCTCATGTAGTGATTTGATCAATTTTTAATGTAAAAATATTGATTAGTGCAGCTTTAATTAAAACTATCAATAGTTTATGATTTGGTTAATTGGATTGTTTTTTTCCCTTCACTGTGACAGACAGAAGTACAACAACACAGAATGGCTGAAATAACAAAATATGGTAACGCAAAATATGAATGCATCCTGAGGCGTTAACTCACACTGTGTCCACACGCTGGTCAAATGCCTGTGTGAGAAAGAGATGAACGGTGAAAATTAGAATTCAGATTCACACCTTGTACGATCATGCACACCTTGTACTTTGGACGTCAAGCCAACTCAAGTCGTTTATTCCGCACTTGAATCTTAATCTGCAGGCTGCTGCTGTTTCTCTGCTCACAAAACAATCACCACTCCTGCAACACCCCTGAAAAGTCAGCCACTTTCCTCCGGTGCAGCTTTGCCTCTCGTCTGTCTCCCCCCCCTCTCTCTACTCTTATTCTCTCTCCATCACGTCCTCTCTTCCCCACTATGTGTGTTTACTCATTCCCTCTCCACTTCTTCCTGTGTGTCTTCTATTGATGGATCCCAAAGTTCAGGTCCTCAGTCCTCAGAATGCCAAACAGTGTCTAAGCCATCCCACCATTGAGCTCAAAGCCTCCATGGAAAAAACACAGATCAATGCACTCAGTCTGGTTCTGACTTTTACTGAACACACATGTCATGAGTTTAAATCGCAGATACTGTGGTGCTGTTCACTTGCTGCTTTTTTTTACTGAGTTCGTGAAGGCAGCGGACGAGAGAAACATAATGAAACTCAAAAAAATGTTACCAAACTAGCTCTTTCAATCCCTCGCCATGTACCACACTGATCGTATCGGTCTCAATCATTCAGCACACCAACTGGGTGAAGGCTTCGGACCGGCGTGCATCACACTGTCTCACTAAATTTTTAACTTCAGGTTGTTAGCTAGCGAAGCCGTTAGCGGAGTGTGTAGACCGACATGCATAAATGGCCAAAACTATTCGTGCTGACATCCCTGCTCTAAACATGGATCCTGTCTTGTTACTACTTGAACTTCTTTGTTTTAAGTGTGTGTGTAGGGAATAGGGGCTTCAAATTATTATTATTAGTATTTATCTCCCACACAGTCTGAGGAAATCACATGCTTTCTGATGTGAATGTGAGTGCATCTTTAAAAGTATAACAGCAACATTTTCCCTTCTTTTTCCCATCATACCTTCAACGTCTCGTCTGAACGACTGGTTTTCTTTGAACCTATAATCATGTTGCTCTCCTACAGTTTTGTTGGCCAACGCCGAAAGCACTTTGACTGCTTCCTCAGCAATCAGACATGTTATAACTCTAAGAAATCTATTTGGTCAAAACCGTGTGTTCAAAATAAGTGCGTCAACTTATAATGAAATTGTGTCCAGTTGTAAAATGGTTTTGGTTTAACTGAATACGATTCACAGTCAACAGTATTTTACAGCTACATTATTGCACTTAATCAAAAGGAAATGCTAGAAAATATGCATTGTTCTCCTCTGTCACACAGTGCAAGTGATTACTGGTAAACTGTTGTTGAACAGTATACAAAACACCCACCTGATCTTACAAGAGGCTCCACTTCACCTGCGATTGTCTGGCCTCATTATCCCCACAGTACATAACTGCTACTCTAACATGATTGCTTTTGTTATTCTATGAAAAAAAGCTGCTTGAAACAAGTCCTTTGTTTTGAGTGACACATTAGCAAATGGAAGAAAATATATATATATATTTAACATTGCCATAATAAACTGAGCACTGAATGAAGTCTTTGTTCCAAAATAAAACATCAACCATTTTGTGCAGAAATCTTAATAAAAACGCCAAAACTGATTTCCAAGATGTCACCATGTGTAGGTAACAACATTCAAAACAGCTGTGTTTAGGTGTGCCAGTGCTGGGATCCTGGTATTTTTCTCACTGGCATGAATTTCCAGTAATCCGTGCCAGTAGTCCTTCTCCTCACAGCATTCATGCAGCCTTTAGCAGCAGCTTCAGATGAAGACAAAGCGACAAAGACACCATAAGGGTGTTAAATCTGAATATACTCAGTCATAGAGGACGCATGATTCAAGCATAATGCTCAAACTGCTTCGATTCCGCTGTAACCGTTTGCTTTCTTTCAGATTATTTATGCTCCTTTCTTACAGAAAGCGTCCCGCCAGATAAATGTGTGTTGGTGACAATCAGAAAGAGCAAATGTGCGTCATTAGACCAGGCGGGCCTCCTCTTGATATGGGGTGAAAACCGTTTGGACACTACTCGGCTTTGGTGAACAGGTTTCTATTATGTTTTGGAATTTCATTGAATATTATTGACGTCTAAACATTTAACAGACTTTGCAGTTTATCTAAACAGGACAGAAAGAATGAGTGAGCTTGCAGAGAGAGAAGTGAAACAGAAACTTATGTAATGTCATTCGTCTACAGTTATGCACTAATGTGTATGGGACTGCATTTGCAGACTGGAGTCTTGAACCATGACAACCTGTAATTAACAATTTTAAATGTAAGGGTCAAACGTAGTGGACGCATGTTCAGCAGACCTGCATAGCTGCTTCTCCTGTGCGAAACCATTATTAATGACCATATGCATATTTCTACAGTAAGAGTTATTGCTTATTGAATAATTAATTTCACCATTACACCGCTTGAGGAATCAGGATTTTGATTTACTTGGGTGACTGGATCCTGTGTGCAAAGTCAGAAGAATACTGCCTGGCTCATCTTTCTTGTTCCTAAATAGAGTCTTTTAAGAGTTTCTGGGTCTTGTTATGAATAATCAGAAAAACACAGTGCCTAAGTACTGTTAATACACATACATTTACAGTAGACACTATAGTTAAACACACTGCAAACATGGATGCATGCATCAAAAGTGTCCAATATATACATTACAAGAACATAATGGACACCTGCTAGCCAATCAGAATCCAGAATCTGGATACATATCAATATCCTGGAGCTGTGCATAGTACAAGATACATCTAGCTCTCTGCGGCTTCCTTCCTCACCTTGAAGGTAAAAGGAAAATGTGCTGGTAAGGATTGAGAGTGTGCAATATCTTACATCAGGAAAGGTCTTTTCTTCTCTCCAAGGCAGCAATCCTGCAGCAGATTAGTTTTCCAGCACCCTAACTCTAACCCAACCCATTTTTTTCAGTATCTACAACTCAAATCAGTGATAACACATATGGCCACCTTAAAATAAGGCAATATTCAAACATCTGCACTAGCAGAAGAAATAATCGAGCTCACAACACCTAATAAAACCGTATATATCACTAGACAATGACACCTGGACCAAAAAATGCACCTCTCAGATTGCTGCTACCATTCCATCATTATTATTTTGGTTTACTTTTTTGCCCTCCTACCATTGCAAATGTCACAACTACTATCAACATGTGTTCTTGTTTGTTTTTTTGTTCACCTTTATATTTTCTTCTTCTTTTTTTCTTTGGTTTTTAAAACCACTTTCCGGCTTTTGCTCCTCTACACACTCACACACACACACACACACACACACACACACACACACACACACACACACACCTATACCTATATAAAAAAACAAAAAAGGTCCCATCCCAGAAAGGTGGAAGCTGCACCCCTAACTGGTGGAGTAATTCGGCGCCACGACTCTCCTCCTTTCAGAACAGACACGATGCTCCATCCATTAGCGGACCCCAGGAAGAGTAGCTGCTGCCTTCGTGCCAGCTAATGGGGATCCAAATAAAGAATAAAGAATCAATGGCCATAAGCTCTGTCTTATGCCGTCCCTCCCTCCTGCCTCCTTCTGTCGCTCCTGCAAAGAGCACAGCGAGGGTGAGGTTTATTCATGCCAGAAATCCCACTATTGTTGGATATTCAATGGAAACTCCCAGCTCGGCGTGACTTACTGTCGCAGGCACACGGCTTGTTGCTGCATCCCTTTCTCCATGGACTGAGGAACTCTTCACACCTTTAGTTGATTGGGTTCTGACCAAGGAAATGGCACATTGCCTTTTAGTGAGTTTTAGTTCTGGTCCACTTTGTTGTGGGGTAACCATGACGTCATATGGAATGACAGGCAACTCATTGATCGTTCAGTTTTGGTGACTGTTATCCTGCATTATCAGCACTCCATGGACCAAATGTAGGGAAATCAAAGTCCAGATACAAGCAAGTCATGCAGTATTTCACTGAACCTTTTTATGTTCTTCTTTTACGCCTAACTGGGTTACCCTTAGACTCTATAGGTAGTCTCCTTCAGGGGAATAGTGGCTGCAATCAATCTTGTACTAAGGGAAAGACCAGTTGACCAGGGGATATTGTTCCTTAAAGGTGTTAGGAGTTGTGTAGGAAGCTGTCGGAGTTCTCGAGGCTCTGATGAAGGCCACAGCAGAGCCTTGGGAGCTGTAGGACCTGAAGTTGCTGTCAGGAGGCTGAGGCTGTCTCTGTCCATCATAACTTGTGCAGGTTCCTTCCTGAAGGTACATTAGTATTTCACTGGGTTGACATCAGTGGTCCCAGATTTGAGGTCCCTCTTCCAATCGGCTTTGCATCTGGATGGCTGGCATGAGTGCCTCTCCTTCCCTCTAGTTAGGTTTCAGAATCTTGGGAGGCTGACGAGCTCACAGCATCTGTTGTCTTGGCTTGAGGCAGCAGTTACTTGCATCTGGCAGTGCATGCTGGCCTAGCAGTGTGTGCATAATGTACATATGTAAATAGTTCATTTGCATTGGGCAGCAGCCCTGCCGGCCTTTTTTTTTGGAGGAGTCGTTCATTTTGCTATTTTTGTTTAGCAGCAGAAAATACTTTTTAACCCCAGAGAAGAATTATACACTTTGAAAGTGCCGCTAATTTTGACCAACATATGGTTAAGCAAGAGGCACATGCACATCCTTAAATTCTTTGCTGGTGTTGGGACGCAAATAGCAAATATCTTCAATGAAAGATGAAAAAATACCTAAATATTGATTGTTTGTTCCCAATTCTTCTTTTTTCTCTTCTTTTGTTCTTTTTATTCTATCTATCACCATAGATGGTCTTCAGGTCCAACAAATGGACAAAAATATTAACGATAATCCTGTTGGAAATGAATCCTCTGTATTTGATGTTTATACTGGTTTTGAAGGGTGCATATAGTTTTGGAAATGAACTTTTATTTCACTGAATTTACCTGGAAGCTTACCCAGCTTCACCTGAGCTGTAACCTGACATTCTGCTACTATTTCCTGTCCGCACTCTCTCTGTGTGGAGGCATGTTATCTATGTTAGTTGCAGGACGTTGTTGTAATTCCCTGTGGAGCAGAATGAGAGGAGAGAGGGACCGAGAAGGAGGGTGATTTTTTGGCAAATTGTTATAAAATGATGGATTGAGGGATAATGTTGCTAGGAGACCCTGACATCAGCTATTTCTCCCAGTATCATGCTGTAGCCCACGTGCATTCAGACTCACTGTTTGTGTGTGTGTGTGTGTGTGTACCTCCTCTCCCCACTGCATCTGTGTGTCCTTGCTCTTGCTCGTACTATAAAGCCATCGACATCTCCTTTCTCTCTCTGCTCTCTGCTCGAGGAAAGTCAAGACTGTTTTTCTCTGAAACATAAATTGCTTGTGTGCTTGGAGAATGAACAATGGATGATGCTTGAGGTTTTTTCCTTTTTTTCCCTTTTTTTTTAAACAAAGCATTTTTGGCAGGCATACTTTTGTTGAGGTTGTAGAGCAAATATCAACTCCCACACGAGCCAGTGTCTTCTTTGAATCAAGTGACTCTTATTTCCTCCAAAGCGAAAAAGCCCTGAATGGAAGGTTAAGACACGGGAGGGAGGAAAATGCTTGAACCTCATCACGGAGAAAAACAGCGGTGGAACAAAGAGATGTGAAAACCAACGCAAGAAAAGGAAGCTGCGGGTACGTTGGAGGGTTTACCTTTGAGTGTTTGATGACCAAGCACATAGAAGACGTCTGCCTGCCTCTCAGTATACACTCTGCTCCATGTGAACGAATCCCAAGGGCTGCCTGGAGGCTTGCTTATCTCGCAAATCAGAAACACAGCATGCTGTAAGTCTCAGAGGGGCGATGTGGCAGCAGCAGAGGGGGCAGCCGTCACTCAACCTGATCTGAAGAAAAAAAGCACTTACATTTCACTTGTTCGCTTTCTTTTCTTCTGTGTCCTCTTCACATGAATTTCTCTCTCATTGTGTTCCTGCTTTGGGCTGAAATGAAATGAACACCTCTCCGCAACTTGAGGGGTCTTTGTCCCACCTCGTCTGTCCCCCTTTTCCCTCTGTCTCCTCCATCCCTGCACCTTTTCCTTCACCTTGCAAACTTTAACCTGCTTTCTTTCCCACAGTCTTTCCTGCTACCTTGCTTCTGTATTCACCATCATTACTGCAGTTTCCTCCCCTCCTCTCTCATACTTAAACTTTCCACATTTCTCTCCTTTCTTTAGCCTGAGGGCAGCCAGGACACACGCTGCACATTCTCACTCCTGATTGCCATCTCTTCCTCTATACCATCTCACAACCCGCTCTCCTTCCTCATCCCTTCTTCCTCTCACCTCCCTCGCAATTATCTTTCCCCGTCCTGGCACAATGCCCTCCTCCGAGGAGCTCTGGAACTCTACCGAGCAGGTTTGGATCAATGGCTCCGAGGCGAACTTCTCTCTAAGAAGACATGGGGACGATGATGACGACGAAGGAGATCAGCACCCCTTCCTCACAGATGCATGGCTGGTCCCCCTCTTCTTCGCCCTCATCATGCTTGTCGGACTGGTGGGCAACTCTCTGGTTATTTATGTAATTTCTAAACACAGGCAGATGAGGACGGCAACCAACTTCTACATAGGTGAGCAACAGAAAAAATGACTATATGCAAGTTTATACTTCTGCGTTCTGGTTGTTCTGGTCGCAAAAACACATGAGATCGGAGGGCTAGGATGTATACTTAATCATGAACTTCCAATGCATCAACTTCAAATGCATCGTAGCTATTTGATGCATGTCTCTGTCTCTTTCATCTATCCAGTAGTGCTTCATTGCATGCCAACACTGGGTTCAAAAGGCGAGGCTGCTCATTCTCCATTTGCCCAATTAGTACACGGTGAATGTCCATGTTGATTACAGGTTTCACTTTTACCATCAGAGGAAGAGAAAGGTGTTGAGATGTGACCTAAATTGCAAATTGTTTCTAAGACTGGATACGCGAGGAGACATTAGGTGACATAATTATCTGCAGGGGGCGTTTGGAATAATTCAATTGTGCAAGAAAGCAATTTTTATAGCTCAAGAGCTCATAATGTCTCTCACTTGTTTGTGCTTATTTGCAAAGGCATGGCTGCTTTGCAGATAATGCTCAGGGCATTCATGATATGAAAGTGATCAACAATAAAAAATGTTCAAAGTACAAAGTACAATATTGATACTAAATTTGTTGCCATTATTTAATTTTTTTGGCTTCATAACAAAAATACTGGACAGAGTTTCAATCCAAATGCTGCGCAAATATTAATGGAATTTCCAGTAAAATGGCAAAAGAAAATCACAATTAATGCATGTCTAAATCCACTACTGTTATGTGAATATTAGGATAAACGGTTGGTGGCGCTAATTCTTTAGTTGGGTGCCATCAAGCCATTAGAAGAGGGTGCGACAAGATGACGTAATTAAAAGAGCGCAAGTCAAACCTCAAATGAAGATAGAAGATGATAGAAAACACTGTAGAAAGTGATGAAATATCGTATTCATGTTTGTTTCATGTATTATTTTGAGGAAGTCTCTTCATTGCTCCACACAGATGTCTTCGTCTCTTCATGTATGTCACATTCGAAGAAGTCTGCATCCATTCCGTTGCATTTAGTTTTTATCAATACGGCAATTTTTCCACCTCAGCCTAGTGTAAAGACTTTTTTCTCCAATATCTGATGCTTCCACTCAAGTTTTTTAGTGTGCAAATTGACAAGGTGCCTAAAAGTAGGTTGGTGGGAAAGCACTTATAAATGTCATCTGGGGATTTCATTCATCTCAGGTTAGGAGTGCATCAATCATGCACCAGCCTCGTGTCTCCTCTGGTTTTCAGTGCACACTGACCTGAAACCTGGATGATTGATTTTTGTTGTTGAAGTCAATTACAGCTCGTCTGATAGAGCTGTGACGTCACCTGCCACTTGCAAAAGCGATTGATTAACTGAGATTTATTGATTAAGATAATAAAACTAAAGAATGCATGTCACATAGATACATATATGTAAATTAGCTTGTTTATTGACGTGGAAATGAGGCAAAGCAGATCGTGCATTTCTGTGATTCAAATCGTTTGCGTCTGTGTTTGCATGTTGAACTATGTATGTGACACGAATTTGATCTGGATAGATGGATTACATCCCAAGGCCACAGCATTGAAACTGTTTAATATTCAGCAGCATTAGATTAGCGCCTGCACCATCTGCCCACCCTTTCAACATAATGGCCCAGCTACTATAATGTGATCAGATCAGCTAGTAAAACAAAGTGGAAACAGTGTGTGGCGAATTTGTCAGAGTGACAGATTAAACAGGAAAAAAGGGAAAACAAGATCACACTGCCGAGCTTATCACTGCAACCTCTGCTTGGTGTGCTTCGAAGATATTGAGAGGGCAGTGTGGATTTAAATTAAACATTTTGTGGGTTTCTGTAAGAGTCTGTGTGTGTAGATGTGCTGTACGACTTGTCGTCTGTCCATCAACAGTGATGGCCTTGATTTTCTTCTAAAAGCGCATCATAAGTAGTAAGCTGAGCGTAGAGGAGAGAGCACTTGACATCCGATGCACCACTTACCATTAAGCTTTTCAAAATCACCAAACACAAACAGATGTACCTGCGGCGGACACAGAAACCACAGTTAAATCAACAAGTTGAATCAACACAGAGTCCACAAACATAATCACCTTCGGGAAGGTGGTATTTGCTGCATGGGAATTGCACTGGATTGCAGGTGCTGTGTTTATTTTCACATTTCTAGCACACTAGAAGACAGCAGATAAACATATATTTAGGATTTAGTCCAGTAAAAAGTATAATCACGCTATTTTACACCGGTTGGTCCTCAAAGAGGGGTTCATGTCGGAGTCCTTGATCCATCAGCACAAGCACAAGTAGGTCAGTTTCAGTTCAAGTAGGTTTGTCCAAAACCAAAAGATAATCTGATTAATATCATAGAATGAGACTTTTATGACAAAAGCAAAGGAAAAAGTCAGATGATGTTGTTACAGAGCAACAAAGTCTGTACCGAGAGGAAGTCGGGGTGAACAGGTCAACAAAACATCAGACTTTAACACACACGACTTGTTTCCAACCCGACTCCAGTGTTTTTTTAAAGCATGAACACAATCGTTCCCAAATCTTCACCGCGTGTTTATTATCGCAACCATGAGTCCAATAACAAAGTAGTCATTTTAACCCAAACCTGGATGTTTTCCTAAACCGAACCAAGTGGTTTTTGTGCCTAAACCAAACCAAACCACATTTTATGATGCACCCATTCTCACATCATAAAACTGATTTATTTTTCAATAGTGGTTTACAACAGTTTTGGAAGGCAAAGACAAAGGATGTCGTCCTGCCGATAGGGGCGTCAGATTAATAGTTTTAACTCTAATGTGCTGTCGTTAAGCCTGCACATACCGTAGGTGTAGTATAATAATGCAACAAACCATTAGGATGGTGAGGATGGTATCACATAGATGCAAAACGTCTATGTGATATTTACCTGACACAACCTCAGATACACTATCTGTAAAACCCTGTGCTGTAGACCGCACAACAGACATCCTGTGTGTTGTTTTCTCTCCGTGCAGCAAACCTGGCTGCCACCGACATCATCTTCCTGGTGTGCTGCGTCCCCTTCACTGCCACCCTCTATCCTCTCCCTGGATGGATCTTTGGCAACTTCATGTGCAAATTTGTTGCCTTTCTACAGCAGGTAAAAACATGACTCTTTTTTTAATCTTATCACGATCACGATTACATTTTTCTTGACTCAGAAATGTGCTTTCACATACACAGACGTGTTATTTTGCTGTTATTTCTACAAAAGGTTCTGAGCACAAAGCATTTAGCAAACATGTCGGATTAAATTGAACAAACCACAATAATTAATATCATTTTAATATAATAAAGAAGTTACTCACAGCAGTGACTTTTAGGACTTTGGTACAATCAAATCACCGGGAGTAGCTGAATGAGTACTGACTCAACTGTGTGTCATACAAAAACACATCTTTTTAATCTGCTGAAGGAGGTCACAGCTTTTAAAATTACAATAAAGTCTCAAGGAAGCTTCAATCCAAAAAGAGCCATTGTTGACTTTATTTATGGTTTTTCAAAAGACTGAAAGAAGTTTCATTTAGACAGTTGACAGCTGAGGACAGCAGATTCATCAAAATTTTACTCAAAGTAACACAAAAAGATGTCCAAAAAAAAAACGGCCATGAGGAGAGAGGCTCAAAACAACATCAACTACTGACTGAGAAGAAAATGTTTAAACTTAAACTGATTTGCATAGTTTCTTTTATACTTGTAAAGTACGTTTACGTTTGTTTCTGTCTTCATTTCCACCTCCCGACAGGAGTTCAACCAATCAATTTGCATAGTTGAGATTTGGGAGGTTCGTGCATCGGCTCCTCTGTGAGCTTCTTTGACCTACGATTACCCACAACACCCTTCTCTGCATAGGTTCGCAGAGACTTTATGCGCATCTTCAGAGAAGCATAATTCCATCTTAAATCCAGTATTCTCTCTCCTTTTAGACCTGTTTTAATCTCATGAACTCCTGAGGGGACTATGTGTGTCTTAAATGTTCCACTGAGTTCACCAGCAAGTCACTAACTTTGTCCGTTTGGTGCAGAGCAGGAAGTGTACAGTCAGTTTATCTGAGCTTTTTTTACTGGAAACAACTGCCTGCTTCGTCTGGAAACTGGGTTGATGAGAGTAGTGAGATTGAACCAAAACAGTATTAAGTTGTGGGCCGTAAAATCAAAACAATGAGTGTAAACTTTCACATAGATGAATTCATGTGACCCTTTGTGAAAATAAAGATATGGATTAGAGAACCTTTTTCGAGTTTGTGAATGGACAGATAGTGAACACTGACATTGTCCTGCTACTGTCGACTCGTTGCCTCTGCATCCCCACCCTTCAGTGACAGTATCGTTAATCACGAGTAACACACAGCAAAGTTAAACCCCTGGTAATCAGTGAAGTTATGACATGTACATATTTTCTACTTCCTTGCACAAATGGATCATCAAGAAGAAGTCAAGCAAAGGCCACAACCTGTTGACTCCATGCATCTCATTCGAAGAAGATAGCCAATTAAAACGGCCTTAAATACACAACGTGAGACAATGAAGGCGTGAAGTTCAAATCTTAAAAGGCCATGTTTCTATGCTACACTGTAATTACACTTAGCCATGCACTAATAACTGTGCACTACTAAATATGCTCAATCGGTATTCCGGCTACAAATAGCTCTAAAATGCTGTACTGCCACCGAGGGTCTAAAAGAAGTGAGGGGTTGTCACAGCTCCTGGGTAGTTAATAAGCAACCTGTCAAGTGATGCAAACTCAAGACCAACGCTGTCCACAGGTGGAAGACCAAGCTTGAAAGCAAAAATTTGTTGTAAATTTCATCAATTTTCCATTTTGTTTGGAGATTGGGCTAAAAGTGTACCTTGTTCATTATGAAGCTAGAAGGGAGGAGGAGACGATGTGTCAGGCTTAAAAAAAAAAAGAAGACATTTTCTTTTGAGTGCAGAATGACTAGATGTAGACGGCTAATTTGAGCATAAAAGTGGAGGATGTCAGTCTGAGAGGCACAAAGCCTGAAAGCATTTCTTTTAGTTAATTCAACTGAACATGGAGACTAGTACGTTGTGAGCTTGTCTTTGGTGAAACAATGTCTCCTGAGGATGATGACTGAGCCCCAACCTTCTCCTTTGGAAAATTGAAAAAGCAATTGTCTGTCGAGCAGACCTCTCTTGTCGCTTTGTCAGTTTTTCTGTCTGTTTCAACCCAGCCATTTTTCTCTCCCTTTCATCATCCAGCCCTGTGTGTGTCTGTTAAAAACCTGCCTCCATTTGTTATTGTGTGTGCATGAGAGAAGGGTAATTAGGTTTTTAATGATTATAATGACATGATGATATAAAGACAGGAGACCTGACCGCTCTTTTCAAAGAAATATGGACCATTAACCTAACTAGTGTCTCAAAATGTCCACAGTTCAATGAAAACAACCAAAGGGAGACAGCCGGTGAAGTGAACTATGCCCGATGTGTTTACACCCATCATCAGCTTCTGGTTCATTTCAGTGTATTTTTGGCCCTCTTTCCTTTTTTTGGGGTGTAAATGATTAATAGGCACAAAAAGTTTTGGAATTGGTCCAGTAGATCGCCTCAGCCGCGAAACAGGCTGCAATGTCAAATGTCAAACGTACGTCCAAGTGTCTGTTTTTGCTACTGACAGCTCAGATTGTCATTTTAAGTGTCTGACAACTTTATGTAAAGGATCCCTACAGGTATAGTCTTACGACTTACTGACTCACGTTTCCACCGTCATCTTGCAATAACTCACCTCTCGCGAGATTTCAGAGCGAGACTTGAGTGAGTGTTGTACAATGTCAAGTATCATCACATCTATGTGATATAACGTATCAATTAGTGAGCTTTATATTTTTACCTTTGGACAGAACCTGGCTAGCTGTTTCCCACTGCTTCCGGTCTTTCTGCTAAGCTAAGCTAACGAGATATATACGGATACAGAAATGTGATATCTCAACAAGAAAGTGGATGAGCACATTTCCCAAAATGTCAAACTGCTCCTCGTAAAGCTGCATTGACTTACCACAGCTCAGGTCCAAGGCATATGAGATCATGAAAACTTACAAAGTCCTTCGTTTGTGAGTTACAAGTACGACTCAAGTCTTGCTTGATAATATTAAACTTACATCACTGTATAATTCAACTAGTTAGTTTACATTAACTCCTTATCAGTTTTCTAGATATCAAAAATAATATACGATGAAATGTCACATGATGTTTATTCCAAGGGAATAGAGGGAACGAGACAAAGAGTGAGACTGTGACAAGACAGGATGACAGATCAGGAACGGCCATCCATCCATTATGTGCAATCTGCAAAACAACATTAAGCTTTCAAATGTTGGTGGCAAAACTCACCTCTCCGCACACATGTTCTAATATTCATGCAGCCAGAGGGGCAAACCCTGTCTTTTAATAACCCAGTGGTCCAACAGACTTTTAGATCAGTTTCTGGGAATGGGCTTTTAAAAAAGCAAAATCAACAGCTGTTCCATGATTCATTCCTTTACACTTTCAGCCATGAAACTGTATGGAAATCTGCCGCAGACACCTTTTGACGTTGTTAGATTTCATACTACTCACGCAGAAAAAAGTTTCCTGTTCATCTGTTATTCCCTCTTCCTTCTTTTGGTGCAAGACATCTCAGATTCAGCATTTATTGAAACAGGTGTAGCTTGGAGGATAAAATCAGTGCCACTTTGTTAAGAGGAAAAAGAGAAAGACTGCTTTCTGTCTGTGAATTAATTTTCTCTCCAAAACAAAAACAAAAGAGTCTCTCCAAGCAGTGGATTTTTTCTCCAAAATGTCAGAATGAACGAAAACTCACAACGTCGACTTAGACTAAATGGTTGATTATGTTATCACTGACCTTTATTGACCTTCAAAATACAACTGCATTGTTCAGTGTTGGAACTTTAACTTCAGCTTCATCAGTATGAAATAGTAAAAAAAAGAAATGAATAGTTAAGTATATTTTAGCCTTTCATGTAGCAAGTTAGATGAGAAGATAGATACCACTATCATTAAATATGAAGTTACAGCCAGCAGGTGGTTAGCTTAGCTTATCTTAAAGAGTCGAAGCAGGGGGAAACAGCTAGCCTGGTTAGTTCCAGCATGCACAGTAACTCCTCTTTAAATCACAAATTGTCGTTTATCATTATCATTATCAAACAAGATATTACCTGTTAATTAGTGAGCTTTGGAGGTGCTGGTAGGCCAGGCAAGCTGTTTCCCTCTGTTTTATGCTAAGCATATTTAGCATAGACTACAGTCATTACAGTGGTATCAATTGTGGTAAGACAGCAAATCATGTTTCCCTAAAAACTGTAAAACACTGACTAAGACATGAATACTCATGACCAGTACATCAACAGGTCTGAGGCCTACTGTTACCACAACAGGCTTCACCACGACAACGTTGATCATGTGCAATATACTCTGCAATTAACTGAGTAGGTACATTATCTGTGAAACCATTTCATACCCATCAACGGGAGAATTTTCTAATGAAGCCAAATGTGTTTACTTGTCATTTAGAAGTAAAATGTTTAAGACGGAAATGGCTCTCCTGGTGGAAGTGGTTTTTGCTGTCGGGAAACTGAATCAAACATGAACACACAGAATTATTTTCATCTCATTTTATCTTGCACTCTCTCACACATAATTTAATCTTTTCCTATCTCACTTAAAGAAATGAGAAGAAACAGAGATGATCTAAATGTATTCTCTTTGCAATGTCCCAAGCCCATTCCTTTTAGTAGACGTTGTGCATCGAAGATAACAGGGCGGTGGGTTCTTAATGCACCCGGCGTCTTAAAAAGTGAGGGATTGTGGTACCCACTTCCTCAGTGGCCTCAAACACTGAACTCATCATGACCCCTTTCTAGCTCTCTCATCATATCCTTTGAAACACTGATGTGATGCTCCAAACCTCTAAAGGGTAATGGGCGCTGGCTTCACAGTCGCAGATAAGAGGAGGAGAGAGAAAAATAGGCAGATACATAGACAAAAGAGGGACAAAATTAGATCCTATTTGGAAAAGAGCATAGAGAGAACTTCTGACCTCTCATTTCTCACCCTGCTGCACATATTTCAAAGCAATATGATTAAGTTCACCTACATATAACACAGTGCGACCCTCAGAGGTCCACGAAATTGAAGTGAGGAAAATATCATTTTTGTGAAGAGCGCTGCTCGACTGAAAATCAATGTGCAGATGTACATGAAAAGAAAACAACAGAGACTCTCTAGTCAGCTTGCTTTCTACTGTAGAACATAATGACTGAGACTAAAATGAAGTGTTTTGTTTTTTTATCAGTGTGATGTGTGATGAAATGTGAGATCGAAGTTTGAGTTTTGCGCTTTAAGAAAAAATGGATTTACTCTGCAAGTACCTGAACATAAATTCCACATTATGGCTAAATTAGCATTCCTCTGATGTTCCCGAGTTTAATTGAATCAAGCATCATTGAACACTATTAAAAATTTAACTGAATGATTTGTTCATATGCTAATTAAAAATACTTATCGCAAATGCAGCCTCCTCTCTGCTTCCCGTCTTCCTGTTCCTCTGCTTCCTCCCTCGCTCTTTCTCCTCGCACATGCTCTTCAGTTTAAAAGCTCAAGAGCTCGTTAGCAAAACCTCAGACAAGTTGGAGAGCGAATCTGAAATAAAGGCGGTTTCTTGAGGACAAAGCAAAGCTACTTGAACTTTGCTTTTGCTTCTTAATGAGGGGTTATTAATTACGCCATAAGAAAGGTGGCCAGCTTCTGTTACAATTAGGCCACCCAAATTATTTCAGAAGGTATCAAAAGTGTGTGATAGGCTCTCTGAGAAAACATCTTCCTCTAATAGCTTGTGCACAAATTGTCTACGTACGTATCTAAAACGTATCTTTTGTAGCTTTGAGTTTGTAGCGTTGGAAATAATCAAAGTCTTTCTATGGATAAATCCACAGGAATCGCTGCATTTATTTTGATTGGTAGAAAACGTGATGTGATGTGGTGTTATCAGAGCAGATAGAGAAAAGATAAATGTCTATAATACTTAGGTTTCAACTCAAAATTCAAGGGACAGTGCGTTGCCAAATAATCCCTGTAGGAAAACACCACTGCAATGACCCTTAAGCCCAAAGAAAAGTGGGTAATGTCAAATGAAAGTTGACACAGCATGCATTGCTTTTCTAAAAAAACAGCTTAAAAAGGTGTCATTTTGCAAGGGGGGTGGTTAGGAGGGCTGGGTTGAATATCTTTCAAATTGTAGTTGTAGTAATTCCAGTTTCCTATAAGTCATGTTTCTTATTATAAATTAGTAGAATAAAAATGTCATTTCTAGGAGACAGATGTGGAAGCACAGTGCATGTCTCTGAAGATTCACACATGCACATTTACATTATGTTTTTCTGTCTTTCCTGTAGGTGACTGTCCAAGCCACCTGTATCACCCTGACAGCTATGAGCGGGGACCGCTGTTACGTCACGGTCTACCCTCTGAAATCTCTCCGCCACCGCACCCCAAGAGTAGCCATGATCGTCAGCATTTGCATTTGGATTGGTGCGTCCTGCTCGCTCATTTCCTCTGAGATCATTTCATCTTCATTTTTTAATTCATTCACCGCAGTTAATGAGTAATTAGGACAAATTGTGTGTGAAATATGTAAGAGAATTAGCACGCATGATCTCAACTACTTCAAGTGACGCAGTCCTTGTCCTGCCCAGGCTCCTTCATCCTGTCCACCCCCATTCTAATGTACCAGCGTATAGAGGAGGGTTACTGGTACGGTCCGAGGCAGTACTGCATGGAGAGATTCCCCTCTAAGACACATGAGAGGGCTTTCATCCTCTACCAGTTTATTGCTGCCTACCTGCTGCCTGTCCTCACTATCTCCTTCTGCTACACTCTGATGGTGAAGAGGGTGGGCCAGCCCACTGTAGAGCCTGTAGACAACAACTATCAGGTATGGACAAGGATTCGTTTTGCTTTGTTTTGTGCTTAATTGTAACTGCTTGACTTAGCTTAAAGGCAAGACTGCAAGCCCTCACTACTAATTGTCAGCCAATTAAAAGTTGAAAAAGCTCTTCTCTCATCTTCTGTATGCACAACCTGTCCCTTTGTAATGTTCCTTATCTTGTTTTTTATGTTGGCTGTCTTTGAACATGTCTGTTAAAGCACCTTCCTTTGAGGCAGCTGCAATCAATCATTTTTTACAACAACAATGGATCAAATGACTGTGTGTAGTGTAAAATGTGGTACTCAACAGAGAATTATAACATAGAACTGCAGTTCCCTTTAGCTCTGTGGAGCTTTTCAGTTCATTGTTTGGTTTCCTGGCCTGCAAGTCGTTGTCTAAAAACCCACAATGCGCTAACTGTCCTGCACCAAATGAGCCTCATATGTCCCTCAAGTATAGTACTTGAGTAAATCTACTTAGTTACATTCCACCACTGCTCTAGAGTACATTTTGAGGTACTTGTACTTTACTTTAATATTTCCATTCTATGCTACTTTACTCTTCTACTCCTCTACATTTTACAAATATTGTACTTTTACTGCGCTACATTTATTTAACAGCTTTAGTTACTTTGCAGATTTAGATTGTTAATACAAAATGTATATCAACTAATAAATTATGATATATGATTATAGATTAAGCTACCTGGCAGTATGTAAAGTTATTCAAATTAACTCCACTTTTACAAGCTGCAACATGGAAGTGATGTACACATTAATGCATCAGTAATTATAATATAGTAATATAATATATATGATTCTGAAATGGACCATTCTGCATAACGAGTCATTTTGTAACTAGACTTTTGGACTTTTACCTGAGTAAGATTTTGAATGACTTTTACTTGTAACAGAGTATTATTACACCATAGCATTGCTACTTTTACTCAAGTAAAAGATCTGAATAATTCTTCCACTACAGGCCAAGTGTTAGTGAAAACCAAAACCAGAGCTAAAAGGAGAGTGAATACTGGACTTAAAGTCATCAGGTGGCCAGAACGTGACTCCAAATGAATTATAATTTTGCTCTGGATGTGTAAGTTGGCAAGTGTTTGCTAACAAGTTTGCACGCACAGTCGGTTGCTTGTTAGCTTACCGCTAACGTTTGTACAGTTGGTACATTGGCTGTTTGGGACGAATAAACATATACTGTACCGCACAAACAGTCCAGGGGTCAACTTTACACATATAGCGCTTCACTTTCTGTCTGAAGACACCGTAAAAAACTCTTCTCATCTTCTCCTCCTCAGGTCAACCTCCTGTCTGAGAGAACCCTCAGTATCAGGAGCAAAGTCTCCAAGATGGTGGTCGTAATTGTCCTCCTCTTCGCCATCTGCTGGGGTCCCATCCAGATCTTTGTCCTCTTCCAGTCTTTCTATCCAAACTACCGGCCCAACTACGCCACATACAAGATCAAGACGTGGGCCAACTGCATGTCCTACGCCAACTCTTCGGTCAACCCCATAGTTTATGGTTTCATGGGAGCCACCTTCCAAAAGTCCTTCAGGAAAACCTTCCCATTTCTGTTCAAGCACAAGGTCAGAGATAGCAGCATGGCTTCGAGGACTGCCAACGCTGAGATCAAGTTTGTTGCTGCAGAGGAAGGCAACAATAACAATGCAATGAATTGAATCTAACAATTAAAAATAGGAAGAATGGGAGTATTGTTTGTATCCAGAACAATTGCTGCAAGAAGAAAATTAAAATAATGAACATTTTCCAGCCAGGGGTTCATCGTGTGAAAGTCTTAATAGAGAAACTGGCTGATTTCAAAACGACAGACTCTTGCCTGTTTGGCAAACACATTTTAGTTTTGTTAATGAATACAACTAATTAATGAATTGATGTGTGGAAACACAGACTCATAATACGGATGGACACTAACAGTGTTTGGCACAGTATGTTACCTGTTCCACTGCCAAGGCCATGGCACATAACGTCATCCATCGAGCTGCCAAAACACCACAGCCAAATCCAGTCGAACACATGATGAAAGAAAAACACATTCCCTGCAAGCTGCAGGCGGAAGTCCTAATCCTTGTAAGATCTGACAAGGTCTGCAGCTTTGGTATAAACTATTCAGCATTTGAACAACTGACAACATGATGTATTCTGAGACACATGAGAATATAGTATTTTGGAAATGACCGAAGACTGATTGTGCATTTTGAATGGACAACTGATACTCTAGAATAGATGCCTTTGGACATTTTTTTCATTTATATGATTGGCATTTGTTCCTATCACTGGAGAGAAAGAGAATAATCCAACTAGTGACACTTTCTGTGTCTCAAGGTCATGCTGAGAAACAACTAACACTATTACAGTTATTAAAGGAATAATTTGACATTTTGGGAAATACACTTTTTGGTTTTCTTGCAGAGTCACATGAGAAGATTGTGACCATTCTCATGTCTGAACACTTAATATGAAACTAGAGCCAGGAGGTGATTAGCTTAGCTTAGCATAAAGACTGGAAGCAGGGGGGAACAGCTAGCTAGGCCCTGTCCAGAGATAAAAAATAAGCCTTCCAGCATCTTTAAAGCTCATAAAGTAACACATACATAACATACATATGTAAACAAACAACATAGAACGTGTCAATTAGTTTGAGCTTTAGAGGTGTTGGTAGGTGTATTTTTGAACTTTGGACAGAGCCAAGCTTGCTAATTCCCCCCTATTTTCAGCCTTCACGCTCAGATAATAATAAGCTAATCGCCTCCTGGCACTAGCGCTGTATGTATGCTGCATTTATGCCATACTGGAGTTATTGTAATTATGAGTTTCCAACTTGTAAATAGCGTTCATGTCGAATTCCCAGTCCTAATAAAGACTGGAAAGATTTTTTCTGAATATCTCACTTGGCACGTATTTATATGAAATTACGCAAAAACAAATTCATTCACGTCAGCCAAAGTCCATCGCTGAAGCCAAATTTAATGGATGTGGTGTTATATTGTCAGTCCACTGTATTTTTTCTGTAATCACACAACCCTCTTTAGTTATCTTTCCCATCATTCATCCCATATGACCTGAACACGGCACTAACACACAGACATGAGAGCAAGAAAGTGAATGAGCACGTTTCCCGTATTGTCATATTAGTCCTTAAAAATCTGGCTGTATTTTGATGTTGTTCATTTGTTGTAGTAGAAATCCACTCGATGGAGTCCGTCTCCTTTTCCCGTACAAGTTGCAACCCAAACGATCAACCAAAACACTAAAAACAACATCAGTTACAAGGAGGTTGCTGTCTAAGTCATGTTTTCATCCCCAATATTTGTAAATACCTCTCTGGTGTCGTAGGTTATTACAGAGATGGCTACAAAAGCCTGCACCTGAAAAATAAAACAGGATGTTTGTTTTATTCTTTCTTTACCACATTTAACCCGCGGTGAAACAGTGAGCTCAGGACAACTCAGGGTTAAAGTTAGACGTTTCTGTTTGGTGAGACTCCAGCCAAACAAAGCCAGCATCCAGTTGAATGTGAGTTCCTCTGCTGCCAAATGTGATGAGTGGGAGCTGGCTGGAGTGGGGGTGACGACCGGTGATGCATGGACAGTGTTTACCTTTCTTTTGTGTCATAGACACACAAACATTCACGGCTTACTCAATACCTGTGTGCGCACAAACGCTGTAGAAGTGTGTGCGCACATACACAGGCATCCACGTGCACTTTCAGCCGACAAATGCAGGTGTTGTTTGTTACTAATGAGTTGTCACATCATTCTTGTATGATCTTGTCAGATGGATTCAATTCCAAAAGGTGGGGGCGACCCGTATGGTCTGTGCCCTGTTGTGAGAGAGCGTTTTAAAGGAGAACTTATTCAGCTGTCTGCCGATGGATATACAGCCAGTCATTGTTGATAAATCTATAGCGGCTCCGTCAGCTCTTCACTTTCTAGATGCAGTTCTTTTCTATCCATCCCACGCAGTGACATTCAAAATCAGAACTCCAATTATGACCCACAGAATATCTGCTAATGGAGCTCTCACTTGAATTGTAGATACTGCAGGACTTCATCAGGGCTCCATTTGAATTACATCAAAGTGTCTTGAAAGGAAAACCAGAGTGCTTTTCACTGCCCTAATTAGCCATAAATAGGTAACAAAAAGGTGCTCATGGGCATTAATTAAGTGGACAGAACTATCTTTGGCCACCTTAATGTAACTAAAGATGTTACATGTTCAGTAGTACATACTAATTATATACACCCCTGAATACACTTTAAACAAAACATGAACCTTGTAGCCAAACAAATTAACAGGTTTTTACGTTTACAGAAAAAAACTCAACTGTTGAGTGCAGAACAGCCTGTAGATATAAAGACAGGCTTTATCCACAAATGTCAGGGATTGATGCAAATGTCATGGCGCGAGACCATGTGGGCATTTTATTTTTTTTTACTTTGTGCTCTTTCAATGAGCCATAAGCAGCTGTGCAAAGCAGTCCTATAGTACCTAATGAAAAACACAAAATAACAGTCCCCATTGATTTTCAGATGCTAAAAAAAAAACCCAAGACAATAATGCGACAACAACCTTTGTTGTGACTCACCATTCCTGAAGAGAAGATCCGCCCACACTGTGCACTAATGTACTTGGTGATGATGACCTTCGTAACAATTACAAATCTAAACTCCATTGTTGTCCATTTAGCACTGAGTTAACTTCAGCAATGAAACACACATGTACAGCACAGGCAACTGCATGATTCAGTGTCAGGGTCGAGATAAATAAAGCAAGTAGTCAGAATGTGGGAGGCTTCATTCACTAAAAAGGTTCGAGGCAGTAACACAAAGGCCTCACAGGGTACTCATGTATACTCATTGTACTCAGTGTATTGCAGCTTGTGCGCTCCTCTGTGACACATCTCTTAATGTTAGCTATTATGCATTTACCCTGTGTAGATTCTCTTTTTGTGGATACTGCAGCCTTTCTGAACACATACATTTCAAGCAAAATCAGTCTCTCAAATGTATCAAAGCTTCATGTTTAATGAAGGAAATAATAGTATTGGTGATGATTGATGTGCCAATAATTGCCATAATAAATGCGAAATAGTGATATGTAGAACATTAAGTACATATAAAAGATTGAAAAAGGCATTTCGGGCAAAATGTACTCCTCAGAACAAGAATAGTGTTTAACAGCCGATCCTCTCGGCCACATTCATGTCATATCAGTATAATCTTGATTACCAGTTTCCAACTTTGAATAGTGTTTACATCAACATCCAAGTTGTAATTAAGACATGAAAGCTCCGATATCTTCGACTTGGCGCTTAGTAATACAGAAGAGGTGAAAACCAAACAAACATGGATGCTTCACATCAGCCAGAGTCTCTTCATTCATGGTAGTTAAACAAACATTAAATGCTAATGACTTTTACTTTTTCAATGCTAATGAAACGGAGGGAAGATGGTTTGGTCTCTTTTTATAATTCCTGTTACTAGGTTGTGCAAAGTCACAGTTGTTATGCCTCCAGGTGCCAATCTGAGAATCTGCACCTCTGTTTGTCCAGCTGTGTGGAATTAGATCATTGCCTAATACAACACAATCATTGTCTTGATTGAGTTGTAAATGTATGTACTGCAGTGACCAGGACCCTATTTTACTTTAAAACAGATTCTCTTTCTAGAACACACTTCTACATAAAAGAAAATATATTGTAATAATAAAAGATAACATTCATGTACTTCTGATATATCTATAAATGTGTTGTACTGTTTTTTTCCTCAATCTATTTCTATGTTGCAGATTAATATAAACAATTTCTGCATGTATATATTTGGAGCATTGCTTTTACAGAGGATTTCAAAGGATATCTAATCGTTTTCTTCTAAACCACAAAGACAGCTCTTCAAACACCGGCACATCTACTTTCAGAGGAATTATGCAAAAGCTTTAATTTACACACACAGCCACAAGGCTTTTGTGTAAAGTTGTATTGAAGAGGAAAAATAAATTAAACATTGAAATAGCTCAAGTTGCCCTTCTTGACCTCTGTGAAAATTCATCACATACCGTATGTCTGAACATTATTAAGTAGTGAATCACACAGCTGTATGTTTTCCTCCCAAAAAGATGTGTTTGACATAAACTGGTCTTCAGTACCCAGAACACACATTTTTATTTGTGTTATTTTTCAGATTAGAGGCAAAGCCGTTCCATTACCATCCTGTGTTTTGTCTGTTTAGGTTCTGTTTGCATCTCATTGCTCTTTGCTCTGGTTTCATTTTTCTGTTGATTTGTTCATGAAAATGTTTTTCAATAGTTTCCAAAGCTGCATTGTTTTATTTTACCCTGCCATGCGGTGTAATGCATCATTTGAAGTTACTTCTAAGTGAAACTGTTTTTTCATGCTCCAATGTTTTTTTTTATGTTTGAGTTGCTTGACGTAACTGTCAAAACCTAGCTGTCAAAACCTAACTGTCAAAACCTAGAACCTGGAAGCTTTTTTCACCCCTAAACATTTACAATCTGGTCTTCAGGCTGTTTATTCCACTTTCAAGTGTGAAATCTACTGTGAAATCACACATAAATGTTTCTGTTTGGTTCTCTAATCATCATCACAGTTTAGCTCTGTAAAAACAGGCACCTGGTTGGCTGCAACTTTCTGACCAAACAGAATGTCAATATTGGAAGATTCTCAAAAATCCTGGACAACATTTGAATGTTAATTACCAGTATTTTTTTTTTAATTGACTCATCCTTTCTTTTGCCCTCACTATGCATAGGAGTACAGATACGCAGCGAGCAGAGTAGACTGAAGGTACAGTAACAAGGAAACTGGATTCACAATAGACTAGCTGTTAAATGAGTTACTGTACATTGCCCTTCATGCCAGGAACCAGTGAAAGATCAGCATTTAATCCCCGGAAGTACAACACTGTAATTAAACTAGTTAACACAAGACTAAATGCACAAATACAGTAAAACAGGGTAGAGTAAAAGACACAAATTAGCCCAACAGTACTTCACTTATTTAGAATTGTATTAGCAACACATTAGCCTCACACAGCTTGTATAGCGGCTAGCTTAGTTAGCAGTAAAGTGATCATGGACAAAATACATTAACAGTTAAACAATTAAAACACTAGCCACAAAGAATGTTCCAACGAGGACACTTGGGGAGTAAATAAAAGACGCCTGTCAATGTTTGCTTGGTCCCAGATCTGACAAAATGGTGGACGTAAGAATGTCAGTTAAACTGTAACTGCTATGGAACTCTGCCAGTAGTGGTTGCTACTAGCAACAGAATGAAATCAACTTCAACTGAAAGAATATCATTTAATACCCAAACATTTAAGGACTCTAACGACTTCTGAGGGAAATATCTACATGCTCCACTATCTTCAACAGCTAGTCGCTAACTGTGTTTGTCTGCCGTTGGTTAGTGAGGTTTTTAGAGCCTTTTCACAGAAAACAGCTGACTGCTGCTGCCAAAAACGGAACGACAGAAGTGATGAGACTGAACCAAAACAGTAAAGTTTGCCAGACAGCTAAACAATGAGCTGAAACTCGCTATAAAGCTCTGCAGATTCGGGAGGTAGGTTCATCACAAACCCTTTCATATTATGATATTGTTTTCACATTGTCATTTGAAACATTGTTATTACAGATAAATATATTAATTAAAGCCAGGTTAATGTTACAGGAAAGCTTATTATCATATTACCATTAGTTGTTCATTTGAAATAGGACACACATTTCTGTCTGCAGTGCAAAACTTGTTTAGTTAAGTTATATATTTCACTATGTTGACAACTGGCATTAACATTAACATTAACTACCAACAGCCTGATATCTTCACATTATTCTTTGGTTGAGTTGTTGAGGGTTTTCATTCAGTGGTTATACTATCTTCTATTTGTGGTCTCTTGCTGTTCATTAAAGCCTTGATGCCGATCTCTCTTTGGTAGAACCACTTCCTATTTTGCCGTAAGTACATCAAGCACATTGCAAAAAATGGTACCAAGTTTTGTAAAAGAAATCAATAGAAAGCAACACAGACTACAAACAGTGCCAAAGTTAGTGAAACCAAAACAATTACCTAAAAAAGACACTAAAACGCTCTGTTTAGCTGAGAGAAACTGTAGTCAGGTAATAATTATCTTTAGCTTCAACACTACGTGTGACCTCTTTCACATTACATGCAGACATTTGACCCAGTATTAATATAAAGACATTGTTTGGTGCAGCTTTAATTTGACATGTAGCAGCTTTACCAGTGAGGTGTTCTTTCTCTGCAGTGCTCAATGTTTTGTTGTGAGTAACACCTTCCTAACAGATAATCGCTCATCAACGCTGTCCCTCCTTTACCTGCCCACACTTGTTCTCTGGACATATCTGGTCCTGACAGACAAATAGCACCTTTACTATTTCTGTGGGCTCCATTTCAACTGAGATATCTCACCTGCTGTCACAGCAGCGCTCCCTCTCAGTTACCTTGGCAGCAACTCTTTAGGCTAGCAAAGAAAATAATAGATAATGTTGATCTTTAAGGTGTATCAATAGCCTTTGAAAGAGTTTATCTGTCTGTTGGGAAACAAGGTGTTGTGGTTTATCTAATAGATTTTTAAGATCTCATAAACCTCTTCACCTGCCTCTCAATAAAACACAAACTGTTCTACATGATTAATAATGTCACCTGGCTGAATGTGTGGCTCCCACAGGAAATTAATATTCAGATTAGAAAATGTAACAGCAACGACGATGAAAAATTGTATGGCAGAAGAGCCGGGAGAGGTGCGTGGGCTGCTATTTACCATTCTGTTTAAAGTCTCACCACTTGACTGGAAGTGTAATAGAGTATAAAAAATAATTTTAATGTCACTCTGACACAGCCATTATTTTCCTGCCAGTACCTGCTGGTAAATAGAGTTGTATGTACGCCAAATGAGTTTACAGGGCTAATTTTGTGAACTGGTCAACAGAGGTAATTCATCACTGAGGGAGACACAGATGATCAATCAAGTTCAAACCCTCCTTGCTGTCTGGACAACATAGTATAAGACCTCCTGAAGAATGAAAAATCAATTTTCCTGTGAAGAAGAGTATTTTCCTCAGTGTCCTTGGTGTAAAGTGCAAAGCATTATCTGAAATTACAGCCAAAAGCAATTTGATCTCTTGACTTGTCCAGGAACGGTTTTCCCCTCGCGGCTTTTTATCTCAAAAATACTTCAAGACATCGCTCAATTTACGACACAGCGTTTTCACTGTTTGTTATGACAGTGTGCCTGAGAGTTTGTTTCCATCCAACTGTTTTTATGCTCAATTTGATATTGTGCATAAAATAACCTGAGTGGAAATCATCTCTTTGCGCCTTCTCTCTCTTGCGCCAACTCCTAATATTTGCTTAATATTAATGGATAGAAACACACATTGAATTTAATTTTCTTTTGCAGATTTTCTTGAAATTCTGTAAAAGCTTGTACTACATTGGTTGAAAAACACAACTTGAAATGCCAACAGATCACAGTGACTCCAGCCAGGGACCAACCACAGCTAGCAACATTACACTTCAGTCTGCTGTTGTCTTTTCTGTCTTCGTGAAGCCAAATGTGTTGCTGAAAGACAAGTCACTACTTGTTATGGAGTAAAGTCAAAATCAATAGCAATCACTCAAATTCATGAGCTGCATCAAGTTAAAGCCTTTCTCACAGTGGGATTCTGGAGAGCTGCATGTGTTACAGGACTCACTGATCTTTAGTCCCATCCCTGCCAACAGGATGAGTGTGGCAGCGCTATGGTTGAGCTCATTTAAAAGAACAGACTTTAATGGGATACTGGGGAGTTTCTCCACCCTCAGCTCTGCAGCGCATGATAGGAATGCAGTTGTGTATCAGAACAAAAAGACTACCTAATATATTCAAGGTAGAAGCAGTCAGAGGTAGCACTGACCGAGAAACGCATGACGAATATCAGTGGCATGATCTCCTGAGAGCCGACGAGCTGTTGTTCCTGAAGAGGGAGACAGAGAGCCAGAATCACTTGGGGAGGAAAAACTTCTGCTGCAAATCACTGTGAGAAAAACTGGAAAAAACATAATGTGTTTGGCAGAGAGGACTAATGATCTGTGGTAGTTTTTCTTGGCACTGGTGCATGCTCTGTGGAAGAAAACTGTTGTGCATGTTTGTGAAGACAGAAACATAGTCTTTGCTCAAACTGCAAAAGAAACACCAGTATGACTGTTGACATCGCTGCTTCTGCTCCGGCCCCAAAAACCACACCAGATGATTTGGGGGGGCCCCATGGGACAAGGCTAGTGATGTGTAATGGAGCAACTGGACTCAACTGACAGATTTCTCGGCTCAGAGGATCGTACCATGTTGTATAAACTGGCTGGTAATTCAAATCTGGGCGTTAGATGCTAAATGTTTTCCTTGTCGTGCGGAGATGGAAATTGCCTTGTGGTCTTCGCCTTGATGGCCTTGCGATAAATGTAAAATAACAAAAATTAAAATGACAGTCATATAATTCTGGGTGGCCTGGCCTGGTAAAATACAGCAAATAAAGCTGATGAAAAGAAGCCCAAACTGTTTGAGGCCTGTGAGACAACGTCTCACTTAAAGTAGTGAAAATGAAAGGTGCAGCTGCTGAAATCCAAACCTGCAGTTGTTGCTCTTTTTTTCTGCCTTTCTTCCTTCTTTCTTTCTCAAAGAGCACAATGAAGAATGACGACGGCTGCTTAATTGTCAGCTGAGGGTTGGAGGGGAAAATAATTGTCGGCAGTGGAAAGAGGGGAAAGGCAGAGACGGTCAGACACAAAGAGGCCTTTCTACCAGCGAGCAGAACTGCCTCACGTCACAACACAAGCAGGAAACCACACCAACTCCACCACCACCTTGCCCCTGGGACTCAGTGTGTGTGTGTGTGTGTGCGTGTGTGTGTGTGTGTGTGTGTGTGTGTGAGAGAGAGAGAGAGAGAGAGAGTTGGAGTAGGAGGGAAAAGGGGAAAAGAAAGGGGTCTGGGACATTTAATGAAACCCAATATCCTGCCTCTGGTCTAAAAATAAATGGAGCAACGAGCACATAAACACAGCATAGTATGTGTGTGTTTGCATATGTGTGTGTGTGTGTGTGTGTGGATGACGTATAAATTAAGTAGTGCAGAGGGGAGGTGTGAGAGAGCTGGATTCATTTCCCAGGTTTATTTGAGCTGAAAATGAATATTGTATCCCCCCCTGCTGCCTCTGCTGCTCCACTATAGCACAGACACACACACACACACACACACACACACACACACACATATAAACACACTCAACAAGGTGAGGTAACATCAAGTGGTGCACAACTGCATGTAAAAGGGGTAATGTCAGTTTGATTATGGAAACTATACAGACCATCGACTCTCTGCTGTATAGGCAATTAAATGGTAGACTGGGTGCAAGCAATTAAATGGCGAACTGAAACTTTAGAGCTGCATATTTCTCCTCAGTGTTATTCTTAGTGTGTGTGTGTGTGTGTGTGTGTGTGTGTGTGCAGGCTGATAATTACTAATTACTCACGGAAAAGTACGTCTCCGTAATGTTTTTCTCTGCTAGAGCTTTCATTGCTAGAGTTAAATGAAATAAAATCTTTACAGCAGCACAGCCACTTAATACACAAAATACAATAAATGCAGAGAAAATAATGTTGGTAATACTAAAAACTAATGCCATACTGTGCATACTGGAATAAAGGATGTTACATTTGGTCCAAAGGGGCAGCGCAGGACATGTAATGGACTGTAGACGTTATTAAACATTACTGTGTAATGAAGACATTTTATTATACTGTAACGTTCATTAAGTGCAGCCCGCAGCAGTGTGGACTCCAGCAATGTCACAAAAAATAATTAAAAAGACAAATATAACTGAATAAGACAGTATGTGCAGGCATTATTGTTAATAGAAAGAAAAGGAAGGGATCAGCCAAACCAAATTCCAAGAAAAAACATATTTTCGTTCTTACCTCTCGTCATATCTGTGGAGGCCAGGCATGCGGATACTTTTGGCTTCGTTTGCTCAGGTTTCGAGGTATCCATCTCTGACAGTTTGGCCTTCAACCTATACAATAAATAATTGAGTTGTCTGTGGTGCTCACTGAATTGAAAAAAATCACACTGAACAGCAACATTTCTTACCAGAACCAGTGAATAATCCTCCGACCTCACTGTCAACACTTCTCATAGGGACTATTTCTTCAGTAGTTCCAATGAAAACTGCTCCATACGAGGTCTACGGGTTATCGTGAGTAATCATGAAGGGAAATGGAGGATTTGGATTCAGGGCCTCCAGTGCTTGCTTTTGCCTATAGGATCCTCAAATGTTTAAATCCATTACTAAGTTTATGTGTAAAGTCTTTTGAAAGTTGTAGTAAATGAGTGATTTACTGAATCGGGTTGCACCATTGAAGTCTTTGGCCAGTAAAGACTTTGGTAATGTGCAATTGGTTGCCAGGAAACATTGGTGTAGTAGTCTGTTCAAAAGCAATCAACAGTGTAAACAGGGGGTCACTGTATCATCACAAGCTGGATCATAACTTCCAAAATAAACAGTTTTATTCGCAAATATGGGAATTACTTTGTTTTATTTATACATGCATACACGGACAAAATATGTTTCTCAGAGTTAGTTGTATTCATGCAGTTTAGGATGAGCGGGAAATATCTGATTATTCATTTTGCCATTTAGTCTAACATTGGCAGTTTGAAGTATATTGTATTATTTCAAATCTTTACAATTTACATCATTATTACACAGCATTTCATCAAACGTGGACATATTCCATTACTTAGTTTACTCTTTGAACATGTCATGTATTAGAAAGCTAACATTAGTTCTGTCAGTGGTAAGGACGGGTTTGAGCAGTGCAAGCTGTTTTAATTTTCTTATAATGTACATATATATACAAAAATGACAATGAATAATGAATCCAAAGAAAAATCTGAAAAACTTTCTTACACTTTTTATTCCCATTGTTATTAATTAATTCAACAAATAATAATTTAAAAAAAAAAACATTTTCCCCCACTTGTCTCTGTACTCTTGTCCCTGGATCTTATGTTTTGTATGTGGGCCAATGTTGGAGCGTCAAACCTGCCCACAACGCTGCCAGCCCGTCTCTCGCCGGTTGTGAACTTGTCTTGCTGCTCATGAGTGATTCGCCACTTCTCATAAGTAATTAAAGGGAGGTACCCGCTGTGTTTTGTTTGGCTGCGATGTACGAAAAACAGTGACGTGACTTACGTTGCATTCACGTCAGGCGGGACCGAAGGTGGAGACTGGAAAGATTCCCAGGGCCGTGACTTGCATTCATTTCATACTTTCGAGATACAGTATGTTCACATACATACATGCACACACACATAGAGAACAGCTAGGGGCGTAAAGCACACTGATGTGAGAAAATAACTCTCTGTCAGTTACAACAAATTAACACTCAGGCAAGACATCCCGTCTGGGCGCCCTTGAGTGAGTCAGGTAACCTCCACCTCCACTCCTCCTTGCTGCTATCAAACTGTCATGCAGCGCTGAGAACATGTGTGTTCACTGTCTGCATATATGTTTGCGTACACATGTTCGTGTGTGTGTGTGAAGAAGAGCATGCCAAGCCACCTGGACCGGAGCAGGTATTATTAGTAATGGTGCCAAGAGAGACACTTAAAATGCAGCCACTCTGTCTAGTACAAACACGCCTATCTGGGCGCAGATCAGACGTGTGTGTGTGTGTGTGTGTGATTGCACCTTCGTGGAAACCTGATAAAGCCCAAGTATTACACACCTCCCGGCTTCACCCAAGATTGTATGATTTATCTTCGACAATAAATGCACACAGAGTGGCCAGTCCAGTCACCTTCAGTATTTCTAGTAGCAGAGAGCAGACAAGATTGATAATTTGATTATCAGGCAGCAGCAGGAGTGCGCCTTTAGTAGAGATGGTGGAATTTATCACTCGACCGCCTCTTGACACATCTACCTTTTCCTCCAACACAACATATCGTCATCTAAGAGTTTAAATGTGCACAGCTGACAGAGTGATGAGAAATAAAATGACACAGCTCAGGTGTCATGACTTTCTTGGATCGTATCCCAGGCACCTGAACTTCCTGTCACTTTTACTGCAGCGTACAAACAGCGCCTACATGCCTGTGCAACAGTGTGCTTCAATAATTGCTCCCCTGTTTGCCTCTGTTGGCCACATTTGCTAATTTGTTAAGTTGCAGGGGTGTTTAATTGTGTCACATTTTTCCATCAGGGTGCTCTTTTGATAATTGCCTCATTTGTTTTCTTGTCATCAACTTGACACACCGTTTTATTTTTCATCACACAATGTACCGAACACGCTGTTCTCCCAGTGCTGCCAGATATCGGTGTCGACTTTCAGGTAAAATTGACACTGAGGAGACACATCTAAAGACTTTTTTCTTCTTTTATTTTGTAAGCAAAGAGGCTTAAGGGAGGGACGGGGTTGAGTATCAAGTGTCTGAGGCATTTTTCTTTTTTTGCGATTTGATCAGCGGCTGTAAATTGTGTTATGTGATTTTTACTTATTAAGTTGAGTTTTTATTTAAAATGTAAAGCAAAGTTGTTTTTCTTTGTTTAAAGTGGGTAAATTAGTGAAAATAATTGTGGCATTATTACAGATCATTATAGATGATTGTAGATGATGCCCTTGATAGATGATTATTGGGAAATCTGTATAATTTCTGTATAAAAATATACTGTATGAACAATGGTTTTTTTCAGCTCAAAAACAATCAATTTATACAATGTGCAAAATATGAAAAACAAAATTTTGGATGATGATTACTATCACAGAAACATTCTGAAGAGCTTCTTCTACTTTTTAAAAAATGTAATTAGGTTGTTTTGCTAAATCAGTATGTAGATAGCAGATGGATCCTGTCTGCTAACTGGACATTTTGACAAAGTTAAAAATGACATTAACTCGGATCCTTAATCGTCTCAAAATGCAGCGTGTGTAGGCGCTTGCCAGGAAATGAGGCTGTTCAATATCTTCAGGGTGACATTCAGTTTTACTCCTGTTGCTATCAAAGCGTGTCATGAAGTTTGAACTCTACATAGTGACACCACAGTTGTTTGATTTGTACACTGTAGCCCAGAGGTCGTAGATAGTTTCACTTTTCAGAGATGAGTATTGATTTTATGCTCAGCCAAGACATTTTATGACAGATGGTGTTTTCGTGCAGTTGCCAGTGTTCAGAGAGAGACCGTAGTGATAACATATTTTCTTTTTCAAGCCAAGGATCTCAGATCTTGAGCACAAATACAGAACATAGAGTCACACGCACTCTCCAAAGAGATCATAACGGAGCAGTTAGAGTCAGTTCACCCACATGATCATGCCAACACAATGCAATTGTAAACAATTACATATAACTAGGAATTTTTTTCTTAAAAACACACTGATGGGTTTTTTTTATCGCCATTTTTCATTTTGTGTTTTGCGCCACAAACAAAATTGCATTCCTGGCGGCAGGCCCAGCAGTGGATATCTCAGTGAGTTGAACAGAATCTGTCTGCATGGACAGATAAGTGCGCTTGAGGTGAGATGACTTTGGGTGAACTCGCCCTTTAAACAGCCTCTGCCATGTTCTGACCTGAAGAAAATAACAAACTCCAACCAGACAGCAACCCACACATTAACATGATTGGAACAAGTTTGGCGTGTGTTTTTACTCTGCAGTTCACGTACAGTCACTCAGGCGTCACGCCACAGTCAGTGCCCTGGAATGGCTTTTCCTATTTGACGATTTTTCCATTCAAAATAAATAACCACTTTCATTAACTGATATACATTATACAATATCTTCAACCTTAGACATTTACTGTAATATCAGAGTCTATTGTTGTATGAATCAACAAATCTTGCAGCGGGATGCAGTCAAATAAAAATATTCTGAAGACCAGGCACAAATCATTTTAATTGACAAAAGCTGACACAGGAGGATGTTTGAAAGTACAAAATATTTACTGGACTATAAGAAAACGGAGTTTAAACGACATAAAAAAAAGCTTCACGTTCAAGCGACTTCAACAGAGCGCTGCCCAGTGAAGTATGTGTGTGAGTGTTAACAGCCAGTCAGCTTATAAACACTCCATCTTTATTGTTCTGAAGGGCCTGCCAAAACATAAACAAAAGGCCAGCGTGATGACATAACCTTATCACTATGAAATATTGTACTTTTCCAAAGCACAAAAAAACAGGGGCGAAATGCAGGCTGAAGGAAATGAATTGAAAAAATCTAAATCTATTAAAAGGAGTCGAATCAAATAATGTACAGCATGCAAACTAAAAATGACCTACCAAATAAATTTTCCATGATTTGAGAGCTTCTAAAAAGTTTTTGTTCCTCACCAATGGAATTAGGAGTCGTACGTACTAATAGCAAAGAAAACCCACATCACACAATTACACCTCACTTTTGACAAAATTCCTGAGCATTTAGACCAAAAGCCTTTTCATCTCATTCCCATGTTATTAGCCCGCCACAGGCCTGTTCAGTCAGAACCACAAGTGCTGTCATTATCTGTTTAAGTAGCTGTAGCTGCCATTATTTCAGATGCCGAAAAGGTGTATGAAGCGCAGTCAAAAACCCTCTTAAAAGAACTTTAATCATAGTCATCTCAGTTGCCAGAGAATAGCTAACATTAATTGCCTGAAAACTCTTGTGCAGCTAGCAGCCACATGCAAACCAAATGACAAGGGAATTAGAAGAGATGGTTCAATATGCGCAACGGCTGGAAGGCAGACGGTGTTTTCCTCATAACTTGCCTTAATTTATCTCTGTCTGCCCCTTTAATACTCTCGTCTCCTCACTCCCTCTTGCTTTTGTGCTTTCCTGAAATTCCTTGACATATTTTTCTTTCATGATTTAATTCCTGCAAATGCTGGATGAGGATTAACCTCCTTACAAGTGTAGAAATGTATATATTTATTTTTCTGCAGTGACAGCGCCCCACACATTAATGTTCTCCAGATGGCATGAATGTTTGGTTCAGCCTGACGTTGTCTGTATTGGCACTTTGGTCCAATATCTTTGGAGATAGGCACTAAAAATAGTTTGAAATATCACTTCAGTTCCAACGGCCACACAGACATTTAACCAGCATGGGGCCTGACGCTGTTAGCCGTTGTCGAGACCCCTGCTTGATTATGAGCACTCGATATGTTACTCTGTGAGTCCATACGCCAGTTAACTGTGTTGTGATTCGAATCCCAGAGCAAAGTATGAGTGCTGAGTTTTGACAGTCTGGTCATTTGCAATCACCTCAACTGGACCCATGAAAGAGAGACGGCTAATGCCAGCTAGACCCCCCTCCTTTTTATAATGCAGGATGAACACAACACTGAGTGTGCAGGAGGTGGTGATGACTGCTGAAATAACATGAACGAAAAGTAACGTGGGAATTAGCTTGCAGGTTAGCCTTGTTTCCGAGTGGAGTACGAACTTAACATCACAATGTGTCCTTCCAGATATTTAGTGTTGTAAATGGACGGCTTAAAAACGCTATGCGTGTTTGTTAGAAAAGGGGGGAAATTGTATCAATGTGTTGCAGGCTATACAGGGCCATGATGTGCACCAGCCAGTAGCGAACCATGGAAATTGATGGCGTGTAATACCAGCTCACAAATACGTCCAAAAACAATTTTGTGCTCTTTAGAAAAATGGATTAATGTGCACAACAGCTGCTGTATCAGTATAGTTTATATTTACTCAAGCAAAACTCGAGGAGAATTCAAATATCGGATCGCCTTTCAAAGTGAGTTGACAAAACAGCCCGCTGCTGCATCTCTTCTTCTTCTTCTTCTCTCTCCATCTCCTCCTTCCTTCACCCCATTAGAGACAAAGGGAAGCCATCAGCCCATCGATCACACTAACCTCCTGTGTGACCTCTTGCCAAATGACGCCCCCAGAAAAACCAGGTCTGCTCCATGCTGTTCTTTGTTTGCTCTCTTCCTGTGTTTCTCAGAGCAGCATTGTGGTACTCTCAACAAGTGGCTCATTTAGCCGCCGCAGCAACAGCGGCTCGACGTGTTGAAACATACATCCTGCTCTAAATGGAGGTTCGGTCGCAAACAAATGCAAATAGAGCATTCTGTACGCACTCCGGATATCAAATCGTGTGTCACGGTATAACAGCAAAATGTCATTGTTGCCTCAGCTTGGCAAAAAATGAGATTGTAGTTTTGGCTCAAAGGAAGACCTATTTCAATACTCTCATTTCTCCCCTTCAGGGAAGATTTTATTTAGATCATATAAGAATCTTCAACCATGATGATCACGCTCATATCACCGAAAAATATAGCAAGAGCTGTGTTGGAATAACCTGTGTTGAGTTAGCGTGGCAGCAGGACAATGCTGATGAAAGCAAGAGAGACGAAGAGGTGAAAGACAGGAGAGGAGATGCGATGGGAAGGAAAAGAGATGGAGGAGGAGAGGCTGAAACAGGAGGGGAGGGGAGGGAGAGACAGAAGAAATGGAGAAAAGTGGGGCGAGCCAAAGTGTTAATTTCCCTCAAAAGAAAAACAATGTGAGTCAGTGGTTCTGATATTTCTTTCAGTAAGCCGAGCAGGAATGCAGAGGATGGTAAACGAACCTAAAGTGGGTCTACTCCCTTTTCTTAGTTAAGAAAGTAAAGCGTAGTTCATGCTAATGGATTTATATGATCATCACCGTTTAAGAGGGAAAAAAGCATAACGTATAGCTGAAAATGAAGACAGGTGACTGCAGCTTATCAAAGCTGCCTATTAGTTTTGCATGAACTGTTATGACCTTGTAGTTATGCATCAATGCAAATGAATCCACCCTCAGGGATAATTTGCAGCTGTCTCTTGCTGTATAAATACCCAGCTAAAACATTTAATTTCTACCTTTCACAGATAGAAATCATAATTTCCTGAATAAATTCACATGCCACAGATATTTTTAACTCTGGTACGTGTCTTTTGAAACGGTCTGGGTTCAGTTTTTGTACTAAAGGCGAGGCAGAATTCGTCAGGGAAGAAAATATCCGTTGGAAAGAGAAATCTCCCCATGGAGGGAGGTTGTGACTCATTCACCTTGAAGAAGAACATTGCTGGTGGCTGAGTCACCGGGGTCACACCCCTACACACACCCACCAGCCGCTCAACCAGTTCCCTATCTCTCTCTGTCTCACACACACACACACACACACACACACACACACAGACAAATTCAAGTACAAGGCCATGTTTATACCTGGCAGGAGCACATGCATGGTGTGCAATGCCAATTAATTTAGCTCATTGTTAAGCATGCAAACACCCACAAACAGCCTACACAGCATTTTAAAATCATTTACATGATTCAAGATTGTAATATATTATATATATATACAAATATATAATAGCTGAAAAAAGAAATCTCAAGAGAGACACAAATCGAGCTTTGAATATTCCTACTACTCATGTCCATAATAAGTTACTCAGATCACGCACCCCTTGTGCTCCGCATTGCTAAGCAAGATGCTAAAGGTGGAGGATCATTTATTTAATGACTAAAAGTATGTAAAATCAACTGATGATCAAATCGACTAATTTCTTGAAATAAATAAAGAGCTTACATTCCCCTAATTTAAGCTCTGATGGCAAACGTTAGGGGAATCACTATCAGTTATTCCTCATTGAAAAAGACACAGTATCAATCCAAAAATAAAAGTCTTGAAAAAGAAGATTTTTGACACAGTCAATCCTCGACCGGTTGATCACAACAAGGGAGGTTGAGAATGCACTGGCTGGGTTGATACATAGATACTTTTTTAATCAGAGGATGAAACAAACTGTTCTTACATGGTTTAGACATGCCTCCACTTTCTGAAGTAACCAAGAAGAGTTTTGAATTTAATGTAACTTCACAAGAGGTGTCAGACACTACCAGGGAGGTAAAGCCCCGGAACTTAATTAATCAATTAATTCATTATTTTGACAACTTTCCTGCTTGGGAGCAGATTAGAGTGCACCGTCATGCAGATGATTAAAAGGTATAAAAACAGGTACAGATTATCCTCTCATAAATTAGAGTTCTATAATTGGGATAGATATACGGGTGCACCTCCACAGTACAACAGTGATACATAAACAAACCCCGTTTCATTATAATCCCTCTATCCCTGCTGTTCTTCAGGGAAAATATGGTATAGTTTGGGTATCTGAGACACTAGTTCTTTTGAATGTTTAATCTCCCCCCAATTCATTTCTTTGAGTACTTACAGGTTACACACTATATTTGTTCATTACGCCCGACTCCATTAGAACCTCCTCTAATTGAACATATCCTAAAAGATATAGGACACACCAGAGGCTTTTTATCTTTCGTTTGTAATTGAATGCTGGATTTTTACAGCTAATGGAAGTCTAACAGTCAATGCTAAGTGCGAAAATGATTTGAACATCTGTTTTACAGACTGTGAATGAGAAACAATATATAAAGAGGCTCAAACAGCTGCCAAAAACTGTCACTACTTTACATCAGAGAGACTCCGTTCGAGTATCTCTAAAATATGTCTTAGGGGTAAAACAGAGACAGGGACCCTCATATGTGTCCTGGGACTGCGTGAAACTAGACCACTACTGGGGATTTATTAGAGACACAACCAAGAATATCATAGGTGATATGCCTAACTTAAGGCAGGATTCATTAAAATGTATTTCATGACATGGAAGAATGATGACCCATGCTCCACCTCCATGTGGTTCAAAGAAGCACACAATACCGTGGCACTTGTGAATTTGACATATGAGATACAAGTTTGATACCAGCTTGAACTTTGTGTATATACGATAGATTTAAAAATGTTTGTGGTCATATGATGTTGTTATTTATCTATTTAATAATAATTATTATTGTTATTTTTTTTCTATTTAGCTTTTTATCGTCTATTTATTTTTTATAGTCTGTATATTTATTATCATTATCATTATTACTATTATTTATAATGTAATTTCAGGTGGGGTTTGGGAGGGAGAAAGGGTGAATATGAAAGAGGTGGGAGATATAAACTTATAAACTATAACTTTCTGACACTGTCACAATCATGTTGCACGTTGTGAAGTGGGAATGTAGCGATATGAAGAGCATAGAGTATTTAAAGAGACCATTTGTCCACATTTGCACCGGCTGTTACAATGAAGTGCTGAAAACCCAATGTCAAGTTGTTCTTATGTCTGTGTATTTTTGCTTTTGTGTGCAAATGTGCGAGATCCACTGCAGAGAAGTAACTCGAAACTGAGTTAATGTGCTAAAAGGTGAAGTACACTGGTTATAGGCTTAACTTTTTACATATTTACAAGTGAAAATATTTAATCTGCAGTCTATAACAGCAACAATTATTTGTTAAACGTATTTCACAATCACTTGAAGGAATAGTTTTACATATTTACTCGCTTTCTTGAATAGCTTTAGAGATGCTGGTAGGCGTTTTTTGTTACCTTCAGACGAAGATAGGCTAGCTGTTTCCAGTCTTTATGCTAATGTAAGCTAACCGCCTGATAGCTGCTGAAAAGATAGGCAGTTCTCCCTCTTGAGACGGACATTTTGAGTAACAAACATTAACCCTTGCTGTGAACCATTTGCGGTTTGCTACTTTATGAGAAACTGCTTCTGCTAGCTTGAATTCTTTTTGTATACGGATTGCAATGATGAAAGAAGGTCCATAGAAACTTCTCTTCTCTTGCAGCACAATCCACTGCTACACTGTTTCTTCTTTATTGTGGTCTATACACAAAAATATGGCCAAAAACACTTCTTTCAGGGGAGCGAGAAACAATGACTGAATATGCTGCAGAAGTTTTTGTAGGTATATTTTTTTTTCTGCCACAAAAGCTTGACACTGTATTTCATTCTACTTTTCACATAATTCTGCTTTTTATAGCCACTTTTCAAGCGTACAGGGGGTAAATGTTTCCCATTCAAGAGACAGAGTTTAGGTGGAGCGTCACTTTATGTAAAGTGTAGTCCACTCACCATATATCACACGCAGGGCTTAAAGCATTTAAGCTAAATGGATGATACACACCTGCTCAAGTGTGATAAAAGGGTTCATATGGACTTTATTCATGACCAGTGGTTTAACATAACAACACAGAGATAGAAATGCCTTTCACATTTATCATGCTCACATATTTCGCTGCAGTATAGGCTTCTTGGAGCTTTCATCTCCATAGATTAACATCTCAATACGAACACCTCGACACCGTTCGTGATCAATATGAATAGGATCTCCAGGGGTCTGTGGTTATTCACTGCAGGAACTCTTGTCGCAGCTCCATTGTAGACCGAAGGAGTCTCGAGAATCAACAGACTTTCAGGTTTCAGCGTGTTGAGAGTCACATTGACTGTGAAAGGCTCGTTGATTTTTACTGAATGTCAGTGATGGCATTACAAAAAGGAAAGACATTGCTCAGAATATCAAAAACATCTCATAAAGTCGAATGCAAGCCTGACGGTATTCGACCTGAAAACAATTGACTCATCACACAAGCAAAACAGATTTTCCTCTGTGGAGTTCACTCACAACATCATTTCTTTTCAAATGATAATTACACATAAACATATACATATCTGAGAGAAAATATGTTTTGATTTTAATCTTATACCACTCACTTCAAGAGCCTCTCAGCACCAAAGGCTTCTTCTTCTTGACTCTTTTCAAAGCCGATGGTGGTTCAACGTAGCATCTTTTTCCTGTTTGAGATTTAATTTTCATCTGTCAAATTTACCTGTAAATTATGAGCAGGGGAATGTGAATATATGGGGGCATGAATATGACAAACTATTTTTAAAAAAATGCAAATATTGGCAGATATCAATATGTTTTGTTAGTTATTAGAGTGCATTACTCTCTCAACACTATTTGAAGAAATACCTGTATTCCCTTAACCAGTCAAAATACTGTAACATCGATATAAATGTCAATCAAGAACTGAAAAATTCTGATTCAAAATAACCATTGTGCCATTTTAAAGCAAATAAAAATGATGGTACTTTTTAGATGGCTTCTATTGGATATTTACTCTACAGACCTTGTCTTCCAAGGGACTGAAGGGTGAACTCTTGAGATGTTATAAACCTTTTGTCTTTGGTTTGATATTCAGGGTTTATGGCTGACTCAGTATCTTTTTCTATTTCTAATAATACCAACTCCAGTTTGTGCATTCTGCAGTTATTCAAAATCATTAGTCATTAAATCAGTCTTGCATATTATTTTTATGTATAATTACTATATACTTTTCTTATTATTCCTTCAAGAGTGTGGGGGGTTTTTTTGGATGTAAAAATATATATGTCTTCAATAAATTATGATAGTGACTGTTCTTATTGAACTTAATGTATTTTTTTCTAATTGTTTGACCTTAGGATAGTTTAGTGTTCTTATACTGCATGCATGTTGCTTTAGTGTTGTAGTAATGATGAATATGAATGAATATTGGCACCTATTCCCTCATCTGTCTTTTGCAAATCTGTGTGACATTTTATAGTCTTTCCTAAGTACAAGGTGTGTGTTTCCTCAAGGTGTTTCATTTACCAATTTACCTCATTTTTGTGGTCATTTGATTAGATCATCTCGGCGTACATGTATATATTACAGACACCTTGTGTTGCTTATCTACCTGATAAAGGTTGTGTACACCCAAATGTTGTAAATAAATATACCAGCAGTAGGTGAAACAGTGTGCAGGAGTTCTTTCATTCTGATTCCTTAAATTGGCAAATAATACGTTGATGTTTTGTCTTTAGATTCTGTTTTGGAAAAATCTTTAAACATTTGTGCTCTTCATCAGAAAATACTGTCTTTCTTTAAAAGAAACTTGCAAATGCACACCCTCCAGAAAGTTAAAGAATTAATAAATCAACAATCCACATTTGGTTCAGTGTTTCCCTTCTTCCAGTCAGTGAAATGAAGAACACCCTGGATTCAATACACTTTATCAAACTTTATCCTTTTTTGACTTTATGTTTTCCCCTCCAGACTTTAGTTTCTTGCCAGTAAAAACAACAGCCTCAAGTTCGGTGGATTATTATAATGTTATTTTAATGTGACATCCATTAGCAGGAGTCCAGAGGCTTTACACACTTTACAGCTTTAATTAGCTTTATGCAGTTTACAAATTACAAAATTTATGTTAACACTGTTTGTCTACAACATGGTTTAGCTCATGTATAACTACTCTACTTTCCTTACAGCCTTCATGATGGAGTCTTAAAATCCTGTTTAGTTTAAAATCCATATTGGACCGATTTATGACACAATGTTTTTCAAACGTGCTGCAGGGCTGGACTGCAGGCCTCTGAGCAGAGTCAAAACAGTGACTCAAGAAAGAAAGGTTTCCCTCCAAACATCCACAGAAACACACACACACATGCTACAGAATGAGTGTAAATGCCCGGGTTTTTGAAAGAATGCCACTCTGAAGCAGACTTTCCACATGGTCGGCTGGCTCTTCCAGTAACCGGATGGCACACTTCTCTCTTTTTCCACAGAGGGAGAGAAACTGAAAGAGGGTATCAAGGGTGTGGACAATTTAAATAGGCACTTCTAATGCAACACTGGCAGTAAAAAAAAAAGCAATTAATTTGTCTCTTGTTCACTTTCACTGACAGCCCTGCTGAACAAAATGAAAGTTGGGGTTATAAAATTGGCAGGTATGTTTCCAGGTCTCTTGCACTTTTTTACATATGTGGTGAAGCATATAATTTAACTGCATTTTGATTGGTGCCTCATTAAAACAAGGCTAAAAATAACCCCCTTTAGTAGTTCTACTTTCATTTGACATTTTGAGAAATACGCTTAATTGATTTCTTGAGAGTTAGATGAGAAGATTGATACGACTCTCATGTCAGTATGGTAAATATGAAGCAGCTAAGATAAGCTAACTGGAGACCTTTAGTTTACGTTAGCATAAAGACTAGAAACTGTGGGAAACAGGTAGCCTGTCCAAAGGTGACAAAATCCACCTACTAGCACATACAAATGTCTTTAATTAACATGTTATATCTAGTTTGTTTCATATGTACAAAAACAAAGTATAAAAACAATGCTACAGAGCAATACTAGCTGTTTGCCCTTGTTTCCAGTCTCTATGCTAAACTAAGCTAACAGGCTACATGCTGTAGCTTCATAGCTACTAAACACGATGTGAGCGTGGTATCGATCTTCTCATATGACTCTCGGTAAGAAAGCCAATAAGTGTATTTCCCAAAATGGCTTGTAATGTGTATGAATAAGAGTTCCTATCTGAAGTTAAAATATTCAATAAGTCAGAAAGCAAAGGTGACAAATGTTTTTCAACTTCGGGTAATAACGAGTGATTCATCAGACATTACCAATAATTTCCCCACAGGATGGCTAATAAAAAACAAGAAGCTAATAAAAACAAGAAGTGAAAGCAAATTTTTCCTTTTTCCTCTCTGTCATACAAGCTAATGAGCTATAACTCACATCAACGGCCACAATCTAAAATAATTAGTAGATTGCAAATGAATGTATAAATATGTCAAGCATGTATAGTGTAATGAACTCACAAGGAAAGGGGATTCACAGATGAAGAATTTGCATTTTAACAGCCAAGCAGCAACATACAGCTGGATATCACAATTTAGTACCATATAGATTCATGTTTTTGGTTGTTTTTTGGATAAATCACAAAGGTTGGTCATAAAAATGAATTACAGAGGGTAAATATTCATGTACAGGTTATAACTGGTCGCTTTTCTTAAAGCTTTTTTTGTTTTCTGAAGAAAACCAACACCAAAACAAAGGTAGTCTGTGCAACATAGCAATTTCAGCAGTAACAATATATGTCCTTGTCAGTACCAATGTTCCCACATCAAGTATATGTAGACGACGGGCTGCAATCTGGGGCTTGGGTCTGCTGCATCTCTCCTTGTTGCCTTATAATGAGGGCTGACTAGAGCAGAGATTAAGTGCGATCTGGTTTACGTTAACCCCCAGCAGCTTCACGAGCTTCGGATAAAGATGAAATATTTTAACGTGGGACTATGAGGTGGGTGGTTACTTGATTCGCCCAGTTTGTCAGGTCTGTTCATGAAAAATACACCCAATTAGGCGGAATTGAATGGATGACCATGAAAACTACACCCAATTACAGAAAGAATAAATGGACATCTCCAGGAGGGGAAACCTTATTAGTGTGAAATGAATGAAAGTCTGTCCAGGCAGATGTAAGTCGGTGGGAGCAGCAGATATTGAGACTAATCTCTCTGACAGCTAATTTGCTGATGTCACCCAAGGTGGCGTAAGAGATCACAACAAGTAAGAAGCAAACAAAGCTTCATATGATGCTTAAATGTATAATGAGAAGCCTTTTGCTACTTGTGACTTGTAAACTCGACTTTTATATTTGCCCTCTACTCCTTAGCTCAACAAGACGTGAAGCACAAGGCCCATAAATGTGGCTGCCAAAACCCCACAGTGCACTGGCATCAGGATCAGCAGACCTCCCAAACACTTGACAATGTGATACAAATACCTTTAAGCATGTTTGCTGTATTTTTCTAATATATACTGAATGAATGCAAAGAAGCTTTCCTCGACACACTGCCAAGCTGCCATTTTAAAGAAGCTTCACGCGGTGAGATTGGTTGCAGGTGTTGCTGGCTCGCTGTTGCCCATTGCCAAAAGGTTAATGGCCAGATCATTCAGGAATAATAAAAATTGTTGCTAAGTTTAGCATATTATGTGAATCTGAGAGTGAAGGCATCTGACGTGTCTGTTATAATCACCCACTATGCAGGAAAACTGCACACAGTAGGTCAAAGTCTAATAGATTTTTACAGCCTACAGTTTTGGTAATAATTTTCACATTTGCCTTTATTTTCTCTTCCAAGTAATAATGGTAAAATTGGAGGTTTGTTTACAACTGGTGTTGTCATCTAACTGCAACATCATGCTGCTTGTTCTGATTGATAATCAAAGCCACTAAAACTACACTGGATCTATGTATATGTAAAAAGAAACCTTGGGTTACTACAACTTGGGTCTCACAGTTTTGGCTACAATTAAATACCAATGTATTAATCGCAATGGAAAACTGCAGTGTTACAGCAGCCAAATCACATAAAAGACAAAAAAAAGAGGAAGGAAGGTAAGAAACAAAGTACAATGCAGTAAAAAAGCCACATGATATGAAATAACAAAAACAATGAAATAAAAACAGCTTAGAAGAAAGCCTAAAAGTAGGACCATAATATTTAACTCTAATATGTACTGAATATAAACACTACTACACTGAGCATGCTGAGTAACTAGATAATGCTATATGCTGCACAGTAGGGTGCCGGATTGTCCTTGGATATTGAAATATTACTAATTGTACAAAGAGTATATTTATATTTACAAGTATAAGTGAGGTCTGTTACTTAATACTTAATAAAGAAATAGCATAATAGAAACAAATAACATTGGGAGATAACAATAGCATTTAACTTAAGAAGTGTTTGTGCTGAGAGTAATGAGTAATTGCTGAGATCTGGAAACACGGCAGCATGAAGTCAAACAGGGCAAGAGAGACAAGTGGTCAGATGCTCAGAGAGGTTACAAACGAGCCGACGGTTTAGCCAGATGTAGATTTATTTGGAAAATTGAATGTAAATGCACCTGGAATATTGGTTCTGATCCCTCATTGTACAGAAAAAAGGATTTTTACACAAAAACAGGATATTTTAAAGTTTGGCTAATCTGGAGGTTTGTTTAACTCATGTAATAGTCTGACTACTGGTGTTTCTTTCCTCTTCTTACTTTTTTTTTTTTTTTGCAACATTTCCAGATCCCAGTAATGACTATCATAGAGTTACAGTAAATGTTACCAATGAATGATGGTCGAAGTACACAAAAAAGACCGAAGTTGTTATGAACCAGACTTATTGTTTAGTGTAATGCATGAGATAAGGATTGCGTGCTTTTTCCCCCCACTGTGGTCCGGCTCGATATCTTCTTCGAATGTTACTTTGAAATGAAACTCCTCTCAACACTGAGCTGAAATACATCATTCAATTTGCCCCTTCAATGCTGAGCCTCACATCTTAACCTCTTCTTTAAGGGTGGATGCACATGGCTGATGGATGTAACTCCAGATGGGCCGTCCCTCTCACATTAAAAAATCCTGGTTTTTCACTTTCTCCTTCACCACCAACTAAAGAAATGGCTGGACGGCAACTTTGGCACATAATTAAGTCAAGAAATTTTGTAGCGCTTTGCATCCAGGCTTCCCTTAACCCTCGGGTTTAACTCCATTTCTGTTTGGAGACGTATTCATCCATCTGCACTGCTCTTGATCCCCAGTCCAAACCACAGCGATGACTCACGGATAAATGAGCTGAAAGGGGGGGGGGGGGGGGGGGGGGTAAAGGACAGAAAGCGGACAGATTAAGTCACAGGGAACAGTTTGTGGCGGGGAATCTGAGAGACGTAGTTTGAATGAGACTGCTTGCGGGCGCTGGAGGCCTATCAGGCGGTGCAGTTGCCTGGAATAACAAACAGAGACTGTCAGGATGACGAGCATGGATGGTGGTCCCTACCGTAAAGCCTTTTATAGTACATTCTCCAGAGAAGGAAGAAAAAAAAGATTCATTTCATTTTTATTCGGGGGAAGGTTTTGGGAAGGCATCCAGGGTGTGTCCGGAGAGGATAGTAAAACAGTCTTGGATGAAAACTAGTGAACAATATGAAACACTACTTTCATTCACATTATTTATTCACAAGGACAGTTTTGTTTATTTTACTACTTCTCTCCAAACTTGAGCTGAATACAAAACATTATATTACAAGTAAACCTTATTTTAAACTCAAAGGGGCTGTGTAATTCTGTTTGTCTTTTTTACTTATTGTCAACGAATTCCATGAAAACTGACAATGAATTGGTCTCAATAATATTGGCTGTGTCGCCAAAGATATGGCTTATTATATAGCCTGATACAGCTTATTCCTCTTCCATTGTTGTCCCAAAACTATTAAAAACACATCAGTGAGCCACACTGCTGCACTGAGACTGACACGTTTCTTCATTATGATGAACCTGGGCATTGTAGTTTATTTTGAGTCAATCCCCCAAACACTGTTCTGCTGCTGTAAACACTCACTAGTGTGCAAATGTGTATTAATCCGCAGCTGAAAATAGTCCCCAACAAATACACTATTTATTCCTGTTTGAGTAATGTTTGCTAAAACCTACAGTGCCCAGCTGTTTCAGGAAATCACTTAGCTATTAAAAAAAATGGAAAAACAAGAATTGATTTTGGTCTGAGTGCCTCAGAGCAGGTAGGGAAGCCAGAAAGTTTTAAGAGACAGAAAGCATTGTTGGTTTTGGTATTTTCATGGCCTTTGTTCACATTAAAAAAAAAAAAAATAAGGGCAACAAAGAACATTCTGGCTAATTATCATGACTTCATATTAGATTTCAATCTACATAATTACCACTAAACCCCAGTGTTTTTACTGTGTCAGCACAAAACACAATTAGATAACTGTTCCTTTATTTATACAATATTTTTCAAAAGATGAATCTGATATTCACCTAAAACACGACCAATACCAACAACAATCTCACAACAAAAGCAGTAACTGAATCCAAGCCAGCATCACAGCGACAAAAAACTTTTTTTTTCTGTATTGTTACTCTCCAGATCTCAACACATAACAGTCTGAAACTGATTGCACATTTTCACCCTATTTATTTGTAAGAAGAAGAAAAAAACAAGTTAAGAACGACACTTTACAGGTATCACAGTGAAATCATTTAAAGCAAGAAAGAAGCACATAGTAGTTGAGATGTTTTTGACTACCAATGTTCAAGCATCCCCAGATGGTTGTACTTGAACACCTGGCTGTCTGCCAGTCCACTTCACCAGAGGCACAACCATCCAGAACAGAATACTCTCCACTGGTGAGAGTCCAATGGTAGAAAAAAAGAAAAAGAAAAATACTTCTGTTTCTGAGATAAACACCAGTCCAACAGGAGGGAAGAAAACAAAGGCAAGATGACTTCAAGCAAAGAAAACTGGACTTGTATTCACTGACTGGACTGTTATTCTTATTTGATTGAGTTCACTTTCTTTTAGCAAATCTATCAGCCATCATTTCATGTGGCATGCACACAGCATGGCAGACCTGCTGTGAGACGTTTCTTTCTTGTGATTCAAATAAAATAACAGCTCACCACAAATGATTTGAGCTATTTTTTTTTACTCATTTCTGGCCCCGTGGTTCCTCTCTGAAGTTCGGCTGTTGTTGGGGAACAAGCTGTACAGTTCAGCTGGTCAAACATTGCATAGAAAAGGGCCTGTCCAAACCTTTCATTAATGTGAGTAATGAATGTTAACATGAGGTGATAATAGCAGAGTTTAGACAAACATGACTCAAGGGCCTGTTGGGGTTACAGATAAAACAATAAAACAGATGTTAGTGCTGAATCAAACGTCTGTTTAAAAACTTTAGGGTAAGGCTTGCTGTTGTACTTCTTACTGTAAAACATATTGCATATCATCAAGTGCTATATCTCTTTATTCCACACGCATTCAGCTTTCAATTCATGTAAGTTATTGAACTTTGCTATACAATATAATTGATGAAACTGTGTGTTAACATGAAAAAAAAAACAACTACATTTTTCAAGATTCAAGTGACACATTTCCACTGTATACTGTATGCTTTTACTTTACTGGTGTAGCCTCCACAGATACATTATCCAGACATGTGAAAGCATATGTAAAATGTTTAATGAATTTAATAATAAGAAAGAGAAAGTATCTAGACAGGCTTGGATGCAGCTCAGTGAAATTATAAAAATGAAAAAGTCGCACTGACAGCTGAAAGAATTGCATTACTTTGTTGGTTTTCATATTATATATATATTTATCTTAAATGTAAACATTTAAATGAAATATTGAATAAAATATAATAATTAATAGAAAGCAATGTGTAATTAATCAAGCAAACCACAAAAGGAGGCCAAAACTCTTTGAAACTTTGTAATATTATTGCATTGAGAGCAAGTAAAACATATAATGACTTGTTCATAAGTGTGCTGGCGTTGTTATGACTTGTCTGTAATGTGTAACAGTATTTTAGTGATATTACACAGTATTTCAGTGACCTCACTCCACAGTTCATGTTTCTCCCTCTGAGCTCTTCCTCTGCCTTTGAAATAAAAGCAGCATGTCGTGGGGTCGACTGAGGTAGCTACAAGTGCTTCGCTCTCCAGCGGAGGATGTGCTACTCACGCATCTCACTGCGTGTTTATGTATGTGTGTGTGTGTGTGAGCCTCACCATCTGGCCACCATCAGCCGAGGTCCTGCTGACAGTCGGGACCAGCTGGACAACAGTACAGTTGTACCAGAGCAGACCAGAAGCAGACGGAGGCAGGTTAGTGCTGGGTGGATCTGACCCCCACTGTGGGAAAAAATGTACGACCCTGACTGTGATGTAAAGGAGTTTTACAAGACTTCAGTTATATTATGAGTTCAGCTGTAAAAAGCTACAAAACATTAGAAATAAACCCTTCTTGCTCCCATTTCAGGATGACTATATTGACCATTTCATTTTCTTGCTTTCATAATACCTTTAATATTGTATGAATACATATTTATATATGTAGATGAGGATCAAGAGGGTATGATATATATAATATGTACACATGTTTTATGTGTGAGTGTATTCATGTTTTACTGAATATGTTTTATGTGAAGGTAATCCACATTCTTTGGCACAAGGCATGACATTTAATTTAGAAAATTAAAAATGAAAAGAGGCTGGTAGGCCCACATCTGTTGGCCTGGAGGGGTTTGGCTATAACATATGCAGTTGTGTGAAACAATATTGATTAAAACAACACACTGAATAATGAAAATATAGCATGCTGAACAATGTTTCCTTTAGAAGCACCGGCCCAGAAAATCACTTCTTTGAAAACATAAATCTTAAATAAACAGCTCACAAGTACGTAGTTTCATTTTTTCTAAAATGTTTGACTCAGACTAACTTGTAATGATGCATCGTGTCACCTAGTGCAACAGTGGGACTGTTTTTAATAGTTTTTTGGACAACAATGGAGCTCTATGTTTCAAAGGACTAAATTATATCAGGCTTTCCCTACACAGACAAAACTAGTTGGAAGAATCAATTCATTGTTGGTTTTGGACTGTTCATGAGGACAATAAGAAAAATATAAAACATTGCCAGCCTTATCCTTAAAGTCAAAATTTGAAAGAAGTACTTCTTTAATGTATGTAAGAATACTTCTTCCACCAATGACCTGTGTTCCTTTGTGAGGCAGACACAACATGTTAGAAAACTTAAGGCCATATAAATAGTTTTAATGAGCAGCTATCAGGTCTGGAAGCGGAGGCCTACTGTATTTCCTCCACATGCAGTCCTGGATGAGATAAGAGCAGGGGCCGAACCAGAATCAGCAGCAGCACAATGTAGGGGACTGAAACATCCTGCATGCCTGCCAGCGCCTGAGCCTCTGCAGCCTTTCTGTGATATCTGCCGTGTAGCTGGCGCAGTGCCTCAGTCAGCTCATTGTATAATCCACAGCCGCGTTTTCAAGTATCGTGACGCAGATTTGAATGTATTGTGGAAATCGCCAAGCCGCCTGTGCAACTCACTGGTGAGTCAGTGCATCATTGTTATGGCCACCTTCCTCAAAATGGCCCCTACAGACTAGACTTGACGAGGCCGCAGCAGAGAGAGAACAAAGCATGGCCTCTGGTGTTGTTCCCACACTTCCACTGCTAGTCACAGAGAGTCCAAAACACAGGACAAAACAGGCTTACATGTTCACGTCAGCATTTGCATCAAAACAATATTTGTGGGGGATTCAGTTTGTAATACAATACAGAATAAGTGCACACAGGGAGATCATTTTAAATTTAAAGAAGAAATCATACTGGCATGTTGCTAGCATATCATACGCCCTTCTTTTTAAAGTTCTCAGATCTATTTGTCCCCGCGGACATTAAACTCAGTCCAGTCTGACATGTCATGCATGCTTTAAGTGGTACAGTTTTTGATGTGTCTGTGGCTTTTATTTTCTTTTTTGAGTACAGTGTGTATGTCTGTCATCTCGTGCATGTGTGCACCGACATCTTGAGCAATCAGAGTGGATCCCATCAGCCACGAAATAAAAAACAGCATGCTCATCACGGCTGTTTGGCAGAAACAAATCCACAGACGTGACCTACTGTAGAGGGAAATAAGTCATGGGTGATTTTTTCTCTCCCAAACTGTTCAACATTGAGAGGAAAAAGTTCTGTAATTGTAAAAAGTAAAGCTGTAGAACAGAAGCCAACATGACAAGACATTATATGAAAGCTGAATATGTTAAATCTAGTTAATTGTTAACATCTGGCATTGTTAATCGAGCCCCCGGTGGTGTTAAAAGATTATTTTTTTAAAAGTTGCATCTGACTCTGTGTTACTGTAATTCAGCAAAATGGTCGTGACATTTTCAGTGATAATGCATTGTGTCTTTAGAGGCGAGCCTGGATGCCCGGGAGGTCTGAGGGCTGTGACTCATGCTTAAAGCCTTTGCGCCTGTGACATGGAGAAAGGAAATAAGAGCCAGATGCCAACAGATATCCACAAGCACATGGCTCACACGACGGACCTCTGTGTGTGTGTGTGTGTGTGTGTGTGTGTGTGTGTATTCCCAGCAGTCATACACAAAGGATTCAGGTGCGACTCAAGTGATTTTCCAGTGGCGATTTTACGTCAAAGTCCTGGCAATGTGTTCTCAGAAATTCACCTTAAAAACCAAAACAAGGCCGACAAAATCAAACACACGCTCACAGCAGCAGTCGGGTACAGTAAGACCTATCATGGGTTTTAATTGTTTACTCTGCAACCTATAATTTTGTCTTGGTTTTTATGATGTTTTTTCCAGAGTTTTGGCAAGGATGAAAATGTTTCAGCTAAAACAGATTTTACTAACCATGTTTTAGATTAGTACAATTTAAGAACTGGCGCAGGCGTCGGTTTCCATCAGAAATATCTTAATATATTGTGGTGTGCTGCCAGTAAATCATTTAAAAACCAAGATCCACCAAACAGTGGAACTTTCACCATCTGCTTATATAGTTGATTCAAAGAACTCAACTTTATGAGGTGCAGCTTTCCCAGGGTTTTACAAAATGTTTCCCAGTTTAATGCAAAAACTGAAGCATCAGTTCCTTCTTTTCTTTCTCACACTCCTTCTGTTTTAATTAAATTAAAAAATATATTTTCATCCACCATCTATCCGTCACGAATGCCCCCAACTTTGCATGTGTACACTGTGGTATTTTTTTTTATTAGTGAAACATGACATGTAGGTGAACAAGACAGAACATTAAACAAAGCTGACATGTCAGAATGAGCATACAAGGACTTTGGTATAGTACATACAAGTATTCTGTCGGTTGAAACTGGAGTGACAAGAGATGTTGTATTGACATGGGTTGGAGAAGCAGAGCAGACTGTCCTGTGTGGTTACATGGATGGGTGTGAGTGAGTCCGTGCAGTACATGTGGAGGAGGTAGATATGTCAGTAAGGGGGAGTGGTTGGCAGAACAAAATATATGAAAAATAAGAGGAACAATTCTTTTTTCTGCCTTCCCCGCTCCCTTTTTGTACTATTCTCCTGTGGGAGAGGTGGGTGTCATTTCTTAATTCTATCCCATCTCAAAGTTTATTGCGTAACCCCCCAAAAAGGGATGACTAAATGTGGTTTCAATTGGACTTTAACAGCTAAACTCTGCAGGCTTAAACTAGACTTAACTGACACTTGTTTTTTGCGTTTTATTTATTTAATTTGTGTAGGAGCAGTTTATTTACACAGAGGTTCTACTTCACTCTCTGTCCTTGTCCAGTATGTTTTGTTGTATATGAGTTTATATTCCATGTTGAATAGTATACCACAGTGAACACTGAATTTCTACTATTCTCCTGTGAGAGACGAGCAGGCAGTTTTATTTACACTACATGATGTTCTACTTTGTTATTTATCCATGTCCGATTCCAAAAAAATGCCTGTGTCACGGCATATTCATTACCAACCAACACAATGCAGAATCAACTCGTTACACATCCATCCATGTGTCTGGGACGCTGCACAAGCTGGCTGATTCTGCCAGAAAATCCAGAAAATGTAAAATAAAAAAACCTTTCCCCTCGAGGATGAACAGGGTGTATCAAATTAAAGAGAGGGTATAAAAAGATGCTCTGATGAAATCAAGTCTCTTCAATGAGGGCTCTCCAGTGAGCACTACAACCCGCTAAAAAGACGGATCTGGCAAAGCCGTCTCCCAAATGCATTAGCTGTGAACGATGCCTCACGTCTCAGCTGGCTGTATTAAAAATCAAAGCCTATTCTGTACATCTGGAGAACATGGACAAGGAGGGGAGGATTATCCAAAATATGCATGTGCCTTCAGAGGGATACGTCATTTGTTATTAATCAGAACAGGGAAGTTATCCATCATGGTACTTGAAGAGGCAATTACATATCCATCTTTCTATGGCTGACACATAATCACACTGTTTACCAAGGGTGGAAGAAGTAATTAGAAGATGTAGCCTTAAGATGTTAAGAGAAAACAGCAGGGTGGTTCGTTTTGATTCAAAATGTGTATGTTGTGAAGACAAACACAGAAAGCATGTCTTTATAAACTTATATAGGGTAATGCATGTAGATGGTGTCCAGACCACACTGCTGGATGGCCTTTTCTCAGATTCACAGTGACAAGTGACGTAGCCAGTAAAAGTGCCATAATTCAGACCTCATGTGCTCTAGTTGGGTTTAACAACTTGTATCTTTAAGAGAATTAGTCACCTGGACATCTGTAACCTGATATTCATCCCTCATCGAGTAAGAAGAGTTACAATGAGGGTATTATAAACAAAAGTCAAGGGTAAATGGTTCCAATTTGTGAGTCGCTGACCCGTAGTGCTGCTGCTTGTTCAACATAAGACTTTTTAGTTTAACATCAACCCTGATGTGACTCATGGTGTTTACATTTTCCACCACATTCTTCTCTTTTTCTGCAGCACACAGTGAAAGGGATCAGTCACAGTCGGCGTCGGGCGTGTCCGAGGTCAATTAGAGCCGGTTCATAGCAGAGAGTCATCAGCATATTGTTTAAACTCGTCTGATTGAGTCACTTGGCTTTGATTTAAATTCCTGTGCACGTAGAAAAAGTACTCTAGCATGAGAACATCTCCAGTTGAATAGTTTGGGGCTGAAATGGATCATACATGTCACACATACACAAACTCAGAGATATACTTATACAAAAGTGTACTAATTACTATGATGCACAAAACCACATACAGTAGTAGACAGCCTGAAGGAGAAACATACATAAAAAAAATTATGTAAAAGGATGGTCCAAAATTATACACATATTTATTATTATTACATAGTGCACTCAAAAATTCCCACAAAAGAACATGAAAAGTAGTGTGCATGGCATATACTTTGCTTTATTATGTTTGATTCTATTAATTCCTGCTGGCTGTAATTCATTTATGGTGAACTCATCTTCTTACATTTGAAGGTTTCAACAGGAGCACCTACTGCCCTATTTGTGATCCACTCCAATCTGTTTTGTCTTTGAACAAAGAGATAATACATGATAAGAAAAGAAAATGCATATATTTGTCCTTTTGGAAGACGATGACATACAACATTTTTATTGTTCTGGAGTCTGCTTACTATTTATGCACAACTCGGAATCATCCATTTTTAAGCCCACAACTGCATTAATGTCACCGCAAATACTCAGACATCATGAATACACCACAAAGATGTTGATCGAACGGATACACTCAGACTCTGCAGTTATCATATTGAATGATTTTAATCACTCCAACCTAATCACTGAACTACCGAAATATAAGTACATTCTGCCTCTCTGTTCCTCCCTCCAGCCACATTTCCACTTCCCCAGGTCCCTTCATTGCGATTCTCTACCTGTCCTCTAGATGCCATCAGGCTTTTCCACCTGTCCCAATCATCTGACTCCCAAATCCAACTGCTCACCTGTTTCCACTTTTCCTCATCAGTCCTGCAGTATATAAGCAACCCATTGCCACGCAGTCCTGGCCATATTGTCAATGTTGCTTATGCCTTTGCTTCCCAGCCATCAGTACCCAAACCTGTTCCTGTGTTTTGACCTGTTTCCTGTTCCTGAACTGCTCAGCTGCCATGCCCTCTTGGATTTGTTGGTCTGTTCGGACTGTGGTGCAACTCACTGAGGTGACTCAAACCGTTCAGTGCCTTCTAATCTACTGCCAAAATGCAAAAAGTATTGAGCAGAAGGTTGCACCTCTGTCACTGGCCCTCCAGCAAGTGTCTTCCAAGCCTTGGCTGGTGAAGTTGCTCTCCAGCCTCCTTTGCATCCCAGTGCGATAGCCTCGGTCCTGATAGCCTTCAGCCTGCACCTCAGCTCCTCTGCCTCTCTGCTGTCCAGTGCTACAGAGCCTCGGCTGCATCTTCCAGATCTCCAGTTGGCCGCATCTGCTGACGCCCAAGCAGATCTTCAGTCAGCCGTCTCTGCCGTTCAGTTCTCTGCCTGCCCTGAGTCATAGCCGTTGACAAGAAACAAAGGGCTAGAAAGCCTGCTGAACTGGGATTTCATCAGCCACACTCAAGCACTGTGCCGAACAGCTCTTGCCTGTTTTGGCAGACTTCTTCAATCTGTCCTTGAATCAGTGCATCATGCCAGCCTGCTTCAAAACATCTGTCGCCCCAAAAAACAGAAAATGACAAGCCTGAATGACTACAGGCCAGTCACTCTGACATCTCAAAACCATTACTGACTCTCTCCAAGACCTTTCTGCAGTTCACATAGGGAGCAAATAGATCTGCGGATGATGCCATAATCCTAGTCCTTCACTACATTGCATACCTCAATGTCTCCACTCCTGTCTGCCAGTGGAGTCATAGCGTCCTTTCCAAGAGGAAACAGTTTATTAAAGTCGGAGACCACATCTCAGAACCACTATACCTCAGCACCATTACCCCACAGGACTGTGTTCTCTCCTTACTGCTGTACAGTGATTGTTTTGAGTATGTCAAACTTCTTAAGTTTGTGGACAACACCACTATGTTTGGCCTTATCTCAAATGGAGATGAGTACATGCACCGAGAGGAAGTCAAACAGTTGGGGTCATGGTGTGGAGCCAATAGCCTGGAGCTAAACACACATAAAACTGTAGAAACTGGAACATGGAACTGTTGTGAACAGAGTCCCACAAATTCCTGGGAACCAACATACAATGGGATCTTAAGTGGAACACAAATATCCAAAGACCATAACTAAGAAGGGGCAGCAGCGCCTGTATTTCCTCAGACAGCAAGAAGTTCAAGCTGAAGAAAGCGCTAGTGGTCCAATTTTACACATCCACAGTTGAATCCATTATCACCTCCTCAGTCTCCGTCTGGTTTGGCTCTGCGTTATCACATTCGGAGACTACAGCGCATTGTGTATGTGTGTGTGCAGAGAAAATCGTTGGATGTCGGCTCACCCCTCAGACAGAACTGTACTCATCTAGGACCAAAAAAAGCACAGAAAATCTTGACAGAACCTAACCTACTCACCCTGGCAACTCGCTCTTTCAGCGCTTCCCCTCTTCAGCACAGACCTTACGCCACCTCCACAGCTTCTTTCCTTAGGCCATAACCCTCATAAACAAAGACCCCTCTCTCAGTCGCCGCCCCCATTCTTATCTTCCACTTGCACTCAAACTGACAATGTGTCACCCATCAGTTTCTTGATCCCCTTCGTTCCTTTCACTTTGCACATTATGCATATTGTATTCAAATACAGTTGCACTCTATGAATATTTGCACTGTGTTTTTATCTAAACCGCTAATAGCAGTTGACTTCTCTGATAACATTACAGGTATCTTTGCACACTACATACAAATGGTCCATCACACAGAACCTTACTTCCTCTGTACATGTAGTTGTATATAATGCTCGTCTATTTTTTTACATTTTTATTTTATCGTATAATATTTTTTAAGTATTTACAATTGTTTTACTATACTTTTTTATTATCTTCTTCAGCTATCTAATCTTATTCCTTTGCTTTGCTGTTCTGACACCAAAACAAAGTCCTTGTACACATGTACTTTGTGAATAAAGTCTGATTCTGATTCAGTAAATTTGTTCTCTAATGGTAAGCACAGAGATTCGGCAAAATGTGTTTTCTCAATAATCAGAAGACTCATGTATTTACAGCAAGTAAAAGTTGTCCAGACGATTACACATGGAGAAAAACACATGAAACTTAACCCTTGTTTCGTGGTCTACTGGTTAACATGAATAATTTTCTCCAGACTGTTTACATTCGTTCACTCCACTGCCATGATGTTGAATATTTTGACATGTTTTATTTTTCTTTTAGATGTAATCCAATTCAGGTGACAAAAACAATTTACCTCCCTAAAATCTGATAAGTGAGATGCTGCTGTCTCCACTCCGCGGCTGCACACACAGCATAGGACTAATGGAGCACACTGCCTCTGTTTAAGTGCTTCCATATTGCCAGATTGCCTTTAAGTCATACATTTTACATTTGACCTTTGTGCCTTTGCCAATTCACGTGCCATTAAATACTGGGAAAGCCCTGGCACCAGAACACAGATAAAACAAAATAGCCCCATTCTTTTTTGTGAGCGTGCAGCCAGAATATCAGTATGCTATGAATCTCAATGCAGGCCTGGTCTGGATGATTTATTGACTTTTCTAGGCTTCCAGCAGTGTTGTTTATGGAGTCCTTTGAGGATTTCTCATATACATATTGTTTTAGTATCCGTAACGGCTGTGGAGGTATTGACATAGTGTAGGGCTGTAAAGCCAGACAAAAAGAAAACTTGTCAATTAGTATTGAGTGCTGCACAGATGGACACAGGGATGACAAGTAGGAGAAAACAGCAAACATATATTTTTTAAATGTCTTACATTTGGAGCTGGTAGCTAAACATTTCATTTAAATGGTGTTTGCTGCAGGATAGCTGCTGGCAGACTACTCAGGACTGAAACCTAATGGTAGGCATTAAAGAGAAATTAAGAGGCCCACATGGCTGCTCACTTACTTGATCTCCCTGCTAGCCAGCGACTCTGGTCTTTACCCTCTCTGCTCAGATGAAACTTCAAAGAAGAGGACGTCAGAGCATGAGCAGCACAGATTCATAACTGGGAACAGAGTGACCTGGAGCCACACTGCTCCCACAGCAGCTTGTTGTGCGTGTGATATGTTTCTCTCTTCATGTTTTTACTGCGCCGAGTTTATTTGATGAATTGACACATTGAAAACTGTTTCTTTGCCAGAAGCAGATGGTGCTGAGCTGAAGCAGGAGGATTTCAAAACACAGGGCCCCTATGTAGCATAACTGCAGCTGCCACGATAGCTAACTGCTGAGCAATAAGAAGCCCAAAAAACGTGATTACACTTAATCTGCAAAACATTTATCCTGCAAACTACATGCAGAGTGCGAACTGACGAATAACAAGGCATGTTTATTGACAATAACATGACTGAATACAGTAAATTCTCATGCAGCTTCATCCATGCATGGAACAATATCTAATACAGTTTCACGAATACTCACAATGTTAGATTCTCTGATTTGAAGTCAAGGTTTTTACGGGTGATCAGGGGTTAACACCTGCCTCGCTCACTTGTCAGTGTAACAGTACACCGATTTATGACCTGATGCTGACATGCTTTGCTGTATTCATTGTTAAATCTTAATTAAAAGGCATGATAGGACATGAGCACAAGTAATAATGGGGCACTCCTTGACAGACAGAATATGTAACTCAATACATCAGAAAACACAAAATCCACCAAAACAACAAAAGCTGTTTAGAGCAACATGGAAGAGAAATATATTTTCAAAGCAGATTTGTCTGAATTTTGTTTTTTTGTTTTTTTTCTAAATATTTTTCTTACTTTCTTACTTCATACTCTCACTTCTCAAACATTACTCATCAACTTTCAGTAGTTTTACTGAATTGCTTTAAACTTAGACATTTTTCTAATGATTCATGGAATTTGTAGCATGTGTCAAATGTTTCATAAAACTCCCTACCAGTGTCTTCATACTAGTCATTATTTCCTTGGGCTATTTTTGTTTCTTTGAAAGACTGAAGATGAACTCGCTGATTTTTCCGTCATGTGGTCGATGTGGTCCGTATAAATGTAGTCCACATAATTCTCAGCACCTACTTTGTAATGAAGATTCAGTCTTATGTTGTGCAACATAAAATACTACAACGTAATCACTTCATCTAAGTGGAACTGTGTGCTTTCATTTAATGTTTCATTAAATCATAACTTATTTGAACTGCTTCTTTCTTTTTTTGTGTAACATTATTTCAGTGTTTTTGATTTTAACTTTGTGAACTAAATAGTTTTCATTATTTTCATTAAATTATTATTCAAATAATGATGGCCACACCTGTTCTGCAGCCTGTTTCAATTATCATGTGCTTCATGAATGTCTCTGTGCCAACTCTTCGCCTTGACCTTTCCAAGAATCGAATCAGCGCTGATAGTCATAGCTCAATCAGCTCCATCTTGAAATACAAGTACAAATAAACCACATAATAGGCTTCCTATTTACAGGGGTGTGCACAGGAGTCAGTCAAGAGTGCACAGCAATAATTCCTTCTTGTGCTCTTGGTACCTTGGTACCCAGCCTTGTGCTCAGGAGAGCAACCCTTTTTCTAGGAGGCTTTTAGTCATACTGTATGAAGTGGTGACCTGAGAATTAACAGGACACTTCAGTGCTGTAAATTAAGCTTTAAGAAGTGCTGCTGTTGTTTTAAGAGTCAGTGTGAAGAGGCACCTGCCTGAAGTTGCTACAGTGTGTGTCCATTTAGACGAAATCACTTGAAAGAGATCCAAGTGAGTGTCTAATAGCCTGACTACAAAACAGAATCTTGATTTTATGAGTGATTCGCTGAAAAATCTGAACTTCAACCTGATATTTGAGTGATGGTAGAAAAATATCGGCTAATTTTGAAATTGCGGGGACACGTAAGCAAGTTTTGCAAGTCCCAGGTAGCAAGTCATTAGCAGTACAGTGTGTACATACAGTTGAGTATTTTTTTGACCCCCACGTCCTCGAAGTTAAACTATACGCTTGATCTGACGTCCCTATTGGCAGGACGACAACATTTGTCTGTGCCTTTCAAGACTGTTACAAATCAGTGTGGAAAACAAAACAACTTGTTTAGGTTTAGCAAAAGATCATGGTTTGGATTCAAATAAGCTCTTAGTTAAGGTCAGAAAAACATTGTGCATGGTTTGGGTTAAAATTACTACTTTATTAAGGTTAGGGCAGCGTCGCCGCCATGGTTACAATAATAAACACACGGTTTAGTTTAGGGGACGATCGTGGTCAAACGAACAGCAGTCTCCCATTTTAAAGTCTGATGTTTTGTTGACCCATCCATCATCCATCCACCCCTCCATACATTGACTTTGTCACTCTACAACAACATTACCTGACTTACATATATCCATGTGTCCTTCCACATGTAGTTTTGGGGCACTTGCTGAAATGACTGATGCTGTCGATCTTTTTTGGAGGACAGTCTTTTTTTGACTGATAATAACAGAATAAACCACACTAGCAGTTAGCAGCTAGTATTGACCTTTGATGGAGTTTGGAGGCACTAACGCCTTTTAAATCTGCGTACCAGGTCACAGAACATTTGTCGCAAGGAAATGTTATGATTTGGTTCAGTCTGTGCTGTATTTTTCCTCATCACTTGCTGTCATGTCTAAATGAACAGCAAACCAATTTTGAAGTCAAGAAGATCATCAGTACGCTGATCATCAGTCCATTATCACCCACTTAGCTTCTTATTCTGAGGGCGCTATGTCACTATTTATACCTCAGCGTTATGCCATACCAATGACTAGGCCCTGAAGCTATCCTGTAGGCTACACTGCAGACATCCTGCTCATCACAATTGCTGCTCTGAATAAATGCACGTAACCACAGCGATTGCACAGCAGTATTTTCCTATTCAGTAAAGTGGAGTAATGTTAGAAGTTACCTAAGTAAATGAAAGTATGTAAACACAGTCCCTGTGGAGAATATAATTACAGCATCATACTGATCATTGAAGGTTGACACTCAACTATAAATCAAAACTTATGTCATAGGTATCTATGGCGGGACTCTCGTTAACTCCTTGCAATGAAAATAAATCCAGCTTTACTGTTGCGACTAGTTAGCAAACATGAATAAAAAACAATGGTCGTCTGAGAGTTTTTCAGAGGAGGTAGGGGAAATGAAAGGCCTGACGTGTGTAATAGCATTCAAATGTTTAACCTACTTATAGCCCCACCTTAATATCTGTCATGAACACACCCTCCACCCCTCTCGTGTCAGCCAGTCTACAAGAACATTGTCAAGAAAGGTTGAGGAGCCCATTTTAAATGACCGCTACAGCACTAGCAATATTATGCTAAATACTGAAGTTGGTTATGTAATGCTTTAATCTAGTATCAAACAACATGAAAATGGTTTTAAACCCATTTGACACCACAAGTGTTCTAGTAAAGGATCTGCTTCTCCTCAACTGGAGCACCGCACTTTATGCAACCAGGAGAAAATTTGTTGCAAAACAACTTCAAACGTTGCCACAAAAGCACAATTTCAGTTGGTCATGTGCACCAGGAAGTAATGCAGAATGAGAGGGATACTCTTACAGGACGAAACATCAACAAGATGAGAAGAAAGAGGACCTCCAGTGCTCTCACTCCTCACTATTCTGCTTTCTGTAAACCTGAGCCACATGTGTTCTCAGGCAAACACAGACAATGCATTTCATTTCAAAATTGCATTTCTGTGAAGATTAATGAGCTCCCAAGACAAGCCTAAGGCCGCTTTATTTGAAAAGAAACAGAAAAAAAAAATGACGCTATTAGTTCAAGTTTTACAACATGTGCATTAGCCTCCAGTGACAGGCAGCCATGGCTCAGGCTCAGTCATGGCGGCGCAGAGTGACAGAGGAAGACACGAGGAAAGAGCGCGATGGGATCCCTTCGCTTCCTTTGAGAGGAGTGACATTTGGAACAAAGAGGCCAGTTATGTGAGGAGTTCTGTCTGGGACATGCAGACTGACAGAGGCCAAATACTCCCGGCCCGCCAAATCAACCGCCCACGTAGGGTGGGGTCACTCTGGGATGACTCATTCATACACACACAGGGAAACAGGAACACACACACACACACACACACACACACACACACACACAAGTATATACTGTTCATTCTCAAAACTTCCTTGAAAACATCAGTTCTGTAATGCAAAGATGTGCAACTGTGCAAATCTGCAAAGAAATGTTAAATGGAAACATAAAAGGTAATAAATATCTTGTTCTCACACTCACACTTTCTCGCAGCCCTCGGTTTTGTCTGCAGCTCAGGTGAAAGTGTTCCTGGTGGGATTGCCTGTCTGGCTGTCTCTCTCTTGTCACTGATAGTGTGTGCGTAGGCTGCCTTTGTTTTCACTTGCTATCTGGGCAACCTGCCAGGCCAAATAGGACTTTTTATAGTTTGTTTCTAGAGCCCTCCTTTGTGAGATAGCACTTTATATGGCTCCTTGGAAAGGCTTTGTCAATATTTCAGCATCCATTTAGTCACAGTAAATTACGCCGGCCAGACAAATAAACACCATTTACTGGAGTTTGTGTGGCTTTGCGCTCACTGGCCAGCTAAGCTACCAGCGGCAGCTTTTGCATCTTCGCCTGGAACATTTCTTTGTGTCTCTCAATGCGTCATGAGCTTCGTAAGAGGGAAATGATGAGATTTGGCATATACGTTGCTGCCACTTGCTGAGCTGTTAATGCTAATTTGATATCTTCAATAGAGCTGGCTGTTCCCTGGCAACATAATATTTGGCCATAAATAGAAACTAATGGACAAACATCGCCCCGGCTTGGCTACCTTCCAAACACCACCTCTGGTTTCGATAGCCATTTTTGTGAATGATTACTCCTGAAATGCTGCAAAGTATGAACTTTGCCATAATTGTGTTGTTAACATAAGCCAGAGAAACTCCCTGGAAAGGAAATATTAAGCGGTTGAGGAAAGGAGTTGTTTGTTTTCACACCTTGGCTACAGTCATCAGTCTTCAGTCTTCCTTGTTTGGTCAGAAAAAACTCTTAGTTTACATTTTTTAAGTACTGAAGATTTTTGAAATATTTCTGCTTTATTCAATGTTGAGTTTTACTGAGACTTTCAGTTTAGTTTAGTTTAGTTTAGTTTTTCATCATTGTACTAGTAGGAGGACATCAAATTACACACAACTACAAGGATAGCACCATAAAAGCCAAGACTTATTTCCACTGTGCTCATTATTGTAAAACTAGCAAAGATGCAGGAGTCCAGGTTCCTGGGTGACACCAAACCACACACCAAAGTGACATGTTCCATCATTATGATGAACATGGTCAGTTTATCTTGAGTCAATCCCACATACACCGTCCTGCTGCCGTAAATACTCACTAGAGCACCAAATATGTATTAATCTGCTGCTGACAATAGTCCCCAACAAATAAATGTTAAATGGCATTTAGAATGCACTTACATAATGCTCTTCCACCTTACACACCTTAAACACACACACTGATGGCAAGGGGGCTGCCATGCAAGGCGCTGGCCTGCCCATTGGGGATACTCTGTTTAGTCCTGTTTGAGTGATGCTTGTTAAAAATAGTTTTTAAAAAAGTGAAATTATATATTAAATACCCATTTTTGAAGATGTACGTCCTCAGTAGCAACAAATAGGCATGAGGCCACAGACACGAAAGGATGTCAGAAAGTATCGAGAGACTGACACAGCGTTGATTTTTGGTGGGATTTGTTGACAATAAGAAAAATATTGAACATCGCCAACTTTATACTTTAAGGGAAAAATGTTTAGTCCTCTTAGACAGCATTGTTTGCTTCAAACACATGGACTCAACCAAGTTTTCCAGGAAACGTAATGTTTCATGTGAGTTTTGACGACTTTAATCCATACTTGTGTGAAACCTGAGATCTAAAATCTTTTTAAAAGGTAGAACGTGGCACTAACACTGCCAGGAATAGGAGTTTCATTCCCACCAAGCCATACTTTGCACTCAAAGCATTGTAAAACCCCTTTGGATGAAAGCGGCCACCAAAGGGCCTTATGTTATGTTATAATAAAGTGAGATCAAATAAACGGCAGGGGCAGAGGAATTGCTCTGAGATCACACGTGTTTGGTTAACGCCAAACAGATGTAGGCATACTGTATGATTACTGCATTATAGCATGGATTGTATACCCACTCAGACAGGAAAGAGATGGCAGCTGTTAGCCATCAGTGCAGAGGCGCAGGCTGCCCCAAACTACAGGCCGCAGCCGTGCCTACTCAAACACACATGAACGTATGCACATGTTCGCAAATGTACGCGCTATGCAGCCGGATGTGCAGACACAGAGGAGCGTGTGGAGGCACGAACACATACAAACGCACTCACAAACTGATCCCTTTTATCTCCGTAATCCGATGTTTAACGTCAGGGCCCACCGTACGCCTACCGCCATCTTAAAAAGTACAGAGCTTCTGCCAAATAACATAAACATCCTGAAATGACCGCTGCTCTGCGTCATAATTTTCTCTTCACAGCAGAGCCCTACTGCCTGGTTATTTCAAGGCACTGGATGACCCTGAAACCAGAAGTTTCCTCACTCCTCCTCTCTTGTTATTTAAGGAAAACTTCAGTGTTTCCCTTTCTGCTCTCTCTCTCTGTCTGTCTGTGTCTGTCTCTCTCTCTCTCTCTCTCTCTCTCTCGCTCTTACTGGGTGTGGTTTTCAGGAGGCAAACTTGTGTGAATGATGTGGAGTCTATAGTCATAGCTTTGACTCAGTCCACACCCTTGAACTTAAAGAGGAGTTTGAGGAGGTGGAGCGAAGCAACGCTTGGAGCACAGTTTGAGCTTGGACTTGAGCTTGCAGGCAACATGTACGAACGCTGTGACCTGTGTTGTCTTTGTGCTGCACTCTGTGACTTTTTGGATCTCTTCAGATTGAGCATGTAGAGACATCAGGCTTTTCTTTTCCTTTAACTGCCTCTGCTCAAAGACGTGTGTGAGTTTGAGAGCAATTTCTGCTTCAGTAAAGTTTCAGAGGTGAGTGAAGTTTGCATGTGGTGGCTGCTGTAAAGGTGAAAATGAAAGAGTTGAGGGAGTACCGTGATTCATGATGTGTTTTGGAGAGTTGTGCTGGTTTTAAAGTCATCTTTATATATACTTTATTTAGTGGTGTAGTTTCAGAAAGTTTACACAGTGTAACTACAGGACTGCAATACTCTCATTAGATATTTTCTTGCGAATTTAAGGCACAATTATAAATATTTTATTCAAAATAAATTAATTCAGAGGTGATTTATTGCTTGATATGTCTGCAGATTTGTTAATTTATTTTCTTATTTTGTTCATTGGTTGCTAATTTCATCAGGAAATACGTGTGTGTGACCCTCTGTTAGTGATCAGAACTTGATTTTGCACTACATGATTGAAATGGAAGCTTTAACAAACAAAGCAAACAAAGTCAGTGGTCACAAATATTGAAAATATAATAAATATTACTGTTTCCCACTTCTAAACTTAATTTGTCATCAGACTGCTTGGTTAATCTGTGGTTTGTGTACTGATATGAACTCAGATACCAGCAGTAAATGCAAGAAAGCATATGAGCGTGGCCTATTTTAATCAGTAAATATTAATCCTCTCCGTGGTGTACGTGGCGGATTGTTCTCTTCATTTTAAGGCTGCTAAATAACTTTTGGTGTAATTTGCATTCAAACTCGCCCCTGTCTCCGCACCTTCTGCAGTTTCCATCGTCTGTGCTGATGGGAGTGTAATTGGCTTCTCCATTCATCATTTCTTTGGCCATCCTCAGCTAAACGACTCATTGTCCCAAAGAATCTGCTGTGTTCGGTGTCACTCGGGAGTTGATCTTGTTTAACTGTAACTTTTAAATGGAGCTACATGTTTGTTCTGAGGTGATTCGGTTAATTCTGAAGGTGACAAACTGAATAGGAAACTCAGACCATGTGGCTTCTCTTCTCTCACTTTCTCTCGTTTTCTTTCTCACTCTGTCTTCCTTCCTCTCTCCATACGTTGAATGTTGGCACTGACGGAGGAAGTAGCCAGCCTTTTCCACCTGACATCACTTAGCGATTACACACACATATACACGCACAAAGATCTCCCCCAATTCACTGCTGCCCACTTGGCTTTACTAGTCTATCTGGGTTTCTTCAATGAGCAGTATATTTCAAACTGATACAGACCAGAAAAACGGAGCAAAACACACCAAACTCTGACTGAGAAAACACACCTGCCTAAGCCTATATTTCATTGGTGAGTGTGTTGAAACAGGCCAGACTTTGTTAACTTCTCTAACAAACTGAAGCACCGAACAAAGGACTGGTAGGAGCAGTAGCACGTCACCGTGACTAATTGCTGTTGACATGAAAATACGTTGTAATGTGATGTGCATTGAAAGAGTCTGCAGCTTTCTTTAATTTTGACAATGATTTTGATGTGTTTCATATGTAACACACATATATACATTTTTAAAAGCATGAAATGTCCTTTTTACAGTTTTTATTCCGGCGGTGATACAGTGGACAGCGTAGTAATCACAACTGAATGTTGAATAAACTACAATTTCTAAACAAAGTTTACTGCTGTTTCCACAACTTTTTTGTTTTTAATAGCATTTTTATCCATGACAAATAGAATTTAAAAAAAAATTACTATGAAAATGGATTTCATGCAATTTGTCTGCTACATGCTGCTCTGTAAAACTGCTTTACATCAGCTTTGGATCTAATAAGACACGACACATCAGTGGAGGTGTACTGAGACAGTGTCCAGGCCTTGCTGATTGAATTTTATTGAGCCTGATATCTAATGTGCACAATGGAAACCAGGAAAAACGCTCGCAAATCAAATATGTCAAGAGACTGCTTTATGGAATATGAATGTTTATAAACACAAACTCGAAAAAAATGTCAGAATTTGTGTGATATTTAATTAAAAAGCTGTTGTAGATTTTCTAGATGAAAATAAGGAACAAATCCAGATTTAGTGTGGTATTTAAATAAATGTCACTCCCTGTTCAATATTTTGGATTTATATCAAGTCTGTCACATCCTGTTAAATATAATATAAAAGCAGTTCAATCACCAAAAAACTGGCAATAATAGTTTCCCTCATTTTCAATATTGCAATAATAAAAAGTAAAAATAGCATCCTGGGTTTAAGGGGAAAATCTACATCAGCAAGTTGCTCTAAGGCGAGCTAAGAGAAAGAAAGCTGAAAGTCAAAGATCCAAGGCTAAAAGCAAAGCAAAGCAGGGGTAAAAAATGGAGAAAAACAAAGATGAAAGGCTAATTCTAGGCGGCAGTGGAGTGTTGGAAGAGTGTGAGAGGATTTGTTCTCCTCAGTCTTGTTTACAGGAAGTTCTTTTAAAGTCCACAGATGGCTGCATTCACAGAAAGGCTTTTTATTGCATTTTTCCGAGCCCCATAAACTCCCTATACCTTCATTTATGTGTGGGAAACTATGATTGCTGCTGCTGCTTGGCTCAATGTTGGTCTCATCTTGAGGTTTTGTCAAAGGGGATTGCACGGTCATCACCTTCTGAAGAATTAATTCTGTCTTTGGCAGTGTTTGGGCCTGTACTGTGTGTGTGTCTGTGTGTGTGTGTGTGTGTGTGTGTGTGTGTGTGTGTGTGTGTGTGGCACTCATATACTGTATATGTTTGTGGGTTTTCTGACAGTTTCTTAAGGTCAGTGCATTTAACAACAAACACGAAAAAGAAGAAATCATTTCATCTTCTGACTGGACTGACTCTGCACTCACTTACAGCAAACACCCAGCCACTAAAGACGTCAAACAATATTTCAGCTCCAGTTCATGGAAACAATTCTGCATACAACTGTATAGTATGATGTAATTGTATACATATAATATGCCAAAATACTTTTAAACGCCCCATGTCACACTAAATCAAGCATGTGACATCCTTCTTTATATATAAAAATATATAAATAATATAAATTTCTTTATTAGGACTAGGTGAAAAAACAAAACAACAAAAAACAATTTTTGACAAAACTGACACACTGAAACTTCTGACTTTGGTTCTTTTTAAGTATTATCATTACCGCAAAACAATGAATCCTTAAGGTGATCGACAGAAAAATCGTTAATGATTTATCTAATCGTGTTATTGTTTAAGCCTCTCAAACATGAGAATTTGCTGCTTCTTTATTTATTTACATATTTTATATTATTGATTATTGAATATTTTGCGCTTGTGAACGAGTGTTCAGACAAAACAAGCAATTTGACGGTGTCACATTGAGCTATCTCAACTATTTTCACCATTATTTGTGGACTGTATTCTATTAATTAAACTCATTATTTGTATACTACTTACATTAATTGATAATGGAATATAGTTGCACTCTATATAGTATATATAGGAGGTATGAAAACAGCCCTGTTGTTTAGTATTTTTGGACATTGCCTTCTGCTGGTGTATAGGGCTTCATAGTTAGAGGGTCTGTTTGGTTCCAAGCACCCAAAGCATTAATTTGGTCTTGCAGTCCAGGCCTGATCCAAGACTATGAGTCCACAGAGGGCCCTTTTAAAAGCTGCAAAGGCTTATGTTCCCCCGGTACCACGTTGAGATGTAAATAAAGTTAAGGGCTCCTTAAGGGTTGCTTTGCCTCAAAATTTGCTGGGACGTGGGTCTGTAAGAGATTTAGTGGGCAAGGAGTCTCTGCAGAAGTGATTTGGCTGTGGTGGCCAAACCTCAACCAAATTATTTTTGTTGATTTATTTCACAGGCAAATGTAAACCATCCTATGGTGTGTAATTAGACTTATTTTTAGGCTTTTTCATTTAGCTTTACACATGTGTTGACAATTGAGACTTTATCTGGAAAAATATATATGTATAGGTTATGATTATGATTGAACGTTTGGAGGCTGGAAATCTTCAAATGAGTGCCAACAGAGCTGTTAAACATGTATTTAATTATGAGATCATTATGTTGCATTTGGAGTATAAACATCATGAAGTAATGGTCTCTCAACGTTTGATTTAAATTACTAATAATAAGCACAGGGAAGAAAAACAAATTTTTTTCCTTCAAAACATAAAAGATCAAAGAACATTTTTGAGCCGTACTCAATACTCAGTATAAAATATTGTTTTGTTAAAGAATCATGTTGGATATAAATACACTACTGTGAAAAGACTTCACAGATATGATCACAGTATGATTAATAGTTTCAAGCTTGTGGGAGAAACAGTACGTATAGTATTATTCATGATCTTCATTGCGATGACTGAAACTATGCAATGGACTACCTGTTGTTTCATGCCTTTAACCACAAGTAATGTATGTGCCACAATGTGCTGTAGCTTACAGCAGTGATTCCCAACCATCAGTACTACTTTGCCAGGGGGTATGTAAAAAATTGTATAGTAGCTCAGCTTATTTGATAAAATAGAAATTATGATTTAACAATAAAAAATCACCATATTAAGCAGCTATATCACCTGAGTACCATGAGTTGCAATTAAGAGTGCATGAAAACAAGTTGGCAAGCGAGGAGAGTTAGCTAAAAGTAATGTATTAACAGTTCAAATGGCAATCTAAAAGTAAAGGACAGACAGTTAAAATAGATAGCTCTAAGGAATGAATAGACAGTATATTTTCTATTATCTAAAAGTAATGGATAAATGGCTAAAATAGACAGCTAGTGTAGTTGATAAATATTTAAAATGGTTAGCTAGCTAAACGTAATGGATAAATGCTAGTTAACTAAAATTAATAAACAGCTAAAAATAATGACGGTTAACATAGACAGCTAAAAGTAATTGGAAATCAGTTGACACAGCTAGCTAAAAATTTGACGAATGGTTAAAGTAGTTAGCTAGCAGTAATGGATACATAGTTGAAATAGTTAGCAATAGTTAGCAAAAACTATTGGATAAATGGTTAAAATAGACAACTAGATGTAGCTAAAAGTAAAGGATATGCAGTTAAACTAGTTAGCTAAAAGTAAAGCATACACAGTTGAAACAGTTAGCTAAAAGTAAAGGATACAGTTAAAACAGCTAGCTAAAAGTAAAGGATAAGCAATTGACACAGTTATAAGTAAAGGATACACAGTTGAAACAGTTAGCTAAAAGTAAAAGGATACACAGTTGAAACAGTTAGCTAAAAGTAAAGGATAAACAGTTAGCTAAAAGTAAAGGATACACAGTTGAAGCAGTTAGCTACAACTAAAGGATAAGCAGTTGAAACAGTTAGCTAAAAGTAAAGGATACACAGTTAAAACAGTTAGCTAAAAGTAAAGGATACACAGTTGAAACAGTTGGCTAAAAGTAAAGGATACACAGTTGAAACAGTTAGCTAAAAGTAAAGGATACACAGTTGAAACAGTTAGCTAAAAGTAAAGGATACACAGTTAAAACAGTTGGCTAAAAGTAAAGGATAAACAGTTAGCTAAACGTAAAGGATAAGAAGTTGAAACAGTTCCACAACAAAACCTAATGGATAAATGGTTAAAGCAGACAGCTTAAAGTTATTGATAAATAGTTCAAAATGTTAGCTAAAAGTGCTGGATAAATGGTTGAAATAGCTGTAATGGTTGGAACATGACGTGTGGGATCAATGAAGGGGTACTTGAGTTTCCCAGACGCGGCTGTTTGGGTACATCAGACCAAAAGGTTGGGAACCACCACAGGATATGCAAATATCACTTGATAGTTCTTCTGAGTAATGTATGCTGACTTATCATTTAGAAATCTGCTGTTGAAAAGCAGCAACAGGCTATCTGAAGTTACATCTCTCTTCTCTTCTCTGAAGCTCCTCTATTTAGTCCTGTTAAAGTTCTCACTGTCATGTCTCCTCGTGCTGACTTCCATCTTCCTGTGTCTGCCTCTCTCTCTCTGAACTGCCCACTCTCCTTCTCTTCCTGCCTGTCAATCTGTACCCTCTTCACGCCGAGGGCACAAAGCCAACTCTAACATCGGCTCGGGACACCCTCCCATAGGTTCGCGAAAATGCACTGCCTTAAAATGTTGACAACAAGAGATCGGCTTACCAAGACCTGAGCCAAACCTTTGAACATTATGAGCAAAGTGGCAAAATTGATCCAAGCATCCAGTAGCTGCAGTTTTTTTAGTGCAGGTTACCGAACGCCGCAGGTCAAACTAGGATAAACCAACCATGTGCAAGCCCCAGACAGACCCTGACCAATCATGTGTGCCCTTGGCCTGGTCCCAAAAAAAAGTGTCTAGCCAAAATACAGCACAGCTGAGGCTGTTAAAATCACGGGGTAATCACAAGAGAAGGGCCCTGGCTGGTAGCTCTCCAGAGAGTGGAAAGGTAAGCTGAGGAGGAGCAGCAGTCGGTGAGGGCTCCCATACATGAGGCGTTGAGTGTCGTGTTAATGCATTCCCTGGTTGAGGTGGCAGCTGCTGATGTTTTGGGTGCCTCAAAGCTGTTGCAGCACTCTGTGTTTCAAACATACCTTTCTACCTGATAACAGGATGGCGAGAGAAAGCAATTATCTGCTAACTTTATAACTGTCCTTCTTAACAACATGCCAGCAGCAGACAAGCGTCAGGCACTGTTGCAATCGCCACATATTTGAGGCACTTGTGAGAAACGTCACGGGTGCAGAGGCTGCTGGCAGCTTTGGAGAAGCTCCTTTTCTACATATCTATCTTGTCTAGATAATGCTTGTAACTGTCATAAGAAGGCTGATGGGCGATTCATTAACTGAGCGGTTTTCTCTCTTGATTAAACAAAAGTCAGGAGCACGCTTAACAATTTGACAAATCTGTCATGAGGTGAGTTGAAATATATTGTAAGAACCTTTAGGCTCATTAGTCGAGTATTACATCTTCTATATCTTGTCATGTGTTGGGATGGACAATGCCCCTTCAGTTTTACTTGTAGCATGAAAAATGGAGGAACGAAAATGAGACACAACAGAAAAAAGAAAAGTGTGTGAGTGGAGGGCATTAGTCATGTACGTACTTCCTGCTGTTATTGAGAAGCTCAGGCGGTCTGGAGCTCAGCCAGACCAATTGTTGCTCATTTAGCTGTCAAACAGCCATAGCCGAGAGGCAGCTTCAACTTTTATACTGGTTGAAATATAAGACTTTATTTCATCATGTGAGCATGTTTTTTGGGAGACATGTGATTGACCCTCTGTGGTTAAAATCAGGGGTAATTTGGATTTTTTTTTTCTAGCTTTAAATTGATGTGTCTCACTTTAGGTGTGTCTCATTTGGTTTGTTGGTGTCCAAAAAATCCTGACTCAACAAGCCCCTATATGCAGGTTTGACACTCTTGCCAGCCTATAATGCAGTACAGTGGTGCTGCATTAGTGCACATCACTATCCAAAAACACCACTCTAGGTTGGCGGTTAACAGATGGAGAGAGTGTGCGAGAGAGATGGAAACATAGGTGGAGACAGGCAGACAGCACCAAGCTATTAAGTTACCGTTACTGGCTGTCAAAGTCAAGCCTAGAAAGAGACTAGCAAGGGGCAATTACAGTAAGCCAGCTGTGAATCCAGATAAACGTGACAGACAGCTAGGACGCTTAAGATAGAGTAGAGAACTTCTGCAGCACTGAAACCAAAAGAGACAGACATGGATAACTAGACGCAAATCACTTGTTTCCAACAAAGTAAAGCAATTTAACCTGTGTTAACCAAACAATGTTGACATATTATGACAACCTTTTAAGTTGATGTGGTGATTGAGTTAGCAAACAGTTTTCTATATACACATCCAGGATACAGAACAATAGCATTCATTTAGAGTCCTGGAGAATGTAAGTCCAATATTCACTCTCTTTTTAGTTCTGTTTTGGTCTCCACCAACTCCTGAGGGAAATGTCTGGCTCCAGTATGTTCATCAGCTAGTTGCTAACTTAGTGTACGGTGGGTTTCTAGTCCTTTTTTGCTGTAAATAGCTGCCTGCTCTGCCTGGAAACAACGCTGTGAGAGTGGCCTTAAAAACCAAAACAATGAGCTGAAACATGCTGAAACGTTCTGTAGAGCTGAGCACTGCAGACCAGTTTCACATACATGTCATCATTTGATTATTTGTTAATATATAAATATTGATTATAGCACCTTTAAGGCTTGATAGATGTTGTTCTCTCTGATTTCTTGGTTTCCTGAAAGACGTTTGGTGCATAGTTTGACTGCAGATGAAACCAGGAGCGTTGTGGATACATCGCACATAAATAACAACAACTTCCAAAGCATCAGCGGTTCAAGACACATAATTATAAAAATAATGTGAAGTTTTTATTATTCATTTCAGGAGTGTTGGACCACCTGGTTGCCATTATTTACCAGTTTACCATGGGAAAAACGTTTTATTTGATGCACTGGTTCTAAAGGTTGTTTCAAGATGATTAGTGTGTGTGTGAGTGTGTGTGTGTCTGTCTGTCTGTGTGTGAGCCAAGCCTTCAGCAGACCCAAATAGATCACTACCCAAACACCTACAGTACCACCCACCTCGCTCTCCAGAAAGATAAAACTCTCAGTGATTGAATTAATCTGCATTAGCAACTCAGAAAGTTATGGCCGGCAGCAGCAGAAACATTTAATAATATCAGTGTCAGAGGGAGAGGAAGGCTGCTGTTTACTCTGGATTGGTCACTCATATTTTCTGTTCTGTCAAACACTGTGTTGAGATAAATATTTGCAAAGGCCCGGTCACGTACTCCCCTTTACTCCTGTTTCTGGGATGCAAAATGAGTCAGCAGGCCAACGATGTTTCCCAGTAGTCAAATCACATTTCCTCCACCTCCTCGTGTCCTTTCATACCTGGAAAAAGAAGGCTATGGTTGTCATTCTACTCAGAACCAAGAATAATCAAGCAATGAAGACAATCAGTTTCAAAACCTGTTCAAAAGGACAAAGAACTGCTTGATCGTTGCTGCTTAACTCCACGAGCTCTTCTACGGTATTTCCCTCTCTTCATTTTTTCCTCCAGTCTTTACCAGCTCACTCAAGTGCTTCGTGACAGGAAGCTTGTGGTGACAAATGCAGGAACACCACATGTTGCTTTATTCTTAACTGTATGAAAATAGAGGGACGATCTCGACTTTTAAATGTGGCTACAAGCTGAAAATAGTCTACTCATAGCATATACTAAGTAATATATTGTGATAAATAAAAATAATCTTGACACTGAAGCTTTCAAAGACTGATTTGAAGTAATTAGATGAAGAAACTCACACTTTTATATATAATTTATGAATATTATTAATCACTAGGTTATATAGTGATAGTTGATTATATTAAATCACTTCCTAAAGCTCCTCAGATACATAAAATCCATCAGTGAATCGGAACAATCACAACATGTAGCTAAGAAAGAACTCAAAGACAGAGTTATGAAAAGATGTACTCTTATACAGACAAACTGCTGAGCGTCTAATAGGTCAATGGAGCCACAAGACAAAGCTGAGGGGTTGTTAGAAGATTAACAGGATGCTACTTCAAATTATGTTTAATTTAACTTCATTTAACATTTAACTATGTTTCATTACTTCTAAAAGTTATTCAAATATAAAACCTGCTACGAGACATTGCTTCGTTTTAAAGGACTCACAAGCCAAAAATGTCGGGGACCACTGAAAAAAGTCATCATAGAGAGAAGTTGGCAATAGTAAGAGTAAGTTTCAAAATACAAATATACTTTTTAATGACTAGAGAAATGCATAAAACAACCTACAATATGTGTATAATTATCTGACAAGGACTTAAAAAAAAAATGTAAAGAGGAGGTTGGGGTGGATGGATGGGTCAACACAGTTGTTATTTTTAATAGTTTCCCCGTCTCCTAACAGTGAGCATATGTTTTGTTTTGTTTTTTGCCATGACCACGCTCTTTCCATAACCTTGGAGGACTTGTTGCTTTTTTGTAAGTCCATATAGTTTGATACTTATATACTGTATACCTCAAACTGGGCAGAAATTCACATTCCCAAACATTTTGAGTGAGTTTTAAAAATGTGTTGTAAGGCATTTTGGTCATTTGGGGTAAAACCACTCCAGCTGCTTCAATATAAGTTTGCATGCTTGCCTTGTGTTAGACTATAAAAAATGTGAGGCTTAACTCCCTGACAACCAAACCTGTAACCAACACAGTTGCTGCACAGCTCCAAAACAGCTGTATGCATGAGCTTGATCAATCACTCACTCACTCGCACACAATCTCACCAACACTTACCACCACACCTGCATATATATAGATTTCAAACACAGTTCTGTTTGTCCAGGTGCGTCAATGACAGAAAACTCAGCCAACTCTCCTTACAAGCATGCGTGACGTGTGCATGTGTTAACATTTAAAAGTGTGTGTGAGGGAGTGTGTGTATTTCCCATAATTACATAGTGATGAGGGAGTAAATGTCCTCTGCCACGCTGATGTGTGCTCAGATAGACACCTGCAGTCTGCGCTCTTTCTCTCTGCGTCCTCACCTGCAGCCTTCTGTCACCACAACATGTAGCTTTTTTCAAGTCATTTTCGGTATTTCTACTTGTCATTCTCTCACTGCACCCCCCCCCCCGTCTTCCTAAACAGGATACTGAATGGTTGGTTTAGCTGGAGGGATTCCTGGCAGAGTGATTTGGTTGTGATGTAATATAAATCACATTGCCAGGGATTTCCAACCAGCTACAGCTGAAACCCACACCAGCCTGCAGCACCTGACGACTGCTCGGCAAACGCCCACATTAGCAGAAGTCACCGCTCTAAATCCTTTTTCTAAATTTTTGACGCATCCCTTGCAACATAAATTCAGGCTTATGTTTTAAAGGAATAGTTTTACATTTTGGGAAATACACTTGTACGCTTTCTTATCGAGAGTTAGATGGGAAGATAGTTAACCGGTTAGCTTAACTTTTAACATTTTGGGGGTAGAATTGTATTATACTGAACAATCTTTGGCTGATTTGAGGCATATTTTTTACAACTTGGATGTTGACATGAATGCTTACAAGTCAAAAACTCTGTTATGATGCAGCAAAAAGCCAGGAAGCTGTTAGCTTAGCTTAGCATAAAGGCTGGAAACAAGGGGAAACAGCTAGCCTAGCTCTGTCCAAAGGTAAAACAATTCACCTACTAGCAACTCTAAATCTCAAATGAACATGTTATATATTGTTTGTTGTTTATTGTTTGTAATAAACAAAAACTGAAGCGTAAAAACTACTACATTTTGGTATTACTTCTTGGCCAGGTGCATTATAACTTCAAAGTCTTTGCTGGTTGCCTAGCTTCACGGTGACGACAGGACTCCAAGTTTTTACACCTTTCTTTTTGTATATAAAATGTAAAACAATTAGTGAGCTTTAGAGGTGCTCCTCGGTGGATTTTGTGAGATTTAAACAGAGCCAAGCTAGCTGTTTACCTGCTTCCAGTCGTGCTAAGCTAAGCTTCTAAAGTAAGCTAACCGGTCGCTCATGGTAGCTTCACACTCACCACGCAGACGCAGAGAAGTGTGGTATCAATCTTCTCGTCTAACTCTCAGCAAGAAAGCAAATTTCCTAAATGTTAAGCTATTACCTGGAGTAGTTTTCATGTCTATTCTTGCTCAGAGTCCGCATTAGAAAATGTGTGGACAAAGTGGAGGCGGTTCCCTCCGGATGCCTTTTATGAGTTTGATAGAGGGGCAGGACTTAGCTCGCTCCGTGAACAGATCAGTAAAAGCCTGTGTTCACAGTGGCTAAGTTCCGCTCCTCTCAAGCCTTTTCCAGCTTTTAACGCCCACTGTTATAACAGCTGTAAGAAGTCAACATGGAATCAAAGGTTTTCATGCAATTATGTGCTTCTACAACAGACTACACAGACTTGTAGACTTCAAGGAGATGAACATAGAACATATTTTTATTGTTTTGTGGTTCATCTTTAGCTATTTATACACCTGATGTATAATAGACACATTGGTTGTGTAACTGACAGCAGAGATTCACAATGTTTCCCTTTTTTTTATATAAAATCCTATCTCTGGTATGTTGGATAGCACAATAGGCTCAAAGGCATTCAGGGATTCTTTTCTCTCTGACCATCCCTTCTAAGACAAGGATCCCGAAAAAAGAGAGATGGTACGAGGAGAGAGCAGGAGGCAGGAGGAGGGAAGGGAGGGCTTACTCATACAGGAAGGAAACACAGGAAATGTCCCATCGGGACAACAAGTAGCGATGTAATTGTGATTCCTGAGCTCATTTACTGTCTGGGTGGTCATGAAAGCAGATCACTGATTGTGTGTGTTTCTATGTGTATATGTGCGTCCTACAAGTAAACATGCAGTTACCCATGTATGTAGGGAAAAAAGAGACTTTTGTAAATGGTGCTTGCTCACGTGTTGATGCTAATATTGTTCTTTGTGTGAATCTTGAGATTTAAGGATTTTTAAATGTTTCCTGAAGCTGCCAGACTGTAATGTGCTACATTTACATGGAATTTTAAATCTTAAAACATACATGTTTAGTCAGCTTTTAATTATTTAATTGTATGCATTTTATGTATTTCAATATTTTCTTTTCTTTCCTATACTTTATTTCTGCATTGATTTTATGTCCTTATTGTTATGTACGTTTTGACTGCATATTGTTGTAATCTCACTATGCTTTTTGATTGTTTGTTTTATTGTTTTTACTCTGCATGCTTCTGCCTGTTTTATTGTTTTTGTGTTTATGTGCTATTGTTTGCTTGCTTGCTTTTTGTTTTTATCATTTGTTTGTTATGCTTTTGCCTGTGTACCCTGTAAAGCACTTTGGGTTTCCTTTTGGGGATGAAATGTGCTATATAAATAAACATAACAAGAGTAATAAGAGTAACGGGACATTTCTATCTTTTCATAATTGGGTGAATTGACTCTTTCAATAGAATTTTACAGGTCCCCTTATACAAGTTTTGTATTAGCTGTACTAGAAACTGTAACTGAACAATCAAAGACGAGTGAAATACATTTAAGGAGTATCTTCTGTTTAGGTAAGAAAGAGTATGACACAGATCAGCATTGTCTGTCCTTATTGTCCGGACATCCTGTGGCAGTGTACCCGTTGTTTGCTTCCCCTTGTGGTGAAAGTGAAGTGGTGCAGGTGCCTGGGCTCAACCTCCTGTGCCTACTGAGCTGATAACAGTTTCATGTTAAAGCACTGGCTCAGTTCAGCAGGAACCGGAGTTAGGCCCTCTACAGCGACGGAGATGATCACCCAGTGCATTCAACAGTCAAATGACACACTTTGTGTTTGCCACAATGCTATAAATGTGTTTATAAGTGTTATCTCCTACTGAAGGTCACTATTTCTTTAGTGCTCTAAGAGGCCATTACAATTTTCTCCACAAAGCCCCCTCAAGGTCATTCTCCGAGTATCATCCACAGAACTCACGTAGCCACACATCCTCTTTGAATTTACACCTCTCACTGTAAAGCTCATGATGGAGGAAATCTGCTTCTGTTGGTTTGGTATTTCTAAAAGATCACAGGAACAGAGTTTTTCCAGTTGTACTCTCTACATCGTACTGCACATCGTACTCCAGGAGGACTCCTCTGGGTGTCATTTAAGTCATGCGGTGCTTTTCAATAACAGTTTGAAGTCCTTAAACATTGCAACTGTTTGTTTACTTAAAACCAGTGATGGAAAGTAACTAAGTGCATTTACTCCAGTTACTTGAGTATTTAATGCTCCTTTATCCTTCAACTCCAGTACATTTCAGAAGGAAATATTGTAATTCTTATTTCACTACATTTATCTGACATCTGCAGTTACTGGTTACTTGATTTTATATAAAATGACATTTGATGCGTTTGTAAAATGCAATACATTGTTAAAGATTAAACCAGTGGTTCCCAACCATTTTGGCTTGTCACAGTGTACAGTTGTGGTCACGTTTCAGATTTCCCCTCTAAACCTCTCAGATGGTTTCATTTAAAGAAGTGTTCAAGGACCAAAGAGGTAAAATCATGTAATATAAAGAGATTATAAAGATATATAAATATAAAGAGAAATTAGTGCAATGTCCAAAAAATAAAAATGTGTGTTGCAGAACTTTGTTTTGTCTTTTTTCCCAACCTCATTAATAATCCAACAAGTATTAATTATTAATGCAATCTAACCATGTATATACAATAATACACTCAAAGAGGCATTTTTTCTGCAGAACGAGTAATTTTACTTTTGATACTTTAAGCACATTTTGCTGATAATACTTCTGTACGATTTTGAATGCAGGATTTTTTGCAGTACTGGTACTTTTAGTTAAGTAAAGGATCTAAATAATTCTTGTTGATGAAGATGGTGATGGGTATTCTCCCACAGGGAAGTGGTGAGGGGAAGGTGGGCTTGTTAAACCACGAGTGAAACACAACAGTTCATTGGCTTAATATGGCTGAGGACACGGACAAGGCTGTCAAACCAAACGCAGAAAACACTGAGACATTTTTTAGCATTTTTCTGTATCTTTGGAATGAGCTGAATACTAGATGATGTGCAATTGAGTTTTCAATTTCAGTCCCAATTTGTCTGCTGTACGTGTTAACCAGAAAATCTGTTACTTTTTATTACAAACTATGACACATTATAATGTAATTGTGAGAAAATATAAGGACATTGTAAGAGTTTATTAATGTATTTGTCAACAATTACACGCAACTCCTTATATGAAACTTATGAAGACGTGATTAAGATTACAACTGTTATTTTGTTTTTAAGCTTTCATTAACGGTTTATACACTAGTTACTGATGCTTTATATGGGTAGTTTTTGGCAAATGCCCTAAACACTCGATATAATAAAAAAATAATAAAAACTTATCTTCATAAGTGTTATGTATTTATGAGTAATATTTGTGTCAACTATAACTATAAATACACATGAGGCACGTGGCGTTGATCTATCAGTATTATTATCCTGCTGAACACATATGAGTATTTATTTTCACCCCTGGTAGCAGTTGGACACAGAAAAAGGAAATCTTGAGTAAGAAATGTGCTGCTGCTGCTGCTGCTGCTGTTTAATGAGAAATTGCTGCCGATGACAGTAATTGCAAACATACCCAGTTCAATGTCAGACTTTTTTGGAGACTGAGAGTTTCATTTAGCCTCCAATCATTTCTTATAACTGTTTGCCTCTGAACATGTAAAGGTAAAAAAAAATACTAACTTCAGTCTAAATTCAATTTGGAAAAACACTTGATTGAATATTCAGTGGTTGGTGGTATATTTAACTTCTATTAAGACCACATCTAATCTAGCTCAAAAGGTGCTTCTGTCTTTAATATTCAGGGTATTTTTGGCTGGATTTGTCTCTGCCATCTACACACCTAATAATAAATTGCTTTTCTAATAAAACAATCAAGCACCACTTCAAGGTTTCTATAAATAACCCTGAAGCATTTGTTCCAACCTGAATACCAACTGAGCCCTGTTTATTATTTATAACATCACTAATCATTATGTAAGAGCTTCTTTGGACAGCACAGCACTTGATGCTAGAGACTGCACCTCCTTCAGTAAACCACGTACTGTAGTTTATTTCATTCACCAAATATACTGTTGGGTGAAATAAATGTGTGCATAAGTAACTGTGAGTTTTGTGATTTTAACTGTGAACATTTGGAGGAGAAAGCACAATAAAAGTGACATTAAAGAAATATGATGTTTAAAAGCTGTGATTTTCTGTTTATTTTGTTGTTACATCTTACCCGCAAAAGAAGGAGATATGAAAGAAAATCTCCACATTAATACACACACACACACACACACACACACACACACACACACACACATTTGCATACACACCCGCATCCACACAAACTCCACTCTTACATAACTCTCAGTTTTTCACAGGTACATAAAGTATACCCCCTCCCACAAGCTCAAACAGCATGCCAGCCGCATACAATAGGCTCCATTTTCACTCTGACCTTATAAAATCACAAAATTAATGCATCATCAGTATGAGTTTTTCTTGCTAGTAAGACAGTAACAACACAACTGTAACGTTACACGTTAGGAGAAGCCAGTTTGCGTGACAACAGCTCATCTTCCATATCGGAGAGAAACCACAGCAACAGCTGTGTGTGTGTCTAAATATGTGCACTGAGTGCAATCTGTGTTCAATATGAAAATAAATCATTTAAAAAGTGTGTGTCAAGCTTGTTTGTGACAGCCTCAAAGCCAAACCCGGCATCTCAACTTTCAATAATTAGAGTAGACACACATTTCCACACATGACACTTGGTTAATTTCAGAAACCATCTCTAATATATAATTAAACTGGGCCAAAACTGTCAAATATGAAACATGCTGTGACTGTTTTTAGATTTAATAAATACAGATTAGGACAAACCTGATGAGATTGAGGCTATTATTTTAACATTTGAATGTCTAATGAAGCAATCTTTGGGTTTAGATTGGCATCTCCACCCATATAGTCAGTCACCTATGACAGAGGGGTCCAAACTCAGTATTTAATGTGAAACTGAAAAAGTTTTAAACAGCTGATTTTGAATAAATCAGCATAAGGTAAGATATGGGCATTTCTGGCATTTCGAAATCCTTTTTTGAGTGTTCTCTTAGTCAGCCGGGATGAGAGATGAGATAAACAAAACACAGTCTGAGGCAATTTAATGCGCTTTAATTGGTTCCAGTGAGCAAAGTACGCTTCATAAAAGTCAGAGGAAGATTATGGCTGTGCTCTCTGACCTGAGTGGTTCTGTATGTGAGATGCTTTGTCTTCTTAGCTCTGTTAGCTGGGTGCTTGATTAGTTGTCATGCTGATATCTTAGAGTCAAAGTTCACTTTCGTTAGGAAAGTGTGCACACAATTGCTTTAGACTCTGACTTCATCATCCTCTGATGGTGGGCAAACACCAAGCTTGGCACAGCAGAAACTGAGGAGTGATGATAAAAAATGTTTTACCTCAGGGGACTCAGCCTACAGGTGGGTGCTTGGGTGAAGGTTATATATAAATACCAGCAGCAACTGTAGCAGCAAGTGACAGAGAATAACAAAAGCCTTGTTGATTTTCCTTATTATAACAAGGGAAATAATCATGTGAATGGGTTAGTGCCTTCAACAAGAGACCAGGTGTATACTGAGCCAATAGGACCCTCTTCTCAAAACACCTGCAACCACCAAGAGGCAAAACCATTATAGGACCAAAATACTTAACATATGAATTCGTATCTACATCAACAGCGTGAAAACATCATATTGCATGCATCAAAAGAAAAATGAGCAAACTGACTATACAAGAAAGTATTTCACAATTAGTACTAATGCACATGCCAACATGCAGGTTGTTGACAGCAGCATACGAGCATAAATTAGCCGGCAGACGCCATGACATCACCCATAAGCAGATCAGCGGGAGAGCCGTAAAACAGAAACAGAAACAGACAGCAGGATCAGCAACCCAGTGAGTTACTGGTAATACCAAGCACGCAAACACTGACTGAACTGAGCCACGATATCAGTTCACGATGTGCGCGTTAGCACAAACAGGAAACACTTACTTAAGCAGTGAAGCAGGGACCACCAAAAGAAAGAGACGCCATTGTCTGAAACAAAGTCAGACAGCAGGACAGGAACACTTGCATCTGAAGCTGCAAATGCATGTTTGAGGCTTCAAAAGTGTTTGTGGCCCGCAGCTGACATGACCCAAGGCAAGTAGTGCAGGACAAACTCAATTATTACTATCCAAAGACATCCTGAAGCCACATTGTTATTATCATTAAATGCTGTACAAACAACAACATTGGCAGCAGCAAGATTGAAGCAGGTGCAGCAGAATTTTTAAGTTACCAGTTCAACAGCAACTTGTTTATTGTTTGTAGCTTTAATGTTGCCAGGCTAGTGCATTTCTTCTACTCTTCTGTGTTTTGCTGTCACAGAGAAAAGTGTCTAAAGTTTCTCCTGACATCTTTACCTGCCAGGGAACTAATTATCTGCCAAGCAGCCAAGACATACAGCCGCAGAGTATCATGGTGAGCGGCTCAAAAGGACAGAAAAATGCTAACTGCCACAGAAAATATATATGACCGCATCCATGAGTCTGGCAGGAGAGAGAGTACTCTATGCACATGACTAATAAACATTAGGAATTAGCTGCACTTGAATACACACAAGCTACACACGTGTAGTCTGTAATGGAAGTATTTCATGTTTCGCTTTTAGGAGAGAAAAGGCTTCAAGGATGTTTCAGTAGTTTCGTGGGCAAACTTTCTCAACAGTCTGATATATTTCTCATCTTCAAAATGTGTTTGAAAAACGGAGGCTGTCTTATTTTCCAAAAGGTATGGACTGTAGCAGTGAGTAGAGTTTGTCGTGTGTCGTGAGTTGTCTGCAACTTTACTCCATTTAACCGTAATGGAACAACAACAACAACAACAACATTCTTTATTGGCAATTGTCCTGTTAGCGACAAAGCTAGCTAGGTTGCCAGCTGTCTTGGAGAACGTGACTGACTAGTGCTAGCATAGTCCCGACTGGCTAGCACGTCAGCGGTTAGGTTGCCAGCTACAGTAGTTCACCATGTAATATTCTTACCAACAATCCTAACGCCTCCTGGATCTCTTCACTATGAAGCACTTAAGAGAGAATGAGGCCAGTCACCCTGTGGAGAGGCTTCATTTCAGCAGCTTGTCTCACCTGCCGCCTCTGGCTATAATTGAGAGTCAGAGTGAAGATCAATCTGTAAATCAAGACCTACGCGGTGAGGTTTATAACTCTTATTACCTCTGTGGTCAGACATAATGGTCACATTACTGCTGCTAACACACTCAACCATCCACAGAGAATGAGGTGCTAGGATTCCTGCCAGAACTGGCTGCTTAGACTCCAATAAGAATAAATTATATTCCCTGTTCTCTTTATGATACTTATTGACAAGTTTGATTTGGGTTTCGTTTGGGTTTGGAGAGTGTCTGGCTGACATTATCTGCTGTTTGCGGATGGTGCAGTGCCTCTGGCACCATCACGCAGTATCACCAATGTGTGCTGAAGCAGTTTGCAGCTCAGTGGGAAACGTTCAGGATGAAATCATTACCTCCAAGTCGGAAAACATTGTTCTCTCTCTCTCTCGAAGATGATGGTTTTCAGGTGAGAAGAGGAGTAGCTGCTTTAAGTGGAGGAGTTCATGTGCAGTATCTCAAATATATTCATGAGTGTCGGTGAGAAGGATCCAACACTATATTGAAATGATAATCTGGCCAAATATTCACTCTCCTTTGAGCTCTGCTTTGGTCTGAATATCTGGCTCTTTAGCTGCTAAATGCTTCACCGTGTTCACAAGCTAGTCACCATAACTGTGTCTGTTGTTTGGTGCTGGTAGTGTACAGTCAGATTTTAGAGGCTTTTTGTTAAATAGCTGCCTGCTGTGGCTGGAAATGACACTGGTGAGAGAAGTGAGAGTGAAGCAAAACAGTAAAGTTGTGGATAGTAGAACTAAAACAATAAGCTGAAAGATGCTGAGTGAACTGTAGAGCTGGGGGATGATTCTCTGTGGGTCCGTCACCCCTTTGGCATTACATATAGTCACTTGATCCTTTGTAATATAAAATACATTAAAAATGTTGATTAAAGCAGCTTCAAGGCTTCAAGTGGAAACCAGACTGACACAAGGCTTCACTTTTTACATGTAGCAGTACATTGACACACATGTGAATCTGCTATTAGGGACACAAAAAGAAGGGACCCTGTTCACACAAAATGTGTGCTGGGTGATCAGATCACAAATTAACTTGCAGGTGTGAACGCACCCCTGCTTTGGGATGTGATCATCAGGCCACTTGTGTAGCCAGTCAGAGACACATTCAACCACATTTCTAATGTATATGTGTCCACTTGTGTGATGTAGAGTGAAATATGTCCACTTCTGCATTGATGAACTGCCTAGTCACTTCTGTGATATGCATATATGTAATATATAATATGCAAATGGACACAATAATCCTCTTCTCTAGCTGTAAAACCAGATAAAATCTGCAAGCGGGGAAGCGAAATCTAATTAGAGTGTGCATGAGATCAATTTTAATACAAATTGTGAACTGCAGCCTGTTTCTGATGGATTATCTTCAAACAGGCTGAATATATGAGATACTAAAACTGACCAGGGCCAGAAAGAAAACGAGAGAGAAGAAAAAGACTCATTAGAATAAAGATGATAATTAGAGGAATTTAATGAAATAGTCTGTTTGGTGTCTCATATTCTGAAGTAGTTACATGTGAGATTAAAACAAATGACTTCATCACCTCAATCCTGGCAATCTACTTGACACTTCCCCACAGATCCATACATAGAACTGGATGTTGTCCTTATCCATCTTCATACCCCAGAGGGCTAAGACTGATTACTGGTCTGCTCCAAATGTGTGTGTTTGTGTTGATTGCCAAGGCTGAGGTGAGTGATGTCATTTGTTTTAATCTCATCTGCATGTTCTTGCCGTTTTAGACCATGAAAGGCAAGATTTACTCAGTCACTGGAGTCTCCTTTCCTGTCTGTCTATGTATATTTCTATCTGTCTCGGTCTGTTTCTATGACTCACACAGTCCTTCTGTTTCACTGTGTGGAACTAACACATCACTATTGAACATTGTGCTGTAGGGTCTCAAGGATATCTGAAGGGCGCAAAGTCTCTGACTTTTACGCTTTTGGTAAAAGTAAAAACTTGGTTTCTTATCTTTTTATGTCATTAAAGAAATTAAGCTCATTCCCATGAATCACTTTTCAGGAAGTTACTCTGGTTAAATGTGTCAGCTAAAAGCCAGCAACTAGATATTCATTGGTCTGGCTGGCCTGGCCAAAGTTAACAAAATTTTACTTGGGTTTATGTGTTGGACTATTTCTGTGACTTCCAATGCTGGGGCCAGGCTAGCTGTTTCCTGTGCTACAAGTCTTTATGCTAAGCTAAGCTAACTACCTGCTGGTTGTACCTTCATTATCATGATTTGTACTAAAAATGCAGTAAATCACTGATATTGTTTGTCACATCTCTGTTTGTATTTTGCTTCTGCTTCTGTGCACAAAATACTTTGAACGGTTGTCTCATTTACTGAATGAAATCCAAGGTGAAGTTTCCATTGCTACTTGAAATGGGGGCCTTTTTTCTTTTGATGACATTTTCCTGTAATTCAGGCTGACATATTTGGTATTTTTGAAAACTCAAAATAAAGTTCTGTGGTTTCTAACTGTGTTTGTCTTTGCAACATTTGTAATGGGGAAACCACCAAAGGTCTATTGGCCTTAGGAGATGATGAGGCAGACAAGGCAATTTAATTTATATAGCACATTTCATTACATTTAAACTAAGTGTGCTTTACATTAACACACAATGATCCCACAGGAGTGAGGGAATATTGTACAACTACTGATCAACTATTGCTCTTGCAGAACACAACATCGATCCGTGTATTGCTGGAGTTCTAAGCAAAGACAGTTCCCTGTTCTTTATCTCTCTATCTCTATTTGGTATTGTAACCTATTAGAGAGCACCCTCTAGTGATTCATCCTTTACACTAAACGTCGACTAGAGCAGGCAAGCTGCTCTCCATCCTGCCTCGTGCTCTGCATGGATTTGGAACATGGGGTGAGAACATCTTTGGAAGTTATCATAGAACTTTGAAAAACTCCTTCCTAACACTCACAACTAACCGCAAGCTGTTTATGTCCAATTTTGAGATATTCTTGTTAGACAAGGAAGCATTCCATACAGTGTCTTCTCACACATAAAGGATATCTTGCACTAACTAATCATGAATCAAACACATGGCACCATTACGTGGGTGTTTGCCTGGGAAATGCAGGTCTAAGCTGCATTCTTGTTTGTACATTGTTTCCAGTTTTTTTGTTTTATGTGGGCTGCAGGGTGAGTCAGAGGAGAGAGAGTAATGTGTTAGTCATCCATGTGATACACACAAAGTACACGCACACACATGCACACATACAAAAGTTACACACTTTTGCTGCTTTCTTTCTCTCACTTTCACACAAAAGACATACACACAAATGCAGATTCCATAATAACCCATTTTGTTGGTCCATTTTTGGATCTTCACAACATTGGATGTCATCCTCAGGGCAATCGTGTTTTAAAAAACAATACAGCATAGAAGCATGTTAGTGTGTGTACTTAACAAATCTGTTCTTCTGAAAACCCTTAAATGTGCTGCAATTTAAATGCAGATTGTATACCGGTTTCCTCTGAAACGATGGTTAACGGGAAACAGTGCAAACAAACATCTTTACATGTGGCACATTTAATTCATTTCCAGGGAAACTATCAACACCCTTTTCCCCCTTTATTTTGATTTTTAAAAATATATTTATAATATATTATATAAAGCACTTTAAATTGTGTGTGAAGGTGCTATACATATAAACGTGCTTTGCTTTGTTCCTTTAATAATTATGCTTTATGAAATAATAGACATGGTTGTCCAGTTCGTCTTGGCCGAAATCAATTATGTGCCTCATATATGACACAGATTTGATTTATTTTTACATCCTTTTATGCTTTTATTTTGAAATTACAACATATTCCTCGCATTTTTTCTCTTAACAAGCTCTTAAGCCCTTCTATTTTGAAATCAACGACCCGGAAACCTTCTGACGGCACTTTTCTTCTTCTATCCTCTTCTTCTGGTGTCCTGGGCACTCTTTACCATGGCTCAGGCAATTCAGAAACTTGTTACAAAGGTACCCACGTTAGTCGGTGGTAAGTTTACTCGCCTTTGTTCTTTTTTTACCAGTTCTAAGTTGAGGTAGTGGAGTAACGTTAAAACGTATAGCACTAGCTTGGTCACGTTGTTCCAGCTTGTTAGCAGCTGCACGATTTCAGTGTGACCTCTGGTACAGTAAGCACAGGTGACGGTACACGTATCAACCACTGCGAAAGGTATTCTTTAGAAAGAGATAGCCGTCAGAGAAAGGCGAAATGTTTCAGTGGCTTTTGACGTTGCTGCTTCTTAGTTAGTGCTATTGTTAAAGACGTTTGTGTTTGTATCACCTGCAGCCGCTGTCACTTACTCCAAACCCCGACTAGCGACCTTCTGGCACTATGCCCGGGTGGAGCTCGTCCCACCGTCCCCTGCTGAGATCCCCAAAGCCATTGGGGCCGCATCGGGCATCGTCAAGACCTTCCAGTCAGGACGTCTGGGACAAATCACCGTAAGGGTGAGTCCTTCACAAGTTAGAGAATTACGTGGCTTTCATTGATGTGTGTGTACACTGTGTGAAAAATTCAACAATACGTGAATATATTTTTTTATTTATTAATGGTCTGTTAGGAAACATTAAGGCCCAGAATCATTTCAGTCACCTATCACTTGTTGGTCTCCGCTTCTTCACTGACTCGATGTACTGCTTTTCTCTGTTTGATATGATTATGAAATGAATATCTTCAGGTCAAATCTCGTTCTCTAATTCTACAAACTGTCTTTAGAGCAATTTTCTTGAATGAAATATTTTTTTGTAGGATGCCTTGAGGAATGGACTCGTGACCACTGAGGTGCTGATGTGGTTCTACATTGGAGAGTGCATTGGCAAAGGAGGCATTATTGGATACGATGTCTAAATATTGTACTTTTCTTTCTCCTTTTGCACTTCTAATTGTCACATTCTCAACAACATGCACTGAATTGTCAAATAAACAGATGTCTATAGTCAGAAGTATATTTAGTGTCTTGAGTATTCATTTCCACAGTGGGTTGGGTCATATTTTATTCACAAAAAAAAAGACAGAACAAAAATTTTAAACTGTAGAAAAGTAATATAGTTTTGGAAGATTTTATGCACAGCTGAATGACAGCGAAGATGTATAATTAATAACTTAAAAATGGGAAGTGTTCATGAAGGTCACTTAAACAGGGATTGCAGATGCCAACCATTTTTTTCTTCATTGAGCTGAATATTTTATACAGTTTGGTGCTATGTAATGATAGACATCTCCTCTCGCTCACGACTTTCCGACATTGTATTTACAACATTTTCCAAGTATCTGCGGAAATCTCGCCTCAATTCCTCTGGTTCCTCCTCCAGGTTGGAGTGAATAAGCGGCAGTCTGCTCAGATGTGAGGCTGCATCAAAAAGAATGAACACGTTAGCCCCAGAAATAGCAATAATAAGTCATACAACAGCTTTGGGAGGCCTGCAGTGGAAATACCTAAAGGCAGCCGTCCGTCTTCTACTCCGCTGCCGGGCTTGTGGTGAGCTATGAGTAGACACTGGTTGTCCTGCAGACCTTGAGAGGAGATGAACATCGAGTGCCACGTCTCTATTTCCTTGAGGTGACTTGGAACATCTGGATTAAAAATGATCACCACACCGCTGGAGTCCTTCATCAGTGCAGGCCAGCATGATTCAAATCTGTATGAAGAGACTTTATTGTATATCTGCCTCTGGGTATTATGTACTAAAAAGGAAACTAATTATGGGAAGTAGTTTTCTTGAATGTCATGATGGGACAGGGTAATATCTATGCCTTTGTTCATTGAAAATGTGTTTAACTTACTTAAACTCTCCTGAACAGTCCCAAAGTTCAACTTCACATGCTATGTTGTCACCACTGCCTTTAGGTTGTGACTCAAATTCCAGTATCCTTGAAACAGTAGAAAAGAGCTGCTAGTTTTTCTGATACCCCTCAAGGCAAAAAAGCTTTCATTTTGCTTCAATCATCTAATCATGGAGGTAAGTGATTTTACACCAAAATTAAAATGAGACTCCAAACATTCTGTTAAATGTGATTTCCATCTTCTCTGGTTTTTAATGAGTTTGGGTAAACTGTCTGTACCATGTGGAAAGCAGGAAAGTTGACACAGGGTTTGTACCTTACTCCTTGAGTGGGTCTGTATTCACCTCCTACATTTTCTGTTGTGTCCGAGAGAAAATTAGCTAGAACCGTTTTCCCACTCTGAAAAACAGACAGATTCTTTTAGAATAGACATATCACTTACAATATGAGAAGGATGACGTTTATTAGTACATGAATAAACTCATAATGTAAGTTAATTTTACTGCTAATAGAACCTTTTCACAGCAGACATTTGACTTGTCATAGCAGTAAAAGTGTTACTAATATCAATGAATGGATGCATTCTGTTCATATATTTCAGATGCAGGGCTGTGGAATTATGCTGGCATGACTTACTGGGACACTGAAGTAGTATGGAGTCATCATTCATGTTATCAATTACACCTGTGCTTTCCCTTGCTGTGACAGGTCGAAATATCCACCTGTTAACTATAGCTGTCATATAAATGCGGTGGAATGACAATATTTACCTCTGAAATGTAGTTGAGTAAAAGTATAAAGCATAACATGGAAATACTTGTAATATAATGTACAAGTAGCATTAACTACCATACATTTGTACTGTAGATGACTATGCTAAACCTAGTTACATTCCACCACTGCACGCTTCTCGGTTAACATAAACAAACGCACATATAAAGTTAGTCACCTTTGAAAACCTTACACAGGCTGTTCACAATGTATTATCTTGGTAATTAAGTTAACCGATCGACATCAGGCAGTAAAATAGGCTACGCTGCAGTGGACGAAACATTTACGTACCTCGTTGGGACCAATTAAGAGTATTTTGGCTTTGAACATTTCCAGTCAACAGAAGCCGAGCATTAGCTAGCTAGCTAACTTAGACTGAAGAAGCTCTGGCTATGCTAAACTACGCCACCAAAACAAGTTAAATAACACTCAGTCTGAGTATATATCTCATCAATGCTATGCTGGGTTTTGAGTTTCACGCAATGAAATGTACAAAATGTTAATAATCTTCGTAACTTGTTGTTACCCGATGTTTGAGATACCGTGGCAATAAACTTCCTTTCCGTTTCTATGGTTTCAACCAGTCGCTTTGCTTTCTTTTGTTCATTGGCTGTTCGCAACTTTAATCAAACTTAGTCCCGCCCTCTTTGCCCTTGCGGAACAAATCAGCAGTGAGAACACAAATTGATGTCATGACGTTACATGAGAGCTAACCAATCCGGTTCGACCTTTGAAGAGGGGGCTCTTCAGTTTGGAGTAACGTTGTTCACAACCGACACAAGGCGAAAGCGTAAGTAATATTTACAGTTTCAGTGGCATTGTTTTGTAAGGGATTACTGTGTTTTAATTCGAATAGCCATAATGTAGATGTCAGTTTGCTTGGTAGAATTAACAAAATGCTTGCTGTCTTTAGTGTAACGTAAAGCGTAGCAGTCACTTAACCTTGTACTGTCGACAGTTGCTATGGAGTAAGCTTAGTTAGCTTGCTTGACAACCTGTCCTGCATAATAATGTGCAAGCTAGGCTATGCAATGTACCTAAGCTAATTTTAAAAGTCATGTTAGTGTGAACTAACTTCCTGCCGTATGTTGTTTTGTTAGTAGTAAGAGGTATGTCTCCAGAGGATGAGCTCCAAAGTCCCCCTCTTGGTTTCAGCTCTACCAGGGAGGATGTCACTCTGAGCTGTGGTGATCTAGCTAGCTCTCATGAGCTGGGGAGAAGGAGCAGAGGACGCAGCAGTCTCCACACAAGAACCCCAGAGGCTGACATCAATTGGTGAGGTCCTATGATGCATGAACATGTGAACATACAGCCTGACCTGTGGGGGGTAAACGTCCACTCACCACCGGCCACAGCCTGACTGATTTAAAGCATTTTCTTCCTGTTTTTCGTTTAGTCATGCAGATGGAAAAAGCCCTTTCCTGAAAATACTGATGGATGCAGAAGGAGCTGCCAACTCTGCTGCCATACAACTTGTGTCTTTTAAAGATGCCATGGAAGATGAATTTGCTGTATGTTTGTTTGCATACATCATGTTGGGTTCAAACACATGTTGGAGACCAAAACAATTAACCTACTATAAACATCATTTTGACATTCACGACCAGTTATTCTAACCGCTTTTTCTCTTGCTATTAAGGACTCAAGACAGTCTGGAATTGATAAACGCAGAATTACAAGGCAGAGAGGGCTTTTGCTGGAGAAGTTGGAGGATTTTAGAAGAATAAATAAGTCTGTTCGACAGAAACTGAAACAGCTCCAAGATTCAGAGGTTTGTTACAATACTTCAACCTTGAATATTGCTCAGGATAGTTTGTTTTGGGACTAGATCAGAAATGTGTTTTTCATTTGTTTTAAATAACTCATGTCTTTCCATACAGGGTGATCGAATGCATGCCGACCACCAAATTGACATCTTATTGAAGAAGGTCACATGCGCTGAGACTGAAAATGAGGTGAGTGTTTCATTACGTTCATGCAATGACTCGAAGGAAAGAACTTAATTTAAGTGTGAGCATATTAAGCTGTGTGCTTTATTTGTGGCAACCTGGCTGAAGATTTAGTCTGTGAAAGGGGTTGATCTGGGTTAATCGTACGTACTGTATACTGGTTTGAATGGTTCAATTGGTAACAGCTGGTCAAATTAATGTCAAGGCAGTGTCACCCAGCATAGCCACATTTTAGTTAATGGGTTAACTGAAAGATGTGACTGGCATCTACTGTATGAGACTGAATGCACTTTTATTACATGAGAAGTGTAAAATTATGCAGATTCCAGTCACAGATCATGTACTGATTGCTGCTGTTTTTCTCCTAAAGCATTTAAAAAGAGATTTGAGTGAGACGGAAAGAAGAGTTGAGGAACTGATGGATCTGCGGAGAGAAGAGCAGGTAAGCACAGCAGAAGCTGTCATTTAGATGTTCTTGCAGACTCTTAAAAGTGCAAAGGATGCAGAGCGCATTTTAAAGCATCTGTCTATAATGGTCTTCACAGGAAAACATTAAGAGTGCAGTTCACATGACCAAGACTGCGGAGGCGACTCGTGCTCACCTGCAGGGGCAGCTGCGCAACAAGGAAGGCGAAAACAATCGCCTGACTGTACAGCTACGGGTAGAAACGCCTTTATCAGCCCACCACTCTCTAGACAAACTTTAATGTTTTAAAGAAAATGTGTAATATTACAGCATGTCATTATGTGTATGCTGTCTTTTCCAGACTTTGGAGAGAACCCTGACCGAGCAAAAGATGGAGATCGATGATCTGAAAGGCTCCATGACCTCTCTGACTGAGAAGGCAGCACAGGACAAAGAATCTCTTAAGAAAGCCACCCGAGCACAGAAACTGAGGGCTGAGAGATTTGAAGCCGCTATTGAGAAATGCTACGCGCAATTGAAGGAAAAGGTATAAAGTCAAAATGGCTGTTATTTTCTCTATTTTAAAAATAGTGTCTTTTCTATACACAGTCACATCGTTCTGGATATTACTTTTACTTTCTTTTCTTGGTTGGCATACAGGATGTTCAGTTGGCCAACGCCCGTTTAGACAGAGACTCCAGGAGACGGCAAAAGGAGCAGATGACAGATGCGAATGACAAACTTGTAGCTCATGTAGAGTTGTTGAAAAAGTTGGTCTTTTCTCTCTTCCACACACCACCCTTTGAATAGTGGAAATCAATACACATACATGGAAACCACCAATTTTCACTCATTCATTTTTGATGTGTATTTTCAATGAAGTCAAATTGCAGACTTGACAGCGCGGCGGCAGAAGGAGAAGGACGAGCTCACTGCAGCCAATGAAACTGCGGTGCAACGTGTTGAAAAACTCCGGGCTGAAAATGGCGACTTCAGTGTCAATAATGCAACACTAAAGGTACAAACAGCTTGCACGTGAAAATCATTACTGTAAAAGGTATTAAAAAAAACACTTGCTGCATAGATATGTTGTCTGTAATTATTCATGCAAGAAGGGTGAAAACATCTCTCTGATTTTTCTTGCTATCACTAAAATGATTTTGGTGTCCGTGTGATTGCAGGCATCTGTTGCTCAGTTGGAGCAGCAGCTGGCTGATTGTGAGTCCGCCCTGGTAGAGGAGAAGGTTGTGTCTGAGGAGAGGAAACATCAAGCCGAACAGTGCCGTTATCAGGTTGACATCTGCTCATTAATTTTACTCTTTACCTTTTTTATTTTTATCTATTTTCAAAGCTCCAACCTGGAGGATTACGGTTCCCTCAGCAGATTTTTGCATTTGAATTTGATAAATAAAGAAGAGTCAACAGACCTCCAATATGCAAACAAGCAACTTTTTATCCTTTTTCTTCTTACGCCATAAATTATTCATGTTTCCCAACATGGTTTTCAATTTTCACTGTTGTTTGATCCTTTATGCAATTCTTCTCGAAGCAGTTACAAAACAGTGTTTTAGTGATTTTAGTGATCAGCTCATTCTAACTAGCCTTTTAACCACATCAATAGTAACACTGAATGTGGTCTGTTGACATTGCTGAATGAATGAGTCAGCAATAATACTAGTTTGCAGTTTTCGGGAAGGACACAGCAGGTTTGATTATACTGTTCTGTGTTTTTCTAGGTTGCAGAGCTTGAAGCTGAGATAGATGATCTGAGGATAAAATATGCAAATCTTTTAAGGGAGACAGAGAAGACACGAGATGGAAAAGATACAGAAGTTGAGAAGGTAACCTCCCGCCTCTCCACATAAAGTTGTCCCTATATTTCATGAACGTTTTGAACTCTTTTAATGTGCAAAAATCTTAATGAATACTAAGTATATTTAACAATATGTTAATATTTTAGGTCTTTTTTTTGGTTATTTTATAACAAATTCTAACAGTACTGTTGTGCTTTTTCTAGTATGCTCAGCTCTGCAGTGCTCTTGATTGGCCAGTTTCAGTTTCTTTTGCTTTCACCTGCATAACTTGCTAACAACCAAACTTCCTACAGACTTTCTGGGCAGCAAAATACTTCAACTGGCAGTAGCTTAGTCTAAAGATGAATCTTGGCATTTTCTGCACGCTTAAAGGATTACACGCAACTGCGAGCGTCTCTCTGAGAGGTGTGACGAGTCTTTAGGCTAATGTTTTGTCTATTCCCAACACCCCACTCCTTCTGCCATCCTCTGGAGCCCAGGTGAGGCAGGAGCTGCAGGGGCGTGTGGACGAACTGAAGTCTTACCCCGAGTTACTGAGTGCAGCTGAGCAGAGTCTCTTCGAGTGCCAGGAGAACCTGCGACGCTCGGAGAGGAAGTGCTCAGAAAAGTCAGAGTCCATTAGGCAACTGCAGGTTAAGGTGTGCAACGTGAGCTGTGGCAGTCTGACGATGGAAAATGCAGTCATTTTCCTACGTCTGACCACCAGGCAGTAGTACAACCCCACGTGTCAGTGACGCATGTTTTTTTTTTTTTTTGGTCCTGCTGTGAGTTGGATTTGATGTTTGTGATAAAAGATTCTCTGATTGCAGTGGAATCAGTTAGGTTGCAACCATCCTTACCTACGTACCCATTTGTGAGTGTTTCGTGCTGTGAGTCCTTTTCAATCACCCACCTGTCTCTAACAGCAATGATGAATTTGTATCTTAAAAACTGCCCATTTTGTGTTTGCTTTGGTAAATAGCATTAAATGGTCTGTTATTTTATCCAGTTTTGCATGTGATGTGAAACCCTGTTTGTGCTCCATTTACTTGTAACAAGTACAGGTGATTCTGATTTTACATTTTACACATACAGATGGAGAGTCAGGCAAAATTGCTGAGATCATCTGTGGAGATAAAAGAGTCCAGTCATGAGGCCAATTTACAACTACAAGAGAAAGTGAATTCTCTTCAAAAGTAAGACTTTCTCTCGTGTCTGTTTCTAGATGTCAGATGTTCGTGTCTCCTTTGTACAGATTCAAAAATAGAAATTGTTTACTGTGTGTGTGTGTGTGTGTTTGTAGGCAGATGGACACGCTGCAGCAGGAGAATCTGGAGCTGGTACGGAGGCTCGCAGCTCAGGAGGAAGCTCTCAGCTACAGTAACCGGCAGCTTGATCACCGCTCGTCAGAGTCCCAGGCCCTCAGCCGGCAGCTGGAGGCAGCTCTATCAGACGTCAAACAACAGGTGCAGCTCAGAGACGGCTTCGACGGTCATCAACAAAGATGACAAAGCATCAAGTGTTTGGCCTAATACATTTTCTCTCTTTGTATATGTTGCTATGCTCCTGTCTAGTAGATTGCTGTAATTGTATGTCATCAATTGACCAGGTAGCTTGAATTAAAATCTATTACTTTTTTAGCATCGTCAACCAATAATGGTGCAGCCCAACAATCAAATCAACATTTATTTTATTAGCTTTATTAGATTGTGAAGAGTGTAAACAACAGTGAAAATGTTTCATATATCTGTTCTGTCACTGATGATGGCCCTATATGTCCTGAAAACATTAATATTGTCTGTGCTTTCTGTTCTATACACCCAGTCTTTGATACTATGGGTGTTTCCAGATAAAGATCTAGCACACAGGAAGCAACGTGTTTCACTTTGTCAGATAATTTAAAATTTCTTTCCACTTGTTCAGGTCAACAAGGTAAAACACCAGGCTGTTTCCAGAGAAAAGGCCCTTCAGACCAAAATCCTGGAGCTGGAAGCCGAAAAGAGCAGAAGGGATAATGAGCTGAGGCTTCTTCGCCAGAGCAAGCTCACTGTGAGTGTCGTGCTTTTTCTTGAGCACCTAAATCAAATGAATGTCACGTAGCGGGCTCAGATTGTTATATGCCTGATTGTTGTGTGTCTGCATCTTAATCTGCAGGCAGAGAAACAGTTTGACGTGCGTATGAAGGACCTGCAGCTCAGTCTGGACCAATCAGAGAGCCACAAGCAGAGCATTCAGAACTACGTCGATTTTCTCAAAAACTCTTATAAGACCATGTTTGATGAGGGACTGCAAACATCAAGTTTTGGATCATCATATTTTCTAAAATGATTAAGGATTTATCTGTTTGCATTTAAAAATGCGTATTTATTTATTTGTTTTTTGTGCACTACAATATTTATAAGATCTATTTAAAAATGAGAATGGTGGCAAGAATTTATATCACCTTTTAGAGGACGTAAAAGCTTTTTTTTTTATAGATTTGGGCTGTCTTTGGATATCTACTTCTACATTTAGCTGACAATCTGGGACTGTTTGGTTGTGAGAGGCTTTGATACCTGTTTTTAGCTCATGTCCCAGGAGACGTTACATGATTTCTTTACGTGTATGCAAATTTTGGACTGTGAACTCTTGGTGCTACTGTGTCTTATTTCCATACGACAAGGAGCCAGTTGCATAAATTTAGTTTAGTTTAAGATTAGTCTGAACTATAGACTTATCTTAGATTATTGAGTAAGACATGTACCATTACTCTTGCATAAACATAAACATGTGTCAAGTCTTTGGGTTGTTGTGAGAGCCTTAAGAAAACAGACAAATTGAATACCTTTTGGGTTTTGGACTGTTTGGTCAGATAAAACAAGCAACCTGAAGATACTGGAATCTGCATTTTTCACCATTTTCTGATATTTCATAGACAAATGATTCATCCAAAAAATAAAAAGGGTTTCCAGCTGGAGAACAGTAATGTGCCACTAGATGGAACTGTTTTGTTAGCCATCATTTCGCTTCAGTTTGTCTCATGTTACCCACAATGCATGGTGTGCTTGGTCGTCAGTCACTACTGTGTGAGTTCTATGCAACATACAAAGTTCAATGTCTATTGCAAGTGTAAGTGTCTTTGTGCAGCTGGCTCCAGATCAAACTTGTTTTTTCTTTTTTTTCATTATATTGCATTTTGAAGCTGTACATACACCTAATTAGGAAACCAAACATCATGTGGGGTGCATATGTCCCCGCCACGTTTTCCATGGTGCTCCATTTCAACATGAGATATGCTCCAACATAAATCCTGCTGATGCTGAAAACCATCTTGTGCCTTGTTTTTCTGGTGATCATAGAGTGTGTGATGTATATTGAATGTGTTTATGTTTCTTGCTCCTCAGCTGGACTGAGATGAGTGATGCTGAAAATCAACTGTTCAGCTGTCAGTTGCGAAGCTCGTGCCTTTAGGGTTGCAAACATAATTACTGCCATACATGCAACACTGGGATGTTTCCAAACCACTTTAAACTCTCGTGCTTTTGTAATGGAAGGTTTTATATTACACACAGGTATCTGCTGCAGTGTGATTTACCTAAAAGCTGTTTGGATCTATCTTCTTGTTCTGCTGTTGTTGCTTGTGGTCCCATACTGTATCTATGGTAATGAACTACCATGGGTCCAGACCTGCGTCCAGGCTCGGATGTGTTCTTGCAGTGGAAGTATTCCCCCGAGTGAGCAGTGCGCCTCTCAAGTTCTCAGAGACAAAGCTCTATTGTGCTCTCCGTCAGGGGATGGAACCATTTCATCTCTGCGTGCGTCAGTACCCCTCTTTTTCCTTCGCTCTTGTTCTCGCTCTCTTGGTCTTGCCCCTTTACGTAATTCTATTGATCGTGCTTTGGGAATTTGCTTTTCTCTGCAGTTTGCTGGGAAATAAGCTTACATCTGACTTCTGGCAATTTGGTTGGTGTCATGATTCAGCAGCATGATGGACACACCCTGAGCTTATGACTTTATTAGACTCAAATTAGTTGGGTGACCCATTTGTCTTTTCTTTTTCTTTTTTCCAAACTCTGTGCTGCTGGACCAATTATTGAAAACAAACAGAGAAAATTTTTCCTGAAGATCACATACAGAAGGCTAACTGATGAAAATAACCCCTGAGTATTTGCATTCATGCAAAGTCTACTTCAGATTAGAATGAGCTGTTCATCATGCTTACTTTTGAAAGAAACTTCAGGAGGGAAAGGAGGGAAATTATATTTATCTAACACTCACTGTGTTGCATTCAATATCAGGATCATCTAAAGTCAGGATTGTACGTGAGGGATTGTCCTCTGCTCTGCGTGTAATATCTCTGTGGAGAGCTTAGCCTATTCTCTGTATACCTTTATAACATTTTCAGAAAACTAAATTTTGCGGCTTGTGCCCAGCATCTGTCCAACAGCAGGAAAGCCACTGTGAGGTTTACATTACACTCATTCCTACTGAAAACTGTTACAACAGACACCCTGAGAAAGATTGTTGCAGGCCCAAAAAATAATTGCAAAAAAAACTGCATCATTTTATGTGTTTATTTGTGAAAAATTAAAACATAAAATCGACAATTTAGCAGTTAATTGGCCAACTTACATACAGTACAGAATATTTCCAGCCTTCAGTCATATTCCAACATTTTACAAAGGCAAGCGAGTGTAGAGAACAGGCTGTCAAACCAATATTATTGTACAATATCCAATGATTAAATCTAACAATACATTGAGTGAAGTATGAAATATGAATCCTTATAAATAAAATAACTAAGAACAGTAAATCAACAGAAACACGGCGACATGTGTGGAATGACTGATCAAGTAGCTGCCATAGTTTTTTTTACGTCATTTCCATCTTGTCATGTGACATGTCTTGTCAAGAGAGGCTTAAATATGTTAAGTAGAACACATTTTGGTTTAACTAGAAAAATAACAATTTTCACAATGTAAAAGAAAAAAACAGCTTCAAAAAAGAAGCAAAACCACAAGGCTCCAATGTTACGAAGCAAAATCATGAACGATATAGTTCAAGGAATTCATCCTGCAAATGTCTGCAACCTCAGAGCCAGTCAACACTTCAAGGGTCTTCTTTTCCCCTTTACACTTTCAGTTTGTGGACATCATTATAAAGTCTGTAGTGGGCAGCTGTCTTCTTGATGTTGTCGGAGCAGTTTACGTTACACTTGCAAGACTCAATCATCATCACCATCCTGCTGATGATGTCTCCGTTTTTGCATCGGAAGCGGACAGGTAGCGTCTGGGTTCGGTGAGGCCTGCAGCACCGCCCATTCGAGCAGGACCCGCAGTACCTCGGCTGGAACTTCTTCAGGCTACGGCAGCCTGCGTAGGACAGTTTAACCGGACGTCTGGCCTTTTCTGTGAGGTTACATTTCTGGCCTTTCTGTTAGAGAGAAGACATCAAAAAGCATGTGTTAAGCGCAGCCTGAGAGCTCACAAAATGTAAGATCTCATCAGATAAATAATGCTAAAAAAAAACAGACCGCTATGTGATGAAATAATCCCAATTCATCTTTCTTAAGAATTAAAAGTGTGGACTGTACCTGCAATCTGGTAACGGCCATTTGGTTGCATGGGCGGACCTCACAGATCCGAGTCTCTTTCACCACTTTACACTGGGTGTTGCTGTTTGTCACCCTGGTGGACACTCCAGTGCCACAGGATTTGGAGCATGGTGACCAAGCTGTGGTTTGAGACCCACACTTGACTGCTCTGACCGACATGTGGCCCATTGGGTGACTCCTGAAAGCTGCACAGAGAAGAAAACCAGCTTCAGACGTTTGTAATTTCACATACATTTCCTTATATTTGGCTCCTTCTTAGACACTTTAACAATGAAAGGACATTGTGTGAAACTGCTCACCAGGTAAAGACTCTCCTCTCCACACAGGAGCCAACTCATTCCTGTGGGTAAGGTCGTCTTCGTCTTTTCTGTGCTTCTTTCTGTGTTTCTTTGCCACAGAGCTCCCTGTCTTTGCTTCCTCGGGGCAGATGAATTGCTCACAGCACCGTCCCGGCACCTTGACCCGCCTGGGCTTGGCACAGCCCAGTTTGGGCAGAGTGAGCTCATGCGGGCAGAGGGAGACACATCCGACAGAGCCGTCCATGCAAGTGCACTGGTGTTTGCAGTTTGGACGGAAGATTTCCCCGTTCTGGTAAATCCTGTTGTTGTACTCGCACGTTCTTCCGTCTGATTTGGCTGATTTAAGGGGAACAGAGAAAGTAGTGAGGTTTGAAATGAGAAGAGTGAGTGAAGTCCTGACAAACAGAGAACAGAACAGAAGTCACTGTACCTCGACAAATGCCCTTAGCAGAGCCATATCCCCCTCCAAAGTTGCACTCCAGTCCCTTGGTGTGGTCACATGGCTGTGTCTTGCTGCAGTCTTCGAAGAGCTGCCGTGCGCAAACTTTACAGCATCCACATCCATCCAGCATGAGACTGACTCCTGCTGCACATCTGGGGCTGTCAGGGGGACACCGACAGTCCCTCGGGCATGAGGCCGACACCTGAGATAAAACACGACATCAGACATTTCTAATCAAAAGGTTTGCTTCGAAAAATGATCCTCTTGTAACAGCTACACAAGCAGCTTATGAATGAACAGTGGTAATTTCCTCACCAGTGTAGCGCAGAGGCTTAAAACGACAAAGACTTTCCACATCTTCAGAAGTCAGAAGTCTTTCTTTCCTGAGTTAAAAAAGCCTGTCTCTTTATCAAACAACCAGATCTGGCAGTGAGTCTTTTGGAGTCCCCATCTTCTTTTATACACTGCGAGATCTGACGTGTGCGCAGGCTGAAGAGGTGTCCTGAAACTATGAGAGGAATGCTTCTCCACGCGTCCTCCCATAAGCCCATAAGAAGCCCCCCCCCTCCTCTCCTCCCGCTCAGCGAGCCAAGAACCACCCAGTCTAACCTCCATTCTTTCAGGACTCTCTCTAATTATCATTTTTATGTCTGTTCTATAATCATGAAGTGGAACCACAAGTAACTCTTCTATCATGAAGTAAAGAAGTTCCTGAAATTGTTATTTCTATGTAATAAAACATAAATACAAAGTGGTGAAGTGGGTTATGGCTTTATTACCTGGTCTGTGCTGGAAACTGAAACAACATTGTTTGCTGCTAAATACATTATGCATTATTTTGATAAATATTAATTCTACTCTTGCTTTAAATGTATTAGGATACTTTTAAAACTTCATACCTCTATGTGCATCCTCACGACACGTGTGTGCTCTTTTGTGGCTTGTGAAAGTTTGTTTGTATTGTATTTATTGTTGTAACAGTGTTTTCATGCCACTTTACCTTCTTGGTCAGGTCTCTCTTAATCTCAATGAGACTTTAACTGGTTAAATAAAGAAAAAACAAAGAAAGAAAGACTGGTGAAATAACATGGTTATGTAAAGGACAAAAAAAAAATGAGGCACATTTAAACCTGATACCTGAAATATTTTCATCATGTGAGAGCAGCCCCCACAAGGGATTCAACATCGGGGCACCACAAGTTCTGACATAAATATTGAAGAAAAGCTACATATTTCTATGACCAACTGAACTTCTATCTCGGATGAAGCGGTGTTTAGACTGTTGCACGTTGTCTGTGATCAGTGTTTGTATTTTCTGACCTTTAAGTGTTAAAAGTCACAGTTAAAATCCCGTCAGTCACTTGCAAGGGTGTGGACGGATTCAAGTTTGTTTGACTTCAATATTGCAAAAAGAAAAAGGGGATGAGAGCCTCCTGGAATGCTTGAACCCAAGGAATCCTTTGTTCGGCCTGAATGAGAGCGTCCAGAATGAGAAACACACCAAAAAAAAAAAAAAGAAGAAGAAGAAGAAAGAAGAAAGAAAACTTGAGCAATGCCTGAAGCAACATTCCACTCAGGATGAACATTGAAGGTTTCTTTGAAATAGCTGCCAGGATAAAAAGCATCCTCGTCTATCCACATCAAAGAACAATGGAAGTTATCGGGGGGGGGGGGGGGGTGCCTTTCCTTTCATTATAACCTGTGAGAACAAGAGGCTGAGCGGGGCAGACTGGCACAGTCTCCTTCTTATCTAACTGAGGTTACAAGGGCCAGTTTGAATCAGTGCCAGCTCAGGCAGATGAAGAGCGAACAAGCGTGAGCCTGGTGCGTTCACCGATGCCTGGAAATTGCTGACTGCTGTGGTTTGGAGTGGAAACTTTTTCCCTCCAAAGCTGTAATATAAAGAATTTGCAGAACCATGTTGGGTAAGTGGAACATCGGATATATAACAGGCAGCTGGAGAACTTGGAAAGGATTGCATGTTAAACTGACCTGTTTCACGATGTTACACTCAGCCTGCCCTGTCTGTTCCTGAAACTACACATGTCCCACTCCCGCAGCATGTGAATGCATCTTAAACTGCATAACCTCTAATATTAATGTAAATATAAAACTTTTAAAAATTATTTTTTAAAGTCAATCAGTCAGGGTGAGTGGGCTGCACTGTGCCGTGCTCAAGGGCACTTTGCAAAGCAGAAGTTTGCCAATATAGATTTTAAACAAAAAAAACCTCCTGCACCTCCTACAATGAATCTTTGGCTGATTTGAGTCATAACCTATTTGTTTGGTTTTCAGGCACTTCTGTACTGTGTAAATAAATCTGGATATATCATTTAGATTTTTTTCCAGCCGTAATTATAACTTGGATGTTGACATGAATGCTTACAGGTCGGAAACTCGTAAGAACAATAACTCTGTTCAGAAAGCTGTTAGCTTAGCTTAGCATAAAGACTGGTAGCAGGGAAACACGGCTAGCCTGGCTCTCTCTGGCAGCCTCATGGTCTGAAAAGCATAAAGAAATTACAACTGGCCTAGTTACACAAGGCTGAGAAAAATTCAACCACACATCTTTACAATATTTGTGGTACTGGAGGCTTGGTGATGGTTCTACTGTAGCTGGAGAGCTAACTGCTAACATGCTAGCCAGAAGGGAACATGCTAGCGCTAGTCAGTCACCACAGCTCCCTGAGCTTCTGTCAGTTAACTTTAGCTCAATCACTAATGGTACAATGAGTTTAAGTGTTCAAGAGAAGTATCTGTACCATCGACTCCTGCCTCTTAACTGTCTGCAAACCATTCCACTGTGAAAAAGGCAGCTGTTGAATAGTTACACCATGTAAGCTAACTCCCCATACAACCACCTTGTTTCTACATTTCTGTTTGTGTACGGATTAAACAAAGATACAACTTGTTAATTAGTCAGCTTTAGAGGTGTTGGTAGAGGTATTTTTGAACTTTGGACAGAGTCAGGCTAGCTGTTTGTTCCTGCCTCCAGTCTTTATGCTAAGCTAACTAATCGCCTCCTGACTCAAGCTCCGTACTTAACACAGAGACATGAGAGTGGTAATCTTCTTATCTAACTCTTGGAAAGAAAGCAAATACATAAGCGTATTTCCCAAAACATCAAACTATTAACAGCCATGAAAATTAAACATTTTACAGAATGAAAAAAAAGTCCATATTTGGAGCATTTTGTTTCATCTTGCTGCCAAGTGGTCATCCATAAAGCCGGATTTACCTATTTTATTATGCAACCCATCCTGGAGATTATGCAATCAGGGAGACAAGGATTTTATTTTTGTTACCCTCTTTACTTAACTGATACTTAAGCTACTGAGCAACATCCTACTGACATTAAATCACTCACATCACATTTCAAATAGTTTTAGTTCATTACATGTCCCTATGTCCTTGACATTTAATGGGATGCGGAGGGCAGTCGAATGGGAAAGGTGGGTGGGCAGACAGGTGGTGATACTGTAACATAAAAAGTAAAAAGGAAGAAAGAAAAACAGACAAAATATGGGATTCAAATCCTGTGTGGCATAAAGATTGGCTCCAGAGAATGGAAAGGCAGAAACACCTCCCCAGTGGTACTCAGTGTAAAACCACAATGGGCCTGAGACAAGCTTGTATTGGCTGTTATGTGAGAGCGGGTCACACACTGGACGAGAGACAGGAATGTCTGTAGGGGCTGCGCAGTTATGATTGCAAATCCAGTTCATTACATCATTGCTATAAATGACCTTCCCTTTCTTTGTGTCTCATTCATTGTAGGGGCCACTCGCGAGTCAGTACACTGTGTTCGTCTGAATCACAGCTGATTTGACATTATTTCCAGGCTACTGCTCTCTGCTGTTTTGACGTGAGTCATCGTGAGGCTTTTCTGGAGAAATGTGGGCACATATTGTTTCTGTGGAGGCTTTGTTGCCATTTAACAAATATTGTTTTTCTTGTGTCCACATACAGTTTGACCTTGTAACGCCTGACATTTAAAGGGCATCTTTCTGCTGCAAATCACCTCCAGAAATTGCTGAGATTCAACAGCAGCCACGTAGTTATTGGAGCCTGTGTTTCCCCTCCATTTCAAATCATTATCATTACACAGAAAAGGCTACAAGCGAGCAGAATAGAAGGCCGTGGCCTGATTTACAGTTAGCATAGCTTGCAGCTTGGGGATGGTGTTTTCCAGGCACACAGTACATATTATATTGCAGAACATGACAAAACAAGTCTGACAACAATCTCCTCAGGGAGCACCCGTCCTCAAACACTTATATCACGATTAGAGGGAAGTGAAAATATTGACTGCATGTGTTTTGCCGTTTTGCAATTTATTTCATGTTTACTGGAGTGTTACTTTGGTTCTTCTCATGCACTGCGGTTCACTGTGCAATGAAGAGGATGCTTTGCCGATCCCCTACAACAGTTTAAAGTTACTACTAATTGCACAACTTCTGCTATCTTTCTAATATCTAATACCGTCTTGTGCCGCGAGCTTTCGACTTTACTTGTAGATCGATGAATGTAGAAGTATACAACACAAATCAATAATGTGAGATATCTGATACGTCAATAAAATAGACTTTAAAACCACATTTGAGCTGATTCAATGTTAGCTGACAAATCACAGTGCATTTTAAATAGCAGTCAATCACTCAAGTACAAGTTTGAGGTAGTTGTAGTTCCAGTTATAGTTACTAGTTACTTTGCAGATTAAGACATCTAACACATAAAACATATAATTAGTTCATGAAGTATGATACAATGTTCTTGAATAAATGGCCCAACAGTTTATATAAAGTAGTTAAGATCAGATCCACCTCGACCATCTACAGGATTAGATTATTTCATTCTGTATGTGTAAGTAGCATTTCACTGATGTCGAGCTGATTTTAGCTATTTTATTTAAAATACATATGACAAGTATTTTATATACTATTGGGTAATTTAATCTTTAATGCTGCACCATATCTCATAAGATCATAATATGTTTTGTATGTAAACACCTTATCTCTGTAGCTGTCAGATAAACAGAGATGGAAGAATATTTTCTTAAGTAAAAGTATCAATACCGCAGTGTAAAAATAAAAAACAAAAAAAGTCCTGCATTCAAAATGTTACTTCAGTAAAAGTACAAAAGTATACTTGAAATATACTTGAAACACTCGCACATAAGTATATACTACTGTGTAGCTCATAATTTATTTGTTGATAATATTTTGTATCAATAATCTGTAAGAGTAACTAATAACTATTTTATCAAATAAATGTAGTGGAGAAAAAAGTAAAGTATTTCCCTCTGAAATAGTAGAAATACAAAGTAATATAAAACGGAAATACTCAAGTAGAGTAACTCAAAAGTACATTACTTGAGTAAATCTACTTAATTACTTTCCACCACTGCAGATAAATGTTGTAGAGTAGAATAAAGTAGCATTAAATGGAAATACTACAGTACAGTACATGTAAGTACCTCAAAATTGAATTTAAGTGTAGATCTACTTAATCACCACTGTATATCTCTAAATATATGGAAACAAATGACTGTGCAGCGTGTGTGAGGAGATCCAGCAGCGCCACCCAGTGGACTCGCTCGGAACAGCACTTCACCTGTATCAGAAACATTGAATAGCGCATGAAAACTATCAACACGAGGACAGTTGGACATCTGAAGCCTAGTTTGCTGTTGTAAGAGACTTTTTATCGCTCTTGACTTTTTTAAAAACATATATTGAACTACATAAATCAGCTGTGGGTGTGAAACCAACGACTCTGCTGCCTGTACTTCTCTTCTTCTCGTAAACCTCGACAGAATCAGGAAGTCCGGGGATTTTTGAGGCAGAAAGCTTGAATGGACGGTGGATACGCCACCTTTTAACGACAGATAATGACGAGTCACACCTGTTAACGCGTACAGTTAGTTTATTGACGTAGTATATGTCAGTGTTACTATCTTACTAACTTATCGTAGTCGTCGTACGTTACCCGGAACACCTGGATTTTTGGCTTTGCGTGTGAGAGGGATGGATGTTCCTCATCTCACTGAAGATGAAATGGCAGAGATTAAAAAAGACGTGAGTACGATCATTCAGCCATAAATCTAAAGCTAGTAAATAATCATTGTGATAAGGTATGGTGGAAAATACAGACAATTTCTCGCTGTGCTGACTCTTCACTTGTACCTTGTTTGGTGTTAAAGGCCTGTGAAAGGAGGAAATACCCCACCACACCTTCTCTGTGCCCACATCAACACCCAGTCCTATGTAGGATTTGACAATAACACAGTGTTGAACACACAGACTTGAGTTTGAGTGCACTTTTCTGTAAATACAAGCAGGGTTTGCTCAGTCCACCTTATCAAAACCAGAAGCTGAAAGAGGGATAGACTGCTATGTGCTGTGTAGAACAGAACCAGACCAGGTTATAGAGTGATTTCAGACCACCTGCTGTAGACTTTTGTGAATATTACCTGCTGTAGTCCTTCCCAGACCCCTATGCAAATATTTACCCCTCCTGTTCAGGGCCTTGACAGCTCACTTTGTTCCCCTTTTGCCTCTGCCACACATGGCTTCTGTGGATTTCCAGGTGCTGACCAGACTGCGGCACTACCTCTGCGAAAAGATCAGGGCCGAGCGCCACCTCGACTACCTGCGCGCCTGCAGGATCCTGACACGGGACGACGCGGAGGAAATCAGCTGCAGGACCACGCAGACCAAGAGGACGGCCATGTTGTTGGACATGCTGGCCGAGAACCCCCGGGGCCTGGATGCCTTGGTTGACTCCATCAGGGAGTTGCGCGCACAAAACTTCATCATCACCAGAATAACTGATGAGGTGCAAAAGGCCAAAAACGAGAAGATCGAGTCTCTCAGAGGTTAATAGGCCATGGCATAATGAAATCTGTGTTTCAAATGTGTTATATGTTCTTGATGCTCTAATTCAACTTTCCTTTACACTTTCGTCTGTCACTCCACAGCAGGGGCTTCAAGTTCCCCATCTGACAGCTGCCTCAGCACTCCAAGCACAACCAGCGACCTCCCCGCGATGTTTTCAAGCAACTCCACCCTGCTCTTCCACCCAGACGGAGAACGAAGCCCTTCCACCTCAGACATAGCAGGCTCCCTCAATCTGCCCTCCTTACAGAGCCCCTCTGGGGCTGGCGCCAGCATCGCCATAGCTTCCTCCACAACCTCCTCCAGCCTCCCGAGGCCCGGAGACCCGGGAGCTCCTCCGCTGCCGGAGGAGGTGATGGTCGAATCCCCCTCCAACATAGATGCAGGAGTGCCGGGGTGCACCAGCAGCGGAGGGGACCCGAACTTCCAGCCGCTGCGGTCGCGCTCGCTCACTCCAACATCACATAGGAGCATCTTTTAGTTTCACATCTCAATAAGACAGTTTTCATGCAGTTAAAGGGACAAACCAGCAGTCAACTCAATATACACAAACACTCTCTCATTGTTGTTTCACATTCTTTTTGGTGTTGCTCTTGCCTTTGATTAGGCACTTGGTACATGGGATATGGAGTGCTGTAGGAATGAGTCCTAAAACCCAGAAGTTAGTTAGCATTTTTCAACTTTCAATTCCCTCGTCTCGACGTTGGTAGAGTTTCTTTATGGGTTTTTTGTTAGATGCCTGAAATATAAAATAGGGTCTGTGGTTAACACAAGCTTAAAAGATTTTCACATTTTGTTCTACAAAGTAGGTCAGTAGATACCCCACTTGTGAATTTTGGTGGTGAAGGTGTGAAAAAAGACAGTTACTAACAAGTGACTAAGTGAGACTACCGAGGTTGTCGTGGACATTAAACATCTTCATGCCGAACACGGAAACTAATCCGCCTTTACAGCCTTGTTGTGTTTATACTCTATATCTATCGATCTATCTATCTATCTATCTATCTAGTTATATATATCTATATTATCTTGGAAGTTGGAATCTTAGTGGTGGTGACGTTGAAGTAATGCGACTGTGGTGTAGTTTATAGCTTAACAAGCTTTTTAATTCTAGCGATTCCATTTACGCTTCAAAAATCATAAAAGTGGTTTTCATTAGCAAATATTATCTTGCTGAACAAAACGTCCAAGTATCATAAACTTTTGTTTGCCACAGAGCTTATTTTCTGCAATAATCCAAAATCCAATGGAAAAATCTCACTGGCTAACTTCCAGGTTGGCCTACAAAAATACATCATCCCTGCAGCATGCTATACTACCACTTTACTTTAATCAGTTGAAGTTTTTTATACTGGTGCCAATTGCTTTGAAATGAGGCCAAAATAATACCTTAGTTTCATGAATCTACATATTTTTATTAAACAAAAGAAGCCACACTTCTCAAATGTTAAATGTTTAAATATAAGCAGGTGTACAAGAACTTAAATAAAATACTGTTTAAAGAGGCAAAATTATGATTTAAATCAGAAACTGTCTGATCAATAAATGAATTTAGAAGAATTAGGATTTGAGCAAACATTTTGATGCCAGCTTTCTGTACACATTTCTGTCTTTACCCAAAGAAGTATTGAGATTTGATGCCCATGTCACAAGCTAAGAAAGTCTGACTCATCCTTTTCTACTCCTTTTGTCAAAGCTGTAATTTCCTGATAAACTGTAACAGTGTGAAAACACGGCAGCTGCAGTTTAAGTGCGGTGAGGAAGTTTTTATACACTGGAATACACTTGAGAATAAACTGTGTGTGTGTGTGTTTGTGTGTAAGTCTGATCTCATGCCTCTGACCAGAGCGACATAGCTCCGAAAGACGACTTCCAGTTTGTCCTGCAGTATTGCATCAACAAAGAAGTTGCTTTACATTTTCTGCACTACACAAGTCTTTAATCCCAAAACATTGTGGAATACAAACCATGCTTATTACTTCAGTCACTGTCATGTACAATAACTGTTGCATACTAAAGGTTTTCTGTATGAATTCAACTCATGTTTCCTTTCTCCTTTGGTGCTTTAGATATAAAATGGTGTAGTTTATTTTCTTTTCAGGACATGTTATTAAGGTACCATGAAGAAATCCTACAACCTTTGAGATAGCTTGATACCTCTCGATTGCTCTTATAAGACAACACACTGTTCATTCATCAAGTCAAACTCAGGCGACGTTTTTGACAGATTGCAGACGCCTACAAACAGTATCAGTTTCTGTGCGTGCAGAGATTCTGTAACTGGGAGCTCTCATTTTTGTTTTGGAAAAACTGGAAAAGCTTAAAATGACGCAGAGGAGTGACAGTCACTGTGGTGAAGGCTGGTGGTGACTGCACTGCCTGATCTTCACAGACAGCAGAGAAGCCCCGAGTGTTGGACCAGTCGCTCTGAGGCTCGCTGGTGCACAGCAGGTAATTCATTTATTATTGTTATTATTATTGTAATATATATGTTGACTTTTTGCTCATAATTTGGAGCTTATATATATATATATATAGATATATATATATTCCAGAAAGAGATTGAAAAATACATAATTACACTAAAAGAATCTATATTCAGGTAATATATCTGCAATGCAAGTGCCTTTAACTGTTTTTTCTTCAAACATTTTAAATTAAATGGTATGATATGTTAAGTAATTTGCAACATAGTTGAAGTCTGCATTTGCTGCAGCGGGCGGGTCTGCCACAATAAGCCCTTGGTGAGCTAAAAATGGAAAAATTATGCTGCAAAACACTTTTTTCTGTGTTTGTAGATCTTATTTTAGCACAATTAGTATGCACTCCAGCATTACATTAGAGTAAGAGTTGAGAGAGTGACAGCAGGGAGCACATGCAGGAGAACCAGTTTGATAAACATCAGAATGATTGGAATGGTTGAACCCTTACTGTAGTTTATCTTCAGCACGTTTCTGATGTGTGTTTTACCTCTAACAAAAGAAACAGGAAGAAAAATGTTGCCAAAACGGGCTCATCAAAAGTAGTGAAACTCTGCTCTGCACTTCAGTTTAATGGAGGACTCTGAGCCGCTGTTGGCCGTGAGGTCGGAGGAGAGGAGGCCCAACGGCCACTGCAGATGGAGCCCTCACACTCTGGAGTCGAAGGTGGTGGAGGACTTCAGACGGAGGCTCAAGTACTTCTTCATGAACCCCTGTGAGAAATACAGAGCCAGGGGTCGCAAGCCGTGGAAACTGACGTTACAGATATTAAAAATTGCCATCACCACAGTCCAGGTATTGTACAGAATTATTTGGTTAGTGTTGTCTGGATGTCTTTTTGTCTCAAATGAATGTTTTCTCCCTTCTCTGCTTCAGTTAGTCTCTTTCGGCCTGAGCAACGAAATGATGGTCACCTTCAAAGACGAGAACCTGATGACGTTCAGACATCTGTTTCTCAAAGGATACAAGGATCACCGGCCGGGAAGCTATGCGCTCTACACGAAAGCAGATGTGTATGATCACATCTACTACATAATCAACAGGGTACTGGAAGTTTTGAGTGACAACGATGATATCACTCAGGGAGTTCATGGCAAACATTTGTCATTTTTTTGTACAAAAACAAAATGTGTTTCATTCTTCTTTCCATGTTTTTCAGTACATCAGTCTCCCAAACCTGACAGTAGGTAACCTTGCATATGAGATGGTTGATGGACAGTACACTCCTCTGTCTGTCTGTCAGGAGTTTTACAGAAACAGCAGCATCAATCCTGGAAATGAGACCTTTGACATTGATCCACATATTGATAAAGGTACAAAAGCACAGAATTTCTGTTTTTGTGCAGGATGTATTTATGGAAGCTGATTCATGGCATGAATGGAAAATAAACGCAATGTGGATTTCCTTGTGACTCCATGAAAAGAGGAAGCTTGTACGGAGGAATGAATGCTGAATAATTCCTCTGCTGAACTAGTGACTGACTAACTGATCTAACTGCTTTTGGACTGTATTTCCCCCTCACAGATTGTGTTTATATATATCCTGTGCAGTCGTTCAGCAACAGCAGTTTGGCGTCACACGTGAACTTCTCTTTGGATTTCAAAAGGTGACTAAACTGAAAATACTGGTTTCATGCCAGGCGATAAGAGTACTGTCTCCTAATGTAAGTCTGTGTGTCCAGGCTGCTATCAGTGAACATCTACCTTACCCTGAAAACCATCAATCTGCAGACTGTGCGGCACCACGAGCTACCAGACTGTTATGACTTCCATATAATGGTTGGTGACAAAGTCTGAATAATTCCGCGCCCTCATCTGAGCTGTTAGGATATTTTAAAAGATGAAAACATGCTCATAAATAACTTGCCACTCACTAAATCTTTGTTTTCTTTTTATACAGATCACGTTTGACAACTGTGCACACAGTGGAAAGATAAAGGTTGATGTTGAAAATGATGTAAGAATTTATGAATGCAGAGACTGGAATGTGGAAGGAACTTGTAAGTTTTACCCAAACCATTGATATATTGTGAAATACACTGGTTGTTAGTTTAAAGGCCAGCAGGGGGCACAGTTACATTATTCTGTAACCCTTGACACCTGTATCATCCAACTCATCATCTGACAATTACAAGAGGGCAACACTGTATGTCTCAGCTTTGTAGAAGCAGCAGCAGCAACCAAAAAAACAAACAAAAAACAAGCACTTAATGCAACAACTGACCTGAAATCTGCGGCTCTGTTTTCCAGCTGATAAGAACGATTATCTCCTCTTGTCGTTTGATTCTGTGGTCATCCTCGCCTGCTTCACCTCTCTCATCCTCTGCACGCGATCCGTCATCAATGGAATCCAACTCCAGTTTGTAAGTTATGTGAGGAACGAGTGAACTGATTATTACCATCACCTCTGATGAAAATACAGGGTTTTGGTCACATTTAGCTACCATTACAGTTTGGCCAATAGGTCATTCATTCAGTAATAAATGACTGATTTGATATGAGCACACAATATGTAACCCAGTATCAGATGCAGGACACTGAGGTCCTCTGTGTGTGTTCTGCGAATGTGTGGGGGGAGTTTACATTATACAGTTAAAAACATACACATTGGGTGGGTATAAATTCCAGTATTTTTAAATAATGTATTTAAATGTGACTACTTTTAAGCCAACAATAAATTAATTAATTAATAATAAGTAAAGGATTTAGTTTTTCAGTGTCGAAAAAGCTTTTAAAGAGCATTCAAACATTTATATTCAGAAAAAATTATAGCTAATGTAACTGAATAGCTAAAGAAACATCAATTTTTGTTGTTTTTTTTTGTCTGATCAAATGTTTTTTGAGGGGGGGCACATAACCTCAGTATTATTGATGAGTCAGGGCCATTATAAGTAAAAAACTATTTGTTACCATTTAATGTGGAAATTGAGCAATCCAACTCCCATGTACAGGAATGGATCCTGGTTTGTTGTGTATCTGTTTAATTGATGTGTTTTACAACATCTTGAGTTTCTCTCATGCAGGAATTCAACATATTCTTCCATGCCTACTATAATAAAATTGTGACTTGGTCAGACCGCATGGAGTTTGTGAATGGCTGGTACATCCTGATCATAGTGAGCGACACACTGACCATCGCTGGGTCAGTGCTCAAAATTGGAATACAAACAAAGGTTTGTTTTCTTGGCTACATTTTTAATTAGATTATTCACTGTAGACATGTTGGGCTGGGGGTGAAGGGAAAGCTGGAAAGCTATGATTATAGCTAAAATGAACTTGAACTTTGATATATAGTTTATCTCTTTGTACTTTCTCTCCTCTTGCAGTACCTGACAAACTATGATGTCTGCAGTATCTTGCTGGGAACAGCGACAATGCTGGTGTGGGTCGGCGTGATTCGTTACCTTGGTTTCTTCAAGAAATACAATGTGAGAGCTTCTGTGACACTGCTTTTTGTTTTTGCATAATGTATCAGCCAACCTGTTATGCACATCCAGAAGAACTGAAAACCCTTTATTCCTTTCTAGATATTAATCTTAACCCTGAGGGCGGCATTCCCAAACGTGATCCGATTCTGCTGCTGTGCGGCCATGATCTACTTCGGGTACTGTTTCTGTGGTTGGATCGTCCTTGGGCCTTACCATGACAAAGTATGAACATCATAATCATAATCTATCACAAGTGTCACTGTGGCTCAATCAATCCCAATGGAGACGCTCTGTTCTGGTGACAGTGAAATATTAAAACATTTGTTTTCCAGTTCCGAACGCTGGACAAGGTGACAGAGTGCCTCTTCTCTCTCATCAACGGGGACGACATGTACGCCACCTTCCTGAAGATGAGAGACAAGAGCTACATGGTGTGGCTTTTCAGCAGAGTTTACCTCTACTCCTTCATCTCCCTCTTCATCTACATGGTGCTCAGCCTGTTCATCGCTGTCATTACTGACACCTATGAGACCATCAAGGTCAGTCTGAGTCCCCTGCATCCACATACAGAGAAACATTCTTTGATCCTGCAGCGGAGAGCACAGTAGATGTTTTTCAGGTCATATTAATGATTATTATTTGTATTTATCCTTGCACTTAATACTATACAATGGTTCTTTTCCAGCATCACCAGCAAGACAAGGTGCCAGTGTCCCAGCTTCAGGCCTTCATAGCAGAGTGCAGGGACCAGCCCGAGTCTGGAAGATACCAGACTGACGAGGAGCCAGCTTCCTGCTGCCTCTCTCCATGCTGCTGCTTTGGATGAAGCGAGAAGATGTGGCTTTTACTTCTGCCAAGTATGGACAAAGAGTTGGCATGAGACTGAATAAGGCCACCAAAAGTGCTGATTGTCTGCGTGGAGCATTTGATTATGTCATGAGAATGCCAGAATATTGCTTTAACTTGTTTTTTTACTTGACTTGCTGAACACTACTGAAGTAAAATGAAAAACGTCTCTCTCCTCAGAGGACCAGTTAGTAAAATAGCCTGATGTTAATAATTTCAATATGAATATGCACCAACAACTTTCTCAGAGATCACCTAATGAGAAATTTCCTCATAACTCTATAGGCCATGCATGTCTTTTTACAAGCACTTGAGTATACAACTTAAAAAGTGGAAGTAGTTTTACTGATTTAACTTATGCTCAATGCTACTCAATTATAGTGAAGTTCATTGTAGTTGGTTGCTTTTCACGCTTTGTAGTTTCTTGGTGTACTGTGCATATTTTCTGTATGTAACTGAACTATATGGATTGTCTTGGTGGTTTCACTTTGTGTATTTTTGTACTATTTCCGTGTATTTTTTTCACTTTCTGATTACATTCTATATTCATTTCTAATATACTATATTTGTCTTTAGGTCAACATAATATTTTCACTGACAACTATGAAAAAATAAAATAAAATGTATTCTTTAGTGTCTCTACAAAGTATATGTGGGGCATTTTTTTATTTTTTACCATAGCCTGCTCCAGTAACAACCAATAAAAGTCGTTTATGATGCTAATAAAGTGGAAAGACTATATAAGTGAGATAAGCTCCATGCAGCTCCATAGGTGACACTTACCTCTTGCAGCCACAGGGGTACCATTGCAATGCTTCATGACACCTGACAGCATTTCTCATTTGCATAATCGTCCACTGCATATGTTTATATCCAATGCACGGCTCAGATACTGGTTGCCTAGCAACGCTGCCTCCAATAACAATGATGTTTGGTTTGAAGCCAGCGGAGGACAAGACTTAAAAAACACACACACACAGCCAGCTGCTGCAGCAGCAATAGCAGCAGTGTGAGCCTACCTACCTACCTACTGTCGGGACATCTCTGCTTCACTGCGTTCACATTAAAAGTAGGTGAGGCTGTTTGTGCTTGTTTTTGCTGCCGTCAAGGTGACGACTGAGCTCGGCACCAAGGTTGTTGGTGTTTTCGATGAAGGAGCATTTAGTTAATTTTGCCAACATCACCGAACTTGGCAACTGTCGGATTGAGTTGACCCATTTCACACCGCACCCGTGAGTACGTTTAACTTAGCATACAGCTATTAACCAGGTTAGCAAACAGTAACGATAGCAGTTATAGTGAATGGTGCGTTTGTAAATTCCGATTTAACGTCTTAGCTAATATCAAATTCATCGTACAAATCAGGAATATTTGGCTAAGTTACCAAGCCGAAGTGTACTAGCCAACTACTTAACGCTAAAGTTTGTAGATTGTTTCACTATAACCTTGTAATAAAAACACGTCTTTGACCAACAATGGTTTAGCAAACTAGCTAACGTTAACGTTAGCGAACCTTGCAGCCGTTACCATGTAACGTTACGTTAACGTACTATACGTCAAGCTAACAGTAACTGTCAATATATGAAGGCATCTTTAACTAATATTATGTAACGTTAAGGTAGCTGTTAACCCCACTAAATTAAGCCGAAGCACTCTTGACTTCATATCCCTCTCAGTCAGTGTAACTTTTGAGAAAAGTTGGGTGTGTTTTCTGGTTTGTTAGATAAGAACATTTTGTGAGAGTTTGCTGGGTTGCACGTTGGCAGAGACTGAAAAGCAGGCACTTTTGCTGACTGGTAGTTCTGTCCTCACCAACATGGTGCTCTCAGGCTTTGGGTTTTCCTTTTTGTTAAATCACCACAAGGTGGTTGACAGCCACTGAACACAAGTTAGAACATTTCACTACACAGTTAAAGTTGTGGGAGTGGCAGGGGTAGTTAGATATCTGGTTCAGCTTGTTTCTTCAGAGCATGTCTAGATCATAATATTGTCCTGGAGGCACAAAAGTAAAAAAAATAAATAAAATACACTCTCAGATTTAGCCCCTTTTTGTAATGGGTTTCTCATTTTTTTCTGTGTAAATCTTTTGGCTTGAGGCTGAGATCATCTTACTGCCCTGCGATTTAGTTGCCAGCGGCCAATAGGAGGGTCTTTTTTAAACCCCAATCTAACCCCCACTGGCAGACATCGGACAGTTAATCCTGTGTGGGTGAAGCAGCAGCCCAGATTATCTATTGCAGTTCTATCTCATTGCTTGATGCTCCATTGCAGGGCTCAGTTCCAGCAGCAGCCTCTGATCCACCGCCTGGCTGCTAATCCACCTCCCGGGTTGGTAACTCATGACCTCACATCCTCGTGTCCTGATGATTCGGTGATATGGGAGAGTGGTGGACCACTGTGCCAATAGGGACGTCTATGGGTAAATGTCTCTGCTAATGGGGTGTATTTGGTAGAATATTTCAATAATAGAAAGGCTCATCAGCTTTGCTTTTTTGGGATCTGCTAGAGGTGACCCACATTTTTGTTCTCATTTTAGAGCAGCAACCTAATTTAAGCCTCTCAGTGTGAGAAAGCACAGTAGATGTAATGTACCTACAATTTGCCATAATTTCCCCCTTTCTGTTCTGTTTTTAGGAAACTATGAGATCTCCAGCATATCGCATGTGACAATGTCCCCCTCGAGACAGAACAACCTTGTGTCAATGTACTCCTCTTTGCCCCTGTCCAAAGCCTCCTACAGTGTAATAAGTGCCTTTTGCACCGAGGATAATGTTCCTCAGTGCATTTCATACATCAATCAGGTACGGACATGGCCTGGTTCAGTTGTTGTTTGTATAAAGATAAAATACATTGATCTAGTTACAGTCTTCACATCAAATTTGATGGTGCTCATTTTTGCAATATATTCTTTGTACTTGACCTTCTTTTAATTTCTGTAGAGAGCATTCACCACAACAGTGACACATGTCCTCTTTTCTTTCACAGGAGCTTGCCTCATTGGGCCTCTCTTCCACATGTATCGAGGCCAGCTCACTGGGGGGAGCCAGCCTGAACACAGTGCCAGCTCTGAATGCCATGTATGAGCTGCTCCAGATTCACAGACGTAATATGTGCACTTTAGAGGAGCTTGAGAAAGAGCAGCTGAAGAAATCCAGCTCCTTGGAGCACGTGCAGATGAACAATTCCAGACTCAAGGCACGTATGACAGTTATTCTGAGTATCCAGAGACTAATCTGGTTGTCTGTAAGGTGCAGTAATAGATTGCTGACCACTAGAGGGCAGAAAAGAAACATACTATTCTGTATACAGTAAATGTTCTCCCTTTCCATTCTTCCAAAAAGGAAATTAATGACTACTATACTACAGAAACCAAACAAGGACAAAGTGCTGTGCTCAGAAGTCTCACTACTGTCTATCATTTTGAGTAGCACAATGATGGTCACATTCCCTTATCTCAGCAGTTGTCTGTGCTTGCAAGGCTAAACATACCGCTTCTATCTAAATCTACCAGTGAAAAAGTCAAGAGATATTTGTCACAATAATAAGTGTAGAGGAAGGAGTTGTGCAAGGGGCGCTTTAGTTTGCTTAACAGTTTCAATGTTTTCACAAAAAATTGAAAATGGCAAATATCTGGCCCACATGTGGATATTGTTGGTGTGTTTACTGTCTATCTTATGAAATCCTCAGATAGCACATACCAGTTTTAGGGTGGGATTTTGCTCAGGAATCCACTCTTGTAGCTTTAACCCTGAACTAATTACTCTAATATGCTCATAATAAGAATTACGTGTATTTCCTTCCAGGATCAGTTGGAACTATCCATAAGGGAGAAATCGGGTCTACATGAGACAGAGAGGCAGCTACAACTCAAAATTAAGACTTTGCAGAGCTGCTTGAAGACAGAAAAAGATGAGGTATAGTTTTACTTTATCTTCTAATGACTCATGTTTTTGATTTTACAAAATGTGCAACTACATACAGAATGCATGAACCTGCCAAACTCATGAGTCGATCATGCTGGACAGGTTCAGAAGCTGCAGAGTATCATTGCCAGCCGTGCCTCCCAATACAGCCATGACGCCAAGAGAAAAGAGAGAGAAGCTGCAAAGCTCAAGGAACGCCTCAGCCAGCTGCTGGTCGACAGAAAGGATAAGAAACTAGGTAAATATGCTAGTCTTTTGCAAAAATGTATTTTTGAACAAGTTTCAGAACAAGTTAATGAAATTTTGGCCTCCTATTTTTCCCAAATAGCTATTGATGTACTGAATTGCTTGGGGCGGTCAGATGGGAAAAGGAGCCACTGGAAGACTGCGAAAGCGACAGCCAGGTATCATGAAAGCCAATCTTGTCGCCTGTTGACCATATTTGTAGACTGTGCAATCATCAATTAGATAACTAATTTGTAAATTGCTCTCTGCAGCCATGAGGGTGAAATGTACAAGTCCTTGCTTAGTGACTACGAGGCGAGTCAGAGGTCCTTGATGCTGGAGAACGCTGAGCTTAAGAAAGTCCTCCAGCAGATGAAGAAGGAGATGATACACATCCTGAGTCCATGCCAGCCCTCTGCCAGAGGAGCCACTGCCGATGATAGTCAGGAGCAGGTATTTGTGTCTTTTTTTTCTTTTTTTTTTCTTTTCTCTCATGTGCCATCACAAAAAACTAATTTTAGTGTGTAGTCCTTCTTTAAGCTCTGACAAAGGACTAATGAGTGACATCCAGGGTGCTGGTTTTCTGATGGATAGGCAACCAACAACCCATATAAATAATTTGATAAATCACTACATTTAAACCTTACCTGTGAGCATGTTGAAAAGTCACCCTGCTTGTTTCTGCTCTTATTGCTCAGGTGGATTCGGATGGAGAGGAGAAGGCAGGTGACTCTAGCAGGGAAACTCTGGACCAATCCTGCGAGCACGCCAGGGAGCAGCTCACCAACAGCATCCGCCAGCAGTGGAGGAAACTAAGGAACCACATGGAGAAGTTAGACAGCCAAGGTACATGCAGCACAGTCACATACCCAGAAATACTGCAGAAGTAACTGAAGTTCTTGTGGTGCCAGGTTTATAGATTAAATGTTTTTATCTATAAAATGTATTCTTTTGACAGACAACTTAATGTGAGGTTATTTAAAAAGTTGGATTCTAAAAATGGTGTAGCTGTTTCCTCGAGCGTTCACAGACACACAGTATGCCCGGAAGGAAACTGAGATTCAACTGCTGATGTATTTGTCTGCCAGCCTCGCTAGTGCAGAATCAGCTGGAGTCTAATAAAGAGGTGATACCAAGGGAGACCCACGAGGACGAGATGGAGAGGATGAGGCGAGAAGTGCAGCAGTGCAAAGAGTTCATTCATGCACAGCAACAGCTCCTCCAGGTCAGTTTCTGCAGGTTAAACATTTGCTTTCCAGAGTTTTATACCAATATACAGTGTATATATTAGAGGCTTCACATTATGATTGCAAATTAATGGATGACAATGCAGTTCAGATAAAGGAGCCCTGGTCTGTTGTACATTACTTAATGTCATTTGGAAATTCTAAAGGATAATCTGGTCTAAAATGATAAATGTGTGTCTGTTTCTCTCTATGCAGCAACAACTCAACACATCATTTGACGATGAGACAGCAGCTCTTCTTAATGACTGCTACACACTGGAAGAGAAAGAGCGCCTCAAAGAGGAATGGAGGCTCTTTGAGGAACAGAAGAGGAACTTTGAGAGGGAGAGAAAGAACTTCACAGAAGCTGCTATTCGCCTGGGGCGAGAGGTACTCAAGTCTTCTGATGTAGTACCTCGATTTTATTCAACATATATACTGTGGGTGTTGTAATTGCATAGCTTTTAATCTTTTTGTATTCCACAGAAAAAGGCCTTTCAGGAGGATCGTGCTTCTTGGCTCAAGAATCAGTTTTTGAACATGACTCCCTTTACAGACCGTAGGAGATGTTCCTCGTCTGACGGTCAAAGTGCTTTATCAATCAGTAAGTCTGTGTAATTTAAAAAATAGATACATGTGCAGTTAAGAGACTCAACCTCTAAATGGTTAAACAGATAGTGAGCATGATTTGTGGCACAAATTACAGACGACATGATTTAGCGAATACAGAATTTATCAGAAAAGTATAACAAATGGGAGCAGCAGAGTATGCCACAATCACTATGATTTAGGTGTGACTACGTGCTTAAATGCATTTCATCGGTTGTTAGTGAATAAAGAACACTAGTTATGATATACTGAAAAACCTTCACAATACAGAATAATAACGGTAGTTTTCTATTGATACTGCATGTAAATACCAATGACATTGCAAAAAAGCCTTTTCATTGACTTTTATTTGAACATCCCCTGCACTTCAGGAAGTGAGCCAGAGATGAGGATGTCTTCCACGAACGCTCAGATCGCCAAATCCTCAACCTACGCTACGTTCTCCACTCCTAAACCTACACAAAGTGCTACTGTGCCATCCACAACCGAACTTTACCGCACACTCCGCCTGATCCCAGACAGCAGGTATTATTCAGTCACTTATTACACTATTCTGTATTTTGTGTTTCTTTTTCATGTTTGCAGTGCTGGGATTTAATTTGTGCAGTGTTGTTTTACTATGAATGCTGCGAGTCAGTGTATAATATTACATTTTAACGTGAAATTCATTTTCAAAGTTTTTTTTGTTTTCTTTTCATTCCAGTTCCTCCAGACATTCAAATCGAGGATGCTGGCAAGAGTCCAGCACCATTGACGATGGAGATGCTCGGTTCAAGTCAAAAAACAGAGTTCGATGTGGGGACTTGAGTATCTTCTCTTTGGGTGAAGATGAAAACAGCCTCACTTAAAGAACTTCCCGTGCCTTTTTTATGTTTATGTGATTTCGCAGTGGACTTAAGCATCAATTCATGGCTGAATTCCATCACCACCGATGAACACTAAAGGTTTTTTTTTTTGCAGCAGCATTGTTGTTATGTTGCTTTTCTAAGGACATGCACAGATCGTTCACCAAAGCCGATCAAACAAGAAAGCACTTTAATGATTCTGCCATTGTTCATTTCTTTTCTCTACAATCAACACTGACAAATCATATTTTAAGCTATATTCAAGGAAGGGTATCTCCCAAGTAGTGATTTGAACATATTTGAGTTAGAAATGTCTTCTTTTTCTTTTTCTTTTTTTTTACATGTCAATTATATTTAACACTTAAGTTTTAGTTTGAACTTTAATGTTTACACATTCTAGATGTATAATTTTAATTAAAGTATATATTGACATTAGATTGATAATGATTTGCTCTGCTGGTGTATCAGCACAATAAAGACATTTTTTTAATTTAAGGTTTTTAAGGTCTTTCATTTGGCGCCCACTAGTGTGTTTTAAATGGGAGTTGCAGTCACAAGTGTGAACAACCGGAATCCGGATGTCATCATCTTTGCTTTTGTCTCAGCATCCAGCCCAGAGTCCCACCCCACCGCTCAGCGTTTATTTTTCACAGAAAACACATCGAGAATGTCGGGTTCCTCTAATCTCGTAGCCATGAAAAAAGTCGTGCAGCAGCTCCGTTTCGAGGCGAGCATAAACAGAGTGAAGGTAATTTATGTGCTTTTGGTTTTTATTTCTTCTGCCAAATAACTGAAGGGGGTGAAATCTCAACCGTTACCCTGCTCCGCTAACGACGCTAGCTGGTGCCAGAGGCTAGCAACGTTAGGTGAAGTTAGCCGCTAGTCAACAGGCATAACAGGGCGTTGTTAGGACCGAAGGGGAAGTATTTCAACAAGTCTGATTAAATTAAACACTTAACATCCCGACGAAGAAGAAATATTTTCGATACTTTTAGCTACTGGCCGCTAGCAACTATCCATTAACTCAAGACTACCAGACCCGGGTTGTAACCTGACTTATAACGTTAGCTAGTTATCAAAGGTAAAAGTGTAACTACCAACATGGCGTCAAATGCTTTGTTAGCAATACAGATAATGAACAGTTTTACTAAAATAAAGATACAAAGCAAACTAACATGACAACTTTAAAGAACTAATTGACTAGTTATATGAAATGAACCATGATTTAAACATAAGTAATGTGGGTGGCTATATGAATCCAGGGGGTCCGCCTAATGGGTTGGTTTTCAGCATTGAAATGTTCAGCAGTATTTTCTGCAATGAAATTCAGTACCAAGCAAAACATACAGCACATTATTTCCCCACATGGTTCAGGTTTCCTGTAAATGAAGGATTTAAAGAAGGGAAGATCAGAATTCGATTGAAGTTGCAGAGGCCAAGATATCCTGACTTTTCATTTCTAGTATGGGTCAAGCTTAAAAAATACTGGATCCAACAATTTCAAAAATGCAGTTCAGTACCATCTTTTCTGATGATGTCATCACGGTTATATATTTTAAAAAAAACTTTGTAAAGCTCCCTCCAGAACCACAGAAGACATTATACAACTGTTTTCACTGGCTATTTAGTACTAATTGTGATGAGTAAATGGGATAAATTCAGGGGAGTGCCCCTTTTAACCTGTCTGTTGAAGAAAAACTCATATCATGGTTTACATTGTGGTGGTTCTTTTGTCACCAGGTCTCCCAGGCAGCGGCAGACCTTCAACAGTTTTGCATGCAAAACGCCTTGCAGGACCCTCTGCTCACCGGTGTGTCCTCCAGCACCAACCCTTTCAGGCCGCAGAAAGTCTGCTCCTTCTTGTGAAACCACTGTATTCATTGGTCAGTCCGCCACCCTGTCGACACACTCATACATACTGTACATACAGTACAAGCAAGTAGCTGAAGTACTGGTTAGAATTTCTTTAACGCATTTTCAGTGTGACAAGAGACTGAAATTAAAGTGTCTCTTAAAATGTAGTCTTTTCTGTGAAATGAAACTCTTTCCCTGTAACAAAAGCCTTTTAATTTGAAAGGTGGATGTTAAATGTTTGCTATCTACCAGTATGCTTAGTATGTTCCAAACTCTTAATATTTTCTCCTGATTATGAAAAACACGCTTCAGTTAGCTGCTCATTTAGCAATGAAAAAGTGTCAGTTGCTATAGTTTGCCAAAAATATATGTTTGGTTGTACTTCATAATGTTGCAATGACTTATATGTAATAGTGTGTATATATAATATATCCAGCTGTAGAATACAGATTATAGTAGAATACAATGTGGCCATAAACTACCATTGATAGATTAATCAGACTTATTACATTTACATGTAATAATTGAGCACAAGTTTGAAATAATAAGGCAAAGGCAGTTTTTGTCACACTGTCCACGTGTTCTTTTAAGATTTGCTCCCTTATTGTACTGTTGAGAAATCACAGTGTAAGTTTTCTTGTTCAAATATAGTTACATTTTAAAAAGTAAAATCTACACTCCAACTATTTTTACCCTATTTTACCCACATCATTCTAATAAAAGTTGACACCTATGAAATTTCTTCACAAAAACAAACCCACTTAAATTCTTTTGAATCAAATCATCCTTCTCTTCTCTGTCTCTGGTTATATTTTCTTGTTCTGCAGGCCTTCATTTTGATGCTACAGGGAAAAGTTGACCTCAACACTGCTCCTCATGCCAAGCCATTATACTGCCACGGGATCTCTTGAGTGTAGAACACATTGGAATCATGTCAGGAAGATGACCATCTATTTTCAGCCACAGTAGAAGAAAGGAGACAGTTTTATTTTTCATGGCACAGTATGATTTTCGAGTGAATTATTGTGCCTTTTCTATTGTTCTATTTTAGTCATCACTGTTCTGGACTTTTTTGTATTTAATGAATAAAAAAAACATTCTTTACTACTCCAATGTTTTATTGAGTGGCATTTTCTGTTTGTTTTTTTTTGACAGCATTTGTTAGATCAAATAATAGAAGCAGCTGATGTTTAGATCATGAAATAGACAAAAAGGAAGCAGTTAGCTCTGATGATGTTGCATTTCCAAGTTTTATATTTCAATACAAAACCAAGAAAAAACGAGGGTTAAAAAACATACCAGCAAAAACAATTTTTGGGCCCACCTGTCTAATCAGTTTATGTTCCACTGCTAGAAAGCCAGTGAAATAAATGTTTCATCATGACCAGTGGTGGAAGGAGTAAAATACACTCCTTTACAAGCATTGCGTTCTAAATTAAAAAGTAAAAATATTATCACCTAAAGTGAAATTATGGGATACAGTGACTGAATGAATTGAATTGACCTGAATAAAGGTGTTATTGAAAAATTGAAAACAGACTTCAAAAAGAGCATTTTGAGTAAAACTGATGTGAAAAATCAATCCAATTATTTTTCTACACTATATCAATTCTATTACTGTGTATATTCTATTTATTCATGATGAATAGTCATTTATTTAATGTTAGACAAGTGAGGATCCATAGAGTAGAACTATAAAGTAGCATAAAATCTAATCTAAAGTACAGTTATGTTGAGTAAATGTATTTGATTACTTAATCGTGATGATCAAAACAAAAACATTAATTAATCATAGATTTAGATCAATATCAATCATAGATTTAGGCGGTATAGTAATGTATCTGTAATACTAAGATGAGGCACCAGACCTACAACAATCATCAATTATTGATAAAATATTAGAAATCAAGTAATCATATTGAGAAAGCTGTATCGCCATCCGCTAATGAGCGTGTCATCATCCGAAAGCGATAGGTCCGGCTCTCGCGAGAAGTGAACTAACGGCTCCAAGTGAACGACGCTTCCGTGAAGTCCAGGGACTGAACCCAGGTCGGTGTTCTTATCCCGCTCCTTCAGCGGTTACAACAGGGCTCGTAAATATTAACTGCAGCTCGACCAGCCGAATGAAACCGCTCTCACCAGTTTGAAGAATGAATCATGGGGCATCGTTACTGTGGAAACGACGGTAACTTCTTTTGTTCACCTAGCATGTTAAATACAGTTAGCTAACAAAAGCGCGTGGATATGTGTGTCTATTCCAGGCATGGTAGATAGGTTTGCTGCATGATATCTCTTGTCTTGTCGTTGACTGTACCCGGTTCAGCCATCTGCAGGGGAATGCTCTAACGTTACGTGATGCTAACGGCTCCCCCAAGGTGCCCACCCTCGCTGATGTAACGCTAGAACCAGAGTTATAACCGTTAACGCTAGCAGGTCGGTGTTTGACTTAATGGTTGTCAGTATACAGTCAGCCCAAGGAAGACCGTTAGTTGGCTGGTTCAATAATAAGCTGCACCTGACAAACGAGTCTGTTGATTGTGCATGTGAGAGTGAACCGCAGCTAACTAGCTAAAGCCCATGATGATGCTCCAGGATGGGTCAACACAGCTCCTCTGCCTCACAGCTAGCAGTGGGGTTCCTCTTTTCACAAGAGGAGCCTCCAAACAGCTGCCCTTCTCTGTCATCGGCTCCCTGAATGGCGTTCACATGTTCGGAGGTGGTCAGGGAGTGGTGTTGTCCTGCTGTGAGACTGAGGGCGGGGGTAAGGTGGTGTGGAGAGTTTTCCAGGACAGTGTCATGCTCATCACTGTGAGTGGAGGTGGACAAGGTGGTGCATGCAGTAGCAGCAGCAAAGAGGAGGAGGTCCGTTTAGAACGCCTCCTGGAGAATGTGTGGAACTGCATGGTGCTGGTGTTGGGGCAGGATGAGCTGGTCAATGTCAGGAATGTTGAGAGGCTGAAGAGGGACTTGCGGTCCTGCTTCAGCCTCATTGATCAGCTGTTGGAGGAGAGGCAAGAGGGCATCCTGGGCAACCTGACACACTGCGCTGATTCACTGCTGCCCCCAAACCCCACTCTTCTTCAGGAGGCCGTGGATGGCTTTGCTCAGGCAGCAGATAGTGAATTTTGCTGCCTCATCATCCATGGGCGGATAGCTGCAGCAACGGACAAGTGGTGGCGCCTAGCACCGCAGGAAGTCGTGCTGCTCTCTGCTTTGATGAGGTCCCTCTCAGCATCTGGATCAGCGTCTTGTGATTACCCAGTTTTCCTTCCTCAGGGCAGTCCCACCGTGGCCCACCGCCTGCTCCGCTTCCAGCTGCTCCCTGGGGCAGATGTATGCGTTCTGTGCGGCCCAACCCCTTCCCTGCACAGAGCCGAGAGTGGGCTGGTGGGTCGTTTCTGGACACCCCTGGTGGAGACCCTGAGAGGCTGCCTGGCTGTTGGAGAGCGCTGCTTACCAGGATCTGTATCCCTGCGCCCTGATGTCCTGGCACTTCTTCTCATCAACCGTGAAACACGTCGCTCAGTCTCCTGTGTGCGGACCTCTATTAATCATCCACTCGGTGACTCTCCATTGCCAGCCAAGGCCCGCTGCTGGGAGCTACTGAAGCTCTTCTACATCTTTAGCACGACACACTACTTCACCCAGGAGGAGACTTTGTGTGTCTCCCCAGAGGAGAGGGCTCAGAGAGGCAACACTGAAGACTTTGTCCTTGGATTATCCCACCAGCCGCTGCAGTGCTATCTAGTTACAGAAGAATGCAAAAGCTATGGACTTCAAACACCACAGCACCAGCTCTTCCTGCTTGTCCCACTGTCAGTGCCCACTTTTGCACTGCGTACGGTGGCCACACAGACACTCTCTGATATAGTTGCAGCCACTGGGTTTTAATCAAAGAATTTACAGCATCTTCTTTTTCTGTAACAAAAGAATTGGCACATGTTGCTGCACCTTTCATAATACATTGATTTACAGGGCAAATAGCTATTCACCTGTATTGTGAATTAGTCGCTGATATGTTTGATTGTTCTTATATCTTTATTGATGACTGCAAACATATACAACTACATGTTAGCTTCTATCTGTCCGTCGATTAACAGACCACTGTTAAGAGATGTACAATATTAAAGGATATCACTGTTAATGGTCTCACCAGGTATTTTTACTAAACTACTGCTCAAGAATTTAATGCTGAACAATCATCGTGCTAAAGTGAGCTGCTTTGAGCTTTGTTTTGCGTTCAAGAGATAAGTCACTGTTGCATAATTGTGTCTAACTTGGCTTCAAGGCTGTCCCTGTCAGAGTAATGATAGCTGGTTAGATGTACTGTACACTAACATTACCACTAGGATTGCGCTGTATTTCAAATGTATTAGAGAATATTGTGAAAATGTTACTCTGGGATAAGTAAGTGCCAACTGTTTTGACATGTTGAAATTATTATTTGTTTGTGCTAGTTTTGATCCTAAATATAGTCGGTTTCTGTCTGTGGGTTTTTGTATCACTGAGTGGTTTATTCACATTTTTCTTCCACTAATAATGTTTGCGCTATTTGGGTTGAATGCTTCATTGCAAAACTTAACGACCTATAAACCACTTGCCAAAAAAGAAGCAAGTCCTAGTTAAACTGCCCACCAATGAAAGCTTGCATATTTGCATATGCAAAAAAACAACCATTTCTTTCTGTGAATTAATTAAATTCCGCTACACATAACGCTATAATAATAGTGGCAGTGACTATTGACAAAATACACACACACCATTGTTGAATGAATCTGTTAAATGAAAACTTTGTGGCATGGTAACTGCAGTGCTTTGTGTTTATAACTGCACTGATAATTCCAGGAAACTTATTGCAGTCCAACTCTTCAATTTTACTGAAAGTCACAGTGAGGATCAGTAACATCCCAGTGCATGATCTTCTGCTTTGCATGTTCCTTTTATGTACTTAAGTTCCTGTGAGGGAGGAGTGTCTGTCCAAGAGCAAGACATTTGTTTCATTTCCATACAGGAGCATCCCAGGTTAACCTGAGATATGGGAAATTTGACCTGACCTTGTTCCTTCTGTCTGACACTATACCATCTTGGGACTATAAACACTGTTGAGCAACAGAGACACAAAACACTGAACTATATACCATTAGAAATATTGCAGGAATAGTGATTTTTTTCATTGAAGGCACTATGTGTAGATTTCTATTGTGATTATAGCATTTTCCATATTACTCTTATTGCACAAGTTAATACAGATTTAGTCAGAGGATTTTGCATGAAACCACCTCAGCGGATAGAGGAAAGTCAAGTGGGCTCCAGTCGAGATAGGAGGAGCATTCATAAGCATTTTGTTCACCAAGTAGAATTCAAAGTCTCCTCCCAAACCAAACCGCATGGAGCTCTCAGAACAAAAAGTGGGGCTTGGTGCGGTGAGCTCGGGACTAAAGCTGGAAGTTGCACCCAGTTCGCAGGTTATATCTTTCTGAGCCACGTCAGTCGTCCAAAGCTGTCTCGGCTCAGTAACCGGAGAACCGACCTTGATTGACAGACAGCCTCACTGTGCGTAGGATAACTAAGGAGAGGGGTGGGATAACGGTGGTCATGAAGCCACACAAAGGGGAGGGATACGCGCGCTGGCCGGACTGTTGCCATGTGTGCAGCAGACCCCAACATTTCAGAGTGAAAAGCCCTAGTCAGTGTATGTGGATGCAGCCAGGGCCTTGAGAAACACCCTGTGGTTTTATTTTTATCACAACTTTGTCGAAGCCCCGTTTGTACTTTAATCTCGGACAGGTCCAAAGGTCGGAGTCGTTTTTTAGGAGCTAGGTGGCTCCACTTGCGCAACTTTTCAGTGTACTCCTCTCGAGTGAAGCGGCAGTTCACTGTGCACCGCAGAGGCTTTAAAAGTTACCCAACTTGTTGTAAAGAAAGGCCGTGTAACATGTCAGCCGCGCGGATGCAGTTGCTGTCGCTCAGAAACGTCCAGGTTTTAAGCCGGGGGCGAAACGAGTTGTTAGCCGGTAGCAGTGGAGCGCAGCGGGCCGGCGGTGGTCCCAGGGTCCGCTCACTGACCTCTCCCCCTCTGTCCTCCTCCTCTCCCGGCAGAGCTTTATCGAGTCTGAGTGCGACGCGGCGTGGGCTCCCCAAAGAGAAAATGTCCGAGAACGGAGTGTCGTCCCGGGCCAAGGTGTTGACCATCGACACCATGAACCCCACGGTGAAGAAGGTGGAATACGCGGTGCGGGGGCCCATCGTGCAGCGTGCTGTGGAGCTGGAGAGGGAGCTCTCTGAGGTTCGTACAACAGGCCGTCTGATATCAGTGTTCATACACCACCTGCATCCTCCATGCACCATATTCATCATTTGCGCGTGTGAAATGCATCTTGTGTTGTCTGTCTTTTATTTCATCAGCCCTTTATAGTTCCTCTATTGGTCAGACTGTGACAAAAAAAGCTGTGCACCTTTTGTAGACCAACATATTTTATATCAGAGGAGATGTAGTACTCCACCTAACAGGTTGAAAGAGCCATTTTACTGTTACTGTATTTGAAGCAGAAGACTGGAAAATTGGTGTTCATGTCAGTCATGACTTGCCATAATGAACAGTTTATCCGTTGAATCTCTTTGAACTTTAAATGTTAATTGGTGTTTCAAAAAGTCCCTATGACACATGGTAGATTTGATCCAGTTTAAAGGGGGCTCTGCATGCTTATTTGCTGCTGATGAACGCTTTGTGTTTTTTTGGCTGAGTATGAATCATTAGACATAATTGCAGATCAGCAGATTTCCACTCCAGGTCATGTTCTAACTATTACCATCTAAACATTATCCCAGAAGTAAACTCTGTGTGTGTTTGCTGTGCTGCCTACACACCCTCTTATCAAAGTCCATCAGTTAGTCAGTAATTCCTGAGGAGATTTATCATGTCACAAAATGTTTAGGCTGGTATGATCCAGATATTTCTCTTTGTTGCTTCATCTAATCTGTTTTTAAACCACACTTTGTTATGGAGAGATCCTCAGTGAGTGGTGAAAGTCCATAGTCTAAACCAGAGTGTTTTCCTGACCTGTTTTTTATCTGTCTCTCACTAGTGATGTACATATCTGTTGCCTCACTTTACCTCCTACAGTCCAAAATGACCTTTTTGAGTTTAACAGCTGTAGACAAACATACACTGTTATTTTTGGAGCGAATGGTCCACTCAGTAGGAATATCTTAATTAGGCTTTCAGCGCTCGTGTCCAGCATTTTAAGTCATTACTTTAATCCATAGTATAAATTGATTTTGTTTGTTTTTTTCTATCATCCAAGATATTTTTGGTCCTTTCCAGCTTATTGACATTATAGATACAGACCATTTGTGCATTTCTCTTTTTTTGAAAAACTCTGTCCAATCTCTTCCTCTTGCACAGTTTATGGTGATGTGGCAACCAGCTGTTAGTGTACCGAGTGCAGTCTGGTGTGAAAACTGTCCTCTCTTGAGTGCTTTGCTCAGGAAGGGATGAGCATGCGAACAGGTTCTAGCACAGGTGAAAGGTGCAGCAATGTGTGCCAGCGGGAACTGTAATGACAGTGGTGACCTTTTTAACCAGATGGCTCACTGGCACCATAGATTTTATCTTCTGTTTGCTCTGACCAATGCTTATCAGCATAGGTTATTTATTTTATTCTCGCCTGTACAAGAGTGTGATCAGGCGTTATCAAATTGGTATTCAGATGTTCAAAAAGCAGAAGAAATTGCAGTTGGATTCAGCTGGTAAAAGCCTGTCAAGATATCAAGGGATGGGAGTATATAAATAAGAGAACTCTTCCTCTTACAACTAATAATGAAGTTTTTATTCAACACATTTCCATCTAGGACAGACTGCGGTTTGGATGGTGTTTGATTACTTTGGGAACACAGTGGTGTTCTCGCTTTTGTCTGTGAATTATACACAAACACATGAATGCACACTGTGATCCCCTACTCCAGTTTCCTACACACCTTGTTTTTTTGGAACTGAGATCTTTGCTCTTCATTTACAGTACAATGAAGTACTTGTTGTTCTTGTTATTTTCCCTAAAACTGAAGCTGTGTTAGTTGCTCGTAGATTTTCCGAACAGGGAATAGAAACAAGACGGACTTCGAGCCAACTTACTGTACCAGTTAACAAGTGTTCAAGTAAAGGCTTCACATGCCGTTATTACATTGTGGTCTTTGTTTGTCCTAATGAGCTGCTAGCTGATAGTGAATGGGGACCTTTTGAGAGAGTCGCTATGGGGACAGAGCATAGACACACAGGGCTAGTTTTTGTGAAATTCTTTTCCACATATTCTGCCAGAATGAAAAGCAACATGCAAACCACAAATGACAGTCAAATTACGCAAAGTGAACTTTCTTGTCTTCGTTTATTATCTTTACTTTATCAGCTTAAGTAACAACGTTATTTACAAGAGCTTTCATTGTTTTACGCCATTACTAAAACGTTTTCTTTGTAAAACCTTGGAGGTAAAAAGAAATGCTGCCTGAGCTTTGCATCAAGAGCACAGTTTCACCTGCTGTTGGAACTTCAGCATTGTTTGCTGGACTGTTTATCAGGGATGGAGGACAAAAAGCACCGGCCTTTCGAGTCGGTTCTCAGGAGCAGAGGTCAGTGTGTTTCTAAAAGACCCTCATCATGAATGGGCGGTGCTTTTGACCTAGGGGTGTTATTCACCCCATGTAATGCTATTGGTCCAGACAGAGAGACGCCTCTCATATGCGACCAATGAGAGAGCCAGAGACTCAAGCTTCCTAAAATCTGAACTGGATTGAGCAAATCAAACAAACAGGCTGTTTTGATTCCTGCAGGTTGTCAGTGTGAGCTTCCACTTGTGGTCTTTCTACAGTGTCACGCTGTTCCTAACATCTGGTGTTAGCAGCATGCGTGCGTGTGTATGTGCACGTGTCTGCCTGCATTGCTGTTTGTGCTCTGTCAGTGGTCTCAGCTGCTCAAGAGATTGTCTTTCAGAAACCTTATATTATTGACCTGGAAGACGGTAAATTAATACTTTATTTTGGTAATATATTCTCCTCATTATTTTTGACGAGAAGCCTACTGCTGCTTTGCTGTCAGACATCCTGTTCTTTCTCAGTCCACACTAAGGAGGTTAAAAGCCTTTTTGTAATGTATGTCTCTGTGTTTGTGTGTCAGAGGTTTAACAGTATCCGTGCGATAAGGTAGTTTGCACAGGTTGAAACTTTGTTCCCATATTTGCACACACTATAAGGTTGTTTCAAATACACTAAATCATTTTTACTAAATGGTTTCTCTCATGCTACACTGCTGCAGTGTAACCTTCCTTACTAATCAAGGTCTCCATGTAGAATAGATGTACTCTTGCATAACATTTCCCAATTTCTGTCAGTAAAGAATTGTATTTCACTTTATAATGTCAGTGAGCATCAGCAGGTGTATATGAGAGGAATAGAAAAAGGTTTGCATAAAGAATGAATTGTTGACCCCTTACATGGCTTTCCTGAATATTCAAGAAACTGAGTTAAATTACTTCTGGGGTTTATATTGTTACTCAAAAAATCTGATTTTGAAATGGCTTCTTTGTTTACATTTAAAATGGGCTGTAATGTACCTGTAGAGTTTTTTGCCTGTATAGGTTTCATAATGTAGTTGTAAGGTCTATTTTCTCACCAGCAAAATCTAATGGTGAATCTGCCTCTTTGGAGGCACTTTGCTTTAGGCCTGCATGTAGTCCTGGAGTAGCGAGAGTCTGTTGTACCCAAAAATTTGTCCAGAAAGGCTAACATTTGGGACAGGCAACACGATGCAGAAGGGACAGTATAGCCATAATAGTTATAATAGTTAATTAAACTGGGTGGATATTTTAATTTCTACCATTTCTTTATAAACTCCAGTGCAGAAGAGTCACTGCAATCACAGCCAATATAATCCATCTCTGGAAGTGGTTTTGAGTAAACCACCGAACCCGCTGTGCACTCAGCAGCTGCTGGTCTCTCTAAATGTTTATGGAAAAGTTACGTACGTGTTTAAGCCTGTGTGTAGTGTGCTGTGGCAACGGCGTTTAGGTGCAGTGGGGGTTCTCAGCCAACCCCGTTCTTCTTGACAGTTCGAGTCAACTTTGTTAACGGGAAATCACTGTAAATTTCAGAAAAGAGAATGACATTGTTTCTTGTGTGCAATGTGAAGAAATGCTCTCATTGTTCTAAATCTTTTCCATTCTTCAGATATATAATAATTTCTGTATGTTGTGTTTATGTTCCGCAGGGAATGAAGAAGCCCTTTGCGGAGGTCATCAAGGCAAACATTGGTGACGCGCACGCTATGGGCCAGCAGCCAATCACTTTCTTTCGACAGGTCTGCTCCTAAGCCCTTCCCCTGACCTCATCTAAATATAGCACCTTCCCTCTGACTTCTCAATGTTTAAAAACCTGATTTCTTCCTCCTTAACTAAGTTGGTGTCAATCATCTTTTTCCCTGTCTTATGCAGTAATCCGTGCAGGATTTTGCATAATGTCCCTTCCACCTTTTATCCTCACACCTCTCTTTGTTTCAAGGTCTTGGCACTGTGCTCCTACCCTGAACTGCTGAATGACAGCACATTCCCAGAGGATGCTAAAAGTAGAGCACGCCGCATTCTGCAGTCCTGTGGAGGGAACAGTATGGGTGTGTATGAGTGTGTTGGTTTATCACCTTCAGTCTCTTTTATACGCTTCCTGTGTTAAAGCATGGTTTCTGGTGGTGCTTTGTTGTGATAACGCTTTGAAGTTGTCAACTTGTATTGTGTCCCTATGAATCTCCCTCAGGCTCCTACAGTGCCAGTCAGGGCATAGACTCTGTGCGTCAGGATGTGGCTCGCTACATTGAGCGAAGGGATGGCGGCGTGCCCTGTGACCCAGACGACATTTATCTCACCACGGGGGCCAGCGACGGCATCGTGGTACAAATCACCTCTCATTTGTTAAACTCACTTTGTAATCGTGTATGTTGTTGTCCCCCCCAAAAGAAATTAGAAATAAAATTTGGCCCTCCAGTAGTAATGAGTTAAACGTTACCTGATGTTTTGATCATTTTGCGGCAAATTTAGTAGTAGTAGTTTATTTTGGAGTGAACCCGTCATCAGTGAGTTCTCTGATCAACTAGCAGGAAAATAAATGGTGAGAACAAAAAGTAGCATCTATTCAAGATCAACAAGATCAAAAAAGTCAAAACTGAAATTAGAAAAAGTGCTGATGCCCAAACATTTTGGCTCATGACCCTTTTTAAAAGCTTTTCAGTGTTTCATTTCAAATATTCTGACAGTCCTGACAAGTAACTTGCAAAATGTTGTATAGCAGCAGTAACGTTTTTCTTTTTCTTTCTCCCACTGAGGGGACTGCCGTGTGTGTGTGTGTGTGTGTGTGTGTGTGTATGGTTCTAAAATGTGATTACTTGTATGTAGGTACATATGTTTAGCTGACATATCTTTCTTGACCTGCCTATCCTGCACTTGTAGACCATGCTGAAGCTGCTGGTGTGTGGTGAGGGTGCGACCCGTACAGGCGTCATGATCTCCATACCTCAATATCCCCTGTACTCTGCTGCGCTGGCCGAACTGGGTGCCGTGCAGATAAACTATTACCTTAATGAGGAAAAGTGCTGGAGTATGGACATCAGCGAGCTGCAGCGTGCCCTGGATGAGGCCCGGCGCTACTGCAACCCACGAGCCCTGTGCATCATCAACCCTGGAAACCCCACCGGTAACGTTTCCTTCATTGTTTTGGTCAAAGTGTCTGTATTTTCACATATTAAATCATCCCGTTCAGCACAAGTTGCGTCCGTTTTTAGGGACTGACAAAAGAATACAGGAATCTCATGAAAAAGGACTTTGATTTTTACGTGACAAAGAAAGAGAAAGTGTCAAATTAGATTTCAGGTCTATTTGCAGTATTTAATGTATGAACTGTATGTTTTTCTGCTGGTAAATCTGAACTCCATTTTGTTCGTCCAGTTTATGTTTGTGTTGTTATGATTTTTAATATTGTTCCCCTTGAAATTATTTAGCAGTTGAGCATGAAATTTTTGACGAGGTAAACAGTAGTTTGACAAAAAGAAAATCTTAACTCAATGTCCACTTACTAGCTTTATCCGGGCTTTCAACTGCATCTTGTGGCCTTCCTCAGTGGAAGGTGTTTGCACAGTTGTCATGGAGATAGCTCAATTGTCAGCACAGGGCCTAAGAATGGTTGTCAGTTGTCCTGACATGATGACAACTGAGCTATCTCCATGGCAACTGAGCAAACTCCATCCACTGAGGAAGACCAAAAGATGTGAAACTCCCAGAAAAAAAAAAGTGGACCTTGAATCAAAATTTTTGTTTTGTCAATTTAGCAGTTATTTTACTGGTGCATCTTTTAATTATAGTCACAGATGGATTGGCCTTAATTTTAATAAATTATTTTGGGGCCATTTTTAGACGGTCTACAAAGGAAGGAAACCAGAATGCCCAGGTATTAAGTTACTTATTAATTAAATCCTTTCTGCATGAGGTGTACACATCATCTTGTCTCTTCCGCATCAGTTCTATAACCACACATTTCATCCACGGCTCAGAGAAGAGCCACTAGATGGCAGCATGTGAACAAAACTGCCTGCCCAATCACCATTTCAAACCTCTCTCCGTAATGAGCCTCCTTCTCGCTCACAGGTCAGGTTCAGAGCAGACAGTGCATTGAGGATGTAATCCAATTTGCAGCAAAGGAACGTCTGTTCCTCATGGCTGATGAGGTATGGTCTCTGCATCTCTTTTAACACCTTACCTGCCGTATTGTTTTCTGTACCCTGAGACATCTGTCTTTCTGTCTCCATCTTCCAGGTGTATCAGGATAATGTGTATGCTGATGGTTGCCAGTTCCACTCTTTTAAGAAGGTTCTGTTTGACATGGGGCCGGAGTACTCGAATACAGTGGAACTGGCATCTTTCCACTCCACCTCCAAATGTTACATGGGAGAGTAAGTCATTTGCTTTCATGCTGGGATAAATCTGTCAGGCCCAAGAATGTTGACAGCTAGTTGTTTGTGTTTGCTGTGACTTGCTGTCTTTTTGTCTGTTTTTGTTGTCTTTCTTACATAATGTTCGTGTACTACAAGGTCATGTTTTCTCTCCCTGTTAGGTGTGGCTTCCGCGGAGGTTACATGGAGATCATCAACATGGACGATGAGGTGAAGGCCCAGCTGACCAAGCTGGTGTCTGTCCGCCTCTGTCCTCCTGTTCCTGGACAGGCTCTAATGGACCTGGTGGTCAACCCTCCGCAGCCCGGGGAACCCTCATATGACAACTTTATCAAGGTACACAGTCTATGTCCCACAACCCTCATTTATATGCAGTAGGGAAGGAAGAAATTAAGCAATACACCAATATATTGCAAGATAATCTCCTGGTTTACACTATCAATACACTGACACTAGTATCATTATACTTTCTCTTTGCAAAATGCTATCAGTACACTGCTATTTATTATGGATTTTACCTTGTACTTTTTTTGCTTTATTTTTATTTTGAGTTTTCTCTTAAACTAGTTTTAAAACACTGAAAACATCTGACATAATATGATATTTAGACACATAAACTGTGGAACTCCACTGCTTTCGGACAGTACATGTTGCTGTGTTAAAATGGCCTCCACTGTATGCACTTTGTTGCACACTGTTTTATATCAAATCTCTGTGAAACTGAAATCACTTCATAATACAGTTACTATGCATTGTATCCTGTTATATCCCATTATAAATGTGTCTTATGAAAAATAAGTCATTTCTGGGGTTAATTTTAAATGTTTTTTCAGTAACTTGATGTATTATGGTAGATGATTGCCTTGTCACAGTAATCCTACTACAATCATTACCATGGTTAATGTACCACAATAGTAATGTATCATGAGTTACAACATGCACGAAGCTGCTTTGGAACATTTTTATACAGTAGCATAAGTTACTTATGAAAACCCCTCAAAGTCATGACCTCTTATAGGTATGAATCAGAATCAGAAATACTCTATTGATCCCGGGGGGGAATCTTGTGTGCAAAAAGATTTGTTGTTTACCTCACTGCATTCATATGATCTGTGTTTACACTTACTGTACAATATCTGGTATCTCGTGGAGCTCAAAGAAGTCAAGAAATTCAAGCAGAAAACTTTGTTAGAAAAGCCCAGAGACGCAGTGGGCCATCATTTCACTTGCTTCAAATAAAATAAGGCTGGGCACGACGTAGTGGTGCTGAAACACAACCCTAATTGGTCATTTTTAAACACTGCTGTAGGATTTTCAAAGATTTTTTCCAGACCTCCATGAGCTTCACAATACAGGGGGTTGCTACATGTTGTTGCCGGTGTTTAGTAACATCTCTCTTTGGTTAACCTTCTTTTCACTCCGTTCTGTATTTTCTATTCTCTCTCTCTCGCTCTCTCTCCCACATCCAGGAGCGCACAGCCACCTTAAGTGCCTTAGCACAGAAGGCCAAGCTTACAGAGCAGGTTCTCAATACTGTGCAAGGCATCAGCTGCAATCCTGTGCAGGGCGCTATGTACTCCTTCCCTTGCATAACCATCCCTGAAAAGGCCGTCAAAGAAGCCACGGTCAGTCCTTAATTTACTCTTATAAATGTTTCAGTAATTCAAGTTTGACCGCATTGTTGTTTCAAGGACGTCACATTGATCAGAAAGTAGAAGAATGAAATTGAAGATACAGTTACATAAGAGGTTTTACTCAACACTCATTATTCTACTACTTATTATTATTTCACTTATTTTTCTTCATGGTCTCAACATAATGTTCCGCTAGCTGGCATTAAATACACTTGCAGGAAACGGTGCATAAGACCAACATCTCATACTCTACACTGTGCTGATTAAATAACTATTTAACCAAGGTTCAGCACACTGTGCATCCCCCGCCCTGTTTGCTAAAGGGAACAAATGATTTCCAATAGCTTGTGGTTTCAATTCTGTCCCGAGGTTGACTGCTCACTAGGAATTTTAGGGAGGGCGGATGAGCTGAGAATCTGATTAGGATAAAGTCAGAGTAAAGCTGACCTGCTGACGCCTCATCAATCCCAGTGACTCCGCTCACCATGTTGATCACACGGTTGTAGTATTGCTTTGTTTTTGGCTGTGCTTTTTCTAAAAACAATGCGGAAAGACAGAGCTTCTTTAACAACGCTCTTTTCAAAGCATTAGCATTGGCAGTTTGAATAGAGCTGCTGTGCGGTCCATTGAGCTTGTTCTTGATCTCGATACTCAGCTACTTCTAAGGCTGAGACATTCGTGTGTATATACATATATATATATATATATATATATATATATATATATATATATATATATATATATATATATATATATATTTAAAAAGGTTTTACAAAAGCGTTTGATTCTGAGAAAATTAGACGCACTTCAGATTAATTTGACCTCAACGTAGTACTCATCTGTTTTTGTTTATTTACACCAACCTTCAGTTATCTTTATACTGCTGAAGAAAATGTCTTGTCCTTACTCAAAGCCATGTGCAAGTCTGAAGGGCACCTGTGCTAAAATAACTGGTTACAACACAGTAGAAATGTAACTTGAAGAGGTTTAGAGGAGTTTTACCAGAAATATTGCACTGTAGAATTAATTATCTCATTTTTATGTTAGAACGTTAGGAGTGGACTGTTGGTTACAAAGAGATGCTGTTTCTGCATGTTTTCATTTGGTCCAATTCAGCTTTAAATGAAAATTGAAATTGAAAAATTAAAGTAAATTTAAGCCATGAATCAAATACAGAATGTAGTGGAAGAAATATAATGAAGAAAGCAGCTCAGTGGGAATGCTGCAAAAAAAGTATATACACTACTTTTAGTATGACTGCAGTACTGAATCACAGTGTTCTGTTATAAATATAACATACAGTCACAGCAAAACTGCACTTAACCAACAAAGAGTCGCTAAATTCCTGATCAAATACCTGCTGCTTGAAATAGTCTCATTCCACTGGAATATTAAGCCTTGAATGGTGCTCTAATGTTTCTTCTCCTCTCTGTTAGGACAACGATCAGCAGCCAGACATGTTCTACTGCATGAAGATGCTGGAGGAGACGGGGATCTGCCTCGTACCTGGAAGCGGCTTTGGCCAGAAGGATGGAACCTACCACTTCAGGTACAGAACAAGAACACTTTATAAAACATGTCTCTGTTCAAGCGCTGCAACTAGCTTTTATTTTCATTATTGATTCATCTACCGATTACTTTTTGATTCATTGTTTGATCTTTAAAACGTCAGAAAACAGTCAAAATGTGCATCACAATGTCCTCGTGCCCAAGTCTGAACAGTCCAAAGATATTAGAAGACATCACAAAAATAATCTGACCAAGAGTCTCTATCTATATTTTTAATTTTCTTTCATGCCAGCTGTATGGATGAATTAATGAATACATTTCCAGATGTGTCTGAATGAAGCTGTAAGGAACATCGACGTAAAAGTCACCCATGTCTGATTTTCAAAAAGGCTTCACTTTAACAGATAGATGAAGCCAGCAGTGTTACGTAATACCTGTCTGAAAATAGCTTTATTGTAAGCTTGTTCCTATGTTAAAGGAAGAGAACGATTGTCGTTTCTTAATGTAGCTTTTGCACTCTCTCTAGTTATTTAATTACTTTCTATAATGATTACGGGATTCTTCAAAATCCATACTAATCTTTAACTCTTAGCCACGGCATCTGCTGCCGTTACATCACTCAGTTCCCAGTTAATCTTTGTCTGTCTCGTCTTCCCCTTCTCCCTCCCAGAATGACCATCTTGCCACCGACAGACAAGCTGAAGATCCTGCTGAACAAAGTCAAGGAGTTCCACCAGAAATTCACACAGCAGTATTCTTAAATGTCCACACCTCCATCCTCCGTTCACAAAGGGAGGAGCTCCCCAACCACGACAAAAAGAACTCAGCCAATCAGAATTCATCTGTCACTAATAAGTGCCTTTCCTACGGCGGCTCTGGTGGTCTCTATGATGACGCACTTCAGCCTCCACCGCTATCTCCTTTGGACATTCACAGACGGTAAACAAGGCACTGTTTTGTGTCAGAAAACAAAACAAAACTGGAGATGAAGAAATTAAGACACGTGTCAGTTTGGTACAAAAAAATGTGGTTTCACCCTGTCGTTGAGCTTTGAAGGATGTACAGTATGTACTGTAGTTCTGTGTATTTGTGAATATGAGAGATAGATTGTCTATGTGAATGCCAAGCTTAAACAAAAAGGTACAACTAAAGGAAAAGTGATGCTGCTTAAAAGTTTGAGTGTACAACTGGTTGAAATATTCCATTCCTGCAGGCAGTACTTGACAGAGAGAATATGCAGAAAAGTCTCAATTGCATGATGATTTTGTAGAATCAAAATAAATGTAACGGTGTATATTATGTCTCGTTATTTTGGAAAGAGCTGTCACATGTGTTTAGAGTTTATTGTAACACAAACAGGTAATTTTCCTGTGACTGAACATTTATGGAAGACTGTTATGGCACTATGGTTCTTCTTAAAACCACATTTTTGCCATGGAAGGTGTCACAAAATATCACAAATGCATCATCCGACATTATTTCTTTACATCTTCAGCTTTCATTAATCGAGGGATAAGGCAACAAACTGTCTAAAACAGATATTTTGTTGCTTTCTAACCTCCATTTTCATTCTGCAACATAAACATACAGCGGTTTGTCATTTTCCATCAGTGTATTCATTACAAAGGAGAATATTTCCCTCACAAAATGTTACTCATTGAAGAGAACAGGAGGGTCAAATTTAAAGTGAGACTGTGTAAAAATAACAAATGCTCAAGTCATTACACAGATATTTGTTCTGGTATGACCCGTAGCTTATGTGCAATTTTATTGATTTTGCTGTGTCACTGACATTATGACTCTTATATCATATAGTGTACTTGAGCTACTGTTACACCACATTTTAGCATGGCTCATAAAAATATAAAAAGTTAAGTCAAGAAATTGACACTGTGGCCATTTTAGGTTCTGTCAACGCAGGCCGCCTAATCACGATGTCTTCAAGGCAACCGACTTGAGCTGCATTTCTTTCTTTTTTGTAACTTGGGGCAACATTAGTATTCGTTTGGAGTCTTGTTTCAGGCCTCCTCATGGATGTAAGTCCAATATTCATTCTTTTACGTCCTGAGGAACTCCTGAGGAAAGTATCTGGCTCTTTAGCTGCTCCACCATGTTCACCAGCTAGTTCCTTGTCTGCTGTTTGGTGCTGTGCATGTAGAAAACAGTGGGTTTATTAAAGGGTTTGTTTTGTTTTGGAAAAACAAGGTTGATGATAGACATTAAAGCTGCAAGCTGTAAAACCAAAACAAGTTATAAAGCTCCGTAGAGCTGCGGGAAACTGCTTTGTGATAATCCTCTGTGGGTTTGTCACAGAAAGCAACACCTTTCACATGATACAGATAAAAACAAAAAACAAAAATTTAACAAGCAAGCCATTATTGTTTGCACCAGGAGGGTATAGAAGTTAAGGACTGTGTGCTAAACCAACTTAAGGATTTGTCCTCATCAGGAGAAGCTGAACTCAAAATTAGCTATGAAATGTGGACAATTTCCACTTCAGCAGTAAAGAGTGAGTTTGCTCCTCAGACCTCACACACACACACACACACACACACACACACACATACGTCTGTGAGACGGGCAGCTGTCTGCACACTGCTGAAAACTGTCACCTCTAATAATGATGTTGTTCGGCTTGATTTCGAGCTCAAAAGGCTGTACGTCTCTATTAATCTGTCATCTATTTTATTGCCAAGTGTGCAGTTTCCGAGCAAGCCTGGATGAAGGATGGTACTGCAGGTTATGTGTGTGTGTGTGTGTGTGTGCGTGTGTGAAGGGTATAGAGATTGAAAGACTGTGTGTTAAAGTGAGGCATGTAGTTTGACGGTGTTTTCCACTCTCTTCCTCTCGACTCCACAGTGGCTGTCAGCTCTAATTATCTTTGACAATGGGCCTCCTGAATCCTAATTATACTGAGCTCTGTCTTTCCTGGAGCTCCTCACCATTCACTCCGGCAGCATGACGTGCTCACACGTTCCAGTCCTCTTCACCCTAAATTAATTGGGTGCGTTTGCGTTTTTTCTCTCATCTCTTGACATCTTTTGGGAATCAAAGGTCATCATTAGTTCGGGCGGGGATGTAGGGCGACAGAGAGACAGTCATGCATCAGACGCCAGCGCTGTCATGCGGCTGTCCGGGTTAAGACAGTGACCAGTCTATATTCACTGTGTGTACAGTCTTATATGAGGAGATTCATTTGACTGATCAGAACAGCTTATTGAGACTCGGAAGCGTTTGTGAAAAGACAATTATATTGTGTTCATTATTCTGTATGTGTGGACAGTGATGACCATAAGAGTCTTTTAGCTGGTCCACGTCTTAACTTTGGCTGGAATTTAGCATCACAGACTCCACAGAAAATGTCACATAACGCTCACTAAAGGAGTTTGATATCTTAATTCTTAATTAATGCTTTTCACTTAAACTGTTCAACAGGAATTTATTATTAAAAAGGATAACAAAAAAAATACTTATCATGCAGTGATACTACACACAAAAAACTGACATTGTATAAACTTATAGGCTAAACATAGGAGCTCTCTGAAGGGCTAATGATGCTTTGTGAATAACTTTTATCTTTACCTTTATCTAGTCTTAAATGTAAAGGGAAATTCTTAGAAAATGTCATAAATCTAAGAATTTTCTTAGAAAATGGTCACAAGGAGCAACTCTTTGTACTAGGAAGCTTTATGAATGCGGGCCCTGGTTCTTTAGCTGTTAAAGGCTCCACTGTGTTCACAGGCTAGTCTAACTTTGTCTGTCTGCCCTTTGACGCTGGGCAGGTATAGCGTAGAGCTGGATTTTATAGGTTTTTATTGAAAACAGCTGCTTGTCTTGTCTGGAAATTGAACCAACCCAGTAAAGTTGTGGGCAGTAAAACCAAAACAGAACGCTAAAATGCTCCGTACAGCTGAAGGAAGCTGCAGAAGTCGGGTGATAATTCTCTGTGGGTTCTTCACTATAAGAGACCCCTTCACATTAGACATAGTCATGTGACTCATTGTTAATGTAAATATCTTGACTGGAGCACCTTTAATGAAGGTATGTCAGGAACATACAGATGGAGAAATACTTTACTAATTTATTAGCCTAAAAATGTAATCACATTTTAACAAACTGAGTCTACAAGTAATTGAATCAGCTTATAAAATGCCCACCATGTGGAACTCCCTTTGGTTGCTAAAAACCCCAAATTCCCATCATCTTTCCATGATTGCATTTTTTGTTTTATTCATTTCTTGCTGGAATGAATTGGAGGGTTTGTCATGTCATTCATACGGAGTAGTGTCAGGTAAGATATGTCTGTGATTTCCTACATTTCTGGAAGCACTCACCACTTATTGTTCAGTGAGGCTAACCTCACCGATTTGGCAACAACAAATAAAAAGTGTGCAGAAATACAAAATAATCCAGGTCTGTTTCTATGTTTGTCCTGCATGTTATCATTATGCTGCAACTAAAATGTGGTGGAAAAGGAAGTGATGCATTGTGGGAAGTGCATCACCAATCAGCAGCTGCATTGTTTTCTTGAAGGTATGACGTGTGGTTACTACCTAAGGTTGAGCTAAACTCTGTTGCAATCAGCATGTTGAACACAATGATTTACACTAAGTTGCTGTGTAATTACAGATCTGAGGAGGGAAAGAGATTTCTGCTTCCCCTGTCATGTGATTGGCTGTAGTTATTTCTGAAGGTGCGTCGGATTCATATCCATACAAGATTTAATCTTTCCATATCACATTGAAATCAAAAGTCTTAAAATCAAAAACTACAACAATGGCAACGTTGAGTTAAGAGGAAATGGAAGCCAGAGAAGTGGTCGAGAAACACCAACCTGCAGAATATAAAAGCAGTTGATCGACATTTTGGGAAATACACTTTTTTGACCTTTCGTTCGATGAAAAGGTTGATAATGTTCTCATCTGTCTGTTAAATTTAGGGCTATACCACCAGAAGCCAGTTAGCTTAGCTTAGCATAAAGACTGGAAACAGGGAGAAACAACCAACACAGCCCCATCCAATAGTCGTAGAAATCATCCCAGTCCCAGATATAGTCTGGCTCATAACCGTCGCTACATTTCTGGTTTTGTATGAATTAAACAAACCAGTAATTAATTAGTGAGCTTTAGGCTTGCTGCTATGCTAATTTTGTTACCTTCAGACTGAGACCCAGACTAGCTGTTTGCCCCTGTTTCCAGTCTTTGTGCTAAGCTAAGCTAAATGCCTTCAAGCTTCAGACAGATATGAGAGTGGTGTTCAGCTTCTTGTCTACTCTCCAGGAGAAAGCAATTTAGCAGATTTCCCAAAATGTTGAACTATTCCTTTAAAGTGCCTCTGAAAACAAAACCACAAAAAAGGTTGCAGTCTTGATGTAAATATTTAGTTTATTCAATGCATAAATAATAATATATTTAGTTTTTATGAAGGCTGCACATCTTGACCTCAGAAATTTTACCAAAACAAACAAATCAGTTGAAAGTTTTAGTGGACCTTGAGTTAAGATCTGAAATTAATATTATGTAACTTATTTAATGCACTATGTAACGCTTATTCCCATATTCATGGAGTTTAAGAGTCGTATTTTCAAAAGATCTCACAACTAACAAAATAAATCATCATGTGTTGTTGATTCAATAGCGGGCTTATTGTCTGGTATGTTGTTGAACTCTATGGGTATTATAACCCATATTGGTATACAAATTAATAATTAAATGGGGTCATAAGTCTTTTATTTGATATTTGCAAACTTTATCCTTCTGAAATGTAGGTTAAGGTTACTATTAGTCCTTTTTCTTTTTCTAACTTCTACAACATGTTAAGAGGTCATTCACACTTTCACATGACACACTCAAGTCAGAAGAAGGGCAGATAAAAAAAACTAAGAGAAAACAGTGAGAGGGAGGGAGTGATGATACAGAGATTGGGTGATAAATCTTGTTCTGATCATGTTTCTCTGGTGCCCTCACACCTCAGTCTCTTTCTTGAGGTAATTAATCAATCCCAGACTGGAGGCATTGATCCGCCTCTTGCGGCCCTCGGTATGTTTACACTCCTCGATTGTATTTGCCACTAAGCCTCTCGCTGCCGCTCAATCTCATCGGCAGAAAATGTGACACCCCACCCTCTGATGCCATCAGCGAAACGGTGCATCGATTGACATCTCGATGAAAATCAATCTACTTATTTTTTTTGTTGCATGGGGGATTTGGTTTTGTTATAATCCTTCATTGTAATCCTGAATTCCAGGTTGCAATACATAAAGTTTTATTGTGAGCAATCAAAACACTCCTTGAATACAGGGACAAGCATTTCCCCTGAGACAGTTGCACACACGTCTACACTGTTTTACTCAAGTATTTTCTTTTTTCTCACAAGTATAAAGCCATATAAGAGGCTATTTTAACTATTTTTATAATTTGCAATATAACCAGTGGCACTGACCCTTTAAATACATTATGATTAATCAGCCAGATTCTCAGATTGCCTCCTAAACCAGCAGTGGAAGAAGTATTTAGATCCTTTACTTAAGTAAAAGTAGTGGCACGACAATGTACAATATACTCTATTAGGTAGGAGTCCTGTGATCAAATCTTAATTTTAAAAAAGTACACAAGTATTATGAGGAAAATATAAAGTATTAAAGGTAAAATTACTCATTAAGATGGACCCTTTCAGAGTGTTATAACAATATTTTTATTATTCCCTTTAAAACGTAGGCAGGAAGTCAATGTTTTAGTTGATCGAGGTGGATTTTATCTAATGAATTTACTATTTGGTTGTTCAATAAAATAAAAGCGTATCATATTTTTTAAGAAGATCATATATGTTGTATATAAAACCTTAAACTGCAAAGTAACTAGTCACTAAGGCTGTCAATTAAATGCAATGGAGTAAAAAGTACAATATTTTCTTCTGAGATGTAGTGGAGTAGAAGTATAAAGTAGCATTAAATGGTAAAGTACCTCAAAATTGTATTTAAATGTAGTACTTTAGTAAATGTACTCAGTTACAGGTCCTCAATGTAAACCATAAGTTATCCAATGCATTTATCACATTTTTTTAATAATGTGTTCTCCATCTTAGTTTTTTCTTCTCATACTTCTTCCAAACTGTGTGTGTATGACTTTCTATATTGTAACTGAGCCTCTCACAGGATCATGATTCAACATATTATTCGCAGACCGCATGTGAGTGATGACGTGTTTGGCTTCGAGCTCCTGCTGGAGGACAGGAGGACGCCGCAGAGAGGAAAACATGATACTTTAATTGAATTAGTAGCATGAAACGCTGCTGTGGTTGTACACACTGATATGTAAACTACAGCAATCAGTAGCATTGTTCAACCCAGTGAGCTTGTAAAACTAAAAGGACAGCTAAGAGAAATAAGAGCATTTTAAATGTTTTTATTTTACTGTAGTATGTTATGGGACAGGTGTGTGTTGCAGGGCTCAAACTGCAGTGGTTGCATCTCTTGAGGAAACTCCAGGTCACACATTAGTTGTCCACAAAAGCCTAATTAATAGCAATATGACTTGTAACATGAAAGAAATAGGCAGGTTGCGGCACTAGATTTGAGAAAAATGACACAATATTCAGAAAAATACCTGAAACACGGTGATGTACATGGAAAACAAGTGAAACATTCTTACGGTGTTGTCAGTTTTGTGTCACTTGTTTCAAAAAGATGAGTTTGGTGACAGACATTACTTGATAGAGTCGAAGGACATTTTACAATTTGTGCGATAAGTGTGACTGCATCTTAACTAGATATTATACTCTTTTGTAGTAGGAGACAGTTTTCTTACTTCACAGTTTATGTTTGTATGTATTCTCTTTGAAAAAAGAGATTTAATGTCAATCTGAAATGAAAATATGAAAAAGCAGGGGAGTATTGCAATTGTTTACGGCCTGTTTTAATGAAATTCATAAACTTCCCTCTAGGAGGCGCTAGAATAACCACAGCCAAAAGTGTTTCCACTCTGAAAGCCTTTATTACTGATTAATGATTTTTTCTTTACAGGTGTCCTGAAATGTACTTGAAGCTCTGCATAATCTGTGTTGTATTTGAATTTTTACTTGTCTTAACTTTCCCTCATGTGGAAAGAATTCACTATATATGTATTTTTGAGAGCGTACTCGTTGCTTTTATTCATTTACAAATCAGAATCAGAAGTGTTTTCCTTCATACGTCCGTGCGAGAACAGAGTGCAGTGAGAACGCTTCCACTCACACAATGAAGAATGAAAAGAACAGCGGCACACTAACACACAAATCAAAATAAAGGTTTCAAAATAATTGTTTGCTTCTCAACTGGAAGCAAATAATGAAATCAAACAAAACAATCGCCAATCACACCTTGATTTTCACTTGAATGAAAAGCACTGTTCTCCGGTATGAAACTAAAGTCCCACCCTGGATGATTGCGATTGCTTCTCCATCTTAAATACAGTACAGGACCAGCTTTGAGTGGGTGGTGTGGTAACGCATTCTGTTATCCCCCCCCACACCCCCCGCTGAGCCCAGCCCAGCCTTTTCATTGCCTTTTCTGTGGGAAAAGAAAAATAAACACTCAAATTCTGAAAGAGCAGAAGGTGTGAAAAGTACTGAGGGACATACATCTTATCGCTGCCTGGCACACATGGTGTTTTATCAGTTGATAAACACTTGGGTGTCAATGGTCACATAATATTTCTGTTTATATTCCTGGCTGGTAACGACGTCCATTCAGTTTCCTTTCCATTCACCACGTAAATTCTGAGACAATCAAACCTGTCTGGGCTTTGATTGTCATAACCACAACTGAACCCTGCTTAGCCACCCAGGTCAGGCTACATAAATGTCATACATATTTCATGCAGCATCACAGTTATCTGACAATGGGATTTTTTTTTGTGAATTGAAATCACGACTCATATTTCATTAGACACTCGGAAAGCCTCCGGTCTGCGGTCAGATGGGCTGTATGTTTTATTCATGTCCTCTGAACATCTGCTTGTCCGGATGTCAAAAATCATCAGGCTCCCCCAGGACTCCTGCCCGACTGGTTGTAAATGAACTCCAAAGTCAAGACTCAAAACAACCTGTCAGAGCTCTCCACGACCGGAGGAATCTTTCAATACAGAAGCGGAGGTGAGCTGAGTAACTAAGATCTTGTGCTGGGAAAGAGTGATGAAAGTCGACGTTAGACACGACTTGAGGTCAGAAATAACAGAGATAAAAAATGTGCACTCTGATTCAGTTGGTGTGATACTGTGAAATGCTTTCTAATACAAGTTGTGTCTTCTTCCCACAGCTTTTGGTGTATTTTGACACTGCTGTTCACTCTGGCTCCCGGTCCACAAGTCTCCCTGAGTCACTGGAGGCTCGTGCCAACTGGAGGGAAAGAGCCTGACCACTAACAAGTGCTCACTGACTCATAGCCGCCACAGTATGTCCCACTGTGTTTGTGTGTGTGTGTGTGTATGAGTGTGCATGTGTGTCTTTATATACTATTCTATTATATACTTTTCTATTTCTCATTTTGCACCCATCCCACAGAAAACGTGTGGTCTTTTGGAAATGATAATGTATTTTAGCTCACATGCAGTGCCCTCCAAAACTCAGAATGGATAAAATAAAAACTTTTTTTCTCTTCTTTAGGAAATTGTTAGAATTTTACTCCGAAATTTTTAAATTGGCATCCATTGTTGCAAGACAATATTTCATAATTTGTTGCAATTTGACTTGAACTGCACTAAAAAAAACATCCATTAAAATCCCTATTCTTGTGTTTTTTTTGACGCACTTTAAAGCTGTTCTGTGCTCTGAATGAGCCTTAACCCATAAGAACCCATGGTGACACCAGTGTAACACACACTTCAAAGGCCCCAGAATCTTCCTTATACAGCTTTGTGCTTGATCTCAACTCATTAAGTCCCTGAGCGACATATACGAAACATCCTGGTGTGGTGGTCATGTCACAGTCATGTGACTGTGACTGGTCGGGACCTTTTCAACATGTAAACACAAGTGAAGGAAGCAACTAATTTCAAAAAGCCTGTATTTTGATACTAAAGGTAAGTTAAAACCCATTTAACGATTCTAATACTTTAATGTGTGTCCTGTATACAGTCAACCTCTTTTGACCATATTTCTTGAACAAATTAATATAAAACAATAAAACAAGTAAATTTACCATAAACGCCCAACGTAACGTATATGTACCATCGCAGATCTTTGACATTAAGGGATAGTATAAAAAAAACCCATCAGAAATGTCTTCAATGTGGTCCACTTGGTCTGTGGTGTATTCCCCATAATTTTCCTTTAAGGGGAAATGGGTCTGGGTTCTTATGGGCTAATTTCACATTCATGGGTATTATCTTGAAACTGTAATTGTAGCAACACCTGCTGAGGCACAGCAATGCTTTGAGCTAAAACAACCGTGATGCTAACATGCTGATCATATACTGTATAAAAGAAGTGGACATTGCCACCTTGACCCATTGGTTTGTGGACTACCATTTTGAGGCCTCGAGTTTAGCATTTTGGCTGTCGGCATCTTGGTTTTTCGGAGCCAGAAGTGACTGCGGCGGTGTCCAAAATCATTCACTCATTCGCTACTGCTGACTCACTATCTAGGGAGTTCTATGTAGAGGACTATACAGTGAGCTCATCGGCAAAATTTAAAAAACGCTTTCGGACTCGGGTATCATCTTCTCTGCATCGTTAGTAACGGCATCACTGACGCACAATTTAAACGGCGGCTGGTGGAAAAAAGAACAGCTGATTCCTAAGAGTGTCTTTTAGTACAACCAAATGCCTCCAGATTGACAGAAAACGGAAGACTTGAAACTAGAGATTGAGACCATAAACTCATCGGGAAAATGTTTAGTGGTAATGAATCGAGTGAGAAGTAGGGTCATTTTCTCATAGACTTCTATACAATCAGACTTCTTTTTGTAACCAGTGCATTCGCCACCTGCTGGCCACTAGAAAGAATGCAGGTTTAAGGCACTTCTGCATTGGCTTCACTTTTCAGGCCTGGAGGTTGATGCTTGATGCTGATGCTTAGCAGGTATAATGTTCAACATCTTACTTTAATCCAATTCAATTCAGTCACAACAGAAAGTCATCTCATGACACTTTACAAATAGAACAGGTCTAGACCGACTCTTTATAATTTTATTACAGAGACCCAACAGTTCCCACCATGAGCAAGCACTTTGGCGACAGTGGCAAGGAAAAACGTCCTTTAGCATGTTAGCATGCTAACATTTTGCTAATTTGCACCAAACAGAAAGTAGTATTGACATTTGACCTGATGATGGTGCTAGTTAAAAGTTAAGGGATCAATAAAGTTATTGCAGTTCATCCTGAGGGGAACATGTGCACCGAATTTCATAGCAATCCGTCCAATTGATTTGACTCAAACCCACAAACATCATGCCGACACCGGAGGAAAAGTGAGGGGATCACGAATGCCTTTATGAAATTTCATGGCAATTCATCCAATACAGCCATGCCGCTAGTGTGTAAACATCTTTTTCTGGTGGCCTCCCATGACAAATTTCACCCAGGATAAAACTACATGCATCTTTATAATGGGATAAAAAAAAGTTATTTTCTCCAAATTTAAATACCTTGACCTTCCATAAGGTAACTATGTTTTCCACTCGACACTCAAAAAAATTTACTTCAAACTTAAACTTTAAACCTGCATGAAATAATTTTTGGCCATTTGGTGGCAGCTGAAACAAGCTTGACATACAGCATGATCACCTTATAATTGGTATGGCAAACATGTTAGCAACCAGTCATCCATCCAGCGGATTTGGATCATCATTATTCATTTGGAGTCGTGTTTCTGGCCACCAGACGAATGTAAGTCCAATATTCACTTTTCTTTTAGCTCTGTTTTGGTCTCCACCAACTCATGAGGGAAAAACTTGGCTCCTTAGCTACTAAATGTTTCCTTGTGTTCATCAGCTTAGTCACTAACTGTGTCTGTCTGCAGTTTAGTGGTGGGCAGGGAGAGTACAGTGGATTTATTGTTGCTTTTTCATTGAAAACAGCTGCCTGCTGTGTCAGGATATGACACTGGTGAGAAAAAAAGATCCTAAAAACACTTTGAAGGGCTGAGGGAACTGGGTTCATCACTACAAACAACAACCTGCACATTACACATTGATCATTGATTATAGCAGCTTTATAGGTCACAGCTCGTGGTTACATGATATTACTCAACCCATCTATTCTCCAACAATCACAAATACTAAAGTTGCATGGGAACCAGGCCTCGACTTGACTACCCCTGAGGTCCCTGAGGCCAAGGATGGATCCTGTCATTAATCACATTCACTCAGCAGTCAGCAGCAACAACAGGCCATATGCTCTGGAAATCATTTCTGGACCTCAATATTAAAATTGTCATTGTTAGCTTGGAAGGCTGCTTGTCCTGATTAAGGAGGCCATGATGTGTCTTCAAAATGAGAAACTAAAACTTAAGTCTTTAGATGTATCACTTGAAAATATCATAAAACTCCGTTTCTCTCTTTATCGATTATGTGGAGAAGCTCTTCTAGCAACTTGACTGCAAATGTTCTTCTTGAGCAGACATCTTAATCTCTCTGTCTGAAGTGTCAACAACATATACGTTCTATTTTTCTTTTTTTTGTTTGTACATTGGTTTTGCCTTGATTCTTTAATCCTTTGCAGCATACTCCTATCTCAGTATTTTTTTGTGCTCAATATTGTCTTTTTGAAATAGGATAAATCTATAAAAAAAGTCTGAGGAGAATAATTATAACAAAACTTGGTGAGTATGAGAAGCCAGATGAGATCCATAGAGATAAAACCTTTGATTTGAGCGTGTTTTACTTAAAGCAAATAAATGTTCCTACTTTTTTAACAATTTCTTCTCTGACAGAATAAGATCTTCAATATTTGTAAAATAATACAACTCATTATTTCTTAATTGTTACATCCCTTTTGACTACATCTTTCTAAGAGTGTCACCGGTTCTGTGTGGCACTTTTTGGAGATCATGATTCAAGAAACACTGTTGCATTTGTGACTTTCATATAATCTCATTCGGGCTGCAATCAAAGCCTCCCTCCTCCCAAAACAAACAAGGCTATCTGTGTTTTCCCCTCCTGTTCATCTATCTCTCCACCTGGCAGTGAGGTGCCATCGACACCGAGTGACAGCCTCTGCATTCATGAGCACATCATCATCTGCCCTCCTCACCAACACTTAGCTCTTCATCACTCACACCTTACAGAAGTTTTACCTGGACACAACATTTTGTTTTAAATCTTAGAAATCAACATGGACTGTTTGGATCATTTTATGAATAAGTATTCAGTTGTGCATTTTAATCACGGGTTTAGGCTAATATCACAACATTACAACCAGTCAATTTAGATTATTTAACTTACGTGGTGAATGGTGAATTCCCAGTGGTAATTAATTAAGTGATCTCACCCCATTTTCCTTAAAAATCCCTCCACATTCACTCATTTCATCAGTATATTTGTGTGAAGTCATCCTTCACTGCCAACTCCTAGTGACTCCCTCCTTCCTTTCAGTGGCTCTATAGATTTTCTCCAAATGATAAATTGGACAAGGGGAGCCACTGAGGTGTGACCAGGTGCCAAAGGAGTATAGCTTTTTGTCTTTAATGGGCCTAATTATGCTTAAGACCTTTAGAGCTGTTTGGATACGTTCTAATAAGGTGTTGTGGGATGTAACGTTACAGTAATCAATAGAAAAATGCTTGCATGCATGCTGTGTTAAAACACTGCTGAAATGATACAAACGAATGCTTAAAATAAAGCAGTCACGTTTCAGAGCTTCAAAGTTGCATCAGTGTTTGTATGTTTTTCACTTTCTCTCTTTTGATTGAAGAAATGCATGGAGTCTATCCCATCCATCACCTCCACCCCTCCCCTCACTCTCCACACACAGAAGCGGGTAACGGTTCATTTCTAGCCCATTCTCTCCTCTGGCACCGCGGTGGGCAGAAACTTGTGCAGCGGACTTTGTGCTACATCACCACATAACGCAGATTGTGTAGTTTTTCCTTTCAGAAAGTCTTTCCTTGATGTTTTTTTCATGCGGTGAGAAAGTGGAGATGCATCAGTTGAACGGACACTGCAGCGCGTGAAAAGTTGTGGATGGTTACTTTTGCGCATCAACATTTAAAGGACTATTTTATCTCCAAAAGTTGCAGTGTAATACAAGAGCACGTGAAATTCTTCCCTCTGCAAAAATATCGCCCGCAAGCAGGCTGGAAGACCATCCACTCCGGAGAACACAGCGAACCCGCAGAGCGCAGATGATCGCAACTGGTGTTTGTGGTGTCGCGCTGGTGCTGGTGTTGGTGGTTCTGATCCCGGTCATGGTGAACACCGCCGGGACTCCAGCCCGCTACGAGATGCTCGGGTCCTGTCAAATGGTGTGCGACTCTCACGGGACCGCGGCCACGGCCACGGCCAAGGCAACCAACCCGATCAAAGACAACCGCCTGGTTCAGTCGCTTCCGACGTTCATCCAAGGTCCTCAAGGAGAGCCAGGGCGCGTTGGGAGGATGGGTCCGAGGGGTCCGGGTGGCGAGCCCGGGCCACCTGGACCTGCTGGTCCGCCCGGAGAGAGAGGGGCACCGGGTCCACCGGGTCCACCCGGAATAAATGGACCCACCGGTGCCATCAGCGCTGCCACTTACAACACAGTCCCAAAGATCGCGTTTTATGCAGGACTGAAGAAGCAGCACGAGGGATACGAAGTGTTGAAATTCGACGACGTCGTCACAAATCTTGGCAACCACTATGACCCCTCTTCAGGGAAATTCACCTGCTCGATACCGGGGATTTACTTCTTTGTTTACCATGTGCTGATGCGAGGCGGAGACGGAACCAGCATGTGGGCTGACCTCTGTAAGAACAACCAGGTAGGACGCCTCATGATATTATGCAACAATGTTTTCATTTGTTTGAGCTGTACTCTTTAGTCTTTGTTTACAATACACAGTGAGAAGACGTCATTTGATGAACAAAGTTTTACTTTTTGCATTTTTACGCACACGTTTTACGCACGGTTTTACCCAGAAAAACACGCAGTACAGCTGATGGAGCTGTCCGCGGTTCTGATTTCAAAATAAACACGTTTCATCAGCAGAAATGTCAAATTTGCGTTACAGGTGAGAGCCAGTGCCATCGCCCAAGACGCCGACCAGAACTACGACTACGCCAGCAACAGTGTTGTCCTACACCTCGAGCCCGGGGACGAGATCTACATCAAGCTGGACGGCGGGAAGGCGCACGGAGGCAACAACAACAAGTACAGCACCTTCTCCGGCTTCATGCTGTACGCTGACTGAAACGCGGAAAAGATCAGCTGAGGGTGGAAGAGATCTGCTCTGCATATAGCTTGCTTCACTGCTCATGCTCAATTCAATAGTCAGTTGGATTATTAGAGACAGAGCTCAACATTTCCATACTGCAAAAGAGTCCAAAAGATGAGGAGGACGACGTCATGCGGAAAAAAAAGAGAAAAGAACTGCACTTTGCAATGAAGAGCTTACAGTGTAATTACAGAATAATAATTATGACATTTTAAGTGTACAGCACTGAATTGTCCCCTTGTCACATTGATTAGTGTCGCTATTGCACCCTGAATGAACTGTTTAGCTTTACAAATTAAGTTTGCTGATATGTCAAACACACTGTAGCTGCTGTGGTAACACATACCGAGAGACTGAAAGTTCAATGTATTGACCTTTAGCACTCAAATATAGCTGCTAAAATTATACTCACATAATCACCACTCTGTCCACAATGTTGTTAGTCCATATGTGTGCTTTATTTTTTCAGAAATATTTGATAGTTGTTGCATTTTGAGTGAAAAATGTAAAAGCCGTAGTGATGCATGATTATTAAAAAAAATGACATTTCAACTCTGTGCAGCATAAAAACACTTTTAAGAGAAAACAAGTCTGTAAAGGGCCATTCTGATGTTCATATTGAAGCGCTGTCACCAAATGATCACTGTAACTCATTTTTCTTGTCTCAATATGACAACTGGTTGGGGCAACAGGGTGGTGTGGTGGTTAGTCACCATCACAAAACTGGACAGTCACACTGACGGAAATGTTTCCTCGAGCTCGACGACGGACATCGATCTGCCTGCTGGTCGCTAAGCCCCTCCTAATAAGACTGTCGGCTAATGTGCAAAACATTATGTAAAATTCAATCCTCGGGCTCACTTTGTAATCCTCTCAGAAGATTAATCAAAGTTAGGCTACATAGTTGTTCGCGGCGCACTGTGGCGATCATGCCATTGATCATGTGGTGAAGTCACCCTGTGAGGCCACCTGTTCCCAGATGAGAGGAGAACATGTCCTTCATCTGGGCCTGCCAGCCAGTCAGCCTCCCATAGACACCCAGACACCCACTGAGGGGCAACAGGACAACTCATCTAACAAAGCCGCATTGTGTCGAGAGCAGAGCAGCATACTGATTACCAACAAGCTCATTATTTTCATCCCGTAAAAAACCTGTTTGCAGAAATGTCACTTACAAATACAAAGAAAACATCTGTGACATTGACATTGAAAAAAATTGATTAGCACCATATTTGTGAGCACCACTGTAGACAACACACCTCCAGAGAAAAGAAGACGTTAGTCTTAGATTCACACTTCTGCAGATAAGAAAAAGCAAATTTTTTTGGTGACATAAATGGGACCAAAACAAGACTGCTAATGAGAGGCACTGTGATCCTGCAAATCCACTTTATATAATTAGCTCAAAGTGAATACTGTATAATCACAAATATAAAATCGAGTTTTGATTAATGACGACCTCTACAAAAACTCTTTGAGCTGGATGAAACGACAGCCTGTAATTATTTTCCATTGGAAAGACAAGGTTACAAAACATTTTCCTACTGTATGCTGAAAAATTTAACATTGACATTAAAGACTGATTCATGCACAAACACTGCAAGCTCATTGGTTTGAGGCTCCAAAAAGCACACTGTGATTATTGCAAAGATCTGAGTATTCATTGTGGGGTGTTCATCATCTGAAGATAAAATAATCTCTACGTCAAGACGCCTTCCTTTGGGTCTTTTTAAAGCTTTACTTGAAGGTCAGCCAGCGTTTCGGGTTGTCGATGAGGATCTTATCCACCTGGTGCTGCGAGATGCCCCTCATCAGCATCTTCGGCACAATGTTGTTCAGGATGTGAGAGTAGCCGTGGCCGCCGTACTTTGTGAGGCGGTTCTTGGTGTGGATGTCGTGCGCGACCACTATCTTGTCCTCGTAGCCCTCCTTCACAAGGAACGCCAAGCTGAGCGTGAACAAAGAAACGCCTTGAACACAACACAACTGACATGTTTAGTTACAGAACGCACTGTAACTGCCAATCTTGGCTTCACGTGTTGTTAAACTCGTCTTTCGTATGTGCGGACAAACATCTGACCAGAATGTGAATACTGCGAGCAGCATCGCTCATTCGTCACTCTGCCTGTTGACACACACTCCTCCCTCCGCTGTAGTGGGAGATTAGTGTCTCACAGTTTCTGTGGAAAAGCAGGAGGACAGGCTCTTTTCTCAACACAAAAAGCAGCATTTTGCTCCAAATGATAAACACCTGATGTGGACTCTCGCTCCACGAGCATGAATATGAATGGGATTCTCTCAAAGAAAGATGTATCTCAAATTTGAACACTGAGGTCAAATTAAAATGTCAAGCGTGGTCACACGTGCGTTCACTCCTGACACGTTTAATCACGGGGAAAAAAAAACGCACTGAAAAGACAAGTTTAGCGCATTTAACAGTGTTACTCACGCCTTCACTCTCTGGCTGTCACTGGGCATGTCCACCTCCAGGTTATACGGGTAGTTCAGCATCTCTGTTCCGAACAGATCATACTCCAGATAACTGCCCAGCTTCGCAAACTCCAGCAGTTCACCGTCATCAAAGATAGTCCTGCAGGAAGAGAACAGGAAGGCGATCAAGTAAATATGCTCCCAAGAAAACGTTTGTCAGTCAAGAACTGTTTTTCATTCTAAAACTGAAGGTATAGCATAAATATTACCACTAGTTCATGAAAACCACATAAAACCACTCTACAAATAAGGGTAATCTTTTCAGTTTTCACAAAAAAATAACCAGATTTCTCAGGTTAAACTGATTTACACACAGATTTTACGCCCATTCAATGTTTCCTACTGCAAGAGGACACTGATCGCTGCTGTTCACGGTAAACATGTTTTCCTTGCAACAAGCACAGCTCAGAAAATGAAGAGACAAATGACTGGAAAGCGCAAATTAGCCGATTATGCACCCCACTGCTTCTAAAAACAAACAAAGTGTTGTGTTTGCACTACAAAATTAGATTTTAAAATTAGATTTTCACACAAGTACTACTTTTCATATTTATTGATTATCTGAATACACACTGATAAATGAGGTTTGGTTTAATATCATCAATGATGAGCTACTCTTGTATGTAATGAATGGGGCTGAATGGTACTCATCTATGATTCAGGAATCACCAGCCTCATTTTAGCTACTAGTGTGACTTTAGAAGAATACATGAATATATTTTAACACATTAACTGTGAAACATTACTATGCGTATAGTCAACAGTGTAAGTGCTGTAACTGCCTCTACACTGTGTGCCATCAGGATCCATCATCTTATGACACCAAACAGGAAGAGGAGTGTTGTTCTTCCAGGACAGACAGAGCTACAGATATTCACGTGGGGGATGGTGAAATAAGGGAATAATCGTTTATTACGTATTTGTATTTAGCGAGGGGAAAAACAAATGTCAGGGAGTGGATGTGGGACAGGAAGTAGTGGAAAGGAAGTATTGTAACAATAAAAAGTTGATATCTAAAAGGTTTACACTGCCATAAAAAACTCTGTGATCACTTTATTTCCCCTGACTGACTGCTTTCAGGGACTTCTCACCTGTCAAGGTGTGACATGACAGTTTTGCCGATGTCACCTCCGGCCTCCTGGAGAATCCGGACGACCTCAGCCGGAGCGGCGGGATTCCTACCGGGGTGGATGATGACGGGGCAGCCGAGCTGGGCCTGAGCGTGAGCCGTGGCCCTCAGCACCTTCGTCTCGCTCTCTGTGATGGGCCAGCCAGTGCCGATCTCTCCGATCACACCGCAGCGGATGTCCGTGCCGTCGGCGCCGTGAAGCACTTCGCTGACGATGATGTCCGTGAGCTGGCGGGAGGAGGACTGAGGAGTTAGTTAACAGCAGGACGACATCACTCTCACTCAAAATTAGTTATTGACATATTAGAGCATTAAAACAGCTCTTTTCTGATTTCTTAGTTCTGTCCCTCTTGATGCACATGAACTGACCATGTTAGGTTTGAGTGACGATATCTAAATATCCATGAAGATAACATGCACATTCTCAGTTCGTCACTGCTGAAGGACCACAAAGACCAGCCAGAAACCCATTCAAATCAATGAAACGATACAGAGGAAGTCCTTGAACATAAACACAGAACGTGCTGAGAGAGTGGGTGATATATCACATTGTCAACAACAAATTGGTGCAGGACGTTCTGCCTGTCTTAAGACTGAGACATAGGCTACAGAACCAGTGGCAAAGTGACACACGCATAATGATCAAGTTTCCACAATTGCTTAAAACTTTCTGTCAGAAGTGTGTGTGCCAGATTTTGGCCAAACTGGCTCTCAGACTGGGCCACACCTTCTCCACACTCATTCTCTTGGTGGCCTCAGTGTGGGTGCAGTCCACATAGTACCCTGCTCCTGCGACGACGTGGACCCCGGTGTCCTTGGCCAGCTGCCTGAGGGTGGGCAGGTCACGGTCGATGCCCGTGGTGGTGTTCTCCACTATCGTGCCCCCGCCGGCCTTCCTGTAGGCCAGCAGCTCGTCCCGCACGGCGGCGGTCTCCTGCAGCAGCAGCAGGTTCTCGTGGCAGCTGTAGGGGTTTTGTCTCAGCCAGTGCATGTGCTGCATCTGGAACGGGTTTTCCGCCACCGCCTCGTCACCTGGAGGAGGGGGAAAGTAGCAGCACTCAAAGCTCATGGTCAGGTGCTCGTGGGTCATGGTGCGGCCCAGTTGGTCCGGATCCACCAGACCCAGGACGGTCTGGACCTTCCCTCTCAACTCTGACATGATTCAGGTTCAGGATTTCCAGCAATCTGAAAGGACACATATTATTAATTTATGTATAAATGACACAAATATCAGACGTGGTGACGTTTTGGCAGGTGTGTGCATCATGGTTACAGATCAGACAGGAGAGTGTGTTTACTGTAAGAGGCTCTGACAACTCATTGACCAGGTTAATGGGACGGTGCGGGCAGGAGAGGGACCTTTGGACTGCACAGTGACAGACCCGATCCATATTAAAACTAGGGTCTGTCTATTGAGAGTTGAGTTTATTTCTTCCCTTCCTAGCTAACGTTACTTGCTTGCTTTGCAAAACATCAGTATTAGCTGCAACATGGTAGTCGTTAATCTACAAAGAGCGAAGTAAAACTCGTGCGGTAAACTCTGCAGCACGAGGTGGGCGGATACTTAATAATACTTGAAGTTCATGGACTTGAATCCTAAAATGTATCTAAACTGGTTAGAAACAGTTTGCTGACCTTGTTTCTGCTTGTTGCGGTCCACGTCCACCACCTGCCGAACTCAAGCAGCTTCAGCGTCCATTAGTGGTTTAGCAGTAAAGTGCGGGAATCATCGCGAGAGATCGCGAGACTACAGTTTTGCTGACAGAATCATTAAAAGTCGTTTTGGCAGCAACAACTAACGTGGGCTGTAGATTACAAGTATGGACCAGAACCCTTATCCTTTATTGTTATTTTAATATTTAATACGTTTAATTTGATATATGGCAACAAACCATTGTTACCACTGCAACACAACATTATGAAGGCTTTTAACGCTTTCACGCATAGTGGTCACTACAGTGGACAGCTATTCAAAAGCTGTTTTCTTGTATATGCATGGGTTTTAATGGTGTAGTTGCACATCAACCACCACAGTGGACGCTAGTGCGTCATCCCATACACTGCCACCCACTGGCCAGCCATTGTAAGCGCAACACAAATGTCTCAAAACCAAGATGGCCAACGGAAGGCCAGAAACGCTGAGCAGCTCAGGAATACCTTGCCAATCCTTCTATAGTAGGAGACCCTTGCAGGTAAATAAAATTTTGGTAACATCAAGTAACAATTAAGGAGTAATACAATTGTTAAAATTTCCATTTTATTCATTGGTGTGTTAAATACATATTTCTTCAGTTGAAAACTCAAACGCATGCTGTCCATGCATGTGAAGAACTTTGTGTGAAATGAACATTTGAAAAAAATTAAGTTAAAATTTTTTTTTCATGCCTAAAGAGAAATAAAAACACTTCGTCAAAGTCCTGACTGAGGCTGTCATAATTCATGCATGAAAGGGTTAAAGTTGTAACTTATGGCTTTATTAGTAATGATAAATAATTTACCATACTTTAGTTAAACTGAGTTAAAAGCCATTAATAAGAACACATTTTTGGTTTTGAGGTTGTGAAAAATCTCTCTCTCTAAAGTCATTAATAAAGGGTCATCATGACATTTTAATGAGCCAACAGCAAACGTTAGTAAGTGATCTGTAACTATAAATGTCCCTAAGTCATTAATAAAGGGTTGGTACAAAAACCCATCAAGTATGCAAATGTTATAGATTATAAATATTATTATTATATTATTATGCTCTGCTGCAGTTTTCAGAAGGTCAGAGGTCAAAGGCTTTCATGCTGGAGGTGGAAAAACATTATTAATTACTTATAATTTGTCTATAAAACATTAGTGAATGATTTAATAACCATTTATAAAGCAACTGGTTACAACTAATAAACCCTTTATACAACGTTCAGCCCTGTAGGCACAAATCAAGTCTTATTACACAATTAAAAGCAAATAGATAACATATAACTGTAATTAGCTGGCATTTAAAAACTGGATGATATCAGTCTTGAGATCATGTGAAGATGATGCAGAGCTTGAGAGACAGACTGTGGCTCGTTCTGTTTCTGTGCTCCTCACCCAGCAGATGGTCTCCACAGCAGCATTTGGTCTGCTGTTGCAGGGAAACTGCCCTGTGAATAGTCACCATCGCACTGACCATCCCTGCAAATGGCCGAGCAAATGAATATCCACATACTGTGGAGCCTATGCCGTCCATTTGTCAGCAAGATGACTGGATAAAACTGGTTTAATTTGCTACACCATGGTGAAATTAACCTGCCAGGAGGAAGAACTGTAGGACTCTTGTGCACCCATCTATGGTCTTCTGATCAGGGCGTGGTGTTCCTCACTCCAGGCTCAAAACTAAAAGAGGTCTTTTGAAGTTGTGGCTCCTAAACTGCAAACACTTTTAGTAAGAAGCAGCTCAAAACCCACCAGTTTAGACTTGCTTTGTTAGGTTTTTTTAATATCTGTTCCCTTTATAACTCTGTTATATGTCTGTATGTTATGTCTTGCTTTTGTTCTTTGTTGTAAAGCACTTTGTGATGTTTAATGTATATGTAAATTAACTCTCTTTCTTATTAACCTACCTTTATTTTGCTGTGTGTCAATTATAGTTTGTAGGAATTTGTCACAAATGACATCAGGAATATGTACAAAATATAAAACTTCACAATCACGAAGATCTGCAGTACTAATATATTTAAAAGAATCAAGCTACACTACCGATGATAAGCTGAAAGACAAAATCAATCCAGTCACACAGAAAAACACAGACAAACAAAGCAATAGGGATGCAAAATTGATTTGCCAACTCAAAAATGAGACAGAGGTCTTATAGTAAATGAGTTTTTGGAGTGCTGTTATTCATACGTCCAGAGTACCATCCCACTGCAGGGTTCCTCATTAGTGACAAGAGATTGTCACTCTCATTCATCTGTGTGGCATGTTTCAGACGGACTGGAGATTCAAAAGGAGAGGGATGACTAAAACCACCTCTCCCATGTGGACAGACCTCCTGAGACGCAACTCAGGCGTTAACAAGAATTTGAGATTGATGCATAGTCCGCATACTATGGAACCATGTTATTATTTATTGGTATGGGTTTATTTTTCAGGCCTCTTATAAGAGCCATTAGATTTGATAACTAAACTCACCACTGAACTCACTTTAAACACTTCATTTTCTTTGTTCCTTTCTGCATTTATATATTTTAACATTTTTCTTCTGCAATGCACATCTTCATCCAGGTAGACAAAGTTTGCAACCTGAAGAGAAAGAGTCTGAATGTCCCAGTGACTGCTAGAGGGCCTGCCAGGATTTCAAGGCTCGGCCGAGTGTTGTGGTCTGGTGCCCTCTGCAGACAGAGAGGAGGCATATATTTTGCAGTTGCAGTTTTATGTCGCCCCTAGCAGTAAAATATCAGATTTTTCAAGTGACACAGTGTAGCCCACAGTTGTACTTAAAAGCAGAAATATGCACATAGTACATCATGCCTGAGGGGTGCTTTCAGTCAATCTAAATGACATGAATGACAATAAAAGCCAGTGGTTGACTGTGGTGTTCTGGTTGTTGTTCGTGGTCTTTTATCTAATTTTCACGCTGATTAGGCCGTCCAGAGCCTCAAGCGTTGGGAATCAAAAGGCGTGTTTGTTTCAATAAATAACAGTGAGATAATGAATTATGAGAACAATGAACCCGTGATGATTTGCAAACATCTCCTGTAATTACTACAGCATTTAATCAGAGACACATGTTTCCAGACAGGAAAATGTGACTAACATTACGCTTCAATTCCAGATTTATACAGTTAAAATGTGGGAGCATTTAAAGCAACTCTACTGTAACTTTCTGCTTCTGTTAACTACAGAGAAACACATATAAAGACTACAACGTACAAAGATTATACAGTAAAAGAAACAACAGATATCAATCAAACATCAGCCACAATTAGAGGGGAAGAAATCTGTTTATTGTCAGACAACTTAGCTTATACACTTCACCCCAATACATCACACTTACATGTGATTGTTGACCATCTAATTCCAAAACCATGAGCATTAATCTACTGCGATAACTGCCACCAGTCTTCTGGAAAGGTTTACCACCTGATTTTGGATCCTGGTTCAGCCACAAGAGCATTGGCCACTGATGTTGGGCGACAATGCCCCGCTCGCAGTCTGCGTTCCACTTCATCTCAAAAGTATTAGATATGGTTGAAGTCAGAGCGTTGTGCAGGCCAGGTGAAGTTCTTCACCAAACCCCTTTTCTGGATTTCTACACGGACCACACTTTGTGTAGAGATCTGTGGTATTTTAGTGGTGAAACAGGAAATGATTCCTCCCCAATCTGTTGCCACTATTTTCAGACATTTTATAGACTTGATTTTAATCAAGAAAATAATCTCGATAATGAAAATAGTTATCAGTTGCAGCCCTAAAACAGACATATTTAAAATGTCTTATTTTATTTGGCTCAGAATAAAGCAATGTATTGCAGTAGTAGTATCATTATGTTTAAAATGTCTAAAATGTTTGAAAGATGAAGAACTTCAGACAATTAACTCCAGTTGGAGGATGATCAAACAAATAAATGACAAAATAAAGACGTTTTTTTTTGTTTTGTTTTGTATATGTTCCTGAAAGTACAGACATACATAGGCTTTTTTTCTGAATTCCCAGAGACCTGTGCTGAATCCAATCTTGTTGGTGTGAAAGACACCATGCAGTTCCTGCGAAGTGTCATGCAAATCACTTTTCCACGGTTCCACATGACAAGCCAATGGTCTTCAAGTGGCTCCTCTTCATGAAGTGTTTTATATAAACCCTAACCGCAGAAACCTACACACAGCCCTGTGAGAACTCTGGAACAAGAAACAAACTTCATCATGGCTGTGAGGACTTTGGTTGTGGTCTGCGCTCTCTTTTTGGGAATGTGCATCATCACGAGCGGCAAACCAACTGAAATAACACACGCCTTCTGCAAGATTGTCTGGTAAGACTTCAACTATTTGTGATCAAGTGTTAGTTAGATTTGTTCCTTTAGCCGTGTTTCACACAGTGTGGACGCGGAGGGGAAATGAGATATAATAAGCCAAAAAAGTATATAAAAATACAAATAGATAGATAGATGGATTTACAATGATAAATTTTACTCTTTCTGTTCCCAGGTTGCTTGGAGTGCCGTGTGATCAAGTTAACATGGCCATCGTGACTCAGATTAAAGCCATGGGCTCGTACAAGGTGAGAAACTCGAAGAGGAATTTAGTTTCACATGGATTTATTTTGGGCCATGCAACTATAGTTTATACTGATTTGAAAAATCTTTTTCTGGTTCTAAACCAGCTTGGCCCAGTGACTCCAGCCCTCATTCAGGCCAACCACAGCTCTGCAGTCGGCCAGATGGAGAGTGTTAACTTCACCATGATCCCCACAGCTATGGCCCTGGGCTGCCGTGTAGAGGTGAGTCAGATACCTTTGCAGCTAATGCGCCTTAATTACCGTCTGTAAAAAGATATTCATTTTAGAGGCAATACAAAGAGTAATTTAAAGACATCTGTTAGTCCAAAATGTCATGAACATGTTTTATTTGGTTGCTGTTCAGGGTTCATCCATGTCTGCATTCTGGTACAGCCTGTTTGATAACGGCACCAACTACTGTAACCTCCACAACGTAATACAAGGTAGGTGGTTTTCACACACTGAGCAGGGATATTATTGTTGACTACTACTGCTTACTCAATTCTATATTTTATATTTATGCTTCCTAACTTGCAGTACCTTCTTTATCTTTCTTTATATTTTCTACTTACTAAGTTTATTGTTATGCACCAATATACCACGGCCAATTCCTTGTATGTGAAAACCTACACTGCAATAAACTTGATTGTGATTCTGATGTCGGCAATATTCTTACTCTTACATGGTTGGAAGATTTTCTAATCAGAGTCAGACTGTCTGAGGATTGTTAATCATTGTCTTTCTGTTTCCTGTCCCTACAGGAAGTGGACTCACCAAAGCTCCAGGCTTTGCGGAGTTCACCAACGAGTGGCTCTGCCTTGGATTTGGACTTTCTGCCTGTAAATAGAAACCGCTGTGAAATCTGAAATGCGTGTTGTGTCACGGTTGAAATTTCTGTCCTGTCATACAAATGAAGAGAATGGATTTACTAAATAAAAGCTTTGTTTGTGATGAAAAATGTTGTGTTCTGAATGCATGGCATTATTTCTGTTTTTAAATGATCAATTTGCTCATGGGACACATAGGATATAATAATATGAACACATGGAGCTGACCTATAGTGGTTAGATGTAATGATTAAATGTAATTACAGTACATTGTTTGTGAACTGAATTGCAAAATAAGAATTTACTAATTTTACATAAGTTTTTTGCTGACAACATCAGCTGATGGTGATGGCAACAATGATCGCACATCTAAACTTGCAACTCTGTAGCAGTTAATATTTGGCACCCATGATATGCTACTCAAGGAAGTGACTCACACAGGCCGCTATAATGTAAGTTCAAAGCGAGCCTATAAAGCGTGCAGACAGGAAACGTTACTGTTTGAATAAATGTTGGACTTTGAATACGACACCATTCTTGTTGCAAGACCTGCCAACGTCTCTAAGTTTGTGGTCGAACTTTCATGAACTTTACAGAAAATGGTGCAAGAGGCTAAACAAAAAAATAGTCCAGATGTGTGAGGAAGGAAAAATGTGATCAGAACGCTAATCGAGCAAAACATTTCCAGGGGCTTATCATGAAAAAGGTACTTAGGTAACTACTACTACTAAGTAAAGGTAGTAGTAAAGAAAGTAAATACAAATATCATTATATCAGTCTAAAAATCTCCAGTAATTCCGTCTGCTTATCAAGTCAAGGTTGAATAACTCTGTTCATAGGTACTTCCATTTTATCTTCATTTTTTAATGGAATCTGGTGTGATCATTTCTCTGTCCTTTCTTCTTTTTAACTAGACTGTAAAACAGGGTTAGACAAAAGGTCGCCCAGAGAATGACTGTTAAGTGATTATTCATACAAAATCCATGCTTTTGTCACGCTATCCACAAGACTCTTGAACACTAAAACTATTATTCATGCTCCATTTTCACTGTTTTGCTTCTCAAAAGAATTCCTGTCACCTTTAGGCCTCGTTGAGCTCGCTGGCTGCCCCAGCATGTGGAGGAGGTTGATCAACCGCACAGGTGTGTTACAAAAGGTAACTACTCACTCTTCTCTCTTTCTCTCTCTCTCTCTCTCTACTCTCCATGTTGAAAGACATTATATATATTTAGCTCATTTTGAAATATCAATCCTTGTTGTCCACAATAACAATATCCATACTACATTATGCAATTAGTTAATTTTTTTTATTTTTGCAAACATTCAGGCACATGTTTCCAGTTTACCTATAGTTGTTTTTATTGTTTTCACATTGAGCGGGTTTGAAATATCTATATATCTTTTAGCCATTATGTCCAGCTGCACAGGCTTTCTGTTTGTTGGTGATTCACTGGTCCTGATGTGTCTCAGGGGGAATAAAGAAATCATTGAATGTTACAAATCACATGTTTTTATAATCCAACATATGTAGACATCCGCTGCCGTCTTCTGCTGACTGTCAAGCCTCCTGATTCTGTGACGTTCCGCTTTGAGTCCAGCCAGCAAGGGAAAGTCATCTGACTTGTAAATGACCATCATAGATTTCACCATGTAAATCAAGAATATAGTGATTTCACAGAAAATATAAGAGGGTGGAAAATTTTTGAGAATGCATTTGTTGTTATTACCTCATGATGTTGATGATGATGCATGAAACAACACTTGCTATGTCAACAGGCCTATATATGCACACATGCTTGTTTTTAGATCTTATTTTTTTGTTTTGTTTTTATGCACTGAATTACATTATTTTCATGAATTGTATATTATATAACAATATGTGTGTGAATTAATTACATTTAACTGTATTCAATAAGAACTCTTACATTTCACATATCAATGACAAAAACATGAGTCAGACGTGCAGAACAGAGTCACAGGCAGAGGGTCTAATCATCAGCATGGATTAAATGTTTGCATACATTTTCAAAAGCGTAAAGCACGATGCAGCAAATGCACCATAAGAAATATATATTCAGTATAACTGCCAGCTTGTTAGTTTCTGCAGGTGGCGAATCCGTAGCCAAGGCAAGCCCATTCATTGGTCATTTCCATGAAGCCTGGAGCTAAGTTGAGGCCACTCGCTAAAATCAAAAGATTCATTCACATAAACATTGTTCAACATTCATGTAAAGTATTTCGTTTTCATTTGCACACACAGTGCATCCACAAAGAGAATAAACTAAAGTGTTTAAAGGCTCATTTTGGAATGATAACAGCATGCAGATAATTCATCTCTTTTAGAAAAGGACTCTCACCTGTCAACAGGTCGTAGAGGTTGCAGTAGTTGAGGCCACCATCAACAAGGCTGGTGAATGTGAGAGAAGAAGACTCAGCCTGTTTCATAAAAACAAAATATTTGAGTTTATATGTTATACTCTTAGTGATGGCTTGAATATTAGTGTGACTTACAGACACGCGGCAGCTGCTGGTCAGGATGGTGGTTTGAAGGCTGAACTCTATGCTCTCAATGTGCAGGTTGTCTGAGGAAGTGTGGCGGGCCTGGATAGATGCGTTGGTGGCTGAAACAAGCTGGAATGGAGGACAACACGGGTAAATATAAGTGGACGAGAGTGTCCACATATGTTTGGCCATACACTGTACTCTATGTTGGATACGTCAAAGGGAAAATCTCTGGCCAACATATTCTTTAGAAGAAGCAATATCACAGCGAAGACTTAAAATAGAGATTAAAGATTCATAGATGTGCTTTTAAAAGACTGTCCCCTGCTGTTATGATTAGTATCAGGAACAGTTTACATCCTCAACAGCTAACCTTAAAAACACAAAAGAAAGACCCACTGACAAAAATGTAATACACAAACTTGACCTTAACTTGAAGTTATTAATAACACTTATGATAATAGTTTTTTCTCATCTTAATTAAGGGTCTAAGGATACAGGTTGTTGTATGTTGTATAAACCCCTTTGAGGCAAATTTGTCATCTGTAATTTGATTTTCATTCAATAATTCAATAATGTTTGCAAGCACAGGCTAGTATCTTAAATTATGATGAGAGGAGAAACAGAAAAAGGAATGTTTCAACATCTGTATAAGTAAAGTATAAGTATATAAAATGACTTAAAGCCTCCAGAAAAACAATAAAACAACCAAACTTACTGTATAGTGACATTTTTCGCAGCCATTCACAGGACTGAAGGCTCGAATCTGTTCCAACAGTTTGGTGCCGACGTCAGCACAAGGCATCCCAAACAGCCTGGAGCAATTTTCACAGGACACATTATTCTTGCAGCAACAATTTGCCTCTGGCTGATGTTTTTATAGACTCTAATGTTTGGCATTCCTAGGTGACAGCAATTCTTTCTGAGCTTGAATACAAAGACACAAAGAAACCAGTGATAAAGGCAGATAAGTGAGTCTTACCAGAGAGTCCTGCAGAAAGCATGGTAAGGAACAGGTACGGGGCTGGCAGCTGGAGAGCCAAACAGTCCTGCAATGAGAGCAGAGGCCAGCAGCAGAGGACTCATGGTTGCAGTGAAGCAGGTTTCTTCAACTTGGAAAGTGAAAGTGTGCTGGTTGCTCGCTCTACAGAGTGAAGTATCACAAATCTGAGCTTGTGACTGAGCAAGTGGATACATTTCCAAAGAAAAATTAGATCTAAAAGGCTCGTCACGAGGGCCAGCGAGGCGGATTGAAATTGATCAGATCAAAGATATGAGCGATTCGTCTCTCCTCATGCCTCAAGTCACAGTGATAAGAGGTAACGCAAAGTTATGTGTGTTTGTTTGTTTGTGTGTTTACAGTGTTACATCATTTATAAAGGCAATAATGAAGCCCTGGGTCTGAGATGCAGCCCTGATAAAGAACTGGTATTGTAGCTTTTATACTATGGTTAAAGCACCAAAAATATTTTCTCTAAAATAATAATTATGTGACTTAATGAGCAAAAGAACAAAGCCAAAGTTAGAAAAAAAACACCAATGAAACACAAATAAAGGCACCACTTAAGACAAGAGGAGGCTGCCTTTTATTATCATCAGGATTTTACAAGGTATTCATTCAGTTTAGTTTTGTCTCCATAAGAGGCCATTTACATAAAAAAGACAAGCCTGGTAAATAAAAACTGTTTGTCGGCCCGTCATCTGATCGCTAACTTCCGTACAATCAACTGCATGTTACAGCGTGTCGTCTTGAGGCCGCTTGTCAGTGAGCAGAGAGGGAGGAGTTGTGAGAGCCGCACTTTAACTGGATGACATGCTGTTCAATCAGCGTGTCATTGATGTCATGTCACCACAGAGTAAAGCCAGGTCCTGTCCCGTATTACTGAATACCAATGCTTAAATATGGAGCATTGGCTACTTTTTCCTCTTGATTTTTGCCCTTACATCTTGTAAAACATATAAAATTAGTTTTAGTAAAATATTCAACCCAACTAAGTAATTTACACTGGAAATCAGCAGTGTGGCATGAAAACCCTGCGATATTACTTTGTACATGTTGTCAGGATCATAAGAGGACACTAGTGCAGCAACAGTCTAAACGATCTTTCCAAACTCTGGTAAAAATGAAATGCACACATGAAGAGAGCAAAATAAAGTTGAAACATTTTATTTGTGTATTTCTAGGGTACATACATCTTCTACAACAGAGTCTACTTAGAGGGGAAAGTTTCTAAAGGTTTCAAATTCAAATTGAACAAACAAGTAATCTCAGCATCGAAGCTTGTTAGGCTTTACAGGTGGCGAGTCCGTAGCCCAGACAAGCCCATTCATTGGTCATCTCCATGAAGCCCGGAGCTGAGGTGAGTTCACTCGCTGGAATCAAGACATTCATTCGCAAACACAAACGGATGGAAATTAGATCATTTCACGTTCATGCTTGGCATTCATAAAACAAAGAAGTCTCTGAAGTTTATATTTCAACAAAGCAAAGTAGAAGCACACTGATATAAAACATGAAAATACATCTGAAATAGTGTCAGCAGTCAGTTCATGTTGTCAAGTGATCCTGGCTCCTGAACTCACCTGACAGCAGGTTGTAGAGGTTGCAGTAGTTGAGGCCGTCATCGAGAAGGCTGGCGAATCCAAGAGAAGAGGACTGTGCCTAATAAATAAGAGAGTAAATTAAAAACAAAGACATGGCACCAATTTATACTAGGGTGTATGCATTGTTGCTAATGATTTCATCAGTGGTTTTCAGTTTTCAAGTGGAAGTTAAAATGAGCCAAAAGGTCATCAAGCCTGCAGTTATATTAAACATTAGAACAACAGTAACATGTAACATGTGTGCTTATTGTCCAGAATTATGTGACGCCCTCTTCCAGACAGAAGGAAGGTAAAGTGACAATGGTTGTTTTGTTGGCAACACACCAACTAAAGGAATTACTTAACTTTTGCAATAAAACTTTTCTGAGCAAAAGAGTGAACCCTTTATAAATACATCTTGTTACAACTACAATTTTATAAAAGCAACATACTGGTATATCCCTTTATATATACAGTATAATGGAAGTCACTGTTAGCCTCACTGATACTTACAAACACCCGGCAGCCTCCACTCAGTACGGTGGGGTTGAATCCGAAGATGATGTTTTCAGTCTGGAGGCCGTCCGGGGAAGTGTGGTTGGCGTTGATAGAGTTGGGGTTGGCTGACACAAGCTGAAACAGAAAACAACAAATCATTACACTAAATGTATTCATTCATTTTATACTGATATTAGACTTGATTTCTGTTCTTTTTACCCATCTGAAACATCATTTACATCAACAGAAGAGAAGTTCTTACCATATACTGACATTCAACACAGCCAGCCAGAGGGTTGAAGGCTTGAATCTGTTGAACCAGTTTGGTGCTGATTTGAGCACAAGGTGTTGCAAAGAGCCTAGAAAAAAAAGAGAAGTAATGTGTCAAACTTTCTTTTGAAATCATAGTATACTGAACATTCCTGACACTCACGTTTAATAACTACACATGAGACATAAAATGACTTTGTCAGAACCAGATCAGCAATCCTAACTCACCACAGTGTCCTGCAGGAGGCATGGTAAGGACCAGGAACAGGAGCAGAAACAGGGACAGCAGCTAAAGAGCCAAACAGTCCTGCAAAGAGAGCGGAGGCCAGCAGCAGAGTCCTCATGGTCACAGTGGAGCAGGTTTCTTCCTCCTGTGGAGCAGTGCTGGAGTGTGAATGAGTGCTGAGAGGATTGGTTGAGTGGATGCCTCCCTTGCAAGTCAATTTATACAAAATATCAAGCTTGTCATGAGGGCCAGTGAAGATCCTTGAAATCGATTTGGTGAAGGGTATGACTTGTGTCTTGTGTTGTCCCTGTTATTGTAAATGCTGCCTATTCTCCGGTAGAGAGTAGTTCAAATGAAAACTGCAAAAAAACCCTCTTTCTCTGTCTCTTATTGTTTCTGAATGCAGCACTTGAAGCAGCTCAGCATATTTGATGAGGTCCATGTACTTGCATGATTCTTGAAATTTTAGGATGGTATCCACACTTATTGTAAGTCGCTTTGGATGAAAGCGTCACCTAAATAAATGAAATCTAATATCTCCAAACCGGGGCAGAAAAAAAACAAAACTATCGGCATGACTTCATATCACAAGAGGGAAGTGTGAAATGTTTTTTTTACATTCATAACAATAAGAATAAAAATCCCACCATTTGCAGACAGAGGCCTGCACAGTAAGAAAAAACACCAAAGAACACAAATACAAAAAGTAGCTTATATTATCATCAGGATTTTAAAACTTATTCATTCGGTTTAGTTTTGTCTCCTTAAGAGGCCATTTACATGAAAAAGACAAGCCTGGTAAATAAAAAGTGTTTGTCGGTCCGTCATCTGACCGCTAACTTCATTACAATCAACTGCATGTTACAGCGTGTTGTCTTGAGGCCGCTTGTCAGTGAGCAGAGAGGGAGGAGTTGTGAGAGCCGCACTTTAACTGGATGACATGCTGTTCAATCAGCGTGTCATTGATGTCATGTCACCGCTGACTAAAGCCACATCATCATTTCCTGTAATTGGTTACCAGCATCAGTGAATACCAATGCTATTCAAAGTCTATTCAAATCAACAAAGCTAAACAGTCACCTGTTTTGTTAATGACCATCAGGCACTCTATCATTTGATATTCATGTGGTCACTGTGACCAATAAGCACTCGGATGTAAAGCAAACAAAAGTCTTTTGATCTGTGAATGACTATAATGACTATTGTGCAAACTACTGTGTAATCGAAGAATCTCTGGTCACTGAAAAAAGCACACACACACACACAAACACACACACACACCTCACAAGTATACGCACGCATAAGAAATCACACACAGAGACATAAAACCCCAGCTCACTAATCCAATTCGAAAAAAACTAACAAATTTACAGGGATGACCCACTTTTGCACTGTGTTCTATAATGTACAACCTTTCAGCAACTGGACTCAAAAATGGTCACATCTGCTACACCAATGACCATAAATACATGAATAAAAAAACTACAGAGCTGCTTATGTAACTGCCCCTCCAAAAACCACTACGGTGGTGGATCCCAGGTGACGGGCCGTAGCTAAGAGTGATTCAAGACCCCTGATGATTGGGGCTGAGCTGGTACCAGAGGTGGTACGATACCAATCAGATATTGTCGGGCCGATTGCCAAGAACCAAGCTCCTGAGTAGGGACTGGACTCCTTCTTTTCCAGAGTGTGTCAGGCAGGTGTGTCGATACTCACAAGAGCAAGTTAACTTAAATTAAAGCTGTACTGATTCCTATGTCTCTTCATAGCTGTTCAAAATATGATCTGCCAATCAGGGGTTGACCCAAAGAAAAGTTTAAAAAAAATCACCTTTCACATGACTTTCCTGATTATTGTGTTTGGCCACTCAAATCTCTCTGTGCTTATTTATGTCACAAGTTCTGTGATTAACTTTTTGTCAGTAGGACTCTTGAACTGTTAAAGATCCCATGAACGCAGCCATATGAGGCATCTCTTGCCGTTGGCCATCTCCTCATGATCAGCTCGCCACCAGCTGCTCAATTTATCTGCCCACAGGCAATAATAGGCAATAAGAGTGGAAAGTATTTGCAGTTATTGGTGGCTTCTCTGGATTTTGCGTGTCTCTGCCCTCACTGTAACTAAAAAGTCTGACAAATGAAGTCATCACAAAAGTTTGTGAGTTTCATCAAATCAAACTAACATCCTATTGGTTAGTGACCTCTTGGTACCATGGAGCCTTTAAATGTCTAATGAAATGATATAATTACTTCTTTTACTAAGTATGTTTAGGGCCATATTAGAGAGCACACAGGAAATGAAGAGAGAGAGAGATGAGAAATAACATGCAACAAACGTCCACAGCTGTAATCTAATGGGGGAGCTGTGATTACATGGTCATCACCTTAAGCCATTAGTCCACCAGCGTGGGACCATAAGAGCTGATAGTTGTGAAAATAAAGGCTTTATTAGTTTCACCTCTTAGTTACACCCAGTGGTGGGGCATTAAGTAACCACTGAAGATGCACTGTTTTCTTGTGTCTTGTTCAATTGTCAATTTCATGGAAATTTTTAAATGGCTTGAATTTTTGCCCTCATGTCTTGTAAAACATTTAAAATCCTGCATTACCTTTTCAAATTGTCATTTTAAGGAAAGGTTATGTTTAGATTTAGTAAAAAAAATCAATGCTCTTATGTATCAGCAGCATGTGGCAGCTGATACATAAGCAGCCACACGCGGAGGGCAGCAAAGTCACTGTTCACTCACTCATGTCTTAATTCTAGAAGAATAAAAACTAAAAACCTAGCTTTTGTGCTGTAGCACTGAACACACACACACACACACACACACACACACACACACACACACACACACACACACACACACTTTTAGTTTAGTGAACTGACCCTTTCATGGATGTTATTTTCGCCCCTCTTTAATTTCTTTTCACTGATGTACATACATATCTAATTCAACAAAGAACTAAATAGTCACCTGTTTTATGAAAGACCATCAGGCGCTTTTCACTGTCAATGAAGGATTTAATGATTTCATGCACATGTGGTTGTGAGTTTTAGGAACAGGAGGTGGAGCCCCCTTGAAGAGGGGTGGCCCCGGGAGGGGTCATTTATCGAAAAGAATGTATTATATACATTTATTCTAGTAATTACTTTCAAATGGATTATCAGCAATCACATATCATTGTTCTCTTAGACCTGAAGTTTCTTGATGAACATATGCACAAGCATATTTTTTAAATGTGTTACTGAATTTAACGCATAATAACACATAAATAGGAAACAACAACTACTTTCGGTAAATCTGTTAAATTGATAAATAATTAAATATTACTATAATAAATTAATATATACATATAGTAGAGTTTAAATGTATTAAGACAAAGACATACATGTTAATTTAAAAAGGAGAAGAAAAGAAAAACCCTGAAATGCATATCAGGCTTATTGTATAATATTACATTATACTGACGCTCACATATGGCTATTTCTACAAATCAGCACATTTCAGTCTGTGCCCCTGATTTTAAAAAACCTTGAAGGTTTGAAGGCTTGAATGTTTATCATAAATCCACTGTATTAAAAACACGTCATCTAGCAGCAAACAAAACAATGAGCAGTTTTTAAATTACACAACTCAATTCATTCATTCTTTTGTGGAAATCATCTTGATGCTGTTGAGGGATGGGACCTGATAATGATATTCTGGAAATGTTTTGTGACCAAAATAAAACGCATGATTTATGAGCTGAATGCTGATAGTGTGAGAATCAAACTCAGCATTCAAAAGTGTCCAAATGACTACTTCCTCCTCTAGAATCGAATGGATGGTATAAGATTCATTTTGCATACATATTTACAGCAGCATTTCAGAATAAAATCTAAATAATTAAACTGTGTGACTGTGTTGTGGATATACCAAGAGCTGGATGACTGAGAATCTTCACTGTGTCGTGTACCTTATCCATTTTTGAGCACTTATGTATGTTGTTACTCAAAAAGAAAGGGGACTGACCCAGAGTTGATCAATATGCAGGTATCAATATCAAGGATTTATCTCTAGTTTCCTTAATATATAAACATGTGATATGTACTTTCTTTCTGAGATCAAGGCCCACAAGAAATGGTTGAACTTTATTGTTTGTGCTGCTTGATTTCTCATTTCTGGTGTGTTTTGGGGTTGATTTGTTTGTGTAGTCCCCTCCCCTTGCCTATTGTCCTCCTGGTAATGGATTACAGTCTCAGACCACATGGGACAGGACAGGCTTAGGGTCGTGTACAAGCTGTCTCAGCACGTCAAGCCCAACCAAGCTCCTGCTAATGGTGTAGTAAAAGCTGCAACCAGTACAACATTTCATTTCATCAGCAGCGTGAGACTGGCCTATGTTCCTCAGGGAATACAAAGGCCCAAGTAAGTAAGTATGTATATTGTACTCTGCTGTATCTGTTTGTGCTGAACATTGACAAAATAATATGGTGTTCTCTGTCTATAAATAAACTGTATGTTGTGCAAGAATGAATCCAAGTTTGGTGAATAAATAACTTCTTCAGTGTTGCATCTTAACCGGCTTGTTGTTGTTGTGCATCTTCAGGCTGCCACTTTGTTGGAGAGGATTACTCGGGGTGATGAACTATAAAACTTTTCACCAGCGTCTGACTTGAATGTTTGTGTGTGAGAGCATGATACGAGGACACACTTCTTATGCACTTGTTTTATTTACAACACACAGCATTTTCTTTATCCATTGAATGGACGGATTAAAAACAAAATTCTCCCAAGCAGACAGTATACACTCTTTATGTACATATTACGCAATATGTTTACTTCTCATAAACTATGCCTCGGACTATGCTGCACGTATCTGTGTATGAGATCTTGACTGCAATGATTGCTCCTCGTCTCTTCTTCCGCACCCTCGCCTCTTCGACGTATCGACTGCTGTCTAATCGGCCCCATCTACTTCCTTTAATGACTAATGCTTAGCAGCGTGTGTCAGTGCAGACAAGAAAAGCACTGAGGAGTCTGGAGATAAAGAGGGACAGGTCAGAGCATTGAGACTTCCCACTTACACTCAGCCCACATTTAAAATGTCAGGTATTTCAAGTGATTTAAATGTCAGAGACCTGCGTAAATGTAACCTTTTCAAGTGATTTACCTCTCAAAGATGGAAAAAACACTCACACCAGATGAATTGTTTGTTGTTGAGGCAGCAACAGAGGGAGGAGGATTACTCAGTAGTGACTAGAAAAAGAAAAAAACATTGCATTTCAAACCCACTTTATTGACAGCTTCTTGCCCTCAGTACAATGCAATGCAAGATTTGAGGTGCTGAGCATAGAGGAATAAATACGGCAATAAATATAGTACCGACTCGCCTCACTGGTCTGTCTTTAATTCACGCTCGCTGGAGCCATCAGACCCTCAACACAAACACACAAACTGATAAGACATCACACACGACACTGAGCCAAAGGTTTTTTGCCTCCACCTTGAATTACAGTGGCCATGGATCAACACATGGACTGATATGCGATTCAGCACAGCTTTAGGAAATGTTTGCTCTCTTTTAAAATGTGCACATTTTCTTTCATCATTTTGACATTCGCCTGAAGATTGGAGCGCGGGGAAGGACAGACTGGAAGCTAGCAATTTCACATGGTTCATAAAAAGATGACAGTTTGGAGCTGTCAATGCATCCAACAGAAACCTGCAACGCTGATCACTTCATTTAACCCTAATGAGAAAGACTGGAGAGTACAAGAGCATCTGAAATGATCCAGCAGCTCTGAAAGAATTACATCTCAGCTTAACAACGGCATGCATCGCCCTTATGTAAGATAAAACCACATCTAATCAAGGTTCAACCCGTCACTCTCCTTCTGTAGATAATTCATAGATAAGTACATTTTAAAGTCGCTAATTCCTTCTGTGATATGTTATAAAATGTCATTGCCTTGATATCAATGGAAGATTATGTCAGATATCCTGTACAGTTGATGTTGATGACCATTTAAAGTAAAAGAAAAAAGGAAAATCAAGGAGCACAAATATATAAAACAAAACCACGAATGCTCACAGGTCATCTCTGCCAGATGACACAACCACATTGTCACGTGTATGGCAGCATTCAAAGGCAATTGCAGGGCAATATATTTCATTAAGATCCAGGCAACACATGGGCTCCTGCTCAGTTTAGCTCCATCTCACCTCATAGAGAGTCTGCCTCTTGTTATGTCATCAGTTAATTGTTTCTCAGCTGATTAAACTCTTTGAAACATATTGTGGTTTATGTATGATGTCATATATATTTGTAACATCATAGATCATGATATATACGTGACATATTTGTCATCAGACTTAATTTAGCTGGTTTTGGTTGTCCAATACACCTGTTAATTCCAACAATGTTAGAGTAGTTTTTATAAACATTTATTAGTAATTTGTTAATATAACATAAGTATATATTTTTGTGTTGGATAATTACAATTACAGTGCATATAACAACCTGGTTCCATTATTGAACACACAGGCAAAAGCGGTTTAACTTGTTTTTTTCCTGACATCCAGAATTCAGTAAGTTTCTTTATTTCTACAGATTCATTCTTGTTTTTGTTTAGACATGTTTTCTTCTTTGCAACTTTTGCATTTCCTTGAAAATTATTTGCAATAACTTGGTGAGAAGATGGAGCAATCTGGGCAAAAAGCACTGGCCACTGATAGAAGGTTGATGTTGAGATACAGCAATGACTATTTTTTTTAACGAGAAATACTGTATGTGTCTCATTTTAAAAATGGGTACATGTAGTAGTTTTTTTTCCCTCCTTTCTCTTTTCTCTCCTCCTTCTCTGCATCCCGTGCTATGTGAAATATTATGTAAACTTACAAACATTGTATAAAAGTTGGGGGAAAAAATATGGATTAGTAAAGCTGTTTAAAATGTATGGACTGACACTGTTTGGAGTATTAGTGTCCAAACTTGGCAGGAAAAAAAAGAGGGGAAGCAGGATGTTAGCTGTTCAATAACTGACACTACAGTACAGCACAGTACATATACAGTGTGGGTAATTACTGTCTCTTGCACACACACACAACTAACCTTCCCTTTCTCTCTCATACCCTCCGGTGAGGCAGTACATGAAAGCTGATAGCCTACTTGCCATCAGGTATTTAGCACAGCTTAGCACATTTTTCAAGCGCAATGAACCCATTGTGGATCAAACTGTCCTTAATTACTGGTTTTGAAATTGCATCATGGACAGTAATTAATGCCTTCATACGCTGTTCTTATTCCTACTGTGTCATTCAGCATCCAGCTTCCTGACCAGAGAAGCAGAGAGAAAGAGAAGGGAGTTTAAGCAATCTGTGATTAAGGCAGTCTCATAAATATTGCAGAGAGGTTTTTGGCCCCTGTTTTGGAGATAGACTGCCACCACAGTCTTGAGTTCCTAGCTCTTACTAACGGCTGCTTCCTATCCCCACAGATTACAGAGCAGACGGGTGGATGTGAATACCAATGGCGAAAGAAAATCTGAGTATGATGCCACAATGTTCGATCCACGGAGGAAAAATATCCCATCAAAAACAACATCGAGCAGTAATCCTCTTTGGAAGAAAAGGTCATATTTGGTTTGTGTATCAGTCCTCCACACAATGAATAATCTTTTACAGGGACCCAAATGAAAAAAAAAGCACAGCTCAGAGCGATTTAATTAAAAAATGAAAGTAAAGTAGAAGCCTATATCTAATTTGTCCACTGAAGTTAGTGCTAAGGGCTTTTTAAGCGGCGTGCAGAGACGGGGATAGACAAAGGTCCCACTTACAGTAGCTTAACTCTGTCTCACTTAATTGAGTTCATTCCAAGATACAGAAAAAAAGTCAAAGCAGATACATACATATTAGTTGGACATAGGGGATGTGGCTCCCTCACTGTCTTCAGTGACGCAGAAACGTCCTGCTGATCGTTTCGCTTCCTTGCAGCTTGCACGTTACGAGTTCAAGCAGTTTTAAAATCTGCCAACACGGCGGTCCTTACAGTATGTACTGTACCCTTTACAGTGCTTCCAATTACTGTACTCAGGGCTTCAAGTAATAACTAGACCTTTATCAGAGCTTCACACCCCTCGCTATACAGTGCAGTAACAGTCCCTCAGACCCACTCCTGCATGGAGCGCTTGCAGTACAGTATGTGGCGCTGTGTGCTCTTCCTCCTGAACTGGAAAACGGTGTAGAGGAGGACCATCATGCACAGCGCCAGGACACAGGGGATAGCGATGGCCACTGCTTTCTCCGTGCCCCCCGCGCTGTCCAGTTTGATGACAACGTCCACGTCGCCGTTGTCGTAGTGGCGCTCCTCCGCCACCGGGGGGCTCCAGTCCCAGTCGGGGTCGGCAGGCAGGCCGTCACAGCCCATGAAGTCTCTCAGGATGGACCTCGGGTAGCTAGGCTCCACGCGAAGCAGCTGGTTGTTGAACTTCCAGTACTCCTTTCCCTTGTAAAAGTAGGTAAAGCCTGGAGGGAGGTATTGTTGTTGTTATTGTTATTGGACACAACAGCTTAACTAAAGAGCATAAGTATTGTGCAGTCGCATGTATCACTTTATCGTGCAGCCAAATCAGTGACTATGTGTTAATGTTTCTCTATATTCTGTCCATGTTGTGTGCTTTTGCTTGCTTATAAATGAAGCTGCAATGAAGGGCTGCAACTATATTGTCATTATTGATTAATCGTTTAGTCTAAAAAACGTCAAAAAATATATAATTTACAATCATGTATGATACAAACAAGCAGCACTTCCTCATATTTGCGATTGCATACATATAGTTTATACATTTAATTGAATTAGGAAATTACAGCGGAAGTTATGGTAAATGGCTGTTAGAGAAGTAGACAAGTAGGCATTCAGGACAACACATTTGAAACCAAACCAGGTCTCTCTACAGTATTTGAAGTTGTTTCTCTTGACCTTTTATAAATGTCAATAGTTATGTGATGCCAGTGTGTCAAACTACTGATCTCACTGACTAGTTACATGGTCCATAAAGCTGGCATACCATTGGCCTTATCCACAAAAGCCCCCTGTGGAGAGTCAGGGATGCCCTTCCAGATGGTGATGGGTTTGGGATAACCTGGATCCATGGTCCTCATGTCCTCATTGTACCTCCAGTATCTACAGACAGGACAGACAGAAATAGCTTTATGAGCACAGCTGGTCTGTGACATGTACTCCTATCAGACACCTGACCCTGCAGTAACAATGTGCTGATTTAGGTCAATCCCAAGTAGGAGGAAGTTACACATTCCTGCAAGTATGCACAAATCCACACAAACACAAATCAGCACAGAGTTTAATTAATCCAACACATGGACACAGTTACCAAATCCACCTACGCTGAAGCACAAGATCTATTTGTCAATCTTCCAGAGTATAAAGAGGCTATTAACTTCCCTATTCTATTCTGTCAACCATCATCAGCATCCAAATCATCCTGACAGACCGCCTCAGTGTCCCTTGAACAGGACCTCAAACTCGGGACAAAATCAAACATAGTTAAGAGAAGCAAATGTGAAAAGGGTGTGCATTCTTGAATCCAGGCTTTTCAAGAAGTAGTGCCAGGTGTGTGTGTGTGTGTGTGTGTGTGTGTGTGTGTGTGTGTGTGTGTGTGTGTAGCCAAGATAAAAAGTCCCATCGCACGGGAAAAAAATGATCACACACTGACAAAGACGAAGGTGACCAGATGTGAAAAAATATCAAAGTCAAAACGTCTGCGCACTATGTTTACAGTGACTGTCTGCTGTCTGTAACTTGTAGTCAAACTTAAAAAACAGTCATCACTACAGTGGCCCTGAGAGCTCGACGCACTGCAGTTTAAGAAAACACATGCAAATAGATAAAACGCAAGCAAATTAGGAAAACACCTTCATCATCTTCATTTGACACCACATGCACACAATAGAGAAAAACCTTCTTCACCCTCAATCTGACCATTTAATTATAAGCAACTGAATTCGAACGACCAGAGAAAGCGATCAATCAATCACCCGTACTGTGTTTAACGGCCAGGTGAATTTTTTTTCTGCAGGTTGCTGTGATTGATCTGCTTCTCACACGCCGGCGCTCACACACATAAATCTTGCCACACTGTGTCATTTCTTTGAATAAGAACAAACACCACCCTGTCACACAGAGAGAGATGAAATCACGTTTGGGACGATGGACAGAACGTCCTGTTTGTCATGATGTGCAGCAGCAGGTTGAAGGATGACAGTATCATGACAAAGCATTTTGTCAGCTTTCACCACAGGGTCCCCTGACCTCTGAGGACATGATTTATCATGACAGCTGAACAAACATGTGAGTCACACTGGCATACTCTCAAACTTTAAGACCCTTGCAACGCAAACAGATAAACGACAGATTCTCTGATTTGGTTGTTTTGGAAAGAATCCCTTGTTTCAATTCACCAACTGCAGGTAACTAACTAACAAAACAATATAAATATTTGACAGAAGAAGACTTAAACTCTGAAGGAATGTAATCTTCATTACAAATGTTGCTCTAACATTCTGTCATAATGGGTTGAATGCCAATAAGCAGCATTTGTCAGCTGTTAAATAGGCAATCAGCATTTTCAAAGCAACATGTGACAGCTTACAGCTAATCTGTGACAAAATTGACGACGCATCGATCAACAAACCTGCAAAATTATTAAATATCTCAAGGAAAACAGTCCCAAAAATAATTAAATGTTCCAAATACAGACAAACTGCATTGATAAAGAGGATCAGAAGGGAAGGAGCTGACAAATATGTTTTATTTTATTCTTTTGTCTGTGGGATCCACTCCACAACGTGCTGCATTTGGTAACACAGAGTCAATTCATTGGCTTTAACAAAAGACTAATAGAGATTTCAGCCATAGATGGTCTTCATACTTGTTTTTCGGTTTCAGTTCTTCCCAACTGCTTGACTTCATAACAGTACTAATAATCGTTCCTCACAGACCTGTCTCCTTTGAAGAAGTAGGTTTTGGCGACATCCTCCCACCAGACAGCTGTCTCGATGCTCTGAGTGGGCATGCCGCTCCCGAACAGCGAGATGTCCTGAGGGTATGAAGGCTGGAGAGTTGTGTCCTTGAAGACCCAGAAACGGTTTCCTAAAATACACACACAAAGATATTATCATAAAGATGACCTCAAAAATCGCGCTAGACAAAACACTGCTGGGCTCTCAACTCATTTGAAGCCCTCTGAGTGTGTGTGTGTGTGTGTGTGTGTGTGTGTGTGTGGTTTTTTTTCCCCAGCAAGTCTATTTATTTCTATTCCTGTGATTTCAAAGGTCAGATGTATCACCTCGTTTACAAAATATCTGCACCGCAGAAAATCTATGCAGTGTTATCTATAATACAATAAACAGCAGGATGATGCTCTGAAGGCAGCTCCGCCGAGACTCGTTGTTTTCAGTTTTATTGGAGCTATTGTTGCATTTAATTCAGTTTGATCATAAGTGCCTGAGGCATAGCAGGGAGAGCTGCTGTGGTGGTGTGCTTGCAGTAAGTAGCAAGACACTCACACTCACACTCACACTCACACACACACACAGTTAAGTCCCCCTGAGTGAATAAATAAAGCATGAGGCACTCTGATCCCACTGGGTGACAGATGTCATGTTAATCTGCCTGATGGACGGATGGCTGTACTGGACCTGCACCCGTTCTGTTGCCGTACAGAACCAAAACAACCTCAAAGTCACCTGGTCAGATGCTATACGATGAAATATTACTGTGTGTTTAGAGCGCTCACATACACACATTCATTTGTAGTGGTGGTATGCAATAAAAGAACACTTCTATTACTGTCTTTTTTGTAACTTCTCAGTTATTACATTATAGTTTAGAATTTCAGAACTGCTATATATTTGTAACTATGGATAAATTGTTAAAGATAATTTGTGTAATCTATTTTTATTTTGTTAGAAATTTTTTTCTATTTTTTTGCGGATTAACTTAATCTATTTTAAGATTGTGAATTGAATCTAGAAAAAAAATCAAAAAGAAAAAATAAGGGTATCCGAATGTACTTCTAAACAAAAAAAAGTTATGTTTACATTCAGCGTTTTCACTAAAATGCATTGTGTGTTTGACAAATGTGTAGAAAGCATTTCCTTCCTCATAAAACATTTTCAAAGCTGATTTTTTTTTTTAAATATGTCAAATCATTGTTTGCATCCATTTTTGCTAGCTGGCAGTCTTCTTCATCCTTGCCTTTGTTGGTGCATTGCTACATTTCTTACCACCACCAATTGTCAATCAACGAAATAACATGAAACCGCTGGCAGAAATGCGCATCACGTCGCCCGTGTACTCTCGTGTGTGCATGTGCGTCCTACTGAGTTTACTAGTGGTCAAAAACTCCACAGTGTACCATTAATAAATCAAAAAGTTATCCAAAAACAGAAAATTCTCTTGCTTTTGTTACCTTTGAAAAAGACGAACTTCCCTTCACTGTTTTCATACACGGCATCAATTTTGGGAGGCAAGCCTTTCCAGAAGTAGTTGATCTGCATGGGGTAGCCAGGGACGACTGAATTGTCCCGTACCCTCCAAAACCACTGGTCCTATAGAAATGGACAAGGTAGAATCATCATCATCATCATCATCATCATCATCATCCCAAACTGCTTTAAAACCAGCAGCCATGTTCACTCAGGCGGATGATCTACTCTACCTTGAACACAAAAAGCTCCTGCCGGAGGATGGCCAGGGTGTTGAAGCCTCCATCACAGATGTTGGGTTTGGAGTTGGGGTTGGAGGGCTTGGCCCCCTGTGGAGGGCGATGGGGTCTGGCGGGGCGGTCATGCTTACGGGGGTCTGATGGAGGGTGGAAGCGAGGTGGAGGGACCGTGGGTGGGGGCCTGGTGGGCTGGGGTGCTCTATCTGGTGGACCTAGACAGAAAGAAATATTACTTCATCCTCCTTCAACACTGTTCCTTTTTGTCTGTGCAGTTTAAGTTTACAGTGTCGATGTTTTGATGAAATGGTGTTTTCTGACATTCAACCCAACATAACTGGATGTTACAGCAACATTTGTAATGGTGGCCAAGTTACCTTCAGGGATTCATTATTTATAATATTTTGGAATAGAGCTTCAATTAAGTGTTGGAACGATATAATACATATGCAGCATTGCTTCAAGGGCTCCATCTCACCACTTTCTAAGTACTAGAATTTAGTTTTTCTTTGTTCAACTTCTTCATCATCTCTGCTGTACTTACTAAAGAGAGAGACTAATGCATGAAGCAGAGGGTTACCATAGATTTTCTGGATGCCCTGCAGGTCATCGTGAGGTAGTTTGAAGTTCTCTGTGTCCATGTACTGGTAGAAAGGAGCCATGATAGCCGTGGGGTCATTAGAGTGTTCCAGACCGAGGGCGTGGCCCAGCTCATGCACAGCAACCAAGAACAGGTCGTTTCCTGGAGAGGGGAAGAGGGCAATGTGAATGCAAAAACACTCCATCATATATGGCATACAGTACAGTACATACAGTAGATACAAGAGGTGGAGAAGAATGAATGTGACTTTATGGGTGCCATGATGAAACAGAGGAAGAAGAAAACACACCCATGCACAGACACACTCATTAATACAAGAGACATACACTAAGAAATAAGATTAGTATGGAAATATTTTTAATTACTAGGCATCTATATAACCAGCTGTATATTCTATGAATCATTGTTTTCCAACTGAAGCTGAGCTCATGGCTAAAATGTGTTCATTCCAAGAAATGTAGACATGTAAGATAAGACATGTGGGAGCATATTAGGCAGGCACATTAAAATCAACTTTCTCTCAGGTCTTGTAGTGATTACTTGATTAGTCAAGACTAATAGATACTTTGTGTTCTCAGAGCTTGTGATGTCATTTTTTTTTTGACATTTCATAGACAAACCATTAAACACATAATAATTGACAAATAACCGCTCGATTAATCAACAATGAAAATAATCATTACTTGCAGCCCTCTGGTCCAGACTTAACTTCCATTGAGCTAATGTGGTGCAATGTAGTGCAAGTAAAGATTACTGGAGGTAAATTGCAAAGCATGAGCACTTTTCCTCTTTTGCTCAATAAGAGAAGATAAGCCACAGGCACACACACACTCACGCTGCCCAGGGCACCGGAAATATAATGCACCTGAACACATACAAATGTCGGCATAGCACAGGGAAACATTGTGGGTCTAGTTCGTATCACATTCAAAGACACACGGACAAATGAAAAAAGGAAAAATGTCGCGGTCAGTGTCTATGGTCAGCACTCAGCTCATAGTGTCAACCTGATTTAGAAAAAAGTACACCATTTATGTACAGCTTGTGACTGAAGCTGTCCCCAGGAGATTGTTGCCCTTTAAAACATGATATCCACTCCTGCCAGCAGCACAGCACAGAACAACCACTGACCCTGAGCCAGCATCTAAAAGGTTACACCTCCCCCTCCTCCATTTATCTAACACAACCAGCCTCTTCCACCTGACCAAAAATGTCCCATAAGGACTCCCAGGAGACAGGCCACAGCTACCATTAGCGCACATGTCAACATGCAGCATTTACAATTACACTGCTGTGAAAGCCCATTAAAGGTTGCACAGCTTTCCAGACACATAAACTGAGACAGGAGCTTTTCAAAATCAGCCTCAGCACTCAACATGGATAACCATGGGACACTGTGCAAGGGTGAACATGAATTTGACTTGGGAGTCTGAGACAATTACCATTAGAGTACGAGAACAAAAGAGAGGGAGGGAGGGAGGGGAGCTGATGGGTGGCAAGCAGTTTCCCAGAACAAACACAATGTGAGCTGTTACCCTACTCTTCCACTAATGGGAGGATAAAATGTAAGCATATGGCATGGGTATTAGTGAAGTAGCCTGGTGGTGCTCTGACAAGCCTGGCGCCCTGTAGGTAGGGTAATTAAAGTGTGTGTGGATGCACGGTAAGAAAGGCATCTTCTCTCCCTCTCTGGTCTGCTGCACCCTGCCAGAATCCACAGGGTGGCCCTAATGTGGGCCACCCTGTGGATAACCTAACCATAATCTATCATAACATTACCCAATATTAACCTATCATATTCATAACAGTTTAACATAACACAGCACAACACAACTTAAAATCACATCACATACGATGAAACAATATCACACAACATAACTTATTTTAACCTAACATAATTATGTGATATGAGAGGTCATAATTATTATTATAACATAACATAATTATGTGATATGAGAGGTCATAATTATTATTATAACATAACATAGCATAACGCATCCCAACACAACATAAAACAACATAACATAATATAACATAACACAGCACAGCCCAACACAACATAACCAAGAATAAACAAACCTAACTTTACCTAATATCCTCACAACAACATAGCATAACACAACCCAAAGATATAAGACAAGACAACGCAAAGACATGACGTGTTGTTAAGACATGACATCATTTTTTTTTTTCAATTTTGTAATGATATGATTATACAGTGTATTGGGCACTTTTCTGTTGTACTTCTCTTGAAGCACACCACTGAGCTACATCAAATCCACTAAAAACAGAATAGCCATAATCATGTGCCAGCAACCAATGTCTTAAAATAGCAAAGCTTTCTATCCTGTCATCTGAAGAGCTTATTATGCAGAAAAAAAGCATCAAAATCCTGACAGATGGGGTGATGCGTCTTTACAGAGCACAGCCCGATCAAAGACATCGCTGCATTCTTTGTTTTTGGTTAAGCATCCCTCATACCCTGCCCTGTGATACCATCTCTGTCACGTTGCCCTCCTGCCTAGCCATCTGTATTTCCACTATTTGCTTTCCATCAGTCCTTATCTGTCTCCCCTGATGACTGCCCATTTTTCGGTTTCTCAGTGCTTTCCTCACTCCTTTTTATTTACTCGCCAACATTCTGCATTTAACAAAGTGTCTTCCTCTACTTTCTTTTCCTTTCTTCCCCAATAATCTTAATCTCTTCCTTTGATAATTTTCTGTCCACTCTCCTGCTGTACTTTTTTTCCTTGGTGGCTCTTTGTAACCATCTTTTCCCTACCACCACGTTCTCTTTCTCTAGATGTAAGTTTACACCTACTCTTTCTTTCACTCACCATCATGGTTGGGGTTCCCCAGTGTCCAGGGTTCATCTGAGTCAAAGTGTGTGTCCCCTCCTATGCCTGGGCCCGGGAAATAGGCGTGGGCGAGGAATCCCCCCTCCCCATCGAAGGGCGAGCTGTCGCCGTGAAAACCCGAAGCGAAGATGATGGTGATGTCCACGTCACGCCTGCCAGTCTCCAGGGCGCTGTATGGAACAGCCTCGAAGCGTAGGGGAGTCACACCCTGCCACACATCAAATGCCCGCCGGATGGCATCGTGAGTCTCCCGGGCACCCACCTTTGGCGTGACATTTTTTATGCTGTGTAAAGAGCAAACTGATTTAAAAGGCTGCTGAGAGGTAGAAGCTATAATGCTCTGCAGGTTGTAGTTTACATACTGTGCTCATAGTAATAAAAGACATGGATGTAAATGGCGCAGCAATCATTTGAAACTATGGGGGAACAAAACATTCAGGAGAAGTGGAAATAAAATACATACCGCATCAACCCAGTGCCTCGTTATCCCATTAATTTCGAGTGAACATTTTTGCTTTTCAAAATGAGGAGACACTAAAAAGAAAAGTTGCACTTGACACAACTATTTCAAGCCCAGCAGCTTTTACTGAACTTTTAACACAGCAGTCGTTATCAGTCCCTGGCAGGCAGAGAGGAATGGGAAATCTTCTCCCTCTCTCTCCACTCATTTTCATGAATAAAGTGCAGTCAGCAGCAGCACTGGCTCAGCACTGATTGACATTCCATTAGGAGAGGTGGCTCATCAATTCAAATTCATGGAGGAAGGAAGGATTTGAATAAATTGACAGTGTTATCGTCTATTACTGCTGTAACCTGTCAATTTGCAGTTGTGCCAGAGTCCCGTTTATCAGTCCTCCTCAGAACCTATTAAAAACTGGAGCTTAATCAGGCGAGATAAGATGAGAGTTTGAATATTTCTGCTGAGATTACGGACAATTTACACTCAGGATCTTCAAACATATTATATGAGGGAGAGGAAAGCCTTCAATCTTCACGCTACTCAGCTGAAATGGTTTGTTTTGTTTTATGAAAAGGACAGAATAAATGGAAGAGGGTTAAAATAACTGCCAGCAAGCTATTTATACACTGGAAAGTAAACATAGCACACATGGGCTGTGAGTATGTGTTAACTTGGATGTGTGATGTTGACTACATTTATGTGTGTGTGAGCCCACATATGTGACGTATTTGTGCAGTCCCTATGACAACAAAGAGCATGTGATCGCGGGCGGTTAAAGAGGAGCGACAGAGGAGAGTTGAGAAAATGAACACTGGCACATCTGAACCCTACAATAAGCGCTCCAAAACTGAATGGTCGCTATGACAACTGCCTCCACTATCTCTCACCTGTAGGTGATGTGTGTACGCTGCCACTTCTGTCCCGTCAGCGCGTATCTCCGCTTCCGCGACCTCGCAGCACTTTTAAATTTGTCCGGAACTCCACAGCGAGGCTTTTGCATCCAACTTAAAGAGGAGAAGAGAAGAGAAAAGACGAGAAGGGAGGGTGACTCTAGTTTGCTTGATAAAAGTTGGGTGGCAAACACCATCACAAGACAACATAAAGCACTGAAGTGAACTCAGTAGTTCTCTTCCTGACAGGTGCCAGATAATCACAGCCGCAAAAAAAGTGCACAGTACCACTAAACTACTCCAAACTACAATCAATACGTAGATCAGAATCTCAATGGCAGCTGAGAGGAAATCATAATGTTTTCTCATTCATACCACAGCAGATCATCACAGGTACAGAACACACATAATACATAGGCAAAACATCAATTCTCACCTCAGCGTGATATCACTGCATCATCATGCAAAATGAGAAGAAGGAAAAGTGTTAAAACCTTCACCTGAGGTTGTTTCAGGCAAGGTGATGGGGGGGAGGGGGGGGTGAAATGAATCTATTTCTGTTCCTTCACTAATTCATTGAAATATTGATAGCCATTCCTTCTGCATTTTAAATGAATGAGCGTTTGCATTAATGTGACATCACTGGCCTTGTGAAAGTGCATGTGCACCTCAGCTAGTGTTTGTCCATGGCATGCGTGTATACTCACTCCTTGGTTTTCTCATCCAGTGTCCCTGTGACATTGAGACCATAGACGCGCTGCATGGCAGCGATGGCTGAGTGCATGGTTTGGGCCGAGCGCAGGACAGACATTCCCGGTTCTGTGCGGGGAAGGTAGCCATACCTCTGTAGCCATCCCTGCGAGGGCGAAGAAGAAGGAAAAAGATTTGGGTCTTCACATCGTGGCTATTTTAAGACTTGTTTTAGACTCTTTGCCCTTATTAGAAAACTCAGGGTAGAGAGAAAACGAAAGGAAAGACATGGAGATGACATGCGAAAAAGGTCCTAGGCTGAATCACATCCAGGTCGTTGAACATTCACATTTTGCAAGTTTGTTCGGATAATAAATGAGTTAATCATCTACTACAATGTTCATGTATCAGCCGAGCTGTTGTGTTGTGTGCAATACATCAAAAGTGAAAGGCTATAAAAGACATTCTCTTCTTGTCTTCCCATTAGCTGCAGCTATAAACTTGAATCTCCTTCATTTTGTGTTTGATTGAATTTGGTCCCACATGTAACTATTCCAATATTTCCTCTTTTTCACCACTCATATTTCACTTAACGCTTTGAGGCTGTCTAGCACAAACACAGACATCCCTCCACAGCAGTGACTGGGGTACCTTGTTCAAGGGCACCACAACAGAAGCTGTTTAATGAGGACAAAGTATTGTTTGTTGAGTTACCCTACCCACTTCTTCCCAGTAAATGGCCAATCCCATAATAAAAATCAACAAGAATATGGCTGTGCGTCATTCATTCTGCTCCTCACAAAAGGCTGTAAGGTGACTAACCATTGCTACAATGCATTTTTTATTATTGCAAGAAAACAAACTACACTGAGAACAAGCTGCTGTGGTTATATTTATATTTAACGCCACAGTGTGGATGAAGCGTTGAGAAGCTTTAAAGTGGTACAATTTGCATGTAAATAGTCTATTGTTTGCAGAAATTGTCTATCCAGCAGTGGTTTAGGTTTAAATATGTCTGTTTGCTCAGAGGCTCCCTGGACACCAGTGCATCTGTTTGTATTTGAATCCCTTCTAGTGACCTTAGTCAGTGTTTGTGTCTTGCGGCTGCCGGTCAGTATACATGTGCAGGACTGTGGCCCTGCCTCCTCTTGCCCTACAAACCGAGAGTGCGGCTTGGTACAGAGGGGAGAGGTGAGACCGAGCATCATCCAGGGGTCACAGCCGGACTCAATCCTGAAGCTGAGCTGCCACGAGGTGCCCACGCTTACCCACAGCTGTCCACACGCGAACCAGCTGCCTCCTCATCACTACACAGCCTATGAGATATGCTCCAGCTAGCTAATCTGACTAGCTGTCTCCTCTGTCCGTCCCTCCCCCTTCTGCCTCTATCCCTCTTTCTGCTGAGCTAAACGCCTTGTTTATCCTTCCTTTTTTTCCCCTCTCTCCTGTGGGTGTGTTTCCTGTGTGTGTTGTGTTAGTTCAAAGGCACAGATCTTAGAGAGATATCGGGCAGATTTCAGTAAGCCATAAAATTGAATAATGGTGTGTGTGTGTGTGTGTGTGTGTGACTGTCAGCCTCAGCATTTAATTTCTTCAGAGTGGTGGGAGGGGAGCCTGAGGTGAGGATGAAAATGACATCAATTAATAAGGTACAAAAAACAAATCCTATTATGCAACTTGTGTCTGTTATGTTATGTTTAATCCCCTCCAACACTATGATGCTGCCAAAGCATGTCTGACTTCATGACGGCCTGTCACAAAAGTATATCTAGCAATCAAAACATGATGCTGTAGGACAGCTCTGTTGAAATAGACCAATCATATCTAGGCTGCACATTTGGGATCGGTGGGCTGGAGCGGCTCAGCTCATGGACCGCAGTGTAATAAAATGAGCATCCTTCTGTTTCATTGCACTCTACAAATGAGGAATGCTCGATATTTTCGCCGTTAAGCGCGTGAGCCTTCCTGATAGGCTTACAATGTATCCATGTTATGCGTTATGGTAATTGTGCCCACGGATAGCGTGGGAAGCCAATATATATGTTTTTCACGCTGAGGCAGATGATGTGGAGGAGAGAGCTCGGTCATTTGTGATAACCGGGGAGGGAAGGCCATTTATCTTACCTCAACGCTGAACTGATGATCCTCCTCTCCGGACACGGCACACGAAATCCAAAGCAAAAAATGCAAGCAGAATGCTGCCGCGTAAAAGCTATCCGATGGTTTTCTTTTACTGGAGGATACTAAGGTCATAATGACCTGTTTTTCCCGAGTGTTTATTAGAAGAAGCCGCCCGTCTGCTTTTGGCTCTTGTGTCAAATGAAAATCATCAGGCGAGCTGTCAAGGCAGGATTCAGATGAAAACGAGAAAAGGGCCACGCGTTTTATAAAATCCCGATGGCGGCGTACAATGTTCCGATGTCAAGCAGAGATAACGCGGCATGTTAGACCCGCTGCCCTCGCCATTCTTATTTACATCAGGGGCTACATCTATCCAGCAGCATCAATGGCCATGTAGTACCCAGTCTGCGCAAGATAGGCTCCCTCCCGACTCGACGCCTGCGCTTTGATTTCTCACACAGCGCAGCGCTGCTTGGCAGCATCATGAGAGCTGCCCTACAGAGTGCATGAGAGATGAAATGCCATTCTTCAGAACTGCCTGTACGTTTGACTTTTACACTGCAAAGGCCACGGCTCTGTGCAATTTGAAGCGCACATGTGCAGTCAGATGGTTAGATCTTACATTCCTGATAGTAAACAAAGGCCTACATCCAGATTATGGACTGTAGCCTAGATTCCTCTGCTAATGCCTTTGTAAACATAAAACAAAATATCTTTATGTGCACTGGCAACACTGCGTAGTAACCCTATAATAAACAAAATAGTGCCTGCGCCTTATTAATAATGGATGCATGGATCAATTATCTGATCTTCATTATCATTAGCCTGCAAAGTTAGACATCAGGACAAAAGCCGGCCATTAGACTTATTACGCTCACTTATCTTCAAATATCTGTCCAACAGTTTACAGCTGTGTTGATCTCTGGCCTGAAGACCAAAACAGACGAAGCTGACAGCTTCCCAAGACATTTGTGGCTCTTACAGCTCTTTACAGCCCAGACATGCTACAAAGTGAGCCACAAGATGGCGGTGTTTCATTGGGGACTGTGGCCTCCAGCTGTTTTCCTTGCAAACCCCTGAGGACACAGGACGCACTGGAACCTGAATCCACCCCACATGAACTAATGAGCCAAGAAACTGATCTGACATTGATTTGATGTGAGAGGCAGGAAGGGCATATGGAAAGGAGTGAAGAAGAAGTTCATGAGATCATCTTTGTCACACTAAATGTTTATGTTTACATGCAGCAATACATTCAGGAGAGAGGTTTGGGCACTAATATGCCAAATAAATCAGGAATTGATAACATAAATAACACACTAACATTTTCCATCCGCCCTCCCATTTTCCAATCATTTATCTGTTTATAGTGAGGAGGAATCAGGGGAAACTGAGTGGCCCGGTTAACATTTAAGCCTTACAGTGTGTCAGTTGGGTCTATCCTGTCATTGGACCAAGCATTTCAAAAAGGAGCCATCACAACTGTCCCTGCCTCTGACGTTCCCCTGGAAATAGTCTGGCTACCTGCAGGGAAATCTACATTTTAGCTGATTACACCCATGGTCTCATTCTATCAATCACTTGTACAAGAGAGAGTTGGAGTGAATATCATCTGCCAAGCTGACACATTTGTGGCTTGGCAGTTTTTTCGTGACCGCAGTCCAATTCAAAAATCTGCAGCCAGTTTGCTAACGGTCAATCCTTTGATCCCTTTTATTCCCACTTGTGAGTGACTCAGGGATTCCTGTAGTGGGGGGGGGGGGGGGGGGGGGGGGGGGTTCTCATCACTGATTTGAATGGATTTGATGGAATGGGCCAAAACCAAAAGAGAGTCATGGCACCAGTCTTGGGAATGCAGACCCTCACCCCAACTGTGCCACAGCACCAAACCACTTCAGCGCACTCAAAGCCCCATCAACCATAAGGACCTCATCAAAGATTAGAGACACCTTAATGAGATTAAACTCTCCTGACCTTGATGGTGGATCGTTATCCTGTCCAAGAACATCATAAAAAGCATTTTTTTGACTGAGTCTGATGCCCACATTTTCTCTAGATGACTGGGGACCAAATGTATTGCAGCACCTACATCACGCCTGAGGGAGAATGACTCCCTTTAATGACCCCTTTAAAGATCCTCAAAACACATGAAGAACTCTGTCATGAAGATTTCTATCACTTATAATAATTGTTATAATAATATACAGTTATAATGACTGTTACATGTATTTATTTATTTATTTATTTATTTATTACTTTTTTAGCACAGCCGTAACAAGGATGCACACAGCATTTCATTTCAGATATTATGTGACAAATAAAACCCTTCAATCCTTGAAAACTCTGGAAAGACCTGCCTGATGCACAAAATCAGTATCTTCTTTAAAATCGCTCCTGAAAACCCATTTTTTTCTAAAGGCTTTTATAATTCAATTTCGACTGGCTAACATTAGGGATCTCTCTTTATATGTACATATATGTGTCTGTGTGTGTGTGTGTGTACTGTACATGTATGTGTCTGTGTGTGTGTGTGTACTGTACATGTATGTGTGTGTGTGTGTGTGTGTGTGTGTGTGTGTGTGTGTGTGTGTGTGTGTATTGGTAGTTTATTAGTCCTGTCCCTGCATTTTCTTCTTAATATTTGATTAAACTTTGCAATACATTTTTGTTTTATTGCTTTATGTTTGACTTTTTAAGTGCGTTATAAATAAACTTAATTACTATAGTTATCATAAGCATGACATGCCAGACACATTTTTTTAAAACCAAAATTGCTAAATTACGTACTCTTTGAAACCTGAACACACACAAAACTCCAGGAAATGATTCACATTACTCATAGCTGCGGACAAGGTGTTCCACGTTATGGAACAGGACGTGACTGGTTCAGAAGTTGAGAAAGGGATTCCTATTGGATTAAAACAGGTTCATTCATTTACTTTGAGGTGTTTACTGTGTAACCCCACAGGCTGCCATGGAGACTACATGCTCTGGCAAGTGAAAATGGCTCAGAGCCAAAGACCCGGGGCCTCATCAGGAAACGGCAGCAATAAGGAATGCCCATGTTTTATCATTCTTCATAAGACGAGAAAACAAAGTGTGTGTGTGTGTGTACTCGCTGTTACAACAACAATCCATTCATACATTCAAATATTTGCCTTTACTATTTAAGTTTAGCTGAAGGAGAATTTCCTTCAGGGGGGCAGATGGTGAGATACAAGGTAATCTTGCTGGCTTCTCTAATTAAACCTAATTAATTGGTACTTGACAGTTTGTTCTCAACGCCTGAGGCTTTTCAGCCATACCGCTGAAAAACAGGATTTACAAAGCTATTATTAAAGCTTTAATGGATCCAGTCACATCTAATCCAAGTCTTATCTCACATGTCAGCGATATGTCAGCCATGATGAGTGCCTAAAATAGTGCAAAATAGTTCCAGCAAGGATGTTTGGAATTTAACATTTAATTTAGTTATAAGTTTAATTTGATCCATTTTGGAAACAACATCACTCAATATAACGTACAGTTTAGTGGATCTGTACGAAGGCGTTGTTATTCTTCCAGGCTTCAGCATTTTGTTTTATTTTTTTGTATTAATTGTTCCTCTGAGCAATAATGAAATACCTTTGCTAAGTACCTTTCAAGATACACCGAAATACATGAACATAATAAATGTTCAGCCAACATCAAGTTAAATTTTTATCATGTTTTATATTTCCATAACGTTGTTAGGATCAAGGTAATTTTGTGTATGCTGATTGTTTTCTCTGGTGTTTTCTCCTTTCTTCTCCTTTCTTCTGGGCTGCAAAGCATGTTGTATCAAATGTGTTTTTCGCTTTTTCATCAAGATCTCTTTCATCACAATTCTTCAAAATCATAAGATTTATTATTGTGATATAACACCGTCCCATTGCTGCTTATTCCCATGGCTGATATGCACTTTAGATCTCACATATTTGTTTTCTGAAACACAAGTAGTGCGATGTCTGTTTGGGTGGATGCAGCAGATGTAGCACCTTTGAGTGACAGTGAATCCTCCATGATCCCATATGGTGTGCTCTTTTTTCCTGCTTCTGCAGCTCAGTCGCATCTCTGCAAGACACTGCAAGTGGTTGCGTTGTTTGTGGGGGTTGGTAGTTTTCCCCCCAAAAAAATGTCCTGAGATGTTGCTGGTCCATCTGGACCCTGTCATGCAGATCAGACTTCAGACCTTCGGGATAACGAGTTATCTCCCCTCACAACATGGTCACATAACCTTTCTGCCTCACTGAACCACTTAATAAGACTCCTTGTGTAAACAGTATCCTCCTAGAAGTTGTGTCTTATATTGTTTGGCTCTTACTGTACCTGAAAGAACTCGAGTCTCAAAAATGAGCTGCATTCATTAACACTTACCACTAATCCAAAATGTCCCTTCAGGTACGGAAGGCCAGTACTTACTGAACACAAGAGATGGAAAATGTGAGAATATTGCAAGGTGGGTATGTATTTACTTTGCCAGCCAGTAGCTGTCATCTCTCCTCTCTCTCTTTCACACACTTTCTTCTTGCCTCTCGTCTTTTGTTCCCCTGACTCTCTCTTTTGAATCCCCAGCGGTCTGGCCATTATTCTGGGTTTGTTTAGTGTTTCTACTCGGCTGACAGACAGCTGTGGAGTGAGGCTCTGGTTAGGCCTGCACAGAGCCTCAGGACAAGCGATGGATGGCGATATGAAACACCATAACAACTGTGACTTCTTTCTTTCTTTCTTACTGTGGAACGTTTCAAAATTGAGACATTGACCAGTGGTGGAAATCGGCTGCTGGTGAGAGGCCAGAGTGATTTCTTTCCTTTTTTTTGTCCTTTAACGAGCCTCCATTGTGGCTTAGTATGTGGCAAACCTTGGTTTCAAAACAAATCAAACCAAACCCTGAGTCAGATTCAAGTATATGACCCTGAAGTGACGAAATTAGGTTTTCACTAAAAGTAAAACTACAATAGACGTCTCTTGATCCTCTTTATGAAGCTTGGACCATTTAAAAATGTGTAACCTTGTGAGGGGAATAACCTCACTTAATGGTGCTCTTTCAGTTTCCATTTTTCCCCCTGACTTACTTAAATAACAAAGGCCATGTTTTTTTTTTTTACTGTTTCCCAACAGTACTTTCAACAGTCTAACTGACAGTTGCATTGCATCCACAGCACACTGAAAATAGCTTTCCGTGCCGTCTCATGTGAAACGTTACCCTCACATTAGGTAATTTCTCCTCGAGGAAAATGGTCATAATTTCACCCAACACAATAACCTCTTCCTCCAACAGTACAACCAAAGACGATTTGCTGAGCCATTAGGCTGCCGTAATGAAATAAACACCAGCGTGAAAAATGATTTCTATCACTCCTGTCCCCATAGAGTCTGATCTGTGTACAACAACAAACACATTTAAGCAGCTTGACATCCAATTAGACTCGGCTCCGATCAGACAGACACTCTGTCAAAAGTCTAGACGTTTAGTCCATTCAACCCCTGTATGACACTGTATGACACTGATACTGTGACGCATGCACGTCAACAAAAAAATAAGGGTGAAAGGGTGATTTTAGGGTGTCAGAACTGACAGTTCTGAGCTTTGCTGTTCATGGGCCAAATTCAATGAAACCTCTAGAAGTTAGGTTTGACATCCCGGGATGAGTCATCGTCATCCTTCATCGCTAACTTTCTATATCTAGGTGTTCACCTAAAATAGCTCCAGAGACACTTACATCTGATTTTGTGGAAAAAAAAGTGACGAAAATCCAACAAACAGTCGATAATTGTTTGTAAAATGACCCTGTAGTTACATCTTTAAATCTCTGGATATTGATCTCAGCTGTTTGTGTTGTTTTTTTCAGTCCTTACAGTACATAGACTTGACCAGTCTGGATCATTGTCTAAATAACACCAACTAGGCTTTTTTTCACAGCAGATATTTTGACATGACAAAGCAGGAAAAGCACAGGTGTAATTAATAATATTAAAAATTACTCCATTCCATTTAGGTGTTCCTGCTCCAGGGTCCTGACCATTAAAAGCAGGAAGAGAAGCAGGAAGAGAAGGAAACACAGTTAATCCATCTTTGTAGCAGCATAAAATGTTTTTAAATCTTGCATTCATGTTTTTGAGTTCATTAGTAACTCAGCAAGTAGCGTTAAACCCACAACTTACTGTATGTAAGTACAAGAGCTAGACAGATAGATTGATCTAGAGCTGGACCTGTGTATCGGCCTATATTAGCTTTTTGCATATATATATATGTATCAGCATGTATGTCGGCTGATAAGTAACAAGAAACTGCAGTACAGAAAGACAAAATATATGTTTCAGATAATAATAGGGACAGTTTCTCCATACATTGTTTGTCCAGTAGAGAGGTATAAACTAGGTACAGAATTTAAGGGACCCTTTCCAAAAAACTTTTATGTAATATATAAATGTATTTGTTGACACATCTTTAACAGATATCTAAACTCTTAAATATTGGTGTCAGCCTCAAAATCCACCAACAGATGGGATCTACATCCATACTCAAAAAGACTTGATATAAAACCAGAAACTTTTTCTGCAGGTAAAAAAGTTGGACAGTGTGTTTGTCTGGCTTGTCCATCCTTCACCCAATTTACTATCTGAGTATCTAAGTTGGATGATTTAAGGAAACAGACCATAAATTCATGCCTTTCTTCGAGACCTATTGATTTTTGTTTACTATAGGAAGTTCATCCAACTCTTCATCAATCACTGGTCACTGAGGGATACGTAAATAACTATATCTGTATTAATTGAATGTTCCAGACGTTTTAATACACATTTTGTATACTTTTCCATTCTGCAGACCATTTCCCAAAAATAGCGTTACTATATAACTGTACATAATGTTTTTCCCTCTAAAAGCCCTCCATGCTGCCTCTACCTGAGCAGTCTGAGAGGCGCATCTGTCCTCCCTCTTGCTGACGTCAGTCAGCCAGTAGTTTGTCCTCGCGCTGCACGAGCTCGGACTGCTGGAGATATCTGCGAGGAGGAGGAGCTGTCAAAGTTTCCCAGAGAAGGGGAAAAGTCTTTTACTTAACGAGAAAAACCTGAAGATTTTTTTTTTGAAGTTTTCATAAAGCGGAATACCGCGCGTGGTTGGCATGGACTGACACCTTCTCACCACGAGCTCCAAAGTCACAATGGCAACCCGTTTTCTGAAGAAGTGGATCAGTATCAGCTCTCTGCTCTGCCTGGTCTGCTGTGTTCTGGCGGAAAAGAAAGGTATGTCAGGGAGGCTACCACAACACGTACGTGGCTGGGCTGTAATGCTAAGCGGGTTTTCGGTTTCCTCTTTGCTCGTGCGGCATTTACGTAAATCTCACAGAAATCTCAGTCGGCTCCAATAAACGCCGCAGAGAAACTTGATCCAGCGTGGGAGAAAAGTTTCTCACTGTCTCGACATTCAGCCTGTGAGCTCATCCAAAGCGACAGACAGGCTCCGATAAAGTTTCGCGTTCAGGATCAATGCGGGATAGTTATTGATCATGAGTTTGAGTTAAAGTTGAGATTGATTGGCCAATTAGAAAACTGCGCAAATACGCAAATCTCTGCCACATCCCGTGTGAAATGTCGATGACCCAAAGTACGCACATTTGCACCACGTTGATGATGATGATGATGCTGCAGGGAGGGGATGTGGATTGTGCAATTTACTGGCATAGTTTATTTTCTAGTTCCTTTAATGTTTCTTTTTTTCCCCTTTTTTATTTTGATCTTTTTGTGAGAAGTGTGAGCATTTTGTCTTTAATGCTTTACGCAGTGTTTGACCTATTTGTAGACAAAATTAGACTTAAAATGAGGTCGATGCTGTCACCCTGAAACACACACCAAAAGCTCATTTGATGCATTTATTAACCATTTCTTATACACAACACCTAACATCAATTACTTTTCTAATTTGCCTTGCTTATCCCTCTGTTGCCCATGTGTTTATTTTTATATGTGTTTTGAGCATCCTGTAACATGAAAACTGGTGCATGCTCCCAGTGTGCATCTGGCCTTCAAAGGAAATTAGATCAAAATGTGAAGACAGTCACTTCATCCTACTTGCACAAATGATATGAAACAGAGAGTCTGGAAAGTGGTGAAAGTATGAAAACAAGGGCTGAAGTAGCAGGAACAAGTTTCTTGGTTTCTCTTGCTCGGCTTGTTTTGGTGCTTTCTTTTGGCCCTGAAGTAAATGACATGCAGTGTTGTGACTGTGACTTCAATACTTTCTCGCCATCCTCCACAAATGATGACTTTTCTCATTTAATAGCTGGAATGTCAGTCTCTAAATGAACACCTCACTACAGGCCAAAGTGATATTTGACATAGATTAGTTGCTGCATCTTGGTGGTTAAATGAAATGTTAGTGTAAGATTAAAAACTTAAAAATGCTTAAACATTCCACATGTAGTTCGAGTGATTCAGACCTCATAAAGGCCAGATGTCAGGAGAGAAAGTGACCAGAAGTATCACTTTACTCCCTAATGACTTTAACTTCCTACTCTCATGAATCATCAGTGTTCACAGTCATTGCAGCGTTGTTCCTCCTTATAAGCAGATAAGCACAGTGTGTTCAGTGCCAGCAACACACGTGCAAGTTGCATCTTTCCTGTCGGCTCCAACAAGTAACAACCAGTGCCGGTTTTCAGAGAACCATAACAAATCAAAAGTGTTTGGGAGCCAAAAAGACAGAGTCCCTAAATATTTCTGGGCTTCTAAACAAACTGGACAGCCCACATTTCACGCAGCAGCAAGTCTCCCACAGTAAATAAGGATTTTTAGAATTTTATTAAGACAAGAGAAGATTAGAAATGAGCAGCTGTAATGATAGTTTTGCTATGCGGTGCAATTTAGTTTAATTACTGTTCATTTTTTGCGAATGATCAAATCCATTTCCAGGGAAATGCGTGCTCGGCCATATGGTCTGACAGTTTTAGAAGTAGTTGTTGTTGTTGTTGTTGTTGTTGGTTTTTGTTTTTGTTTTTGGCCAGGGGCTAAGACAGATGTTTCTATGTTTTCCTAGCACACGGTGTCCAATCATTGTCAAACTTGATTTGAACAAGATGTCAAACTCTTTTAATTATGTTTTTATGGCATCAAAACTCTGAAACTGAAAAAGCCAAATAACAAATGCTTGGATATGATAACCACATATATTAATTTTTGTTATTGATGAAAGACAGAGTAGCTGGAGGGTGCCACAGTGTGTTCCTGGGGTTGTGCCATCCAGTTTGCTGTTCGTTAACTCTAAATAAAATACTTAATAATTACACTTTGACTTCTTGAAATACTTCAAGTGTCGATTTGATGATGACAAACACTCTTGTAAGACTGTCACTCTCATGACCTCCATACATTAATGTCAAAAGTGAGCCTAATTTTTTCTAAAACTAACAGAAATATTAGATAGTTTTCAAAAAAACATCTGTCCTTATCTAAACATATGAAGAAAGCCACACAACATTCTGCTGAGAAAGTCTATGCTCCACAGCTGTATTTGTAGGTATTAGCGTTGTAACAAATGTTACAGGTTTTGAATTAGGTTTTACTTCCTGAACATAACCCAGAAGTTCGAGTTTCACTTAGCCTTTCTATTGGATGTTGATGTTACTGGTGGGCTGATCATGTCTTAGTGAGATTTGGATCGATATCTGTAAAAAACACAACAATACTAAGTGAATTAAGAAATTATTGTCCAAATAGACATTAGATAACTTTTATTTTGAAAATCCAAGGTGTTATTTTCCTGTCTGGCAGAATAATAAAGGATTACTGGTGCTGACTGAACCTGTCTGTGTGTGTGTTAGCTGCAACCTGCCTGAAATGAAGAAATGTAAATAAGATTTCTTTTACATTCTTAAAATTTTAAGTAATTAAAATGGTACGGTACATGAGGTACTGCAATATAACATCGCTTTTCAGTGAAAACAAAGTATGCCCAAAGTGTCAAAACAAAAAGAAAAACAGTCTTGATCTAAGCTTAGTGACAATGCATTTCTGAGATAATCCAAAGGGGTTTGAAAGGGTTTTATAAGCATTAAGAAGAAGGATAATTTTGTCAGCCCACAAAGGAGCATGTAATCCTTCGACTTAATTTAAAATCACCAAACCGGGAGATACATGGTTTTCAGGGATGGACGACTGTTCAGTCTATGTTAGTAGAGTCTGTTTGACCTGAAAGTGTTTGTGTTGCTAGGAAGCAAGTGAGAACATCTGGTCAGCTGTTTACACCAATAAATGGCAAAAGATTTTCAAACTGAGAAAAACTTGAAACTGATGGAAGTCATGGGTGAAAAATAAACATGTGCATATCGTTGTGTATTTGGGTGTTCTCTTGGGAAAAATGAAATTATTCACCATGCGTGGATCAATGAGCTGAAGAGAGAGGACACCATCGTCACAGATACTCTTACAGAAACTATTAGTGGAGTGAAATATGTACACACATTAACACAAACGCTAATTTATCACTTTATAGCTATTGTACAACAACTGGCAAGGCAGACCAGTCAAGCTTTGGGTTTCTCCACATGTGGAAACAGTGTGCATGGAGCTGTGGTAAGAGTGATTTAAAGAGTTTGGAGGGTGGTGTCGATGAGGGTTGAAAAGTGTAAGTTTACGGGTTACAGTTTACAAAAAAAACCCATGTCATGATAGCACATCCACTGTGTAGTGTTTCCCCGATGTGTGGAAGCTGGTAGTAATGGTAATGTTAGCCACTCTCTCCTGCTCTATCATGTATGTAGCCATCAAGTGCATTTTCATGACCACTTTCACAACATTATCATTTTAGGCAAGCCAGCTGAAAACTTTAAAATGTCAGCGGAGATGGTGTTTTCAACCAACTCATGGAGCTAACATTAGCATAACTGGCTACCGCTGATACAATATGCAAGCAACATTTCAGCCAGAAAATCTTAGACTGGTAAATCTGTCGCTGATAACATTGTAAACTGCATGTGCACTGTGGGATTACAGAAAACCTGACGGGTGTAGCAGCAGTAACTACGGGGCCATGGAGAGCAGTCAATTTATTCATAATTTGCCTTGACAAAATATCAAAAACAGCTGCACCTGATAATATCAAAGATGGTTTTTGCCAATAAAAGATAAAGGCCCAAAGGTAATGAATGATAATCATACTTGGGAAATAAGCAGATTCTTTACTAGGATAGTCATTTAGCCTACCCCTGGTTGCAGTCCTGTTATGGGAAAGATGTTAAAGTCTTTTTGAAATGAATTTGAGATTTGATAATGCACCAGGCAGCGGGCAGCCTCTCCCACAGGAAGCCCACCTGTCAGTCCGCCGCTCAGCGACAGCTTGCCAGGGTGTGATGGCTTCTGTGGGAGTCAGACAGGACTTGCTGAATAATAGAAAAGCTCCTCGTCCCGCGCGCTGGCATGCTCAGTTTATTAACTGTCATCATCTGTGGGGAGGTTGTAAATAATGCCCACAGCTTCATCCACCAGCCAACCACAAGTAATAACTGTGGTGATTTATTTCCCAGATGAAATGCTAAATGGTCTGGGAATCAATTGGATTCCTTCTGCTTGTGACTGGAGTTGGACTGTAGAGGTGATGATTAAATTTTTTATTGTACGCTTTTGAATGTTGCTTTTCCAAGCTGCCACGCTACAGATATGAGGTGAACGTGCCCGAGATCCCCTCTAACTGGGCTATGATTTAACCGGTGAAGGATCAAACTAATCTCAGGGGCATGTTGACGGCTAAATCCTTAATCCCTGATGCGAGGCTCCCCATCTTGCTTTGTGTACAGGCCAACCCGCTTAATATGCTTTTTCAGAGTTAATGGGTTATTCAAGTTCTCGACAGAATGAGATTGGAAGATAATATATATGTAGGCGAAGTCCAGCTCCATCATTTCTACTTTTAAATGTGCTTGCACACCTGCAAAAGTTGAGCTGAATCATGACAAAATTTCACTTCTGCAGTGCATTTCAGCATCCTGAGTAAGTGCTTTTCCCTCTGCGTTGTGTTGGGATCTAACAAGCCAGCTTCCCTCATCAGTCATCTGTTTTTTTTCCATCACTTTCAGAAAACTGTGCCTTTTCTTTTCATTAAAGCCCACTCTCTGGGATTAGATGGATGTCGGTAGTGAAATATAGGTTATGATCCTGTGTAATCCTAGAATCTCTAGTTTGCGTTTTAAGGTCCAGAGTGGCCCTGGTGCTACTACTGCTGCCGCTGTGTCTTGCTGGTCCTCTGACGACCTTCCCAGACTTCCATCTGCTGCAGCCATTGTTGGAAATATGGCTTTTTGGTCTGGGCCGTGGGAGCTGGAGGATAAGTTCTTGCCGCCCTCCCTCCCAGCTTTGATAAACTGCACTATGTCTGAGTGGTAGAGAGAGTTTCAGAGAGTTGCTGGTGAGGTGTTGGATTTTGGTTTCACTCTGAGACAATAGTGCCTCTGTAGAGGGCAGGTTATCTGGCAGCACTGATACTTTTGTAGAGATCTGTGCTGTGCAGCAGACGCACCCGAGGCTAGACATGTATGTCATCGAGAAGGAACCAAAAAGTGAAGCAGCTTTTGTTCTTCTTACTTTCAACCGTAAAGACACATCTGAATACAGTAAATCTATTGTGAAGCCCTAAATATCATGTAGTGCTGCAGTTCCGTAACTAGTAATTATGTGTCTGGTTCCACTGTTTTTCAGTCAAAACAAACAATAGAGTTGTATCTATTGCTTTCATGTCTGACGTTAATATTTGATTAAGTGAAGAAATTCTGCCTGCTACATCTCTGATTTTAATTATTGAAAGCTCTTCTTTTGGCCTCTCATTCAAAGTGAACCAGGGTTTATTGTGTTGTAACTGCAGCTACTAAAATCCATTCTGTAGTTTGTATACATCCGCTGAGAACCCAGCACGGAATAAGTGAGTGAATGTTGTTACTCATTGAACTGATTTGCGTCCTTTGTTTGTACGTGGTAACAAAGTGATCCACTGCATTTATGGCCTTTCCATGATCCACTGGCTGTGCATGGAGTCTCCAGTGGAAAGAGACCCAGGAATTCAGCTTGGAAAAAAAGGGCCTTCTGCTATCTTCCCATCTCATCAGGTGCAGTGTCGTGTTAAAAGGGAAAGGAGACCACAGCTCCAATTGAGTTATTAAGCCTGTCTGTGTTTGTCTCCTACAGTATATCTAACTGAGGGGGTGTTGAGGACTGCTCATCATTTTGTGTGATTTCATTCTTTTGCCTTTTGCAGCCCCTGTTTGATGAAAGAAATGACCTTATCCTTAGAAAAACACGACTTACTGATAATTCTCACTTTGTTAAGGATGCACGATAAATTGATAATATAATCTAATAAATATAACTGGATAATAAATAGAAATTGTAAAAAGAATGAATGCACTTTTGTATAAATAACACAAGAGCTGAAAGGATTAGTCAATTATTTAATTAGTCGATCAACAGAACATCAATCTGCAACTATTTTGATAAACTGTAGGTTGGACTGTAGGTTGGACAAAACACGCTATTCGAAGACTTAATTAATCAAGAAAATAATCTGCAGATAAATGTATTGTTAGTTGAAGCCCTAATTAACACTTGTATTAAGATATAGTTGACATGTCTGAAAAGCTCAACCTATTTTTCACCTGCTTTTATACCCAGATTACAAAAAAATGCATATTAGCATTGGCATATGGTGTTATATATATACTGGACACAGTATATTAAGCATCCTCAAAGAAACATATTGGTGCATCCCCTTGTTTTATTATTAATCTGTATGTGCTGTATGTTTACAGTACGTACATATGTATACTAGTTTCCACACTGGACTGGTGACCTCAGAAAAATAGTGTGGGAACAAATGCATGACTTACTTTTAACTCAATTTATGGGTTGAAATAGAGAAAATAATGTTGTCTTTTGATGGCAGGTATATGTTTGCCAACGTGCACACCCTTTACATTTATGCCAGTTGCAGCAACTGAAATTTACCAATCTTACCAATTAACTTCTGTTGTGAATGAATGTTTGACAAAGCAGTTTTTGAATGTGTCCTGTCGGGCTGGAACTACTGAAACAGTAAGTCAGCTCTGGCAGTAAAGGTAAAGATGGAAAGTGGGCACCGAGCATGTTTCCATCCTGGAGGCTTTCAGCTTGGATGAAAACCATCACTCTAACCAGCTCAAGAGAATTTTGCAGCTCAGTTCAGTTCAGAAGGACAGTGAACAGGCATAGTCTGAGGCCTTTTTTTCCCTTGCAGATAAATAAGTTAGCGTATTTGTATTCAGCACTGAGCTCTATGGATCTTCGTGTCACAATGCAAATGTAAGAGATGTCAATGAGATGGACGGGGTAGGGCAAGGATTAAAGGAAGAATCACAGCAAGGGGAGAAAAACAGGAAAGTTGAGGATACACAAACAATCATCAGAAGGACGGGGTGAGATCTTTGACTTTGGTATTCGTGCCCTTGCTTAATCGCTCATCAAAGAGGCCTCAATCTGTTCTTTGTGGTTGCTGTTGCTTCACTTTGGCATCTAAATTTGAGATGAGAGTCTCTCACCATTATCCGAAAACCTCTTGTAGGTGTGGCATCTTCTCTAATGACCTATGGGTCATTCTGAGGAGCAATGTTTGAAACAGCACTCGCCCAAAAGAGGAATCCCCTACAGAGCAGGGAACAATAGCTTCCCAAACAAATCTCCATCTCAGAGTGTTTCAGAAGAAATCATTGGTTGAAGGGAGGTGGCTGATCTCTGAAACCTGCTTCCCTGAGAGCATTTTGCCTCTTCCTGTGTGGTCCATTGGCCAAGTAAACTAAATGGTGCGTTTTAAGCTGTGACTCACTGTTCGTGGTTTGGGCCTTGTGGCACATTATGGTTAATTTATCCAATTTTTGTAAATTAATTCCTGCATTTATCAAAAGCTATCGGGATGGCGATCCAGGATGTTTAATTTGTAATCCCCTTTGCAGTGTAAAAAGGAGGTGTGGTGGGGGGGTTGCTTCCTGCCTCACATCCTGATTATAAGGATGTTGAAGCTCTTTAACCTGAAGGATTAGGCTATTTTCCATTAGTTTGCATTGGCTCTGGTCTAGTATATTGCTTAAAGTTTTAGCTTTCTCTAAGCTCACACCTGTAAACAATGGAAAACGTGTTACATTGACATAAAAATTGTTCCACTTGACTTGACTTGAATTTACTGCACCTGACTACAGCATTCGAGGTGAATATGTTAACATCAAAAACAAGATCTAATTCACTGATAGAATACATAATTATTTATGCCTTCTCCTGATCAGGCTTGTCTGATAGTTTTCATCGCTCGGCTACCTATGAAAAAGCCTGTTTTCTTTGCCAGTGTGATTAAGGCATTACATGCTTCATAGCAAGGGCGTGGTGGAGTGTCAATCAAGACATGCAGTATGTAACTTTCCAGTATTTATTGAAAAGGTAGTAGTGGCGAGTAATAACTAGTCAAATAGAAACAGAAGGGACTTTGCCTTGTTTGGCCTTTGTGGTCATATACTGTATCCTCTGCAAGGAAAAAACAACAACTTCAGTGACACTATAACCTTTTATTTTGCTTTCAGCAGCACTTGGATGCCAGCATTAAAAGTCAAATGGCTTATTAACCTGCTGAATTGATATGTACTGTACTGTAGGTGAATAGGAAACTTTCTCACAAGCAAAGTAAACATCTACAGACATGCAGACATCACTTGTTAACTGATACCTGTATTGCCTCCAGGTTTATTCTCGTCTAGACCCCCTGTCACATCTTTGAATAGGCCTGGTATTGACAAGTTGCAGAGTGCAAAGCTTGAATTCTCAACTTACAGTGTGCCTTTTGTAGTAAGTTTCCTAACGGGAGTGTACATAGAATGTTAATAAGGCTGAAAATTAGCCAATATACATAGTGGGTGGGTGGCGGGGATCCAGATAGATAATGAGAGAAAATGCATGACTGAGAAACATATACAAAGAAAAAGGAAAAGTGCATGAGACAGATTAATTCTCATCCAGCCCCTGTGGCTCATGGGTTGAGCAAACTTGAATGAATGTCTCCTTCCCTGCCGACTCCCCAAGTCTTTGGACAAAAGGTTCTTTATTCAGGACGTTGTTGTCTTCTTTGACACAGGCTTATCTGTTTTCCTTGACCTTAACTTGCCATGTAGACATGACTATTCAGCCCTGTGTCAACAGTGAGGAGAAAGGCATCCCTTTTGGCTCAAAGTGATGAAGGCTGCTAGGGTAAGAGATTCCATTTATCTTTATCAGTTGCATAGCCTATGCCATGAAATGGTATCAAGATTAAGAGTCTGCAGCTATGCTAGGCCCAGCAGTTCTTTGCAAAATGCTATGGTAAACATTCTGAAACGCTCTCAGTGACAATGCTAACATGGTGAATGGGGACACTAGAGGAAAAGTCAGGGAATGACCAAAGTCATTAGGATTGACTCTCTAGGAATCATGAATGTCTGTACAAAGTTCTGTTCCGATCCAACCCGTACATGTTGAAATATTTTAATGTATAAGTGAAAACTTTGACCTGCTGGTGGCATTAGAAGACATGCTCGGGGATCACCAAAATCATTAGGATTCATCTTCTGGGCACCATGGACATCTGCACCAATAGTTGTTGAGATATTTCAGTCTGGACCAAAGTGGTCTACCAACCAACCAACCAACCAACCGATCTTTCTGTACTTAGAGCCATGCTGCTAGTGTGGCTAAGAAAGTGTTTTTTATTTTGCCTTTGTCTCGAAAGCTACAACAACTCAGCAGCAAAAAGGACACCAACAAGTACACCAGCTCCCCATACACCAGTCAAGTATAATTTTGGCAAGCAAATAACAGACGTCCCTCCTCATGACATAGCTCTGTCTGAATTACGACAACAATGATGATGCCGCTTCTGGCAGTGTATTGTGGCGGGATGTGTCAGAGGATGAAAAGAAGATGTCAGCCCCTCTCTCGCCATGGTTCCAGCTTTTTACAAGCCAACATCACCTCTCAGGGATTTCATCAGCATCGTAAAACGTATTTCATCTCAGCCATTTATAGATGAGATGACAGCATTGTTCATAATATTGTAGTGGTGGCAAGGCTCGGCTACGGAGTTGATCTGTGTTTTGTTTAACTCCCAGAGCACTAAAACATAATGTGCTCTAAACACAACGCACCTTCTGTAGTACCTTTTCTAATTGCCTAGTAAGTTTCAACAACACCAATGCTTCGTTGAGCTCAGAATTAATTTCCTGGTGGGACTTTGAGCGGAACATCTTCATTACCCTATGTTTTCATAATTGAAGCCAGAGGCCTGTAAAAAAAGAAGGAATTCTGTTTGCTTCACTTGCAATGTTTCCCTCCATAAAAAAGGTGGAACTGACCCTCTTATTGCAGGACTGCCCACTAAACCATTAGTGAAGGCCATATATCATGAGTATATTCCCATGCACTGCCTCATATTACAGCCCCATGATACTTAAAGCATCACTGATAAATGATCAATATCTACTACTCTCCTTTCATTTTCATAACAAACCACTTCAGCTTGATAGCTATGAGGCTAGGTGGAGAATGGGTTCCCTGGTAGAAATACCCTGGAGTGCATAGTTGGACCAGTGCCAGGCAAGGAAGGATTAGCCCTCTGGACCTGCAGTATATCCACTACATCAACAACCTCTTCCTGAGCTGATTAGAAGGCATATTTTTTAATATGAATCCCCTTGTTTAGTTTTTATCCGAGTATTATTTCCATAGGATTTCTAAGAGATTAAAAATACTGAAAATATAATTGGGTTTTGGGGTCAAAGGACATGTAAACAACCCACTGAACTTGATTTCTTTGAACAGTCAAGCAGGAAGTATTTGAAATATGCTCGTTAGGGGAAATGCCTTTCTTCTTATTGTTATTCAGGCTTTGCAAGGCAACATTTTGGATACTTTTTATGCACTCATGTCTTATGTTTCCAAGAATTTAAGCGATCTGTTCTGTCCAAGATTTATCCTGGGTTATAAATGCTTGGCACCTGTTGGTCGATTGAAAAACATCCGAAATGAGAGCCAGGATTTGGAGCTGGAAACATCATTACATCTGTTGAGCTGTTTGTGAACTTCACCACAAGGTCCATTTAGGAGCAGCTTTTGATCGTTTCACACAATCTTCCTCAGAAAATACCAGTTGTCATGGAATGGTAGACGTTCACATTTCCCTTTTTTCTGGGCACTTTAAGGTCTTCTTGTCAATGTTGGCTTAAAAATTGAGATTGAAAATACATTGTGACCATGGAAACAGTCGTTGACAAAACAATGTCACCATGCGGTCAGTTTAGTAGGTGTTCCAGAGCTTTCAATTGTAACACAAAACTTTCTCAGGAGAATTTGACCAGTTGTGCAAATGTCCTTTTTCTGAGCTCTTGAAGGACTTCTCATCCATTTTGCTTAAAAGTTGAGATTGATTTATTCTTGACTTTGGAAAGTGTAGTTGACAAAACAATCTCACCGCAAGGAGCGATTGTGTGATGATGGACCTTGTAATGATTTAACTAAAGTACTGTTTCCAAGGTCAAGAATTCATTTCCAATCACAACATGTTTGTAATGGTTGCTTGTGTGTAATAAAAACCAAATTGTCTCACCCCAACATTAAGGTAATTATTGCAATAGAGTTGTTTATATTTTCTGTCTACAGTTCAACTGGTAATGAGAGGAAGGAAGCCAGTTTCTCTCTTTCTTCCCTGGGTTGGACATTGAATAACTATTATGTTGGAAAGGTTTTGTATCCTGGCTTATACAGAGATTGTCCACTCTGGAGTAGTCATGAGAGTTCGTAGTGTGTGTTTCATACACAGTGATTCTGAGCGAGGGTCCTTGTGTTCAGCAGTGTAGCTGATAGCGAGGAAAAGGTCTAGCCTGCCAAGTCTGATGCCTTTGATGACTGATGCAAAGCAGCCAGGCCTTAGGTTGTGCAAAAGCCCCTCTGTCTCTGTAGTGAGGGGGCGGCCTTGAAACAACCGCCCCCCTCTGTCATAATCATCTTAAACAAGCTAACGCATTGTTTTGGAGCTTTGTTAACCATGTGTGATGTGCTTTTTTTGTCAGGAACAGGATAGCGCCCTGCACGTTAACAATGGATGAAATCTGAGCCGTGGGCTTGTGGGAGAGGTGTTTGATGAAAAAGTAGCACCATTCTCTGTCAGTCGTTGCTGTTCACACTATTTCAGTCAAGATAGAAGTGTTTTGAAAATACTCTGAAGATTATAACCGAGCACTCTGGGGCCCCAAGTACTTGGCAGTGGCACCCTGTCGCATTTCAAACATTTCAGTTCTGTGTGTCACCAGGAAGACGTAGCTAAATTCTTCCAAGCTTTCCTGTGCAAATTAAATTGGTTATGCTTTTGGCGAGTGCAACGCAACATGTAACAAAATACCCTTTCACAGTGTTGAAAATTATGAGAGGTCCTCGGCTGTACAAACTTATTCCCCAAGCTCCATTTGTCCCTGACTCTTGCCCTCGGCCAGTGTGGATAAGGAAGAAACTACTCATCAGTGGATTTAAGGGGCTGCTGATGTATAAAGCAGAGGTTGAAATGGTGAGTAAGGGCTGAGCAACAGAGTAAAGCTTACTAACGCAAACCCCAGGGCTTTTGGAGAATATTCCTTTTATGGGGTCTCTCTCTGTGAAGACTCCAGCGGGGCAGAGTTGCTAGAGACGTGACTAAGGCAGTAACAGAGTTGTTGGCAGGCAACGCTGCGAAACAGCGGTTAGACCTACACAGAAATGAGCCTGTCAGCAATCGGGCTAAAAATAAGAAACCCTTAAGCCGAAAGGCTGCCTCAAAGAGTGTCTATCTGCTTTGTTTAGATGAAGTGAGGAGTCCAGTGAGTGAGAGTTATCTGTCCTCTCTGTTGATGTGCTCCAACCTGGGCCCGCTGCACTGCACTGGGAATGCTTTAAACCAACAGGGGATTCCCGAGTCACAGCTGCTTTCTCCTTCTGGAATGATGTGTGAAATGTGTGGGTTTCTTTGCTTGTGGTTGTTGTTTTTCTTTCTCTGCGTCTCTTCCTCCGCTCTTCTTTTCCAGGCATGGCTCAGTGACGGTCGGTGGAGGGGGGGGCATTGAGCAGTGAGTTAGCAGCACTAACCTTGCCGCCCACTCCCTCTCCAGTCTTCCTCTCTTGCTTCCTGTGGGATTGAAGAGGAGTATGGTTTTAACAGGGAAGGAGAAAGAGGAAAAAAAAGAAGGGGAGGTGGTGGAGGGTGGGGGTTGTCTTGGCTAGAATGGGCTTCAATAGGGAGAATGTCTGGACGTTAAAGAGGAAGTGGGTTAAATGTTGGAACATTTCAGGAGAATGGTGGGTGCATTATTGGAATTTAAATGGGGCAGGGGCTAACGGAGGTTGTGTGAATTTTGGGTAACAGGAGTAGGATTGTTTGGTGCCTTTATGGAGGACTAATGGACTTTCCAACAGGGCTTGTGGGAGATTTGTCTGACTAATGACATGTATTGCTTGATTATTTGGGCCATCATGTTGGGCCCATCGTATATTGGTCGCAGCTGGAGAGTAATAGGAGTGCAGTTGTGTTTAACTCACTCCAATAAATCAACTCAGTGCCCAGTAATTTATGCATTTTTCAATGCATCTTCTATCATTTATGGTTTATTTGTCTCTTCTGTCAGGGGTACTGCTATTGTGTAATGAATGCATCATTAACTATTGAGATAAATGTGCAGTATGTTGATTATTCACAGCAGTAGCTCAATCGATAACCAGCATGAATGCAATGAAATATCCTGTTGTGAGTTAGTAACTACATAATAAATGAATATTTTTTCTAAATTAAAGGGTTGGTTCACTGATATTACAGAAAAGCATACTTTGTCACTTATCTCTGGTGGTCTGTAGCATTCTGCCTCTAGTTAGCAAAACATTGTCTAATTACACGTGCAGCTGACACGGAAAACATTACCACTTATTTGATGTCGTGTTTCAGGCGACCTGGAAAATATAACTGTAATATTCACTCAATTTTTAGCTCTGTTTTGATTTCCTTCCATCTGACTTTCACAGCTAAATGCTCCACTATGTCCACCAGCTAGCTGCTGCTTTTTCTGTCTACGGCAGGTTGCTGGAAACAGTTGCCTGCTGCAGCTGGAACCAACACTGATGAGCGGTGAGAGTGAACCAACACAGTAACAATAAAGGCCAGAAAACCAAAACAATGAGCTGAAAGACCCTTTAAAGCTCCCTAGAGCTGAGGTTGAACTGCAGTTGGGCGATATTTCTCTGTGGGTCACATCACAAATAGTCGTCTGACCCATTGTTTATATACAGATGTTCATTACTGCAGCTTTAAAAAAAAAGGAAAAGCAACTTTTTTCCAGCAACAATGTCCCTGGCACCATGGATAAACCACAGAATGTGAGCAGTTTTTATTGGAATTAGTTTCTAGTGAAGAATTTGTTCCTACGAAAACTGTTGTCTGTATATATTGCTGTTAGCAGCACAAACAAAATTCATTTAATCTCCAGTGTATTGGGGTGGCACTTATTTTTATTTGGGTGAATTGAGCCTTTAACCCCATGTAGACCTATAGTATCTATATGCTCTGTATTCATTTAAGCCCAAGAATTTAAGAAATAAATAGCTCTAAAGGTCTAAACTGGTTCTGGTTCTTAAACAAGGCATTGTAGTGAACTAGTCATGCCTTAGGTCTTAAAAATGCTGATCACAGTTTGCAGGAGTGTGAGTATACATACTGTATTCCTGTGTTTGTGCAGAACCTAAATCCACAGTTTCCTCACACTGAGGTGGAGAGTAAACATTATGATGGGCCCAGCCACAGGTATCTGGAGTGTCTCACTGACTGGTAGAGAGTGCTCTTCAGGAGCGGAGAGTAAACATTACTTTTTGGTCTTTATTTGGTCACTTTAACAGACTAAACTTCACTGACTGAGCTCAAACCCCGGCAGGGCCAGTGAGTATCGTCACAGGGGTTGAACTGTTTAGAGGACTTGTGACGTATTTGGTGGAATGCTTCATTTGCTTGTGTCCTACAGCTGGCTCCTCTGATGCTTTGTCCCCTTTTGTTAGCTTTCAGGAAAAGGTCAGCAATGTTCATACATCAAGTGTGAGGCTTTACACCCCCTTTCCACATTTTGACCCCACACCCGGCTGCTATGTCCCACATCTGCATCTCGGGTTAGCTAAACCACAAACCACTCCTGACTCTCCTTTTTTTTCTCCTCAGTTTCTTTTTTTCCCTTGCACTTCCTGTCCATCAGTCCTCCTCCAATAGTACATTAAGTTAAGATTTTCCTCCCGTCCTCCTACTCTGGAGATCAGCTACCATCTGGTTCAGCATCGCAGGGTAGCCGTCTGGAACCAACCGCCGTGCAAAGATCAACTTCCTGAGATGTCAAAGGGACTTGTGTTGTTGCATTGACTGGGGATGGGGAGGGAAAGTGTGTGTGTATGTGTGTGTGTGGGGGGGGGGGTATCCTCTAGTCCTTACTGGCCCCTTTTTTCTTTTCTGAGGCCCCAAGATGTTTTCTCTAAGGGACTGGCGCATCTCCCACGCAAAGGAAGATTGCGTTTCCCCTGTACAGAGAACAGGATATCAGGATTTTTTATGTCAAACTACAAAGTATGTTTATACAAACACAGTACACCACCAAATAATGCACATATGAGTACTTGTGCTGCTGGTTTTGGCTTTATATGACATTTGATCTCCTCCTGAATCTTAGCCAGTCAGAAAATAAAAGAGCAGGAAGTCTGAGCTGAATGCACAGAAAGCATCAAGTAAAAGGCTTTTTTTCTCTCTTCATTCACTGATAGTGGGCTTTGAGAGATTTATGCTTTCCTGAAATCTGAAGGTCTGGAAATTTGAGTTAACGCAACCCCAAGTGAGCCCCGGCTTTAAACTGAGGCCAATAAAAGCAGGACATGTGTGTTTTTTTTCCCTCTTATCAACATCCTCTTACATACGTCTGCAGAGACATATAAGGGGGTTAACCATAATTTACCTCTAAATAAGGGAATTAATCTTGGCATCGATTTGCTATCAGTGGAGGAACACTGTAGATTGAGTTACATAAGATAGTTTGCCGTAATGCTGTTGACTTGGAGAGATAAATAAACAAGTCATGTCAGTTAGCATTGTTACTTCCCATTAATTATGTATAAGTTTTCAGATAATGTAATTAGCAGACTCTGGACACGGAGTAATTTAATTGCAGGTAGTGAATGAGAGGAAGAGAACGCGGCAGGGCCATTTCTGTTGTCTGCAGAAAGGTATAAAGCATTACGATTTAAACGTATAGTAGATGGTTCAGTGTACCAAAGGAAACCATTAGATTGGTTAGAGAAGTTTTTGCCGTGTCTCTGGAAAGTTTGGTTTGCATTTGTGGACATTCACTACTTCCTGTCATGGCCAGAAGTTTCATCCAAACATGTAAATGAGACCTCAAAATTTATGGCAGACTTTGACCTTTTTCCTTTGGTTGGTTTTGGTACTCAACATTGTACATTCGATCTTACCATGTTTAGTTAATGTGTCTCAAATGTTTACTGTAAATTTTGTCTGCTGTGACTTTGGTTTTATATCCTGCTTCACTCGTTCCCCTTTTTCTCTGTCAAATAAGTTTTTCAGTTGCAAAGTTCAAAGAAAAGGTTTATATTTTACAGTTTCATACATACTGAAGGAGATGGACATAATAACACAAACACCTGTAGCATATATGCAATCCAATACAATAGGTAAGCTTTTAAAGGAAAAGTTTTTTTTGTGAAACCTCATATTCACTTGCTTGCAGAGAGTTGGATGTACTACAGAGCCAGTTAGCTTAGCATAAAGACTGGAAACAAGGGGAAACAGCTAGCTTATCAGCTGATAGATAGCCTATCAGCACCTCTAAAGCTCACTAACTAACACATTATACCTTGTTTGTTTAATCCGTACAAAAGCAAGCAGGCTAGCTGTTTCCCCCTGTTTCTTATCTTTATGCTAAGCTAAGCTAACTGCCTGCTCGCAGTAGCTTCACATTTACAGTAAAGACATAAAAGTGGTATCAATTTTCAATTTCTCAATTAAAATGTTGTTGAGAGAGGTGGTCAGAGAGATGTCGAGTCAACTCAAATCTCAGCTTTTTCTTAGGATTTTATTTTGTGGTATTTTTGTGTTGGATGGCAGTATGTATGGATGTAATGTGAATTCTCAGCTTGAGTGTGATATTTTAGTTTTATTGAGTTTGGACCTGAACAATGAGCTAATTATCTCACAGAATTAGTGTAGGCAGTTTCTTTTTCTGTAGTGGCGCAGATCCTATAGCCTCAAGAAACAAATATCTACCACACACCCTTGACTTCCAACACAAGTCCCCAAGTAAACACAAAAAGAGTGATATGCGACCGCACATTGCAACAAGCTTAGATGACTAATGATCGGGTTTATCGAGGCTTTTGTTGAGCTCTGACTGGGTGCTGATCAGCGCAGCGCAATCCACGGACTGGTTTGTACTCCTCACACACATGCCAGTACACCCACACACCCCCCCCCCACACACACATGCATACAGTACTGAGGCAGCAGAGATATACCAGACCTGCCACTCCTTGCTCCTAGAGTTACCTCCTGGACATTTTGTCACGACAATACAGCTGGAGGAAATGAAGCAATCGATAATTAGTCTTTGTCACACTATCAGCTACGTCACTGGCAGGCCCCACCCTTACTTTTAAGCAGATCGCAGACAGTAAGGTGTGTTTTTATGTTTGATGAGTCAAAATTGAATCAGATGCTATGGAAAAACAATGTTCCCAGTATTTTCCAATCTGCATAGTCTTTTCCACACTAGCTGTTGTCTGTCTACCAGCAGAAAGGTAGTTTGTAAGTTGCGCAACCTTTTATGACACATTAAACTCAGATACTGTACATGAGAGTCATTTTGTAGAAGGCTAGGTAGAAGCAATCTTCTACCTATAACTACCATGTACCTACAGCCTGATCTTGTTTCTTTCTCGTGTTGCAGCCTGATGAGGAAGTCAGTTTATGGTCGTTGAATATCAGGTCATTTACCACCTGCAACGGAGTTATGAAATCAACAACTGGACTGAGGAGAATGTTTACAGTGGCTATACTGCTGCTTGCTTGAGCAATCAACGTTCTTTCTTTCTTTTTTTTCTTCCTTGTGCACCACACAAGGAAGTGTGTTGAACCTTTAGTCACCAGCCTCACGCAGCCTTTACAGCTCATCATAAATATTAGTTGAACGTTCAGACAGGAAGCAGGCTGTATGTTTGCAGCCGGGAGATATACTGTACATAGATTCACTGTATATGGTAAAACAACAAACTAATTAACCATAATCAGCATCCCTATTAGCAAACTGTCATTTGGGGATGTCCAAATCAGGCTGATTAATATTCACAGCTGCACAGTCATGACAACCTTTTTGTTTATTACAGTTTGGTTTCTCAGTCTGAGTAATAATTAGGGGGCTAATTACATCTTGCATGGCTCCTCTAATTAAAACGGTCAGCTTGCTTTTGCTAGTCTGCCTCTGTTGCCTGGGCGTTAGGCTGCTGGACTGCAGGGTTCATGTCAGGGAGATCCCTCAGGGACAAACTAATGAGGAGGAAGAAGAGGAGGGAGGGCGGGAGGCAGCTGTTTGTGCCTAATTCTCACTGATTGGGCACCCAATTGCTGTTGATTTGTGTGAATTCAAAACAACAATGAGTAAAAGGTATAAAACATTGGCCTTAGACACTAGTTTGACTTAGCTGAAAGATGATATTACGTCTTTTTCTTCAACGTGGCAGATCAGAAATGCCTCGGTGAAATTAAATTAACTGTTATGTGCAGTGTCGTGAGGTGTGTCTCAGAATTTGGAACGCGTATTTTGGCTTTCTTCGCATTCAAGAGCAGACACGTTGTGGAATGTGACCCAAGAGACATTACACCAGCACCATCATTTCTAATTAAGTTTTTTGTTTTTCTGAACCTCTTGCTCAAGTTAACCCATAAATTAAGACTTAAAAGAGAATCAATTACATGCTTATTATGTGTAGGGTGTGCATGTAGAGCATTAGCGTGTATGTATGGCTGTGTGTGTGTGTGTTGGAGGGTTGTCACAGTGTTAAACACAGCTGACTCCTTCTTCAGTGCCAGTCAGAACCTGTCTGACCAGCTCAGGGGACGGATGAGCAGAGGAAGACAACCTGCTTTGTTAAGACATGCAATCTTCCTTTTAAAACTACATTCATTTAAAAAGAAAAAAGCCTTGTGTGTCTCCTGCACTTATCAGTAATAATACCGCCTTCCTTATCCAAGCACTTTATTGCATAACGCCAGATAGGCTACATAATCAGCCCATAATTGTAGTCCTGTGAATCTCTCTATCAATGGCTTTGTTGCTATTGGAACTGAAAACTGCACGGATCAGCATTTGATTTAAGCCCTAAGTTGTTATTTAGTCATGTCAAGAACTTGCCCTAAAATCAGATATGCTTAAACTAGACTGAAGTTATTGAGGCGGTTATTAATCAACAGATTTAGAGAACTAGTTCCCCCAAAAGAAACACACTCACAAATCTCATGGAATCTGTGACACACCAAATCTTTTCTCTGAAATGACACAATGGGCCTGGAGATGCTGGTCGTGGCGGTTGTTTTAACTAGCCAGCTTAGCAGTGGAAAGATTCGGGCCTTTGCCAGTATAAATACAGCCAGCTCACTTTGACTCATGAGCCAGAATTTGCTTCGTTGCTGAGATTTGATTCCTATTGTAGATGCAACCCAGATTGTGTATTTTCACATGAAAGTTGGCCAAGTTATGACTGCGCAGATCAAATTCACAAACAGAGACACACACAGAAAGTCTTAAATTGAACCAGCGTGTTACATAAGCTGTGAATGTTTCTGACTGATAGCTCTGTGGCCTTTGGATAAATACTTTTGTGACATTACAGATGATGTACTACCAGTTTGCATCTTCATTTAACTAATTCTTACAAATGCTCCAATTGTTTTTTTGTTTTTTTTTTGTCTTTCCCTGCAGTATGCCAAGGCATCCACAACCGTTTAAACCTTCTGGGTTCCAAAGAGGACCACTACCTGAACATGGTTAGGACCTACAGCAACTGCACTGTGGTCCTGGAGAACCTGGAAGTCACCTACATGGAGGAACACCGTGACCTGTCCTTCCTCAGGGTAAAGACTGTGCTCTGTTAGCGGTGGAGGCTAAACATGCACATAACAGATGGGAGAAGGTTCCTATCATCTGTTTTTTTCAGTTGTCTCTTTAGTGGTCTGAAGCCAGTTTGCCAGAAAGGCTCCTCACTGCTCTTATTGCTTCAGTACAGATAATTAAAATCAGTGGAGAGTGAGTCCATAGTGACAGATGATTCAGTATGTTTATGACCTCTGGCTTTGCGTGAACCCCAGCTGTAATGGCAAGGTCATGAACACTGGGCAGATGTGATGAGGGACGACACACACTAACATGCAAGCTTGCTCAAACAAACACACATATCATACAGTCACAGGCAAGGCTCCCTCACTTCCTATTTTTGTCCCCCTCACTTTTACATTTTCAGTTTGATAAAATCTTGAAGATAAGATCTCTTGAGTCCGCTTACTGTCCAGCTGTCATAATCCAGATGAGAGAAGCCCTCAGCAGGGGGGAAAGATCATTTGATTTGTATAATAAAGTACAGGCAGTAAAGTACGGTGTTCTATACAGTAAAGATGTTGAAACAACTTTATCTATCATTATGTATCAGCAGCCTGTTGCACCAGCTGATCATAAGTTTGACCATAAGTTTGAGAGTAAAGTCAACACCATCTCTCAAAGAAACTAAATATGATTTCATGGAGGGCTAGTGGATTATTAATACAGTAGTTGACATACATTTGAAATTATTTTTTTATACCACCTTTATTATGGACGACCAATTTCACCATTGCTATAAAGCTGATATAAATGTCTATGAATGCAGGAAATAGCATTCACGTAGGTTCAGTTTTACTCTATTTCATGTAGTTTTTTGCTTGGAGGACCCTTGCTTATGCATATTAGCTACTTCAATTTACAACAAGGCTCTCTCATTTTTTTCCCTCCACAGTCTATTGAAGAAGTGGGCGGCTATGTCTTGATCGCCCTGAACACAGCCTCCAGGATTCCCCTGGAGAACCTGCGCATCATTCGAGGTCATTCCCTCTATGATGGAGCTTTCGCCCTCGCTGTCCTCTCCAATTATGACAAAGAAACAGGTCTGGCATCCAGGGCGCTTCTTCTGAACAGCCTGACAGGTCAGTCCACCTCTCCATTTTTTCAGTTTGACTGAATTTCTCACAAACTCTCAGCATCATTATAAAGCTTTAAAAATATGTGTAATTCTATCAAATTTGCATTCTCTTTTGCAGAAATTCTTAAAGGAGGTGTAAAGTTTGTGACCAGCCACCTTTGCAATGTGGAAACAATACAGTGGTATGATATCGTCAACGCAGACAACAAACCCAAAATGGAGCTCCCAGTGGCCTACAGAAATCCAATTTGTAAGTAATACATTTCATAGCAAAAGGCAAAGACTGGAAAGTAACTCATTACATCACCTGATTTGTTTATTTTTAAGGAATTTCAAGGGTGGGAAGTAAACATTTTACCCTGTTTATTTCTTGTCTGTTTTTATAGGTAAAAGATGCCACTCAAGCTGCTTCAATGGTTCATGCTGGGCACCTGGTCCTCAAAACTGTCAGACCTGTGAGTCATTCTGTGATTTAATTTCATCACTGAAAAAAATAAACAAAAACTCAAGTACATATGCTGTATTAACACTGAAATCTGTTATGTTTTTGATTAATATATTATTGAGTGTACAATACATCCATTTAAAATTGAAATGCAGGTGTTGCAGCACAAGGACAGAAATAAGTACAGATAAATAGAGGAAGTGAAAAATAAAAAATTAAAAGTGTAGATAGAATATAAATAAAGATAGGAACTAAGAAACGAGAGCAACCTAATAATAAAAATCAGTGCAACAGAGAGACAATGGAGAGGAAGAATAGTGTGAATGTGCCAGACACTCTGGGAGGGGGTGGTGGGGCAAAGCTGGTTGGTTAAAGTGACAGGCATGTCACTGTCTGTGGTCCCTGCTGCTGTTGTACAGTCTGATGGCAGTGGGCATTACTTGGTCAGTCATTAACATTTTCACTGCATACCAACAACAGCAAGGGGAAAAACATTTGCAAACATGCTCCATTGTTTTTACCATAATTTGAACTTGCAAAATGTTTAATATGTAATAAATATAAAAAATAAACTTGCTACATGTCATTCCACTGACTTTGTCCTCCTCTTACTTCCAGTCACAAAGCTGAACTGTGCACAGCAGTGCTCTAAGAGATGCAAAGGACCTTCACCCAGCGACTGTTGTAATGAGCACTGTGCTGCGGGCTGCACAGGACCGCGTCCCACCGACTGCCTGGTGAGCGAAAGACACCTTCTTATGGGGGACAAAAGTACTGATATGATCAAGGAGCTGGGGAGGAGACAAGCTTAAAACAACAAAACACACTGAATGTTTCATACTTCTGCATTAAATCTGCATGAGAAGCCTCCAGGAAAACAAAGCCCTCACTCAGCAGCATCTGTTTTTTTGATCAGAATTATTGTTATTGGTTTCAGTACCAATGAGACATATAAATGCTGATTAAATCTTTCATTTGGCAGTGCCTCAAGTATCAGTGTCTGCTCTCCCTCTCTGTGCGGCTCTGAGGATTAAGCCAAGGCTGTGATAGAGGAATGCAGTGTTATCATTAGTGTGGGGCTCTGTTATGGTCCCAGTTTACTGGATGACTGTTGTTTGTGCTGCAGGCCTGTCGGGACTTCCAGGATGATGGGGTGTGTAAGGACTCCTGCCCGGGCCTCATGCGCTACGACCCCAACCTGCACCAGCTGGTACCCAACCCACATGGAAAGTACAACTTCGGGGCCACCTGTGTCAAGAGCTGCCCACGTAAGAACGGCTATAAATAAATACATTGCTTGTATTTTTAGCCAAGATTGATTCTTAACTTTTCAGCTTTCTTGACACCCATTTATTTATTACTTTACAGAAAAGCTTGTACTCTAGCTGTTGCATTGACCGTCAAGATAAATAAAATAAAACTAGTAGGCTTCACTGGCCAATATTAAAAACATCATGCGTGATTATGAGCCTTTTCACATTGTGGTATGCTGAACGTGGTTGTCCTTCCTGTTAGACATTCAGTAGTCACAGTTAGTCTCAGTTTAATTATAAACTGTATAAACACGGAAAGAAAATGATTGAGTTTCAGGGCGTGTTAATGCAACACTGCTCTTTCTCAGTTTAACGTCCACAGGTCTGTCGCCGTATTACTAAGTCTATACTGTATGGCCTGCAGCATTATTATGTGCCTGTAGTCGTGCATATTCAACCTGTAAATGTTGAATATTACACAGTTACGAAGTAAACAGCGTGTATTTTGCAATCATTCCAGATAACTATGTTGTGACTGATCATGGAGCGTGCGTGCGGACATGCAGCGGTAACACATACGAGGTGGACGAGGGAGGAATCAGGAAGTGCGCCAAGTGTGACGGACTGTGCCCAAAAGGTTAAGCTATCACTATGCAACCAGCTGACATACTTCTGACTCATATACACAGTATAGTTTGTAATGGTGGAACAAAACTAACAAAGTACATTTACTCAAGTACTGCGCTTTATTACAATTCGAAGGTACTTGAGTTCTTCCATATTATACTACTCAAACTTAAGCTTCACAACATTTTAGAGGGTAATATTGCACCTATAGTTTTGATGCATTGTTCTAAATTAATCTACTTAGTAGTATTTAACATTGTTCAAATTAGCTCCACCTTGACCAGCTAGAACATGTTAATGCTAATTCATCACTATGAATAATCCAATATCATAATATATAATAATGTAACAGTTTAAGGGAACATACTGCTGGCATAACTACTTTACTTGTAGTAGTAGTAGTAGTAGTAGATTTAATAATTAGTACTTTTATGGTACTTTCTGTACTTATGTTTGTTTTCTTCATTGTTTGCAGTGTGTAATGGACTTGGAACCGGCGACCTGATTCACACACTCTCTATCAATGCCACCAACATTAACTCCTTTAAAAACTGCACGAAAATCAATGGTAACATTGCTGTCATCCACACATCGATTCATGGGTAAGTCAAGGACATTAACAGTATTACAGCCTTCATGTTTGTCTATATCAACTGCGCCTCTACCAATGATAACATGTACGCTCTTGTTATTTCTAGGGATACATATACCAAAACACCAAAGCTGGAACCTGCCCAGCTTGACGTGTTTAAGACAGTGAAAGAAATTACTGGTAAGACTGCGTAAGAGCTGAGTAATGCATGACACACTAGATGCACACTAAAGAGTTTCACAATTAACAATTCATTTGTTGCTTCAGGATACTTGTGGATTCAAACGTGGCCAGAGAGCTTGAACTCACTCAGTCCTTTTGAGAATCTGGAGATCATTCGAGGACGAACTAAACGGTATGTTCCTTGTAAACACCCCCCCCATAGATTCATAACCACTGGATCACCAGGAACAAATTAGTTTTTCCAAGAGTTGAGTAGGCTGTCATAAAACCTTTCCTTTTTTTTTTTCTTCTTCTCTTCTTCTCTTCTTTTTTTGTCTTTTGTAGTGGTAGCCGCACTGTGGTCATGGCTCACCTCGGTATCCACTACCTGGGCCTTCGCTCCCTCAAAGAAATCAGCGATGGAGACGTGGTCATCATTAAGAACCAGAAACTGTGCTACACCAACAAAAGCCACTGGAAGGGGCTCTTCAAATCAGAAAGCCAAAGTGCTACCATAGAGGAAAATGCTGATGCTGCCACATGTGGTAAAATCAATTTTTGTTTCCCACACTGAATTCAGTCAGATCCTTTTGTTCTTTTGTTTTGTAACTCCTGATTACGCAATGCACAAACCAGATTTGATAAATTAAGTCTAATTTCAAAATTGGATTATTATGTGGGAAAGATCTCTTCTTGAGATTGAATGTTTTGTTTTGTTTTTTTTACAGCTCAAAGGAACAACACTTGTGACAGGAAGTGCTCTGCGGACGGCTGCTGGGGCCCCGGCCCGGACATGTGTTTCGCCTGCCGTGACTACAGCCGTGATGGGAGCTGTGTCGACTCCTGCAACATCCTGGAAGGGTAAGGAGGGAATCTGGGTTTTAATGCCTTTTTAAGCTCTGCAATGCGGTGTTCCTTATTTTAGACAACAAACAGGCTGAACATCAGATCTGTGTGCTGTACAGTTAACTCCTTCAAAGTCTATTTTCATACCACCAGCATTTCCAGACTATGACATTAGATGAGTTTGGGGATTTGTTATTTAAGCAATTCTAAGAACAAATACGAGGTCCATTCCAAGGTATTTTGAAGTTAAACCTCCAGTACATGTAAGACAAACATTGTAGCTGAAATGGCACTTTCACTGACATCTGTTTATCTTTGCAGATATCTGTCAAACATTGAATCTCCACATGCTTACAATTTAACTTGTGCCCTCAAAAAAGGGATCGAGAATTTCACTTCACATGTCACTGTTTGAAATGTGGTGCACCAGCGGAGAGAGTCTGTCAGCTCTGTTATTGTTTTTGCAGGGAGCTGCGGGAGGCCATCGTGAATAAAACCTGCATGGAGTGTCACCCCGAGTGTCGACGCATGAATGGGACTGCAACCTGCAGCGCGCCTGTATGTGTGTCACAACAACTAAACTATTATTATAAACGTCCATATAAAAAAAACAAAAAAAAACAAAACGCTCTTGTAGAACAGCTTTGTGAACATTATTTATGAATCTAAAATGTCAGCAATAAATGTCATGTTTTTGCGGCAGTCGCTTTGAATCAAAGAGCACCACAAATGAACAATTACGCAGCATGAAATCCATTCCAGAAGTGTTAGTGCTACCAATTTTCCCATCAACCGCAGCCTTAATAGACCACAATGCAGTGCAGCCACAAGACATTTTGGATAAGGGGTGTGACTGTGTGATCTAGTTGGCGCACTGTCTACTTTTATACACTTATAATCACTGAAAACAACAAGTTCAAGCCCCTTTGAGGGGGATGAAAGTAACTCCGGGAAATGTAGGGGATCATTATTGAAAATAGAATTAGACAGGTTGAGAGAAAGTATTATATTTCAGCAACTGATTGCAATAAGTGTTTCAGAGAACAGAGTTGTACTGACCTAAACTAAAGCGCCTAACATTTCTGAGTGGGTTTTCATTGCTAAACGTTTGCATCTTTATGAGGAAGGTGGATGCAGCTGGCATTGAGAAATTATTACTATGAGACAGTGCAGTTTACATAATATTTACTACTCCTCTCAAGAGAGTTGTAAACATTATGAGTGTTTTTCTTTTTTGCTTCCAGGGTTCTGGAAACTGTACGAAGTGTGCCAACTTCCAAGATGGACTGTTCTGTGTGTCCCGATGTCCCCAAGGCGTGCCGGGGGAGGGCGACATGCTTGTGTGGAAATACGCAGATGAGGAGAAAGTGTGCCAGCTTTGCCACAAAAACTGCACTCAAGGGTAAAAGCATTGTTCAGCCGACCTGAGAACTGGCACTACTTTACCCCGCGTTGCAAACATTTGTCTCTCGTAATGTTGATGCAGTAACTTAATCCAAGCCAGAAGGGTCAGCTGTGGTTGTGTTGGCACGTATTGGAGAGAGAGGCCGGCTTTCAACATGAGGCAATATTTGCTGAAATGAATGATGAAATTGGGCAATTCAGGAGGGATGCTGTGGACTAAGATTCAAGGAAAATACCAGTGATTTTTGCCCATTTACTAAAACGTGATATATATTTCACATCACTTTCGCTCTTTTTCCAAAGCATGCCATCATTTTGTAGACTGCTGAATGCTTTTGCCATTGGTTTCCATTAATTTCAGTATTCAATGGATGGAAGTCTGCACTGCATTTTAGAACAGAACAAAAGCTTTGACAGAGATGAAACCAAACCTAATGTTCACATTGATGGAGCATCAACATTCAGCCAAGGTGGTGGCTGGTTGGTATACTGATGAGTGAGGAGGGAAGTGGTTCAGGGACACCAGAATCTCATTTACATCACTGCAAGCACATTGTGTTGATGGGCTTTTATAACCGTCTCGTGCAAGTCATTATGAGATAATTTTGATGAAGTATTTCCACCACCCTCACTGATTGCAAAGATTTTCCCTGATTATTTAGCGAAACAGTGGACATATGATGACTTTGTGAGTTTGAAAGCACAGTAATGCTTACTTCAGATTCCTTGCATTGATTTGTTTAGGTGCCATGGGCCTGATCTCAAAGGCTGTCAGAGTAAAAGGTGAGTAAATACAGTAACACTGATCACTGATGCTGAAGTACACACTGACTTTGCCTGAGCTCCACATTCTAATCTCATCTCTCCTTCTTTATTGAATTTGAAAATGTGCTCTGTTTTCTATCTGCATTCTTAAATCAGCTTCCACCTGTCTTTCAGCGCCTCTGGTCTTTCCATGATTGCGGCTGGTGTGGTCGGTGGACTGCTGGCTGTTCTTATTGCGGCCCTGTCTGTCTTTGTGTTGCTACGCCGACGCCACATCAAGAGGAAGAGAACCATGCGCAGACTTCTCCAAGAGAGAGAGGTAAGACGAGGGAACTGAGTCACCACGCTTGTAGAGAGACATCAAGATGTTGAGAGGAGTTGTTTTTGAGATGTTGGGGTTGATTTACAGAGATACAAGCTGTGCTGTTTTCGAGACAGGATGTAAGATATCAAATCCTTCTTTTCCAGCTGGTTGAACCTCTGACTCCAAGTGGAGAGGCACCAAACCAGGCTCTGCTGCGGATCCTGAAGGAACCTGAATTTAAGAAAATCAAAGTGCTGGGATCAGGAGCTTTTGGTACCGTTTACAAGGTAATAACATGCTTCAGATTTGTGTCTCAAAACACCTTGTTGTCAAAATCCCACTCGAGCGTGGAGCTTTATTGAAGCTGGAGCTCATGAGAACTGTTTGTGCCAAGTCCACATAACCAACACCCGTCAGTGTTTTCGCTCATCTACAGCTGTTGTCAATTTTTCAATTAAAAGACACATTTTTAACTTGCCAGATCACACACAAGTGAGAGTGACTCCACTCTCACTTTCAGTGCTGTGTGTGTGTGTGTATATATATTCTTGTATTGATAACATTGTGGGGCTGTGTGGGGACTTATGTTCAAATGGGCACAAAAGGCTGGTCTCTGCCAACTTAACCGTCTATTTTAGGGTTGCTTTTAGGTGAAGGTCAGAGTAAATCCCCAGAGAGGGAATGTAAGTCACCACAATGTTCTTATTAAGTACAAAAACAAGTGTGTATGTGTGGGCTCTTGAATTTCTATCTGTGTGAGGACCAATTTGAGTTTCAGACCTTGAGAGTTTGGACATTTTTGGAAAGTAAGGACTTGTGAGGGTTAAGACTTGGCTATAGAGTTAAGATTGAAATTAGGTTAGCTTAGGTAAATTATGGTTAGGGTTGGGGTTGGGGTTAGCCAGTTAGTTGAGAAGGATAAGGTTAGGTTTAGTCAGTGGTGACAGAAGTATTGACATTTATAGTTAAGTCAAGTTACCAATATCATGTTGTAAAAATACTCCTTTACAAGTAAAAGTCCTGCATTCATAATTTTACTTAAGTAGAAGGACAAAAATACTGGCAGCAAAACGTACTTAAATTAGTATTCATTAGGCAACAGAGTGTTAAATTATATTATTTGATTGTTGATGATTTATTATACTGATGCATTAAGTACGAGTAAAAAGTATAACATTACCCTGTGAAATGTAGCTGAGAAGTACTATAAATTAGCATAAAATGGAAGTATCTCAAACTTGTACTTTAGCACAGGACTTGAGTAAATGTACTTAGTTATTTTCAACCTTTGGATTTAGGGGGAATTAAGGGTCCTCACAAGTGTAGAGGTGGGGTTGCACTCATGCAGTACATACAGTACTTTTCAGCATTTGTAATTGGACTGTATATTCTGACATTTGTATGTATGCACTCGTGTTCATTTCCTGATGCAGGTATAATTAAAGCATGTCAAATAACAAACTTGTGTCCACTCAGGGCCTGTGGGTTCCAGAGGGAGAGGATGTGAAGATCCCAGTGGCCATCAAGGTTTTGAGAGAGGCCACATCACCAAAAGCAAACAAAGAGATCTTGGACGTAGGTTCACTGATTTATGTGGTACATTTTAGGACTGTAATATTTCATCAGGACTAAAAAAGCCAGTCATTTCAAATGTTCTTTCCCAAACTACTTCAGTAAAGTGTTTGCTGCTGGTGGGAAATGACAGTGGAAATATAAAGAGTTAAAAACTCACACATTTTTTTAGTAATTATCATAATATTCTGACTTGATTAAAAAGCCTCAGAAGTGCCTCAATGTGTTGCTCACAATTGAGGGAGAATTATTACTTCCCAGATGTCAAGTTATCTGTAATATATCCTGTAATTTATTGCACATGCAACTTTATTTGAAACTAATGACCACTTATTTTCCTTGTAATGAAGAACGTGTCATGTTTCTACACCGTGACCCTTTTACGGGGCTGTAGGATATAGGATTAATTCAGTGGAGGCCTGTGTGTGGGCGTTGGTGTGTAATCCAAGGCTGAGGTGTTCTGGAAAGGAATGCAGTCCTGCAGCCACACTGAGAAATCTGCCTGTTCGAAATGCAAACGGCTGAATGTCTTAGATTCTGTGATTCTGCGGTCGTGTTGTTCGGTCACTGTACATCTGGAAGTTGTGGTGGACATGCGTGTCCTCTGAACTGCATGACTTAAGGGCAGAGGCCTGCTTTTAAATGTGCTTTGAAGCCTCTTCCTCACCAGACCGAATTACAGAGCTCCTGACAATCAAGTGGTTATTTACTGAACAATGTTGATACTGTAATAGGCATGTAGAAAATATTTGGGGTACAGTTAATGCACTCATGACAGGAAACCTACTAAATAAAGCTCCGTTTGAGTTTGTTTGCACGCATCTCTTTGTAGGAAGTCTGTTGTTGGTGACCAGTGTGGATTATCCCTGTGGTTTTTTCTTTAAGTCGCTTTTATGTTATGACGACTGAGCCACACAAAATATGCTCGGCTGAGTATGACGCTAAGAAACTCATCATCCAACACTGGGTATCCACACAAATGTTGTGTTTCTTGAGCTATCAGTTTCCAGGATAAATGTGGACACCATTGGCTCAGTGGAAGATGGAATAGGCTGTGAGACCGACAATTTATTTTTTGTCTTCGCACCTTTAATCCATCAACGTGAATGATACTATTTTCTTTTCCCCCCATGCACTAGATAATGGGCTTGTTTTGCTGTTTGTGTCACTTGACTGCCCCCAAATAATATTAAACATCGACTGACCAAAAAAACCGTTTTCGTATGTCTACATCTGCACTACAGGAGGCTTTCGTGATGGCCAGTGTGGAACACCCCCATGTGTGTCGTCTGCTTGGCATCTGCCTGACTTCCACGGTTCAGCTCGTCACCCAGCTGATGCCCTACGGCTGCCTGCTGGACTATATCAAAGAGAACAAGGACAATATCGGCTCTCAGTACCTGCTCAACTGGTGTGTGCAGATAGCCAAGGTAAGAGAGAAACCTTGTAAAGACATCAAGTTACATGGGTTACTGTATGGGGCTGTAGGTGTTTAACTCTCCTAATTTTTCAGTGTTGTTTACTTGCAATAGCAATGCTGTTTATCCCATGTTTATGTGAGTTTTATAGTCATACAGGGCATGTGAGCATTTCTGCAGAGCAAGTCCAGAACAGTACATGCTGGTTTTAACTGCTAACAAATATTGTTGAATGATATGACTTAGGTGATGATGATAAGTCTATCAAAACAGAACTTTTAGATCTTTTATCATGTCTGAGCAAGCAGTGTTTCTATGTTTTGGCACTGTAGAATCTAGCCCTGTCAGACAGCTAGTGAAAAATTGCACTGCGCTTATGCAATAACTTGTACTTCGTTTGTTTGACAAAAGGGTATGAACTACCTGGAGGAGTTCCACTTGGTACACCGTGACTTGGCAGCGAGAAACGTCCTGGTGAAGACTCCTCAGCATGTCAAGATCACTGACTTTGGTCTGGCCAAACTCCTCAATGCAGATGAGAAAGAGTACCATGCAGACGGCGGAAAGGTTGGTTGGAGATTAAATTGGTCTACAGTGTCAGCAGGGTCAGCCTGTCTGTCATGAATATTTCAAAAAGATAAGTTCAGATTGTGCCCTACACCTTGAATTCATTTTTTAGTTCATCGGTTGCACACAAATAAGCCTAAATATGAACAACCTTATTTTTGCATTTCTAGCCTAAACGGGTGCTTATTAGACAGTTGACTTCCTGTAGATGAATGGATTTGCTCCATGTCATGAAAAATTGTGTTTTTGCATTTGTAGTTTTGCTCTAGATCTCAGATCTTATGTAAGTGATGTAATATAAATAGTTCTGTCAGTGAACTGAGTTCCAAGAGAAATGACAAATCAGATAAGTTCTTTCTCTTATCAAAGTTTCTTTGTGCAATTGAAAGCACATAAAAAATGTGCAGCACTTGTTTACTTTTAACTACAGGATGGCCTGTACGCTTCTCTCTGTAGCACCTAATAATGTAATAATTTTCCCTTAATGTAATAATTCTCAAATGTTTGCGTTCTTTTGTTTAACTTGGTCAAAAATCCACTGATATATGATTGATGTATTACCTCATTATGTTATCAGAACTCCACTACATCTGTGATTTATAGTTTTGATATATAAAATACAGATGACATAATCATTTTGACTGATAGTGTAATACAATATTCAATTTCTGAGATTGTATTGCTTGTCCTCAAAGAGGGGCAGATGTGGAGACTGTCCAGTTCTTTGAAATTCATCTGGACAAAGTTGGACTGCGTCTCAAACATAGACTGCTACTGTTGAGATTTCCTTCATTTGTTGTACGTAAATGCGTTGCTATTCGGAAACATTTTGTTAATTAAACATCACAGGACTGTTTTCCAGACAGGGATGAAGCTTTGTGTCAGAGTAAAAGACAATCGAGTAGAGATAGCCATTGAAAAACATCTGTAGAGGGACTAGATTTAATCCTTATGCAGGAAATCACTTTTTAAGCAGCATACTGCTTCTCATCTCCTGTGAGTTACAAACTGTACTGAAAAACTTTGTTTACATTTCTAAAATTGAAATCCATGTTAAATGTTAGCATTTTCAGCTTCATGATAAAATGTGGATTTGTTGTGTCTGTGACTGTTGCAGTTCTGCACCACTAGGTGACAGTACAATTACATTATATGCTGTATGTGTTTAAGACAGTAATGGATTTCAATTTAAGAAAGTACTACAGCACTTTGAGTAAATAAGCCAAACTTGACTGGATGTTAGTAAGATACAAATTAAGTTAATACTCCTTTAAACAGACAGAGTTCGTTGGCAAGTGTACAGCTGAGGCTGCTGTCTTAGTGAGCTAATTAACCTTCTCCAAACACCCCTGCAAACACAGGCATGTAAAGTGTTACTGCAATATTTGGAGAATATTATATTAGACATTTATTCTCCACAGGTACCGATAAAGTGGATGGCTCTTGAATCTATCCTGAACAGAACATATACACACCAGAGTGACGTCTGGAGTTATGGTAAGTCTTGTGCTTTGTGAACACATGCTGTACCTCTAACCCAGCGAGCTTGCAGTGTAGACTGAGCTCGGATCCTTGTGTAACTTCAGATATGTAAAACAGCCGAGCTTCTGTGCTCCTGAGTATTGGCGACAGTCTCAGCGGAGAAATATTTATTCGTTGCTAAATAAAGTGTTTTAACAGCGAGTGAGGCAACGAGAGGGAAGGACATTTTGAAGATTCAGTTGAGATGTTGTTTTTGGATCTAATAAGGCTTGTCAACATTTTAAAACACAAAATGAAAAAGAGAGAACATCTTGCTAGAATCTGCGATTTTAGGACACTGGTAGCACACACCTACACACCATCAGTCTCAGATGGACAAAATCACGTCACAAGAGATTGTTGCCACAACCCACATAATCAGTTCTTCCAGCCCAGGAGCACACATATGCACAGATGCCTACACACACACACACACACACACAGAAACGCAGTACAGCTTTCTTGTTGTGGGCCAGCTGCCAAATCTTCTTTTCCCGAGGGTTTGATCATGCCTTCCGCTCAATATGGCAAAAGCATCAGTAGACCCTGGCAGAAGTGACAGGCTTCCTATCCTCCTTTTCCCTTCTTCAGTTCCTCCAACACAGAGATGCATCCTGCTAACTCCCACTCCTGCAGGCAGAGCCAATTTGTCAACATAGCTATTTTGAAACTGTGTGTGATATTTGGGGAGCTTACATCCTGTCACTCTCATTTCTTCTCTTTTATTGGGAGCAAAACAAAGCGAATAACAGCCCAACAGACTGACATGTACTAACTGTCCTCCTTTCTCCAGGGGTAACAGTTTGGGAGCTGATGACATTTGGGACCAAACCGTATGATGGGATTCCAGCCAGTGAAATAGCTGGGGTCCTGGAGAAAGGGGAGCGACTGCCTCAACCACCTATCTGTACCATAGATGTCTACATGATCATGGTGAAATGTAAGCTTGGTGGAATGCTGGTTGAAGCCTTCTGCTTTTCCAAAGTGCATTTACATGATACTTTCCTTTTTAGAATCTACTAAATTTTCCCACAGATAAAAGTTTCACTTATCTTCCTGTCTTATGATGATATTTACTGATTTGTCTGCACAGGTTGGATGATTGATGCGGATAGCCGACCTCGTTTCCGGGAACTAATAGCTGAGTTTACGAAGATGGCTCGGGATCCTCCTCGTTATCTGGTCATTCAGGTATACTTTTACCTCGGATCTTAAATCTTCAGTTCATTTGATGATGAATTTTAGTAACCTATTGGACACAACAAAGCTGATAAATTCTGTTTCTATTCAGGGTGATGACTGCATGCACCTGCCGAGTCCCGTAGACACTAAATTGTACCGCAGCCTGATCAGCGGGGAGGACATGGAGGACGCTGTGGACGCAGAAGAGTACCTGGTGCCGCAACATGGCTTCTTCAGCAGCCCGAGCACGTCCCACACCCCGCTGCTTCATTCCACAGTAAGCTACGTCATATAAAAAACAAATACAATCAAAGGTTCTGTCTCAGGTGACATCTGTGGTGCCACGGATCAGATTTGATTTATTATGCATCCTGGCACTAAAAAAACCAATTAAAATTAAATTTTTGTTCTATACCACAGTTGATATTTCAGAAAAACTCTGAGGTATTAATAATTGCTAAAAACTGCTTTGTGTTCAGGCATTTGAAATGTATGTGATTAAATAATGAATCGTATAATTACTGTAGGCAAACAGTCACGCACTGAACAGCCAAATAATGAAGTGAAGACAGACTGCTTCCTGTAGATGCTCAAGGTGGCGTAGTTTTACTCAAAACGCATCCTACGGTACTTGTAAACATCACAAGGTATTTTGTATGATTGTCCACCTACAGTATTACTACAAATTACAGTGACTGGCCTAATAATGTGCTGTCATTAAGACACTAAGACACTACTGCAGTGAATGCTGGGAGCTCAACAAAGGAAAAAAAGTGTTAATAAAACCAAAGTGCTAGGTAAAAGCGTAGACAGAAAAAGACCCATAAAATGAAATATACTGTATACACTATAAAGTATACATATGACAGTACTTCTATATCAACTAGATTAGAAAATACTGGGCTACAGCTATAGCAGCTGTTGACCTGGTCCACTACATGTGCTTATAATCATATACACAAATCTGAGATCCAGAATATTGTCACAGTATTTTACACGTGAACTTTCAGCTACTATAGAGTCAACTGAAAAAAAGTTAATCAGTACATATAATGAGGCCCAGATACCTTTTACTGCAGACGCACACACCAGACTCACTCACACTGACCTTCTCTATCCAAACAGTGAAAGAGGAATACCAGCTGTTTTGGAGGCCGGGTGAAGTTTCCCAGAAAAAGCAGCATTAATTGATTAAGAAAGAGAGCAGAGCACCCTGTACCAACATGCAGTCAACTGTTAAAATGAAATTGTGCTATTTTAACTGTGTTTTGGGAAATGGGATTTCTGCATAAATCATTACCCCGTGAGTCAGGATGGAAATAAAGGCAGAGTAATTTTTTTTAGCTTGTTGAAAGCAATTAGCTTTCACGAAACAGAAGCAGAACTCTGACTGCTGAACTGAACCCAGGCGATCACACAGCGAGGAGAGTTCAAGTGTTTGTCCTGACTTGAATCTGAGTGGCCAGTCGTACCTGACCTGGACCCTGCTGACCCCAGTTGCCCTCATTCTGTTTAACTGCCACCACTGGGACTATTTCCCCCGCTTCCTGACCCCTACCCACTCTGCCTCATCATCATCCCCTCTCCCACGTTTCCTCCCAGGTGCTCTTTGATTGATGAGAACTGAACGAGGAGAACTCTTCTTCCTCAGGTTCAGTGAAGGCCATGCGTAGGTCTGGCTCTTCTGCCTGGGATCATTGCCGGCCACTGACAGCCCGGTTAGCTCATACGAGCTTTAAAGTTTGATTACCTTTGCAGGCGAACTTTTTAAAATCTTTGTCCAACAAAAGCTTAGCATAAGCCTGCTTTTGTAATATCACTGTTGGGGCATGGCCCACTGTGGGTCGAGAAGTTTTTTTACAGATGGTCGCTCCTTCGGCATGTTTAATTTCCTTTTCTTGTTGAAAGTAATTACATTGCCACAGCTGTCACTCTCTTCTCTTTATTCGCTCAGTTTCCATGGTTTTAACGCCGTTCACAGTTCTTTGACTCGAGAATCTGACAGACACAACAAAGCTTGTCACATTGCCTGAATGAATATGAATCTGCTCGCTGGACATTTATTTAGATCCTCATCAGCTTGTTCGGAGATGACAGCTATCGTTCCTCGGGTACCATAAAAACACATTACTATCACTATTCAAAGGGAACTCACTGTCCTCTGAGAGGCTTTAAAATAAATCACCATGGCCGTGAAGAAACACACACGTTTGAAAAAAATACTATGAATAAAAGGAGGAAGTCATAAACAAAGACGACCAAAGTGAAAGATAACAAAAATAAAAGATTTGCCTAAACCCGAAATTGAGCACAGCGGACCGCCGTTGTGTTGTGCAGTGCACTGAAAATGCCCGTTTAGTTACATTTTAAACCTTTCTTTCTTAATGTCTGCTTCGTGGATAATAGAGGCAGGTTAAAATGTGTTATGGATCTATAAAACAGTTTCTTGCTCTGCATTCGCTGTGGTGTCATCACGAGGCATTAACTCAAGTTTATGTTATCTGTTTTGCAGAGCCTCAGCAGCAGCATTGGAGCGTGCCACAGCAGAAATGGCTTATTGGTAAGAGAAAGCCAATTCTTCACATTGCACATAGAGAGAATTACTTTTCTCTTTGTATTGAATTATTCGTATTTTGTTTGCTGCAGCCCTAAAAACCCCTGTCCTTTTGTTGCAGAATGGATTCCCGAGCAGAGATGGGAGCCTGGTTCTCCGGTATATTCCTGACCCCACAGACAAACTTTTAGACAACGCCTTCCAGCCAGCTCCAGGCAAGTATCTTTCAACTTTAAAACCCCTCCCTTGCATTTTGAAGTCATTCAAATGAATGACGAGTGGAGCTCGCCCCGTTAGATTCAGTGAGAAAGGGGGACATCTAGTGGCCAAGAAGCGTATTGCTGTACTTATTGCACTGCTGCCCCAGCTGCAGAACATATGCCGTCTACCATTTGGTGTAGTCTTTCTTTCAGTGGTTTTACAGCAGCATTAGTGCATACGTCTTTGTAGTGGGGGATTTAAAATGAAGTAGTGGCATTAGGGCTGTACTCAGGACCACAAGAACATGTATTGTTACCATCTGTGTATTACCTACCCCCTTTATTAGATTTTCCTAAACACCATTTTTACTTTCATGAAAACCTTTTAAGTGCACAAACTTCTAAATTCTCATAGTCCTTTTCCTTTTCACCACATCTGTGAGTGATGATTTTCCACCTGCTGCCATTAAATGGATACTCAATACTAATTTAGAATTGACCATCATGGTCTGTTCAGTTTATAAATGACCTGCTGGTTTCTATTTTAGCTGCGTATGCACTTAATGAGAAACTGTCTAATGTCATTGTCTTTCTTACAGACTACATGAACCAGAATGGAGTCTCAGATGTGATGAATCCCATCTACCAGCACCCTGGTCCGCCTCGCACCATCCTTCCCACCATTTCTTCAGACGACACAGAGACAGAATACCTGAACTGCTTTAAAAACGGGACCAACGGACCCGAGTACCTCAACGAGGTCCCGTCCCCCGCCATCCTCCCGCTCACCTCCAACGGCACGGTCCACAGCATTCAGAAGTACCAGCCCCAGCATAGCATAGACAACCCTGATTACCAACAGGATTTCACTCCCACCTTCAAGACCCACGCCAACGGACACATCCCAGCGGCAGAGAACGCAGAATATCTGGGCCCAGACTGAGGACTTAGTGGATACAAGACAAGACATAAGAGACAGTTTGCTGTTCCTTTCAGAAAGGACATTGATGTCTTGGCTGGGAAAGCATAGCTAAGTGGTACCATCAATTATCTTATATGTTGTATCCTGTCTTACGGAGTCACATGACACTGCAGCTTCCTGTGTTGTTTGCATGCAGTCATACTTGTCACGCAAAACCCCTCTCATTCCAAAGAGTTTCTCTTTGCTACCAGACTATAAGTGACTCTTTCTTGATGAAAGCTGGACGGAAGCTGACATGACTCAGTTGACCTGAGAGTTGCTAGACCAGATACATACATGTTGTAACCCCTGTCAGAAAGTGAAAGTCTCTTCTCTAAAAGTTGTGCACAAAATGCTGTATGTGATCCAAATGTGTCAGCGGAGGACTGCTATTAAGAAACGATGTCAGCGCCTCCATTGTTTAGGAGGTAGAAGCTCTGTTGCGAAGAACAGAAACTGGCAGCTCAACCCGAAACACAACCTAAGGTACATGTGTTGTAGAATCACAAGTTAGATACACGATCAGTCAACACTATTGATGTGTGCAATTCAAACACACAGTGGTGCTTTCACTTGACGCTGATGTGAAGCCTCAGAACATTTCTCTGTGGTGAAGTCGAGCTGATTAAAGGGAGTTTTTAAGAGTCGAGGCTTGACGGTTGGAGTCCTCAGAAGCCTGACGACACTCATCCTGAACGATGAGTCAATGAGGAAACTAAATATTGCAATGTATAGTCCGTTTAAAGGGGAATACTGTTGAATTGTAGTTTAAATATGTTACCTTTATGCTCAAGACAGTTCTGTATGTATTACAGAGAGTTTCCTGTGTCCCCTGATGTGTGATATCACACTAAATATGTAGAGAATGTAACGGTAAATATACCAAATGTGATTGTGGTTGTATTTACTCAGCTGTGTTTTGCAGCTCAAAACCTGCAGCACTCCCCGTAGCATGAAGCATATTTGTGTGGATCCACAAAGTTAGCTAAACTCTGAGCTTTATATCAGCATGGCACATTCATTTGTGTACCCAGGAAGCGTTTTGCGGCCCTTTTTACTCATTACTTCCCACAGATGGTGTCTTTTGTAACACTACGACTGCACTCATCGCTTATCAGGTTTTCAGTGGTCAACAAATTGACATGACAGCAAAAGACTTTACCAGGAAAACTAAAAAGCTTCGAAAAACAGCACCACTTCCAAATGCATTTTAATAGAGTTTTCACTATTTTTAGGGCGTTTTTTTTCTCTTGTTTGAAAAATGCCAGTTGAACTGTCCTAGGTCATGTGAGAAAGTAGTATTTCCCTGTAAACATTTTTTGAATTGATTTGAGTTGTTTTATTTGAATGGTTCTACGTCAAGTCAGAAACTAAGAATGTTTCTCATCTTTGTGGTCTAATGTATCTATATTATTACCTGTAGACTTGTCTGTCTCTGTTTGTTTTTTTAATAACAAAAGTGTAGACTGTGTTGTTCCACACAGGGTGTTGACACCACGTCAATGAATCTGCTCCTAGCTTTAAAGTCTTGTAGTCTTGCAAGAGCATTAACATTGCAAATATTATTCCTAGTTTTAAAGGAATATACTATTGTAGCAACCTGTAAGCCTACTTTTGCGGATTTTACACAGGTACATGTTCAGAAAATAGTGATTATGCTGTAATATACCCAAAAATAGTCACCTATAATTTATACTCAGTACACGGTTTTGCCATATCATACGTGAAATATGCACTTATTCCTGAATTGTGATTATTTCATTCAAAAGTGAACATGAATAAAACTTTTTTCTATGGAAAACCTTTTTTTTTTTTCCCCCACAGCTTTAACAAGTTAAGGGCGAGATACAGAAAGAAGGACTGAGAGCCCGAGGATTCACTCATCTTTTTTATCTTGATGCCTGCATCACATCCAGTAACAGCTTAATGAAATGCCTTTAGCAGATATTGAGCTGAGCGAGAGCAGCATCCTCCCTGACGCTCTGCTGTTTCACTAGAAATGATTCAAATAAAAAAAATGAAAAAGTTCGATAGCTACAGTATGTCAGTGTGAGCACCAGCCTTTGACCACCATGATGTGACCTGAAACCACCGCTGACGAGATAAAAAGGGGCTTGATTGAGAGGACGAAATCTCTTTGTATACATTATATGTAACGTACACAAAATTAGATAATGGCTTAGAGCTCTAGTTGTTGTATGCTCCTAAATCTGCCCTTACATTTCTGATTATACTGTTTGACTTCTATGTGAGAACACATATATTAATATTATATTAATCCCTAATAATAATTTATATTTAATGTCCCTGTTCTAGGAGGAAATTGAGCAATTCATTGAAATAAACAAGGGGTTTCTTAATCACCAGGGCAAGATATGGTGCTGTCTGCTGTGTTCAGGACATAAGAAATTAGAGAAGAAATTAAAATTTTGACCTGAGGGGAAAATTGTTATATTAATCACTGCAATTGTGATGAGCGGCAAGCTCAAAGAACTGCCAACACGGCAGATTCTGACCAATTTAAAACTTTAGAGTGGTTAAATTAAAGATGGTTAAATTAGGTGTATATTAAAGGTGTAATTAAATAAGCAACGGTCAAAATTAGGGGAAAAAAACATCCATAGTTGATGAAATGAAAGTTTAACACAAAGAATTGTCCATTTAACACTCAGCTAATCTGCTTCATCAGGACTGTTTTGGTGTGCTTTGATCAGATTGATTGACAGTTTTCCCAAACTTTATTTAGAGAAACAAATCATTAACAATAACAGAAACCAGGAGGACATGTTCACATGAAAACATCAAAAAAGGAGCTCAGGTTAATTGTTAACAGCCTGTTTGAAGGGGAAATTGTGTCAATTTAATGTTTGATTTAATTAATGAGTAATAAAGATAAGGGTTTTGAATTGTCATATTTAGATTAGTGGATATGGTATTTTTTTTAATCATTTTTGAATTAATCAAATAAATGTCTTTCACATTAAGAGGGTGGTCGATAAAATGGGTTTTCAGGGCCTATGAATTACAGAGAGTAGACTCATGTAGTTACATGGCGTTTAGATGTAGTGCGCCTTCAGCACCGTGTGGTGGCAGCACTGAGTCAAAAGTTTGTCTCCGCCCCAAACAAATAATCCGTGGAAGAAGAAGCCACCAAACCATCAACAAGATATGCGAAACTTTATGTGGACTGTCACTTCGATTTGATCTCTTCAGTAAGAGGGATGGGAGTCTTACCAGGGAGATGCATTTTATGTATACTTTTCTACATTATACTCCTGTCAGAGGGACGTTTTCGATGGGTAAGTCGAAACTTAACGTTCGTGTTCCCGTGACTAAAACATGACTCAGCTCGGTCTGCAGTTGTCCGTGTGATGTTTATTTGAGGCGGCTAGCGAAACTAAGATTCAGGTCAGTTTAGCTATTTGGGGTTTCGACTCTTTTCATCTCGGGTTAAAATAGCGTCAGCCAGTAATTGGCTTAATTGCGGCTCAAACATAGTAGCTAGCGTTAATGCTAGCGTTGGAAACTGCACCAGCCTGGTAACGTTAGCAAACACCGAAAATGGATGATATAAGACGTTAGCTTTGACATTCCTTAGAGACGGTTAGTGTTGATACAGGTTGCATCCTGGCGCTGTCGAAAGAAGTTTCCTTCTGTCATGTCCTGACAGAAAGGAAACACCGCACAGGTTATTAAAATAAAGCTTGGATAAATCTGTTCCAGTTAATGTTGTGATTATCCCAAGCATGAAATGTTAACCCAGTTTAAATGGCTCACGAAACTGGAATCAAAAACTGAAACTGCAACGTTAGCAAGTTATTTAGCAGGCAGACGTTAGATGGCTTGGAAGCTAGAAAGCTAACTGTTAGCTAAATTAAGTTGACTATCACTGTTTGAAGATGAAATGTCTTTTTTTTATGTGTGAAGTTCTCTTTTTATTTGGATTTACTCAGTGCACATATAATGTAGTAATGTGATGTGTAATGTGAGGCTTGAGTGTTAAACAACTGTATTAAAGGATAAGAATAAAAATGGAAACAGTAATAATAAATAATAGTAATAATAAATGATACATTAACAAGTGCATAGAAAAGATTCAGATTAAAGTAATGATGGACATGACATAAAGATGTAATATACAAGATCCACCTTATTCCATAATTTATGGAATGGAATATAATGTTATTCTTTCAGTCAATTAAGGGTATTTTTTGGTGAAGATGTCATTTCAAAACAAACACATGTGTCCCTTATCCATCCATTTGATTTGATTTAATCAGATGCAGATGATCACTCACTCACTTGCTTGTCATCAGTAGTCTCTCGGCTCATTTAGCTGCATTGTTTACAGTCCTACTCATGAGGTAATCAGGCCAATCCACTGCAATGCTTAGAATTACTTAGAAACTATGCTAAAACATGGGATCTGAAACTGATTAATCATTACTGTTTCAAGATAAGATATCAGCATCCTGGTTAAAACAACAAGGATGTATGATGAGTAAAGATATTGATTATTTGGAGACTGCTGGGGATAAGCAGAAAGGATTTAACAGAAACTTGTGTGTGTCATTTTCTTTTGTGGGGTTGGGGGGGTCATACATCAGGTTTCTGTTATGTTTATGAACCACTTTAAACAAACCTTGCAGGGTTCTGGTTGTCAGTAAATATAAACAAGTCTTTTACTAGTTTTGAGTCTTGCAAGTGGACTTTGGACAAATAGTTGGTACTGGCCGAGTCTGCAGCTGCATTCACTCCAACTGAGGAAATAATGACATTTGAAGGCTGCTCTTGAACTCAATCCCACAAGACACAAGTAGGACAGAGTGTAACACTGGGCTTACTCATAAAACAGTTTGTAGAGTAAGTGAATTAACTTCCCTAAGTCACCCCCTCCCAACAAAGAACATGTGAGAGCTGATGCTGAATAGACATATAACAGAAAACTTTGATTGCAGAAGACTTAAATAGTATTAAAAATGGATTAAGCCGTTTTAAACAATGGTAATTGTATGGTATTGTATTTTCTTCAACATATCAGATTTAAAATAATTTTTTTCAGGTGCTCAAATTGAACTTGGTAATAACTGCAGTGTTGTTGTGTTACCATAGAAATCTGACCACAGTTCTCCTTTTCTGGTCTTCTTTTTTGACGCTGAATGTCAGATTAGTTAAGGTAACATTGCACGATGTGACTGAAACTGACCCTCTATCTGCATTACAAGGCTTCAAATGCCAGACTGGAAAGAAATGTTTTTGCAGAAGTGAAATCTTTATTTTCAGACATAGCACGAGATACTAGAAACACAGGATATGAAACATGCCCAGAGGTTAAACTTAGCAAATACAAAACCTCAAGGTAAAAAAGGTACAGCTTTAACCTCAGATCAGATCGTTTTTAGCAGTCAACACTAAGTCACATGGTCTGCTTTAACCTTTGGAGGATCTTGGTGTGTTTGGGCTAGCTATGATTTGTTGGCAAGACCTTGTTTTTGTCCTCACTAGATAAAAAATAGAAGTAGGCTTCTGTCAGTAAAAGGCTACCTAAGATTTAACAGGCCAAAATATTTTATAATGCTCTATCACACTGCACAAGTGATCACTGTGTTTTTTTTTGTCTTTCTGTCAGGTTGAGGCCCAGCAATGTGTGTGGTATGGTGAGTGTGGGGAGTCCGAAAAGGTGCCTGGAAAAAAGTACAACTGCAACTACACTGGTCCTCCCTTCCCGCTACCCTCCGAGGGTTACGACCTTCTCACGGTACATACAGTGTCTTGACGATTTTGTCCTGTTATTGCTGACATTTGATTCTCAAACCAATCTTTTATAACATACTTCTGCTTTCCAGCTATGCTTTATTTGGCACTGTAGAAAAATTCTGACAAAGTGGCGTCATCCGTTTTTATGTTTACATGCAGGAGCTTTGTCCCGGGTATGACTATGACAACCGAAGCCTCTGCTGTAATGTCGACCAGTTGCGCACTCTCAAAGGGAGTCTCCAGCTGCCCCTTCAGTTCCTGTCTCGGTATGCACTGCGGTTATAACATTAACTAATGAAGCACATGACATGCTTGGAAGGGCATTATCTTTCCCCTTCTAAATTTCTAAACACAAAGAGAAAGCTATCTGCCCTTTTTGAATCTGTCAGTATTTGTGCTGCTCAAATGTTATATGTTGTTCTAACATGCAAGACGTAGCGTTTCATGTTCCAAATAATGGGTTAGAGACAGACTGGCTCACAGGCCAAATTACTATGATTTGACTAGGTTGACATGTTTTCTTATCTTTGTAGATTTTATTTACTTCACTACATTTGTTACTGCCTTGTTTTTTTCCTTGAAACTGTTATACACTCTTAAACTTTAACTTGTTTTATTACTCTGTAAGCTATGCAATGATCCTTTTCTTTCTTCTTAAACTCTGCTTCTCACACTCACTACGTCTGTGTGCAGGTGTCCTGCCTGTTTCTTCAATCTGATGAACCTCTTCTGTGAGCTGACATGTAGCCCCCACCAGAGTCAGTTCATGAATGCCACCAAGTTCAACGAGTCCAGTGTAATTGAAGTGCAGTATTATATTGGACAGACATTTTCTAATGGTGAGTTCACAGTCAGATGTCAATTTAGATATGAAAAACAACTTCACCCTCATTAGTTTCGTGATGTGTCACATCTATTGAGTAAATTTCATCGGTTCCCTGCTTAAACATGAAGTCTTGCTCTCGGTTGTGTAATTTTGTGGGTGACTAATGATCATAACTGTTACATTTTTGGTCAAATAAACTAGGGGATGGGCAATTTAACTGAAATGAATTTTTTTTTTCAGCCATGTACAATGCGTGTAGGGACGTCCAGGCACCATCCAGCAACGTGAAGGCCTTATCGCTGCTGTGTGGGAAGGATGCAAAGGACTGCAATGCTACTAACTGGATCCAGTATATGTTCGATATTAACAATGGACAGACTCCCTTTCCTATCATCCCAATATTCTCAGGTAAATAATTCTGTAGTTTTGTATATTAGGTCATGATCCTGCTGCAGAAAAATATCCCTACTACTTCTTTTATGTAGGTTTAATAGATGTTTACCTTTGCTACATCTGTTGTGCTTTGTATGATTAATTCACCATGCTGTGTTATGCCATTTCTTTGCTCTAGATGTCCCGGTGTCTGGTTACACTCCCATGAACAACAAGACATATGCCTGTACAGAGGGCCTCGAGGACGGTTCAGGTCCCTGCTCATGTCAGGACTGCACAAAGGCCTGTGGCCCCAAACCTGTACCTCCCCCTCTCCCCCCTCCCTGGACAATCCTTGGTCTCGATGCCATGACTGTCATCATGTGGATCTCTTACATGGCTTTCCTGCTTGTCTTTGTTGGAGCTGTACTAGGAGCTTGGTGTTACAGGTGAAGGACTGATTCTCTTATGATTCATGTGTTATACCTGCAAACCCTTACCCACTGTGAAAGAGATTTGTGGATGTTTGATGTTCTGATGCTTTCTTTAGAAGTTAATATCAAACTGGCTTGTGTGGTTCTCTGTGCTTACAGGAAAAGGACTATCATGTCAGAGTATGGCCCCATATTGGACAGCAATAACCCACTGTCTCTCAACAGTGATAATCCTGACCAAGGTATTGTAATGCATGACAACGAGTCAAATTCATGATTGTAATTGCATTGGCCATTAGGTGTAATTCAAGTAGTATCATTGCTGCATGGTGTAAACTAACTCCCGTTTCTCCTCTTAGTAAATGCATCATGCTGTGAAACAATGGGGGAACGCTTTGAGAATGCGCTGCGGATCCTCTTTAGCTCCTGGGGCTCCTTCTGTGTGCGGCATCCCTCTGTGGTCATACTGGGAAGCCTGATACTGGTGGTCGCCTCTTCTGGGGGCCTGGTCTATATGCGCATCACCACAGACCCCGTCGAGCTGTGGTCGTCTCCCACTAACCAGGCTCGTCAAGAGAAGGACTACTTCGACAGCCACTTCGGACCCTTCTTTCGAACTGCGCAGCTCATTATAACATCTCCACTCAATGACACTTTCATCTACTCTCCATACTTTGGAGGATCAGATGTGCCATTTGGAGCCATCCTGGACAAAGACATCCTGCACCAGGTGGGTTAGTAAGAGAGGTGAATCCAGAAGATGTATCATTAGCAGTATTTTGTCATGAGAGCCACTGTGTGTTTTGTATGAAGAGGTATTGTGTCTGTTACCAGATTTGATAGAAGCTTTGCATGTGAAGAGCAGCTGCATCTCTGAAAGTGTGGTTCATTGGTTCTCCTTTCTTTTTCTGCTTTCATTTTTTAACCTTAACCAACCAGGTACTGGATCTGCAACTTGACATCGAAGCCCTTGTAGCCACATACGAGGGCCAAAACGTCACGCTGAAGGACATCTGCTTAGCTCCACTGTCCCCGTACAATACCAACTGTACCATCTTGAGCGTCCTCAACTACTTCCAGAACAGCCACGCTGTGCTGGACCACAGCATAGGAGACGACTTCTTTGTCTATGCTGATTATCACAGCCACTTCCTCTACTGTGTCAGGTGATTTTCCAATAAGCCAAAACCGCTGGCACTCATTTTCCTCAATTTGGCCTTTCTTTGATTTAATTGGCACCAGAAATATATTGCAGGGCTAGGAAAAATAGTAAAAAGGTCAAAATCTCTAGAAAATACATCGGTGTTGAAATCTAACACCTGCAGCTCACGAGAATCTATTTCCTCTAGGTGCTGGTATCTGAATTTTCTAAGAACTGTGTCTTAAAAAAAGCACAATCACACTTCCTCATAGGTTGTCATGCAGCTGTTCTGTATCTGTTCTTCTTAACTGCACTACAATGAGGTCAGATAATGGCAAAATCTGTACTGATGAATGGGTTAATCTAATAATGACTGTGACTTTTCAGGCTATTAACTCTGTCTGCCTTTTCTACCACAGTGCACCAGCATCCCTCAATGACACCACTCTCCTCCATGACCCCTGTTTAGGCACCTATGGTGGCCCCGTCTTCCCTTGGCTGGCCCTTGGTGGTTATGATGGTGAGCTGGATTAACACTTTTAGAGGACAGAGAAGTAGAAAACAGTGGTAGTTTTTACATTTACAGCAGTTACATAATCTGTTTTCAACCTCTGTCAATTCTTTAATTGCATTAAGAAAAACAAATTGCTCTTTTGGTCACTGAACTTCTTGCACATTAACCTGCCACTGTAATATATATAGAAATTACTCCAAAGTAACACCTGACATTGTGCTCATTTTCTGGCGTTGCCTTAGCAGTCGGGTTACTAGTGTTTGAAATGATAATATGAATAAAATCAAGAAGAACAGAAATATCCACTTCTTCCTCTGATTATCATAAGAGCTGCCATAGCAACTAACCACAGCCATTAAGCCATTAAGAGGCGACTTTTAAGTGGAATTTGATCTGTGCTGATGTTGTCTCTCCACCAAGGGGAATGCTTAGCTGTAGCTGCCAGTTCGATAATATTTATTAATGTGGTTGATAACAGGATTGTTTAAGTGATGATTGCCTCACTTTTACAATTATGATGTATCTTTTTTTCCCCCAATGTTACAGAAACCAACTACAATAATGCCACCGCTCTAGTGATCACCTTTCCACTCAACAACTACCTGAACGACTCAGTCAGGCTGGGCAAAGCTCTGGCATGGGAGAAAGAGTGAGTCAACAATCTGTTTCTAAAATCCATCAGAGAGATCTCTTTTAATGGTTAATGATGTCTTTGCGCGTACTTATGGACATTTGCTTTTTTGGATTTCAGATTCATCAGGTTCATGAAGAAGTTCAAAAACTCCAACCTGACCATAGCCTTTAATACAGAGAGGAGTATAGAAGATGAATTAGACAGGGAGAGCAACAGTGACATCAGCACCATAGTAATCAGCTACGCTATCATGTTCATCTACATCTCCCTGGCCCTGGGTCACATCCACAGCTTCAAGAGAATCATGGTAAGAGCCTAAGCACTAATTCCCTCATGCATTTTGTTTCAACAAAACTAGTACAACATGCTTGACAACTTCCTGCCACTCAAGAGTAAAAGGGAAGAACATGACTGATCCTCCCATCTTTTTTGCCCCTACAGGTGGACTCTAAGATTTCTCTGGGTATAGCGGGTATCCTGATTGTGCTCAGCTCTGTGGCCTCCTCACTGGGGATCTTCAGCTATTTTGGTATCCCCCTCACCCTAATTGTGATCGAGGTCATTCCTTTCCTGGTGCTGGCTGTTGGAGTAGACAACATCTTTATTGTAGTACAGACATATCAGGTAACCTACTGTCAACTGTGCTTGTCTTCTTGTATGCAGGTCTTTTAAAAAGAGATCTTAATTTCAATGAGAATATCCTTCTTTTGCGTGCTGCCAATGAAAAATGTTAAACCTGTGATTTCCATCTGTATTTCTCAACAGAGGGATGAGCGGATGCCCCAGGAGGAACTTCATCAACAGATTGGTCGTATTCTTGGAGACGTAGCCCCGAGCATGTTCCTCTCCTCCTTCTCAGAGACGGTGGCCTTCTTCCTGGGTAAAATCACCTTTTTAGTACACCCTACATATACACAGATGATGTTAATGACACCATGTGTATTCTAAATGATAATGTTCCACCTTAAATTAAGAAAATCATTTTTGTGGACAAAATGTGCCGTAGTTTCCTGGTGAGTCACATGCTGATAAAGTTGCTGACTTTGTCTTCTGCAGGGGCCCTGTCCAACATGCCTGCAGTGAGGACTTTCTCCATGTTTGCTGGCTTGGCTGTTTTTATTGATTTCCTGTTGCAGATCAGTTGCTTTGTCAGCTTGCTCGGCTTGGACGCCAGAAGACAGGAGGTGAGACTGAGGGAAATAGTGGTGACATAAATGATGATACTGGATTGGTTACAGATGGCTGACTGTGAGGTTTTCGTGAAAGGGATTTCCTACAGATTTAACATCCTCAATTTAATGTAATGCAGATATGTGACTTAAGTTTTCATCCTACAAATCACTGCACAAGCTAATTTAACTGATTAGTCCTCCTCTCTGGTTTGCAAAGCATTGTAATTAGCCAGTGCCGTGATTGTTTGCAGTGAAAACTTAATTGATTCAACCTTCAAATTAGTGAGAGACTTTCAAATGCCGGGTTGTCTGTTGTGTTTAACAGGGGAATCGACTCGATATCCTTTGCTGTGTGAAGCTGCCAGAAGGCCAGGAAACCAAGACGGACAGCTTCCTCTTCCGTTTTTTCAAGAAAGTCTATGCCCCATTCATCCTCAAGGAGTGGGTGCGACCAATCATAGTAAGTACCTCAGTGACACTCTGCCAGTCATGCACGTCTGTCTCTAGAGTTTCCACTTGGACAACTCCCCCCACCATGTATTATTCTAACGTGTTGATGGATTTAGTTGGACTCGTATTTTTCATTGAGTAGAATATAGTGGTTGTTGACTACATTATGTTTTTCTTATGGATGTTTTTTTTCGTCTCTTTGTTTAGGTGGCAGTGTTTGTGGGAATGCTCTCCTTCAGTATTGCTGTGGTGAATAAAGTAGAGATTGGACTGGACCAGAAACTCTCCATGCCTGATGTAAGTCTTTGCATTTTCTATCACAACTGTGTGATCATGGATTGCGAGTGGACATTGCTTGAATCTTGAAACAGACAACATAAACATTACATTTTTGCAACAGTCTTCCCCATACATCATGCATAATAGCCTTGGCTTGCATCCCTGTACACGTGGAGGTCTATTCTGACGATCTGTCTCTCCATCTAGGACTCATACGTGCTAGACTACTTTAAGAACATGAGCGAGTATCTCCACACTGGAGCTCCAGTGTACTTTGTGGTGGAGGATGGTCTTAACTACACTAGTCCAGAGGGCCAGAATTTTGTGTGTGGAGGAGTGGGCTGCAACAACAACTCTCTGGTCCAGCAGGTCTACGCCGCCTCACTCATCAGCAACTAGTAAGTCTGAGCTGTGAACAAACAAGATCACTGATGGTTTAATTGCACAAAACATGGACCTGTTTGATTTAATTTTAATTACGTTTACATACATTTGAATGTACATGGCAGCCAGGCAACGCAACCTGAAAACTTGGGAGCTCACATTAGGCGAAGGTCACGAAAGGATTAAAGTAAAATTTATGATGATTATATGATCGATTCAATTTCACTTTTCCTTTACTCCCAGCACAACCATCGCCTTTACACCGTCCTCTTGGCTTGATGACTACTTTGACTGGGTGAAGCCCCAGTCCACCTGCTGTCGGTACTACAACACCACTGGGGCCTTCTGCAATGCCTCAGGTAAATTTTTTATCCAATGTCAACATGCCTTGAACCCTTGCCTCCCTTGTGTCACAAGCTGCCGCGGTCAACATTTCTGTCAGTTTTTTATACATAAAACGCAGTGAAACAAGTCACATTTAAGGGCATAATCCATAAAAATAGAACAGCAGAAGCTAATTGTTCTAAAATTCAGGTATTGCAATATTAAAACTGTAAGAGTGACTTGTGCAAACTAATTCAAGTTTTCATCTTAACAGGATCATAGTATTTGTGGCATTAATCAGCGCTAATTCGTTTATTGGTGTAATTATTAATGCAACAATTTGAGGTATTCCATTATTAATCGATTCCTAGTCAATAAAATGACTCGTGTGTTGTTAAAAGTCACCTGATTATCAGCAAGAGGCAGTTTATTTGAGGAAGTGGGAAGCAAATATAAGAGAAAGGAGGAAACAAAAAAAACAGAAAATCCTCGCCCACATGATGAATTGTGTCGGACAATTCAGTGAAATAAAAACTTTTAAGAAATAAAAAGGTTTTGGGTTTTTTTTTTGTTGCCACAACCTTATAGTGCAACTTTGAGGTCATTTGTTTATTCATTTGTTTTCAGTTCATGGCTTTGTTTCAGAGCAAATCTGTATATTTCTCCAGTCCTGTTGGTTAAATGGATGAATATATTCCCGTGTTGTTTTCCAGTGGTAAATCCCTCGTGTGTACACTGTCGGCCCATGACACCCAGCGGAAAGCAGAGGCCAGTAGGAGACGACTTCATGCGGTTTCTACCCATGTTTCTGTCAGACAATCCCAACGTCAAGTGTGGAAAAGGGTAACTTAATAGCTCTGCTGAAATGTTCTTTTTTTTCATGTGGTTTCAATAAAAACCACATGACATGCCATTGGATACTTTCACTTTAACTTCTGTTTGTGTTTTAAGAATACCTCATCACAGTATACCAGTTTCATTGTGGTTGGTAATTCTCCCCTCTTTTTTTCTCTCTCACAATGCGTTGACGCTCCTCCAGCGGTCATGCAGCCTACGCCACAGCAGTAGACCTGTATCCCGGCGACACGGGGGTCGGAGCCACTTACTTCATGACTTACCACACCATCCTGAAAGAAACCCCAGACTTCATAAACGCTTTAAAAATGGCCCGAATCCTGGCTGACAATATCACTCAGTCCATAGGCCACAAAGTTTTTGCTTACAGGTAAGTGCTGTTGTGTTGCATGTAGTGCTCTCACCTTTGCTTAATATGCTGCATAAATTATATTGTAGTCATTGTGACAGTAATTAGGTGTTTTCAGTTTCACCTGCTGCTTTGGGGTTTTCTATGGTGAAATACTTGTAACTGAAGTTTTGCTTGTTTTGAACTCAAAGGTCAAGGGTGTTGGGAGGAAAGTAGGTCAAAGATAAGCACACAGCAAAGAAACATTATAAATGGCGATGCAGCTCATGTTTGACCTTAAGTACTGAAATAATCTTCCTGTCCCCTGTTTCCTATTTAACAAATAGGGTCACTAACACAAATATTCCAAGAAAAAGTGATTTGAGGATACAAAATTAGATTTGCTGTGTCTATTTAATGTCAAGTTGTAATGCGTGACAGGATAAGGCAACAGATAGTTGGCTTTGATTGAAAGAACATTAATATCTACAAATAAAGATAGAAAATCACGGCGCAGAGTATAGACTAGACACATGTCGATTTTCTGAAGTGGTGTTCACTAAAAAATATTTTCCTCCTTTACAGCGTCTTCTATGTGTTTTACGAGCAGTACCTCACCATTGCCTATGACACAGCTCTGAACTTGGGCGTGTCACTGGCATCCATATTTGTGGTGACGACGGTGTTGTTGGGCTTAGAGCTGTGGTCAGCTGTGCTCGTCAGCATTACCATCGCGATGATCCTGGTCAACATGTTCGGCGTCATGTGGCTGTGGAGCATCAGCCTCAACGCAGTGTCCCTTGTGAACCTGGTCATGGTGAGGAGCGACATCAAACCCACTTAACATTTACACACATGTGATAGACAATATAAGCATGGAAGGAGACTTTAGACCCTTATGTCTATCAGGTATGACAACATTTTACTTCCCATTTTAATTGCTGTGGTCTGGGAACATGGCAGCATCACTAGAACGTGGTGGGCATCACAGATTGTGACTTCTTTAGAATCCGTCTGGTCGTCAGACCACTCGTGTTGCTCACCCTAAGGGACTAACAATGTCTCCATTTATGTGGTAGAATAACATGTTGTCATACCTATCAGGAAATGTTCTTTCTTCAACTCTTAACAACTTGCCCTTCATCAGATTCACTGATAAAATATTTACTTTGAGGCAACCAAAGCAAACTTTAATAGTTGGCTTTTATTCAAGCATTTCCATGTTTTGGTGCTGAGTTGTTTCCTGTCCTCTGTTGCAGAGCTGTGGTATCTCGGTGGAGTTCTGCAGTCATATTGTGCGAGCCTTTTCCATCAGTGTGAAGACGAACAGAGTGGAGCGGGCTGAGGAGGCCCTGGCTCACATGGGCAGCTCGGTAGGTCTCACTTTACCTCTTACCAAATTCACAAGACAAAGCTTTTTCAATATAAGTAAATAAGGAGCTTTTTGGGTTGAATTTTGGATATCAGTGAAAACAAGCTGGTAGGGCAGGGTAAAGCGATGTTTTCTGAGGAAAAACCTCAATTACCTATCTGCCGTAGCTGGTAAAGGTCAAGTTTAAACATTTTGACATAAAATCAGTTGTCAAATTATTTTGGTCATCATCACATGACATTTAATGACACTGGTTCATTTCTGCAGGTATTCAGTGGGATCACTTTAACAAAGTTCGGAGGTATCCTAATCCTGGCGCTTTCCAAGTCGCAGATCTTCCAGGTCTTCTACTTCAGGATGTACTTGGCCATAGTGTTGCTTGGAGCAACACACGGGCTCATCTTCCTCCCTGTACTGCTCAGTTATGTCGGTCAGTAAAGTCACACATGTAAAGGAAAAGACATTAAGACAACCAGATTTAAGGACATATTTAATGCTGTTTTACTATCAATAAATTATTATTATTAATATATTCTGACTTTCTTTCACAGGTCCTTCAGTGAACAAAGCAAAGGTGTCTGCTGTTAACAAGCGCTACGTTGGTACAGAAAGGGAGCGCTGCCTCAACTACTAGTAGGCCAATGATTCATTGGGACAATGAACAATGAACTAACTATTTGTCTGGGAGGGACTGTGTGGGAGTGAGCGCAAGCCGTTTCTGTGATTACTGACACACTCATCGTTGCCACTACTATGCACGGATTTAACTCAGGAATATACTTTGGAATAGGAGTGCCAGAGGCCTTGTTCAACTGCATATTGAGTTTCCTCAGAAGACTTTGGACCCCCACCATTCCTCCTCCTCCTCCGCCTCACACTACAGGAAGAGCCTGACTTCAGTATTTAAAGCATGAGGGACACACTGAACCGAAAACGCCTCTTTGACAGTGTGGAAGTAGGAGAGACGCCACCCCCAACACAAGTTGATAGACAAACTATCAGTCAGTTTCATATGTTATGAGCTATTTTGATTTGGGAAAACTCAAAAGGGTAAAACTTTTTTTTTTTTTTTTAAATATATACCAGAAAAGAAAAACTTGTAAAAGGACATTTTTTTGCAAACGTTTACTTACGTGGGACATTTTTTTAGAACAATTTGATATTATGAATCATTTAACAATCATTTTGACTGGCACACCACACACACTGGAGCAAACAGTTAATGAGCTAACATTAATGATATCATAGGCCCTCATAATACCTGGCAATAACATGTATCATATCCGGGGGCTGTGTCTACATACTGTAATATATAGCAGGCCAGCTAGTGGAAGCATTTTCCCAGAGCAATAATGTGTTTCCTGTGCAGCTTGTAAGTATTTGGACTGTAATGTTTTGACTCCAGCACACTGGATTTGAAATGAACTTTGAGGTTAAAGTGCAGACTTTAAGAGCAGTGAGCAGTGTAAGAGTTGTAGCCCCTTTTACCTTTGAGAGTATGCAGGGAAAAAAAAGGCTACGAAGCTGAAACCTCATTGTCATTGTTTCATGTGAAAGTCAGAGAACTAGAATACAGAGCCAAAACGCAACAGTCCAAGCACTTGTGCACTCTGCACCTCAGGTGTTGCATGTTGCTCTCCAAACTGCATCCCGCCTTGTCTTTTATTTCCACATTGGAAGCTAGTCACATGATCTGGAGCAACATTTTATATTTGAGCTAGTTTAATGTATCTTAAGTGTCCTTTAGAAGTGTTTGCATGACTAGATTGTTAGTCCATCATTTATAAATGGTCACAGCAGTCAAGGTACATGTTGATGCCAGGTGTAAAGGGTGCTATAATGCTAATAATGGTTTTTACATTGAAGTGTAAATGAGACACTGCAGTTACTGAACAAAACATTTGTTGCATCAAGCAAGGTGAAGGTGAAGGAGATGAAGAGACAAAGCTTTACATTTAACTGTAAATAGCTTACACAGGACTAATTTGGATGTATTCCTTGGTTATCTAGAGTATGTTGATACAGAATACTGTAGAATGAGTGGATAATGGTACAGTTTTTTTTCATTCCTACACATTTAAGTTATTTTTTATTTTAACTATTAACTTTTGTTAATATGCATTGCTTTCCTAAAACTTCCTTCCAGTGTCCTTGCAAGTACGTCCCCCAAAGGAATCACTTTGTTTTGAAGGAACAACTAGTATAACGTTACATCCCAGGATCACTTGCATTACCTGCACCTCAACATGTCTGAGACTGTAACTAGTCGAGATGATTGCTCATCAAAGCTCCCACTAGTTTCATTTGAACAGGGATTGTGACGTCGCTGGAAGAGGAAGCTAACATTTTACTCAAGATGTATAAAACTTACTGGGACCTTTTTAAAGGAACAGTACCATTCCTTTTTTTTTAGTTTTCTGGTGTTTTTTTTTTTCTTCCATGATGCAGTAATATTTGTTGGAACATAAGAAAGAATTGTGTCGATGAAGTTTAACCTGGATATGAAAAAAAAAAAAAAAATTGTGCTTGTTAACAGTGCTGTACATTGACATGGACAAGTCATCTGACATTGAAGAATGATTGTGGAAAAAGAGACTAAACCATTGGGATACTTAGTTTTTAACGGTTTTTAACACATTAAATAGCTCTCAGAAAAGTATGCAGTGGAGCCTGCTTCTCCTTGTTATTTCTCGAAGGTTATACATTAATCTTTTTATTTGCTAATGTACATTTGAATTAATATAATACTCTTGTTAGAATGAGGTACGGTTAAACATAAAAAGCCACAGTACAATGTCCTCTTAAATCACATGTCATTTTTTAGCTGGTGCCTTTAACAAAATCTACAGTAGTTTCATTCTTTTCAGGTTAATATAACTGCAGCAGATGCTTCTGTAGCATAAACCACACATAGTTGAGATTGTTCAGACTGACCACAGTGTGGCGCCTGAATCCATTCATGGAGCTCTGTCTGCATCATGCTCTCAGTAATGTAGTGGGAGTGACCTAATTTGTTATGTCTTGAAGGGAAGCAGTTCTTGCCATGCTTTTACATCGTCAGTGAATTCAGTTTCTGCAGAGTGCAAGTATTTAAAATACCATCGAGTCCACCAAGCATATTAAAGCATCTGAATGGAGCTGGTTGTTCAGCGTCTAAATCTGCAGCCTCGGGATATTTACGCCAAAACTTCAGTCTCTCACACCACATTCGAAAGTGCCAAACCCCGAGCTGTGTACTTCCTCCCAGCATGTGTTGTTGTGTCTGTCGGTCCGGCCCTGTTGTCACACAAACCTCCAGCTCATGACTTATTTATACGCGGCCCCTGTGAGAGCGGGGACTGTTCTTTGAATCTGGCTGAGAGATTAAAATATTAATTTCCTCTGCAGGTCTGCTGTGTGTCTGCAGGGGGGAACATGCAGGTTGTGAGAGTACTATTATGTAAGATGTGCACGGCTTGCCTCTCGCTAGACTCTGACCTGTCCTCATCACTTATTATGACAGACGCTCACATGATGCACAGCAAGGGTGTTCAGTAAGGTATGAAAAACATTTTAGGAACAAAAAAAAAAAACTGAATTGAAATTACAGTTACAGTCTCTGCTGACAAGTGTAACTGAATAAAATGAACCCCACATTTTTGGCTAAAAACCAATCAGGGTTGAACACATAAAATTAGTAGCTCTGCTTATATGAGTACTGTGAAGATCGTAAAGTCAAACCAAAGTGAAAGCAACAAATCCTGGTCGAGAAACGAAACTTAAGACATTAATATCAAAACTGAAAAACAAAGTAAATGTAATTGTAATTCACAAAAGAGATCCTGAAACAAAGGACCAGCAGTTTAGTGAAATTATAGTTTTGTTTCTATACAGTTCATTATTGATGCTCAGTTGAGCCTCAGAGTTGTGTATATATAGAGTACACGTGCTGCATGTGTAATCACCTGCATACAAAGTCACACAGGATAATTTATTATGAAAGAACTTCTCATTTCATTCTGATGGGCCGACCAACTGAATCTCCCTCCCTCTGAACGTCTGTTGTCATGACGGTGACCCTGGATTATCAATCCCTGGAATTAAATTTTTTTTTCTTAGATAACAGGACTAATCCAGAAAATAATCGGTCAATAATCAGGTACCTAACACAGCTCAGGAGCTCTAATTACAACAATGATTTTTTTTTAATTTAATGGTTATGTGTGGGATAAAAGAAAAAGGGTCTTGTATATCTAGAGTAGTTATGCAAGTGTCACTCCACCTCCACTATCTAACTATTACTACTGTTTAAATATAAGTACGGGGATCACAAAGTGATATAACATTTCTTTTCTCCAATTTCAAGAATTGCAGCTTGACTGATTAACAGAGTTGCAGTTTTTCCTGATGTTTGGACAGAAAAAAAGACAAAGAAATAATAAATTTCAACAACATACTCCTTTAGAAACAGAAATGTCATGTACATCATCACATCCGTCACTGAAACTAATTAGTTTAAGTGTACTGTACTCTGAGTACTCTGTTCAAACCCTATCGATGTTCACTAGTCCTTCCCTATGTGCTCCCTCCAACAGTTGTCCTTGAACTCACATTGGGGCCTCCACCACACCCACTTAAACACGTTGATCTGTGTGTTTTTTAAAAGATCCATCAATAAATAAGTGTAAGAAGCATTTGAAGTTCTGCTTTGCGTCACTGGTTTTCTGTTACAGTGGGCTCAGCTGTCTCTGAAATAGACTCTCGGGGTGGAACAAAAGGGATTAGGTAGCCTTGTCAAACATGTCGAGAGGATCAGATTTTCAGGTCCACCTGCAGTGCTTTCCCCTCCTGACCGGGGACCAGCGTTAAAACATTGCAGTTACTGATGAAAGAAGTTTGTGGATTTTAACAGATAGACTCACCTGTTCCCACTCAATTATTTTTGCAGTGAATATGCCACAATCCTCAGTGTGCGCAACTTCCTTGTTTACAAACTACTGTAAATGGTGGAAAAGCCCTGAGTCACAGTATCATGACAGGAAAGGGGCAAAATGCCGTTTCAGCCAAATGTTGTTATTTTAAAGGGAAGGGCAATAGACCGCAGCTTGCCCCAAACGATGGTACACATATTTTCACAATGAGGGTCACTTATGTGTGAGCAGGGCTCAGGAAGGGCTGTCAATAGACCCCTTTATGAGGCGCCGAGGGGGGAATTAGGCTGTCAATGGAGGGGACTAAGCCACGTATGCCATGTGTCCACACTCGGCCCTGACCTGTTTGTTTTGATGGCAGCACGAGACTGGCGTGACTGCGGGCCTTGTTTACATTGGATATGTGTCAAGCAGGAGAGTTCCCACTCGATGAGAAACCGACCTCTCAGGTTGCATCAGAGCCACAGGTGCAATCCAGTTCCAGTCGAGGCTGCAGGAGTCGCCCTCATTTACTGTACTGAAGTAATAAGTCCTGACAGTTTGATAATCCGAGTTATGGATTTGCAAGACAGAGAGGGGTGTTTCATAAACGTGGCTCAGAAAAGCAGGGCTTGTTGTGAAAAGCTCGTCTTGACAGTCAGTCAGTTTAAGATCTGCTGGTTCATGAACTTGAAAGACAGACTAAAGACATCAAGCACAGATCACATCAATTGACAATAAAAAAAACAGAATTGTAAAGACAAAACCGTGATGTCTGTGGCCACACAGCAGTATATATTAAACGTATCCTATGGAGAATAAAGTAATAAAACAAAAATGAACACAACCACTGACATTAATAAAGCACAAGAGAACATTTGGCAGCATGTTATAGACCAGCAGGGAGCTCAAGTTCCATGTGAGTAATGTGAATTTTATGTGTATTGTGCGTGATGGAAATTAACATGACATTGTGCAACTCTGAAGTATCAAATAGGACCTCAGACGAGTAATGTGTATTAATGGTATGAATTAGTTTTTACAAGTGACATCAGAAAGTGAAAATACTGTAAAATATCTTCATGTCTGCCCCTTTAAGAGAGAACAAACAGCTACAGCCATGGGTCAAAGTTAATTATTAGCTCTATTATAATTACAGTGCATTTTAAAAAAGCACATGGGATTATTGTACAGATACTTGAGACTGAAAAAGCTATGAGCTCATATTTTAAGTATGCAATAAGTGCAGCCTATGTCAAAATGTGATAAATGTAACATGTCTGCGAGTTGACAATGACATGTTCTGTGAACTGTTCCCAGTGCAGCAGTTAGACAAACCTTGGGGGAGGGACTTTCAGTCTGGCAGATTGATTGTAACACTGGTACAACCTGACTTGAAGCTACAGTAAGCTTGAAAACCAGGACCAGGCTAGTCTGGGGAGGTGAGTTTCTATAGCTACGTAGATCAGACTTATTCAAATCACCTTTATGAAACAGACTTTGCTGTACATAAGGCTGGTTTACTGAAGTAAGTCTTAACTGGTAATCTTGATTTATGAAACACACCACATCTTCTCGAGTCTACAGTGCTGTGAGCATCTGTGATGTGTTTAAAGGCGCAGGAAACCTATTTTCTTAGGTAACGTAGTATAAATCATGGGTTCATGAATGAACACACAATTTTATGCCGACGTTAGAACAGTTTTGGTTATTTCACATGAGACATTTCTGATTATGTCCTTGCTTTTTCTCACTGGTTTGAAGTGGGCGGGGCTCAGCTAGAAAAGGGTGACATCACATATTTCCATGCACCAATCTGGGATGAATTAAAATCTGATGACAGTTGTGAGGTTGTTTTCTTAGGTTACCAGTACCTCAAACAAGCCACACCCACTTTATTAATATACTTAAAGAGACGAGTTCAGTCAGAGTTGTTAGCTAGGTTACAGCTAACATCTGCACAGTGACGCCAGACCAAAATTCACATACGCTTTCTCTATGAACACACCTTCAGACTATAATACCACTTAAATTCCAAGAACAAACAGTCCAGTTGTTTACGTTCACTCAATGCATGCTAGATTCATGTGAAGCAAAAGGATGTCAGAGTCTTGTTTTGATTGAACAAGCAAAGCAATTTATTTACAAACATACATCGGTAATAAGTGTCGCCCATGAGTCTTTCCTCAAAGAGTATTTAGTGTGCATCTTATCGTGAAATCTTTGGGCTTGCAAACAGAAATAAGCTCAGTATTTTTTTTCACCTTAAATCAGCATAATCATGCTTTTCTCATTACAATTTGGTTTAACGTTGTGATCATTTCAACTCAAATACCATCAATACTTGGAGCAGCATCAAATACCTCTCATTTTTTCCTGTGGGCCACATCATCAAGTTCCTGATTCAGTGGCCTCTCAATACTCTGTGGTATTGTGTGAGACAATTTCAAGGTAATAATAAAGCAAATCAAGTTGAGATACATGCCAACTAAATAATAATACTTGGTCACATTCGTAACCAACATCTTCGATTTCAAATCAACAAATGCTGGCTGATTCAAGTTATATGCAAATGTTTGATCCGCCATTGATCCCTGTTGGGATCTCGTTTAGGTTATTCTCCTCCTCAGTGAGGTCAGAGGTCAGGCCATTTAAAGAGAAGTGTCCTGAAGCCTGTAGGGCTCAAAGACACCTCAGCAGGTGACGGACATTTTCTCTCAAGACTCGTGCACCCTGCTGCTAATCCTGATCAAAACTACCTTCCTGACCCCATTACAGCACTGTAAATGTGCTAGCAATACACTCTAACATAGAGCACAGGAAATTCGACACTGATAAAAGTGGGTCTGGTCTCCATAAGTCCAAAGCAAGCATCTGACTGGTACAAAATGAATGGAATACTTCAGTGAAAATAGGAAGTCCCATCTTGCCTGCAAGTACCTGTGTACAAACAATCATTACTGTTCATGCGGATAGTTGTGGCTAGAAAAAAAAATCGGGAATAAACCATAAGAGAGAAAAACTATTCAAAAGGTCCATTCAAATGACTTGTGTGTGGTGCTTATGAACACAGCTTATTTTTCAGGGTTAGTTCCCAAGCTCATTAAAAGTCTGAAAAAATGTCCCCCCCTTCCCACATATGTCTTGCAATATTCAAAAAGTGCACTTTTAAGACGATGACTTGCAAAAAGATGAGTCATTCTGAGGAATTAAAGTCCAGCCAAAACCAGCCACTTTAAAAAGCTTTTGTTTAAATTTTTACGCAGGTCAGGAGGCAACCAATCATACCAAAGTTTACAAGAAGAAGATTAATGAAAAGAGATGATAAACATGTTACAATCATTGGTTGCTTTCACTGAGAAAAAAAGTTCACCATCAGATTCAAACAAAAAAAAAGGCTCTCTTAATCAACAAGAGAGGTCTAAAATATACAAAATGAAGATGAAGACGTGGAAACATGCAAACTACTTGTTTGCAGACGGTTTAACCCTTTCTTTCAGAAGTCTGTGTAGTGATGATGAATGTAGAAGTCAAACAATGGAGGAAAGTTTTAGAAATGTGTCCCTTTGGCTGATTTCAGGTCTCTGAGAGGAAGAAGAGTGCGGTCGGTAGCGAAGAACGACTGCAGTTGAGTGACAGCCAGCGGTACCTTAGAGCTGTCAGACGGGGGACGAGGAGAGGTGGTGGGACGATGGATGCCGTGGGAAGCAGAGGATCAGGAGGAGAACCTGGTGGTCGTCTTCCTGATGGGTCACTAATGCTAGGAGGTCTGCAGCAGGCGTCTGTAGTGGGGCATGATCTCGTGCTCTGGCAGGTGCAGGTTGAACTCCAACGCCACCAGGACAGGGAACTCGAAGGCTATCAGCTCTCGGCGGTTCACTCTGAACCTCTCTTCCAGTTTCTGCCAGAAACAAAAATGAGAGTTGCTGCATTCCTAATCGCTTCTCAAACACTCACAACCAAAGCCGCTTATTGTTTAACCAGCATTTCACTTACTTGACCGGGAGGGTGCAAGGAAAGACACTATTGAGCTGCATTATGGGAATTTAAGGTGCAATACAAATTCACTAGATTGCCCTTTGATAGTTGAGCATATCAGAGTTCCAGACCCAAAATGCTCCCTGCCATTTATGGGATTTGGAAACCACTAGCAACATCCTGTTTTTAGGTACATATTAGATCTGACTCCTAAGATCAGCTTTCCGGATATTGAAAGTTTATGTCAACACTTATTTCTCTTACAGCTTTATTTATTTCAAACTGTGACTGCAATATTCTTTCTATTTTCTGAATTTTGTTTTTTGTGCATTATGCTTTCACTGTGTCTCATCAACTGAACCTTGTGACATCTGTATCTGTTTTTTAAGATCTGAAAGCAATGTCAGCAAAATCTTATATTTGAGCATGGGCACCTCACCGGTCATTTAAAGGTTCAGTTTACCCAAATCATCCCAACCACGCACTGCTTGTGGTATGTTGTCATGCCAATAGTTTTGGTTTTATCTCGTCGTGTTATGATTTATCTGCTGTTGAGACGTCTGCCACCACCTCCAGTGGAATTTTGTTTGTGGTGCTGACAGCATTGAAAAATGACATTTGAAAAAGAAAATCTTAATGGAAACAACGTCCTGCTTAGTCAGAATAACCCACAGACTTCACTGCAGACAGTTTTCGCTATGTTTGATTTGAGTAAACTGACCCTTCAATAATTCATAATCAAAGTATGATCAAGTCCTTGAAGTTATGATTTCCGGGGATGCAAATGAGGAAACTTACGTCTATCAGGAGCTTGACCTCGTGTTTCTTGAGATCACCACCAATCTTGGCCGCCAGAAGGACACAAGCTCCAGCACAAAGTTTACGGTTCTGCTTGTTTAGTTTGCCTTGAAGAACAAGTTTTTCAAAGTAGACGAAAGCCATGGCCACTGTCGGTTCCTCATAACTGCATTCGTCCTGGGCCAACTTTCTTATCTCCCTTTTCAAGCTGCAGGGAGGTGAAAAAGGGACAGAATGCGGAAGGAAGAGAGAGCAAAGGGGAAATAAAGTTGATGTTAAAGAAAAGAAAACAGGTCATGGTGAAGTTCTTTACTGTAAAGGAAACTTGCTTGACACATTCTATACATTTCTGTTTTACCTCCTAATCTTGCTGAGCGTAAGCCTTATGTGGGGGAATTTCTCCTTGAAGGTTTCGTTCATGTCCTTCTTGAGGTCAGAGGGTTTGACGTATTCGATGACCGTAGTCTGAAAAGAAAAACCAGGGGTGGTGTCAAAATGACCACACTTTCAACACTGAGTGAGGTGACTGGATCCTCACACGCTAGTGTTGGATTCCACCGTCTCACAATGAGGCCTCACAGAGAGCTGGTGTTACCCATGACACTTAAAGGATAAAGCTAGTGATATTCTATATTTCTCTTATTGTCAACAAATCCCATGAAAAGACCAGAACCAACAATGGATTGATCCAACTAAGACACATCCTTGTGTGTGTGTGTGTGTGTGTGTGTGTGTGTGTGTGTGTGTGTGTGTGTGTGTGTGTGTGTGTGTGTGTGTGTGTGTGTGTGTGTGTGTGTATCCAAAGCCTCATCCTCTGTGCCGTGGAGCTCCATTGTTGTCCAAAAACACCACATTAAAAACACCAACAAGCCACACTGTTGCACTGGGTGACATGTTCTTTCATTATGATGAATGAACATAACACACCCCATTCTGCTGCTGTAAATACTCACTTGCACACCAAATGTGTATCAATCCGCAGCTGAAAATAGTCCCCAACCAATTCATTATTTACTCCTGTTTGAGTAACGTTTATTAAAAGCTACACAGCTGCACAGCTGTTCTGAGCTCTTTTGGGCTTGAGCTCGAGTGCCAGAGCCAGAGTATGGATGTTAAAAAATATTGAGAGATGGCCCACATTGTTGGTGATAATCTTTTTATAGGATTTATTGGTGAAATGAAAAAGATTATTGCTAACCTTTTCCTTTAAACACAAAACATTTTGCTAACTGACCTTTCCATGTCTTCATCAGGCTTCTATTAAACAATCTTAGTTCTTGTTATAATATGCTTTGAGTACCAGAAGGGTGAATGACATTAAGACAGTATAATGAGAGTTTGGGCTTAGAACAAGATCCCAGAAGAACAAAGTTAATCTCTAGCACTTTGTGGAATCCACAATTTAAGTTTAAGATGTTCTAGAGACTTTACTGCTAGATGTGCAGGATATCTCTGACTTATTACAATACAGGTCTTATATTTGTAGATTTAGCCATCATTTCTCTAAGTAACAACAACATTACAGTTTACAGACCAACTTCTTGGTTCAACTTTGACCTACCATACTTGCTGTAGCTGTGCATGTGGGATTATACAACATTTTGGCTGCACTCACTTTCAATTTGACCTTCAACACTTAAACCAGATTATCTAAACCACTTTATCTGGCTTGTTGTATTTATTTATTTTCTCTTCCTGCTCCTTCTATCCTGCTTTATTTCTTTTCTCTCTCTCTCTTTAAACCCTCATACACTCAGACTGGCACATCGAAACGCACACATTACACATACATTTTGTATGTGTTGTCCAAATTCCACCAAAGTACACTACAAAAAAATGATATAATCTTCAAAAATAAGAAATAATAATAATAATAACTAAGTGTAGGATTGTTTGCAAACTATCTGATTGTCTGTCAGTCCATTTCTTTCCCAGTCGGACTGCAGCATTGTCGCTGTGTTCCAACTTTAGTGTAGATCTGAAAAGACAATTTGATTAAACGCTAGTCCATTGAAAGAAAATGAATTGGCAACTCGATTTATCATTTCAGTCATTTTTCAAGCATTTGCTGGTTCCAACTGATGCTTTTCTTTAACAAAAACGACAGTAAATAAAATATCTCTGGGTTTTGGACTGTTGTTCAGACATTTTTCACTATTTTTTGACATTTTATAGACAAAGCGATTAATCAACAATAAAATAAATTGCTGGTTGCTGCTCTTCTATAGTGAATACATCGTTTTCCTAGCTGATAGAAAAGATGCCAGCTGTACAGAAATAAGAAAAAGCAAAAAATGGAATTATCTTATAATAAAGTGTCCACTGAATAAAAGCGATTACGTAAGGACATATAGGGATGACTCTTAATATGCATGTATGGAGTGGAGTGTGAATAATGGCATCCACCCTGAACACCATGCTGCTGATCACAAACCATGAAGGAGAACGAATGCTTATTGATGGTCGTAGCCCTGAGAAATGAAAATAAAGCAGAACTACTATGACTATGTTTCCCCATACAAGCGTTTCATTATTCCATGTTTTTACCGTGAGGATACACAAATCTACAAGCCACCAAACAATCACATTTAAAATGACTAAACTAAGGTTTTCCTGGCTTCATATTCTAGGTCATACAAGTTTCCTCAATTGCATGCAGAGTATAAAAAACTATTATCATCCCCAGCTTGAACTTGGAAGTTCAGTTAGAGAGTCATGTTTTCAAAGCAGCCGATGTTCAACCAGAGAATTTACTTGTTCCATTCCTGTAGTAAACACAATAGCTATTGTTGTGAGACGCTGGGTTTTGTAATTGGAGGAAGAGGAAAAATAAAACAAAAACACATAACCTGGCCTTGACTGAACATCTCAACTATGTCAGTCCTTGTTGTGTATTCTGCCAGTCTCCGTAACAAAAACAGAGCTCAGGAAAGAATGAGGCGGGAGTCTGGTGAGGTTTGTTTTTCTTTTTTCCCACCACGATAAAACATCCGTTCTTTTCCGGAAAAAGCGCAAGAGCGATACAAACACTACACTAACTGTTGCTCTGTTTAATAGCTCCTATTCAGGTCCCAGAAGGTGGGAGAGAATCTCTGCCAGTGACCTTGCTGATTAAAACCGTCTGAAACATCCTTCTGGCTGCTTTTCAAAAACAGCTGATAAAATTCAGGAGGTTTTATTTTATTTTTTTTTTAGAAATAAACTGTTGGGGCAGACAAATCTTTTCACAGTGTTATTGCTCTAGTGGTGGGAAAACTGAGCACAAAAGGTCCATAATGGCAAAAATAACCATTGGAGGAAAGAAAAAAACATTAACACTGAAATATCACAGGACATTTCAACAAAATATGTCAAAACAGAGGTGGATATGTGAACAAAAACAACCTTTGCATTCTGCTCTTAATAGGACAAGGCTGCATTTGCTTTTGGTATTATTGTTGCTGGTTGTGATGATGTGTTGGATGCAGCTAGAGTACTTTCTCACCATGTAGGAAGGGAAGATGAGGACTCTCTTGTGTTTTCCACAAGGCCACTGGGGGTCGTCCAGCAGATTGGGGTCGTACTCGCGAAAGTCCCCCAAATCATTCCCTGCCACGAGCACAAAGACAGAGGTTGAGCCAGAAGTAAACATTTGCAATATATCTTTAAGAATAAAAATATACATTCATTATGAATACGTTAAGTACTTGTTGGCAGTCGACTAACCTGTGTCTAAGCTGCTCTGGTTGCTGTTGGCTCGGCCCAAACTGAGGCTTCTATGGCTGGCGTTGCGAGACTGAGAGAAGGACGAGGTGGAGTCGATGGTGTTTCTTCGACCGCCCAGCACATTAGTGGGATACAGGAACTGGGTGTAGGACACAGTCTGCAGACACAAGTGTAGTTATAATGTCTGTTTCACAAAGGCTTAAAAAATCTTTTTCACAACAACATTTTGTTAAAGCGCAGGTGGTACCAATAACATTAACAATGGCTCAGTTTCATTAAGTGCCCCAGTATATCGTACCAGTGAGTCAGCAGGCACATTAACAGGAGCCAGGAACTGACTTGCCTAAATGGAATGCAGTTATTAATAATAAATAATAAAAATAATTACACCTTGGGTTTTCCTGCTATGACATGTCAAAATGCTGCTAGGAAAAAGGCATATTGCCTGGTTCAAATACGCCAAAATCTGTGTTGATTTGTGGGAATTATCTTTCTGAATGCTACATATTAAAACACAAAAGTCTTTCAAGTTTATTTTTTTTAATTTATCTCTCAACATTGCGCTGGGTTTTTTATAAAGTATTTAACAGCAAATAATTTGGCTCACTAGCTAGCTTAGTATCATTCTAGCCACTGTAGCAGCTATCAACAAACAAGCTAGTGAGCTAGCTAATGTTCCTTCAAAAGTCAAGCATTGGTGAGCAAATGTTTAACACACTAAATACATTAAACACACTTATGAACGAGAGGGTACCATGGAAAATAGTTTTAGCATTATTTTGCATTATTTTAGGAGACAGACAGGTTAGGAAGTAGCTACTATACTGTTAGCTACCAATTTTAGAAGGAAAACAACAGTATAAATGTTTTTGTTTAGCACATTACACGACTGCCAGTAAATACAGTTGTCCTATTTCCTCTCAGTAGGTGCCTTGCTTTTTTCATGTGTAGAGTAATTGGTACCTTTGTTAATTTAATTTATAGAGCTTCCCCAAGACTGAATGAGAGTAAACCAAGACTCATGTGCACATCCTCCTAATTACACTCTGATGATGTTGAAGCAAGCTTAATCATAATGACATCTAAAAATGCATTTAAAACTGCTTTAATAGTCACAGTAAGTACATTGTCTTATATTCATGTTGTTATCAATAATGATTAGATGGTTATATCCCCCCTCCACACAGCCCACTTCGGCTGGCTTCTCACCTTTCCATCAGCTCCTAACTCCACCCCCTCCAGCCCGATCACCATCTCCTTGGCACTGACGCCTCCTGACGGGTGCCGCTGACGCCCTCCTTCCAGCTTTACATCCCTAATGAGCACAAGACCTTTAGAGCTTTCGCTGCACAAATCATCCTACAGCTTCTTTTAACTCCCATACCTTTCCTTAACCCTCTTACTGAGGCCTGCTCTAGCTCACCTCCACATCTCAACCTCACAGATGGGGCCCCGTTATTGATCTGCGCTCATCAGCTGGCCTAATTTCTGTAATTGCCTGCGTCTTTGGGTGCATCTCAGGGCGATCATTAATGAAGAGCACCTTTGGGAGGAAGGATGGAGGAGAGTACAGTTTCGTTCTAGCAGGCCAGTCTCAGCTGCTGCTGCCTCACCAGTGCCTGAAATGCCATACTGCTGTGGGAGATTTGAAGGAGGTCAAATGCTGAAGTAGCAACGGACGACGGGAGAGTAAAATGTGTCAGTGGAGCAAACAGTGGAGAGCCCTCGACTGACCACATTTTGCATTGGCCAAATATTTCTGTATTTAACGTCTGCTGCTGAGAACGTACACGAGACTGGGGCGATCTCATGCTAAATTAAAAACCATGTGCCCATTAAGTCATTTAATTGGCTTTTCAATGTTTGGACATGGAGGATAAAACCACTGCAGCAAACTAAATAGTAAAATATACCAATTAAAGTAAACATTTGTTACTGCTATGATCTAACATGCTATGATTTAACTTCACTTGCTGATTTTAGGTCACTGCCAGTAGAGTCTAATGAGTGTGTGCACTGACAAAGAAGATTACATGCCTGCAGTCCACTTTATTCACACTCTGCCATATTTAATAACTGATACCACAGAGTTGATGGCAAGCTGAAGACTCGCGATTAAAAAGGTTGCTGGAAATTAAAAAGGCTGAAAACAAAAAAGGCAGAACATTTCCCGACTAAACTAAAAACTGAGAAATATTTTATGTGCTGAAATGTATTGTAGTGAAATGTCTCCTGGACTTTCATATCAAAGCAAGAACAAAAGAAAGCCAAATATCCATCTGCATTTGTGTAATATTAACTTGACAGCAGATGTTAAATCGTAACCCTGTCTTGTTTCTACTCCTCCCTTATGTTCCCTAGCTCTGTCTTGCTTTCCGTTTTAAACATGGTGACCGGATAAATAGAAGGGACACAGTTGAAATGACACAGTGGGCCTTCACATGACTCGCCCAGTGTTTTGATGACATGTGGGGCCAATCTGTTATAATGAAAACAGTGTTATCTGGCAGACAAGCACGTCAGGACACAATGTTGACAGATGCATCATAGACATGGGAGATCCCGAGGCAGCTGATGTCTCACAGAACAGTGGAGATTAAAGAAAAAGGGGGAAACATAAGAGACGGAAAGCTTTCTAGGGAGAGAGCTTTTCTATGAAGCGATCAAGAAAAGAAACTGATGTGCTTCAGTCTGCGGAGAACAAGGAGCAATGAAAGGAAATCATAAGAAAAGCTGACATTGCTTAGTAACATGCATGAAGAGGAATCACTGGCTTCAAACATCTGTATGTTAGTGGTGTTATAATCTTTGAAAAGTGCTCATCATGCCCTGCCAAATATTTCCAAATCTAGAATAAGGTGAACCAAGAATGAGTATTAAAATGACTATATGACCCCTGCTGGCTATTTTACTACAAAAAAAACTTTACAGCTCACATAAACACTTTAGGATGGGGTTGACTGGCTTGTAATAATATCCCTCCACAGCTTCACCCATTACATTAAACCTATGAGTTTTATCAAACCTATTTTATGAATCCCTGTGAGAACATTTGTCCCCTGCATTTGTCCCATCTAACTTTTTACCCCAGAAGCCCACTTCAACTATGCTCCAATGCCAGGAGCATTACCTGTACATGCATGTCTTTTAGGATCTGAAAAACTGAAGTATAGAAGGAAACCCATGCCAACACAGGGAGAACATGCAAAGTCCACATAGAAAAGCCACAGTTGACCCGAGCAGGGTTCGAACCCAGAACCATCTTGCTGTCACGAAACAGTGACGCCCCATAGGATGATGAACAGGTGTCCAATTAAACTGTCTTTTAGTCAACATCCTTTAATGTTTTACTTCCCTGAAAAGGAATACTCGCCAACAGCTAGATGAGAAGATTAATGCCACTTTCATGTCAGTACGCTAAATATGAAGCTGGAGCCAGCAGCCAGTTAGCTTAGCTTAGCATGAAGACTCGAAGCAGTAAGCAAACAAAGGTAAAGAAATTCCACCTACAAGCACCTCTTAAGCTCACTCATTAGCACATTGTATCTCTGTCAATTCCATACAAATTAAACATCAAGTTGTGGTTAGGGTTATGTGCGAGACAATTTTTTTTAGCCGAGAGCAGTAACATAAGGACGTAGATGCAGAAGAAAAACAGAGGAAAGAAAGAGGAAAGACCGTTTGGGCCCAGTCGTCTAATGAAATGTTGTTTTGCAGTTACAAGACTTGACTGAGCCAGCCAAAGTCTGACTGTAAACATTAGTAAAATCAATTAGCAGCAGCTAGCAGTCAAATGTGCATATTAGATAGCCCTGGGGGTTTATTAACCCTTGACCTTGCACTGATTGGCTGGCTTAGGAAATTCCACAAACGGATTGAGCCTTTTATGCTCTTCACTAAGCCCCGGTGTGGAGCTTTTCTTTCGGTGCATTGTATTCTCTCGTGTTTATCTGCCCCCTTTCTCTTTCACTTCCTCCAAAACACACCCTTTCATGTGACTGGGGGGGCGTCAGAACCAAGGCCGTACCAGAGCTATCCCCATGCAAGCCAGGTGGGTTCCCATTACATGGAGCCCTGAAACGCTTAAAAAAAAAAAAAATAGAAACAAGCGTTGTCTACAGATAAGCCAGACACATGTTTTCTGTTTTAGCACCAAGACATGTAAACTAAACCGAGGCAAATTAATCAATAATTACAAACTGTCATGACTGAACAGAAACTCCCATCTGCCAGCATCATGGATAAATAGACCAAAGACATCACATGAAAATGATGATCTAAGAAGAGCAGGAACCCCGGGAATCTTAAATGCTAAAACAGTAAAGCCAGCGACAGTTGCAACAGACAAAAATGGGTTGACTTGAACAAAAAGGATGAGTGCCCGAAAGCCACCGGAGCCATTATGGGAAAAGCAATACAAGCAACAAGCACTGGGCTACAATATAGTCAATGTATATATGAAATTAAGCCTTTGAAAGCCATTACCGCCCACTGTTTATTTATTCATTACACCTTAATGGTAAAAATGCATCCACCAAAACCAACCCTTAGCAATGTATGCACCAGTCAAAGGAGAGTACATCCACAGAAAAAGAGGGATGAAAAAACAAAGGGAAAGAGGGAGCACAGGCTGGAGGAAGTTACAAAGTTCGGCATGCTGTAGGATACATACCCTGCTTGGCTACAATCTCGATAGGGCAGGACAGAAAATACACTATAGAAGGATCTTCTGCCACTGATAAGGACTATCCTATAAAAACAAAAATAGTAAACAAGCTAATCAATATCTATCTGACAAGATCCACAGGTTAAAGTTGGAGAGAGTGTGCAGTAAAAATGAGAATGAAGAGAATGAAAATTTGGTGTGTGTTGTTGTGTAGTATTGTAACACATGTTGCATGTAGTCAGTGGTTTGGGGGCAACAATGATGCATTTTTTTGTCACAAGATCTTATTTTATGAGTTACTTAAGTTAACATTTGTTATTTTTAAACTAAATTGCCTTGTACTTGTGTAAACATGCAAACAGCATCCAATCAGAGATGTTTCCCAGTGAATAGATGTCAACAGCACAGAGAGCAGAATGGCTCTGACATTACGTAACACTACAACAACCTTTTAATAGCTGCAACTCGCATACACATAATGAATCTCACTACTCAGCCAAAATCAACATCAGGACATAAACAACACGTGAGTTGTGGGTCTGGACATGAGTAAAAACAATTTCACTTATCGGGTGACCTTATTTAACAAGTGGAGCTTATAAAGATGGTACACTTGGTTGTCTAAACAAGAGATATTGTACTAACCTGCACACAAGATCTGCTTCTCCATAATCAGCCAAATGCTGAATAATAGAACTGAATATTATCAAATACATCTACACTTTTGATTTTCTCAAAAAGCACCAGAACTAGACTCTGCACCAAAAACAAAAAAAGTAAACTGAATTAGATTTCAAATTCAAAGAATGTGACATTGATATATAGTATAACTCAAACACTTTCTAGGTCTCCTGGTCTACATTAAACAACCATCTTTCCTTTGGTTACATTCTGCACACCCAGTAAAACATCAACTTTAACACCACAATGTTTTTTTTTTATATATTCAGGGATTTGTGTGCTGAATACATGCTTGTGTAAACTGTGACACAATGATAGCTTTTAGTAGAATAAACAAATAAAAACTGAAAACAAAATTCAATCAGATTAAACTCTGGACAGGATTCTCAATCAATTACATTTCATTTAGAAGTCAGAATGACATGCAGTGAATGGGCTAGGCCTACGATGTGGCTTGAAATGTGAGAAACATCCAAACTGCAGTTCATTGACTGGGGCAGCCTGCCATTATCCACTGAGGACTTGTATTGACTAAAGGATGGCGTTGTTTGCCTTCATACCTTCCATTGCGCATATCATGTTGCCTCATGTTCTTTATGAAGTGGATCTTCTTGAAGCTCTTTGGTCGGGGTGAACCCGATAGGGTCCGGCATCTAAGATGTAAAACAAACAAAACATCAGTACCTCAAAAACAGTTCAACTGTAACAGTGGGATACATTACACTGAGCTGAATGTCTCAGTTCAGACTCACAAAATACAGTAGCAGACAATGTGAACAGTATTTCTGTGCAGTTCGCTACCTGCGCAGAGGAGCATTCTCCTCAATGTCCTCTAGCGTTTCAAGCGAAGAGCGCTGAGAGATGAGTCTTCGTCTGGGAAGACAGACAGAGGGGAAGTTTGAAGTTAGGTGATATGAAGAAACATCATCACACCAAACACAGGACCAACTGTCATTCTGCAAAAGAGCTTTTAGAAGAACTAACTCTCTATAATCCTTTTCATGATCTTTTTTTTTTTTTTTGCAAAACACATGGGCACATGGCCCAGGCTGCAAAGCAATTTGATTAAAAGGCATAGCACTAAATCAAAGTCAATTCCACAGCACTACCTATAATGGCAAGAGTGGGCACTGAAAACCCATCCACTTTCTTTACAGACTGAATCAGTCTAGCTTTAAGAATAAAGCAAAGCATCAGCATTCACAAACAGTGCAGGGAATTTCAACCAGCATTTCCATCTACCTACTTAGTGCAAAGCAATGTGTCAATAAGTGGATGAAGCCGCTATCCATCTCAATGTACTTGTGCACGACTACTGAGAAACTGAAAAGCATGGAAGAATATACTACTATAAAACTATTTGTGGGTAATAAGTCAGGTATTGTTTGACATTTGTGCCAATACAATACCCAGGTTTCAGTGTGACACCAAAACAATACATTTTTATGTAACCTTAGTTTGGGGAATAGACGCATGTTTAGCTTGTTTAAGTTTGCCTAAAGAAAATGTTTCCTAAAGTTCTAACGGTTTTGTGATTTAGTCAAGGGTCTGATCAAAGAAAGTAAATAAGCCTAAGAATTTGACCGTGCATTTGATGCCGACTTTTGATACGTGACACTTTTCAATGCTTGATGCTACAGACAGATTTCAGATCAGTATTCAAAAAGCATTAAGGCTTGATAACCAGCCCTGGAACAAAGTATGTGTGCAGTCACTGCCTTACTATGTTCTGTAGTTAATTTACAAAAACAGGTCTTGGACGGTCGAGTTATCGTCATCCATCAACTCCACTGTGTGCCTGTGTGGTCAATGATCGCTCCTCGATCACTCATAGATCACAGAGAATTTTCCAGGATCAGAGCTGCTAAGAGGATAACGAGCTGGCTCTGCAAGCACTTTGTGTAACACATTTTGTCACAGATGGCCTTTATTTTACACTTTAGTTGCACGACTCAACAGGCTAATTCTGCTGGACCGCTTTGATATGATCGGCTGCCAGTTTAAGAAACAAACCCACATGTGATAGCTGAGCTGTTCCAAAATTAGGTAGTAATTGCATGTTTAGCGACACAATAACAACATAATCCAACTCATTAGTCCGCCTTACTCAGTGGCCACATTTAAAAAGTAGTGGATATTAACACATTAGTGGTCAAATAGCAAAAACCGGACACATTCTCCCAAAGGGTCTATCCGTCATCAAGTACTAAATAAATCTGCAGCGGAGTCTTACTACTCAGCGAAGCCAAGTAAGGGCGCAAATAAATGACTGTTCTCACTATTCATACAGTATATCATCTTGGACTATTTAATTATTCTCACAATTCAAAATGTAATGCTGCAGACTCTGCAAGACAAGCTCATGACACTTGACCTGACCCCACCCCCTCTTCACTGAGCATGTCAGCCAAAGGGGGAGACGGCAGAGCGTAAAGCAGAGTGGCTGGTTAATAAACGACAGAGCATGAGGACAGATTAACAAAAGATGACTCTGTCCTTGAGGATCTCCCAGGGTTTAAACCAACACAGGCTGAGTGAACACTGTATAACGGAGGAGACGGGGTGAGATAAGTGTTTACATGAGGAGCCAGACTACTGAAGCAGACAAGAAACAGAGGGCCATTATACTGGCTAACCTTCTGCACTGTATATTATGGCCCTTATGACCATAACATGGAGGGAAGAACATCAAGCTCTTTAGTCCGAATGATTACAACAATGGGCAGCTGACATCCACACCGTCTCTGCTAGTGTGAGTCGAAAGGGTCATAATGAAGGGCCGTGACCTCTGAAGGTCAGATGAGTGGGATCATGTGATTTATGGTCTTACGTCATCCTTCTCCAGTAACAACCCTGAGAGATGGATTGGCTGGATAAGGATCTGAGGCTACAGGCAGTAAGAGGACAAGGCTTCTAGTCTTCTCTGATGGCGCATCACTTCATTACTAAAACTAATGTATGTTAGATTAAGCTTTTGGAACAATTTAGGTAAGAAGAAAACATTTCCAAGGTGTCCGTATTTTGATGTATTTAGAGGTGAAATGGAACACTGCCTTCAGCTACATAAGAAAGTAAAAACTGAAATTCCGTCTTTGTGTGGAGGAATAGTAGCACAAAGATGAAATTTCACACTAAAAAGCTTGCAAACTTGGAAGACACCCACTTGATTTCACTAACTTAGACTGCTGAAGCCTCACATGAGCTTCGGCTGAACTTTTGCAGGAAAGGACTAAAGTAGAAAGTTGTCATGTCTCTTACAGTGAGGGACTGATTGTTTTACAGCTAGTATGGACAAGAGAAATGATTACAGTCACCAAACGCGCTCAAGATACATATCAGCATGAGAATTGTATTTACTCTGCAAAGAGTGTTACACTGTTTCCCTAATCTGTGCCAAAGAGGAAATAACCTCTTCTTGTAACCATCTTGTCTCGACATTTTGTCATTTTTCCAGTCCAAATCTCAGTGAATTGTTTAGTTATTCAAAAATCATTGACCAGTGGGCTGAAGGGCATGTTTCCAGTTCATGAGGACACAAATGAACTTGTGAGGACTTTGATCCAGGCACTGTAGATGAACGGCAGCAGCCGTTTTTAATACAAAAGGATGTTTTCCAGGCCGGTACAGATCTGGGAACCAATAACACAGGCCAGGCCACTCATTCACTTCAGACAACCAGGGTTAGAACAGTCAGTTTCTACCCGGTTTGACATTAACAAGGCCCGGTCTGAAGCTTCAAAGAAGCCTCAGTATAAATCAGTGGCAAAGGAGCAACAACAAGCATCCCTCAGTATCTCCGACACAATTGTCGCCTCAAGTGACTTTGTTCAAGCATGTTTCATAAATGCAACCCATGTAGCATTAAGCTATTTAAACAAATCTAAGACACAATGCCATCCTCTTTCAATGACATTTTTTTCAAAAAGCTATCAATAATCCTGCCCAGTGGTGCCATCCAATGAAGCTATAAAACTCAAGTGGACTATTTAGATGTGGAGATTACACGGTTTCACACGTACGCCCTGCTGGCAGCTTGCCACAGGACATAGTCTTCCATTTTGCCGGAGAGTCGCGGAGTGGAAATAAATGTAATGTTCTGGGCTTCTTCACACAATCACAGCCCAGGCAAACGGAAATGTGATTATTCAGATAAAAAAAATAAAAAATCCAGTCTGAGCAGCAGTTCAGCCTCTCTGATCCTCAAACACACCAGGGACAAATGGGATGTAACAACAGATTTGTTGAAGAAACGGAAATAAAATAGTTCTGGTGTGTACAACAGCAATTTATGGCACTGTTAGCTGTTAACTAGTCATAATGTGGAAATGTAACTCTGTGGTCCAACTTGAAACTGCATGAAGTAAAACACATGCTGACCCTTGTTACTCTGTCTTGACAAATCTTTTCTGAGTGTTTGTTGACAACTCAGACACTGAGAGACTCTGTGAAGGAAAATGAAGCATTCTTATATAATCCTGTGATTATGCCAACCATGACCTCAGCGAACAGCAATCAACCTCATAACCAGAAGTATGTGACCCAATCACACACACAACACCACAGGACCATTATAATGGCTGGTGCTGCCTGTTTTCCAGCCACAGCCTCTGCCGCCTCATGCTAAAAAAAGAAATCTTGTTAAAATACTGTAAAGTACATGACTCTGCACGACCTCATGGTGATGGGAACGTAACTAAAAGAGCACATGAGACGACTTAACCTGCATACGTTTTAGGGGGGAAAGGATGAAATGGAAATAGTTCTACACCTTAGGCAGACAAGGCCAGATGGTAATAGGCGTGCTATATTTAAAGTGCAGCAGCTCTTGGCATGCTGATTCATGATGGATGAAGGCTGAGGAGTGGACGGAAAGCTGAATATGAAATCATCCATCATTTTCATGCATCAGATTCTGATGAGGATATGGTCTAAAGCAGCTTTGGCCTCAGAGAGTCTATTTTGGCGGAACATCAGAGGCTCTGCAACTTCCTGAATGGGAGCAGGACTGCAGGCCAAAAGTCTGAGGGGAGAGTGTGTCTCTGATGCCCCTGGGAGAGGAAGTGGAGGACAGAAAATACAGACCGTAGAGCCAGGCTGCTTCTCAGAAAGCCTGGGCATCCTGCCTCTCCCAGCCAGGGACCTCTGGACACGTTTCCACCAGCTGCCCTCAGAAAACAAACCAGGCACTGTGCAGAGCGCTCGTCTGTCTGCACGCCGGTGGAATATGGCCGCGCTCCATCAGCAGGTTGCTTACTTCTCGACATTAGGATTCATTTGTGTGTGGACATCCTCCAAGCACATTCCAAAAGCAGGGTACAGTCCGGGTTTAATAGCTTCATACTGTATATACTGACTAGTACTAAAAGCCGGCAGAGAATGTTTTGAGTACACAGTTTATGAATAAATCATAATTTTGATAATTGTTGACCGTATTTTATTCAGTTCTCGCACTTTTGGCTTCTTTTGTATTAAATATATACAATTGTCTGCCCAAACTGTGGTGGCAATAGAGCATTTAAAATGTATCCAATGGTGCATTTTTGTAATAATCCAATTCATTACTCATACGCCATGTATACCAATTTGAACCAAACAATTTTCACTTTAAGACTGAAAGTTCAGTACTGAACTTGAAAACAGCAGTTGACAGAACAAGCTTACCACAAGGTCCATTTAGTGTTCGTTCTGGAGCTTTCAGTCGTATCACACAATCTTCCTCAGCAGGTGGAGTTTGCCCAGCGATTGTAGATTTTCACATTTTCATTTTTCTGTGCACTTTAAGGACTTCTCGTCCATCTTGGCTCAAAAGCACAGCTACTAATGGACCTTGTGGCGAGACTGTTCTGTCAACTGCTGTTTCCAAGGTCAAGAATGAACTTTCAATCTCGACTTTTCAGCCAACATGAACAGGAGATCCTGTAAATTCAAAACATCTACAATTCCATGACAACTGGGCAAACATCGTCTGTTGAGGTAGATTGAGTGATATGATCCAAAACTGAGGCTGTTTTGTCAACTGATGTGAACTTTATTTTTTATGTCGCTTCAACTCTGTTTATTCTTGAAGCTGTAGTTAACGGTGTTGTACCGGATTGTGCTTCATTGTAAGGTGTGTCTGTTGTTTTGTTCATTGCCTTTACTTTTGAGCGTCAGTAAACTATAAATGGTCTCTCAGAAAATACAGAGTGCATACAAAATGTATGAATGGGGTCTTGAGTGTTACATAACTTCTTTAATGCACTTTCACTATCAAAAAGTACAGATTAAGACTTTCGGAAGCCGTTATTGCACTTTCCATGGAGGTCAGGAAGGGGAACTAAATGCTTATTGAGTGTTTCACCATGAAGCAGAGCTTCCTGAGAAGCCTGGCAGAGGCAGCAGAGGGAGGAGAGGATTTGGGTAAGAGAGGGGCTCTGAATGGGAAGCAGAGGATTTGACAGCAGGTTCTGAAAGTGAGAGGACCATGAGACAACTGTTACTGACAGCTGTCCCGCTGCGAGGTGAGACCCTCCAGACTATCCTTGTGCCTCCAATGTGAAGACCAAGTGGACAAGGAGGGCAAATAAAAGACATTCACATGAAGCAGCAAGCCCCTGCTGTATATGTAGCTGAACAGGGGTGTAGAGTTACAGGATGTTTACAGAGGAGGAGACAGCAGGTGTGTGCCAGGTTTTGGAATGACATTCACGAAAAAATAATTTGAGGTCTATAAAAGAAAGAAAAAAGAAAAGAAAAAGAGCATGAGAGCAGAAAGAAAGAAACTGATTAGGTGTGCTGCTGCGTTTCCTCTCTGGGGAAACTAAGCAGCTGCTGGATCTGTGATCATGCAGTTTCTATCTGTCCCTGTGCAGACCAGTGAGTCATAAGGCTACAACCACCTGCATGGAGTCAATATACAAACAGCTGATGTTTATCCTGGGCAGACTGTGTTGCTAAGAACCGAAAGTACCTTTTCAAAGCAGCGGACTGTAAAAAAAGAAAGAAAAAAAAAAGTTCATTCATTCAGGGCCGTGGTAAATGTGGCTGTGAAGAAACAAAACACAAACAACTTAACCTATTGGAAGTTCCAAGTAAAAGTTCATTATGTTTTGCACCTTTAATAACCGATTTTCCTAATTGTGAAATGCACAAGGAAACCTGCTAATCTAATAACATTTAACACATTAAACTATAATATGGCAGCTAGTGTACCCTGTTGGTTTGTAAACAAACAAATCAAATTCAATAGGGGGTTTGTCAGTGGCATCTTAACTAATAATGGTTATGCAACATGATTTTGAAAACAAATGAAATCTTGACAGTTGTCTGCAGGGCTGATGAGTAATTTTACCAAACATACATGAGGACTGACTGCTCCTATACGTGCTTGCAGTAGCACGCGCGCGCCTGTGTGTGTGTGTGTGTGTGTGTGTGTGTGTTGGGGGGGGGGCATGTTTAAGGTTTTGTTTGCTTGCTATGATGACATCAATGTGCAGTTTAATAGCCTGACAGAGCAGATCCTGCAGACAAGCTCGAATCTTTAACATCGTCGTTAAACCAGTCACACTGTACAGCATGTTCCCAAGTCAAACCATTGTTCACACAGTTACCTTGACCTCTGCAGCTCTATCGCAGAGTTGGCTATCTGTCCGCCCTCCAGGCAGTAGTTCTGGGAGGATTGCCTGGAGTAAGGGGCAGGTAGGATTCCCTGAGTGTACGTCTGCAGCCTCCCTCTCGTCGAGGCTGGGACCGCGGAGAAAGGCGAGCTGAACGTCGAAGGCGCGAAAGCGTCGCCGTCCGTGTCTGTACTCGTCGGGGCAGCTGCGGGACCCGTCCCAAAACTGGCCCGACTGCTGGCGAGGAGAGCCTGGTTTGCAAAAGCGAGCGCCTGGGCGGCCGTGGTCGCCGCCGCCGCCGCAGCTGCAGCAGCAGCAGCTCCGGCGGCGCCAGCAGCTCCGTACGCCGAGCGCTCCGAAACCAGGCTCTGTCTAGTCCTAGCCTCAGGCGAGGTATCCTCTTCGTTTTGATTGTCTGCATCGTCTTGCACGGGTCGTCCATCTAGAGATATGTTGCTGAGAAAAGACAGCGCCGCTTGCCTCCTCCTCGGGTCTATGCGTTTCCGCGTATGCTCGATACTGGAGTGCTTGATCTGTAGCGTGGCTGTGGATGTGTTGCTGCTCGTGGCAGCCGCCATGGTCCACTTCCAGTGATCCGAGTCCCCGCACCAGCGATCTTACCTTGCTGACATTAATACTGTGTTAATCGTGCTTGTGTGGCTGCATGGTAGTGGCCTGTCTTTTAAGTACATGCGTTTAACTGGGTGAAAACAGGGAGGTCACGTGTGTGCTGTATTGTGGCAGCACAGGGAAAATTTGGACCAATGGGCTGTCAGGAACACATGCGTTTTTTTTCCACCTTTTCCTGACTGCTGAAGCCTCCACTCGCTTCTCTGTCAGGGTCTGCCAAAATTACACAAACTGAGTACGGTGTCTGTGAAACAGTTTGACCTGCACGATATTAGTCTGTAAGCAACATTTTCAGTCTTTTCCATCGATTTGGATATCACATTCCTACAGGGCGTGTTTAATTTGAGGGCAGCTTTCCCGCATCACACTTTTCACTCAAGCATGGCGAAAGAGCTGCTTCCTCAATCAGCACACGCCGCAGTAGTGTGCCCAGTGATCAATGGTGGCTGACAGAATGGGGCCTGGCTCTGTTTGTTTTGAGAAAATAGATCATTTTCTGAACTGTACAAGTCAGCATCTCTGCAGCAATTGCGCCATCTGTCTGCTTGACATGCACTGCGTGTGCTGTTTTTGGCCATAACCCCATTATTAAATATGCCATCTAGTGGTTTTTGGGTGACAGCTGCAGTAGCTTATGCAGGGGAGAAACGAAGACGCAGGGTCAGGGTTGGGGGATAATCAGGCTTTGGACATTTTTATTGAGGGTGTATTCATGTTTGTATGTGCTTATATATGTTTCTGAAATCTAAGATGAGATAAGACCTCATTGATCCTCAGAGGGGGAACTCACAGCCTCTTGGGGAATATTGCCCACTCCCCAAATTAATTATAACTTTGTTGAAAAGTTAAAATGAACAATCCAAAAAAGGAAAAAGGACAAATGCAGCCCAGACGAAATGTGTTTGTTGTTTGCCCTTTTCTGCCCTCCCAGGCCTTGAAATGAAGTGATCTTAAACACTCCCTGCCACGGTCGGATTAAACTGTTTGGCGGCCCTGGGAGAACGGGCCCCTGTTGACTCCTGTTGACCCCTGATATGTACCCTGTTGAGTGTTCCCACCACACAGTTTACATCTTTAGCTTCTTTTAAATCCCTTCTTAAAACTTTCTTTTATTGAAAAGCTTTTATGAATATTTAATTTGTTGCTGGGTTTTTATCTTCCCACTCTTGCCGTTTTACAGTTTTATACCCTCTGGTGTTTTATGATCCCTGTGTTGTTTTTATTTTTGGGTTTTATCTGCTGTTTATTTCTGTAAAGCATTTTGTGACCTTGTTAAGAAATGTGGTATATAAATAGAGTTGATTATTATCATAAGTACAGTGAAAGCAGCAAAACAACCAATGCCCCCTGCTGAAAATTCGATCAGGTTTTCTGTTGGTCACTTTGTGTTAATATGAACAAACACAACTTTATTTAGGATTAGACACCATGTGAATACAATATTACCTGAATTAATAAAAGTCTTAGACTTTGACATGGGGACACAAGACTGCACAAAGCCACACGATTAGGTGATATTGCAGGACCAGTATGACACAACAATTCAGAGGTGAAAGTTACCAATCTAATTTGCAATTAATCAAATTACCACAAACTGACAGACAGCAAACCTCAGGCTTTGGGGGCAGTCGGGGGTCTGGGGCCACAGGGCAGGGCTGTTGCCTGCTTTGACAAATTGATCCCTGCCATAGAACAGGGGACAGGGGGGGTGTCTATTGCCACTTTAAATTCCTATGTAATGGGTTGCTTACAGCCAAATCTAAATGTTGCAGATGTCATATAGAAAAGAGAAATAGCTTGTAATAGAGAGGCCACAACACTATTAGCCCTCTCCCCATTTACAGAATTATAATATAGACAATACATGTTAAATTTGTCTAAATTGAATTAAATCTAAAAACAGACATAAAATAGACATATGGCGTATGAACATGCTTTGTAGAGACTGCTAACAACATGGCATTTCTTGACCACTAGAGGTCTCTGTTGGACCTCAAATCTGCACTGTGCTGCATGTTTCCTTCATTCTGCAGTACACAGAAGAGCACATAGTAGCTGATGTTTATAAAGCCCCTGGGTGGATGTACATCATAAAATCAGACCTAAGTGCATACGTACTTTGAAACCGCTGGCAGTGTTTTATTTCAGAAATACTGTAACTGACACAGGTTAGAGGCACTGATGAAATACACTCTTTAATGATTTTAATCACTCATTCTATAAGGCATTTAACATTTAGCTTTGGGATAACAACCGATGCCTTTCTGTGGACTGCCTGGGCAACAATAAAGTGTAGGAACTGCAGGTTATTTGGCCCCAGTTAATCAGAGCGGCCCATCAGTCCCTGCAGCGCCGCGGCAAAGACTCCTGCCCTCGGTGAGAAACACTGAGCTTCCTGTGTTTGTGTGAAGTTTCCTACTCATGAAGTACTTCAGCACCTCATTGTGAGGCTTCGTGCACATGACTCTACTATTACTTCACAATGATTAAAGACAAACATGCCAACATGCATCATAAATTTTCCCTCACTGCCCTAAGAGGTAGAAACACAATACTGTAGTCCCTTAATGGATATAGCATTGTGCCGTTGTGAAGTAATTATGGCCGTAGTAATAAAAAGGAGAGGTTTGAAAGAAAAATGGGATTAAGGTGAAAGGATAGAATGTGGAAGGAAGAGGGCAAAGATCAGAGACGACAATAGGAAAGTAAAATTTAGTCATTTAAGTATTTATTGTTTTATTAAAATCATGGAATTTAGCTCTCACTGGGAGAAAGTCCCTGCCAGTGACTTGCGATTCGTGTGTATGGTCATCCTACGCAGGAAAGGCTTCACCCTTTTGTTTTTTATACCAACAACATTTTGAGCCATTGCAGGGTAAAGCAATTAAAATGCCTGCCATGCTATTTCAGGGGTGCTAATGTCACTGCGCGCCTTAGTTGGTATTGCTGGGACACACTCTTTACATGCATGTCACACACACACACACACACACACACACACACACACACACACAAATATAGGGCCAGGAAAGCATGACAGCATCACACAGAGTGCCATAGCTCCTACTGCACCCAAGCAAGAAAACTATACTACACTAATATACTGTACAATATGAAATGCTTCTAATTTAGCAAATCCGTAATACCTGACCCTCTCTACATTGGTATAATGAAATGGTTTGTTATTGTTTGATTTTTGACACTGAATTCTCCCATATTCCCCTGAGGAGAATCAAATCTATCAACATTAGCAGCCGAGGTCAGATTAGGTGTGTGTTGATGAAGGATTTAGATAAGAGCGAGTGTGTGAGGCCAGCGCTGAGCTCTCACACAGGGACGGCTCGTCTTAATGGGACCCGAGTCTTATCAGAGGAATCAAAAGAGCTCCCTGAAGTTCAGCTCAGTTTAATTGCAGACCTTTTGGCCTGACACTTATATAGCCCAGTGATGTACTCAGTGGAGAGGACCATTCACTTTCAGAAGAGCGAAAATCGTGGGTAAATTTAGGTGAAAACATGTTTTTATTCTATGCGGGAGTGTTGATGAGTCAACAGTTCATCAAGTCTGTGAGGAATATTATGAGGAAATAATCGGCACTGATATTTGGGAAATCCGATTCATTGTTTTCTTGCGAAGAGAAGATTGATACCACTTTCATGTCTGTAGAGTAAATATGTAGCTGGAGCCAGCAGCAAGTTAGCTTAGCTTAGCACAAAGACTGGAAACGGGGGGAAAAAGCTAGCCTGGCTCTTTCCAAAGGTGACAAAATCCACCTACTAACACCTCTAAAGCTCACTAATTAACACGTTATATCTCTTTTACAGGGAGCTATGTGCCGGGCTATTTCTTGGCTGGGAGCAGTGACTTCCTGGAGTCTTGTCGTCAGTGATGTTGCCAGGTAACTACTCTCTGCAAGAAAGCAAACAAGCGTATTTCCCAAAATGAACTTTTTCTTTAAGAGAGGCAGTTATATTGAATAAGGAATGTGTCAAAAGTTTGCCATCTCAGAGTCTGCCTGTTTGTGCCTGACACAGAAAGATATGCTTATCCTGGTGAAGTGCTCTGTGGTCAAGAGGGCAGGGCTGGCTGTGGTCGGGTCCACTGTTAAAGGAGGGGTGGGGGGGGCAGGAGGAGGGGACCGAAGGCGTGGAGAGGTGGTGGCGTCTGTGGCTGTGGCCTGGGATTGATGACTCTGTTATAGGTCATGGAGAAGGAGCCCACCCGCGTGCCACAGCCCCCCAACATCAAACATGCCGTATTATGTTGATCTATGGAGATGGCTGGGCAGCACTTTCAACTGAGTCAGGCCAGGTCCATCAAAGGATTTATCTCTTCACAAGATTAAAGGGGGCCAAGGCGTCTGCCAAACAAAGGCTAACTCCGAGGGTCAGCCCAGGTCCTGAACTGAGAGATTTACACTGAGACAACCTTCAGATCGTAGTAAGACAGAGAAGAAGACATTTCAGGCTCTGTGACGTCTGCCTTAAATTTGACAGCTGGTAAATTCAGTTAGCAGTTAGCTCGCTGATACTCATATCATGATTGTCCACCACGACTGACAAAATATCCATAAATCTGATTTTATTGTAGATATCTCAGTATGTATACGTTGTTGCAAATGTTCGGCAGTATCATCTAACCCATAAACACATTAGCACATAGTTTCTGTCAGACCGTGAGGCAGGCAGGGTTAAAGTTATTCAAAACCTCCTTTATATTTCTGACATGTTCCTGGCATCTTTCAGGATTCCACAGTAATGACGAAATCACTTTTTGGGAACATTGGGTCAGTTATTTTTTTTTTTCACATTTCCTTTTGAATAGTAAGATGGTACACGATGGTTAATCTTGCACATGAAAATCTAAACCGCTTTTGCACAGATTCATGTCACATCCAGTGACTTGTTCCTGTTGCTTTGACCTTTGCTCTCCCTCCTATTAGTCACTCTGTAATGTTTTTATTCTAGGAATGTAGGCCTGTTTCACTGTTGCACGTTTAATTTAACAGCCAAAGACAAACATAAATGTGGATTACAACACATTACTGTAAATGGTCTTTCTCATCTTTCTTTTGTTCTTCTGCAGTTTGCACTTTAGCCAAATGCAGACATGAAAAACAATTTGGCCACTAACTCGTTTTTTTTGCAAGAATTTCCTACTTTTGTTTTTCTTTTAGACGACTTTGCTCCTTTTAAGAGTATTAGCCAGTGTTTTTGGTAACATACTTTGCTGTTTTTGTTCTGTCTCACAATGAAAACACTCATTTATATTCATTTGGAATTGAGTGGGTGAGAGACATAAAGTGCACCGGTGGCAAGATACGATCGGGAGCTGCGACTGGGACGACGAGGGCTCTCACACATGAACGTGGAGGTTTTAAAACGAGCTAAGACCCGAACTTGGGCAAGAAAGCATGAATCAGTATGAAACATTCACAGGAATGTACCTTCACATACTTTGCAATTCATTTCGCATGGGAATGTTTGTCTCACTTATAAAGTCCGTGGTTGAGAGTGTTGGGTGATGTTAATGGAGGAGTGAGATGCAGGGAAGGAAATACTTTTATTTGAATTCTTCTGTTCTTCTAAAGCAGTCAATCCATAATAGCTATAAAGTAGAAGAGAAATGTGACCTGTGCTGACTTTTGTTTTACACCTCATCATTAATAAAGCTACTACGCTGTTTTGATTGGCAGCCTGCTAGCCATTGTCTAGTTCATAGATATTAGTGAGCCTGACGAAAGACCACAGCTGAGCTTTTTGCTACACGCTAAAATCAGCAATATTGGAGAAATAAACATTAGAAAGCAGAATTAATTCTGAGCTATGAATGTATTTATGCAACCATCAAATATCTTTATTCTTTGAGTGTGTGTAGGTGTGTGTCTGTCTGTCTGTCTGTTGACCTATCTGTGTATGCACATATCAGTATTAGCACAGTGTTGCTACGTGCTGCACCGCCAAGCCTCGCCCATAGTGGGAGGAGAGTACAGGGCAGGGTCAACATTGTGTGAGCCAGAAGAAACGCTGTGCCTGGCACCACCAAACACACACACACACACACACACACACACACACACATACACACACACACACACACACACACACACACACTAGACAGGCAACCTTGGGAATCACAGCCAAAGCAGAACAGAATGTACATTAAGGAGGTCGTCTCTCCTCCCATTATTTCTCTCCCTGCGCCCTCCATCCTAACTACATGGTGAGGCTAAAAAAAAGTGCAAAGGTAAATTCAGCTCTTCCTCATTGATGTTACTTCCTATTTGCTGTAGAGAAATCAGACGTCAGTGACAATTTGACGCCCAAATAGCACTGGCTCCATTTTACTGCCATGTTTGTTTCTTAACATGAAGAGCGTTTAAAGGTTGAAGAGCAGTACGCCGTAATCAAGCCCTCGCCCTGCTGCTCCCTTCCTCCTTCGGTCACTGACGAACGGTTGTAGCATTGGAGGTCACATGGCTAAACTTTGCCTTGTAAACACCCATTGCATGGTTTTATCTTTGTGTTAAATGTCCAGCTTTAACAGTGCACCCAATGAGTAGCAGATGAGGGGAGTTGTGCATGTAAGGTTTATAGATGTGCATGTGTCAGGGTCGGGTATGCTGTCATGTAGGACTTGGAAGATCTATTGCAGGTCCTGGGACTTTAGAATTAGTATGGAGGGACTAGTGCTCTGTTTTACTGCCAAAATGTGAAACGTTACCCTTAAAGGTAACTGACCCACTAACTACAGACTAACAATCGAAGCCAAGGAAGCTATAAAAAAGGTTAGTTTTGAGGGTGGTTTCTATCAGGCACTACAAATGATTTGATTTGAATACTCAACTTTTTCAATTTCAAAGATTTACCTCTATATTTTTACATGCTTGTTGTCTGTCAGATTATATGTTAAAGCACCATCAGACCACGGCAAATTCCTTGTAATGTATGTTACTTGGCAATAAACAGTTTCTGATTCTGATTCTGATTCTAAAGAAGTTTATTCAAGTCATTTTTTCAGCTGTTCTTACTGCATTAAAGAATAATTCTGGTTCATTACAACTTGGGTCTTCTTTCTGTAGTTTTGGCCATCATTCCTATTACCGTCATTGCTATTGGTAATAATAACGTTGAACTCATCAAAGTAATTCTGAGATCTGGAAACGCTTGTTAAAAGAAGCCAGACTGGGAAAGGAACACAATCATACAGGTTTTAAGAATATAATTTACGTCCATATTGGACGAATTCTGCAGCTCATAATTTACATCCAAGGTTCAGTGCCAATGCAGGACGCAATGTGCTCACTATGTAGCAACAAGTGGCACGTCTGTGCAGGTCAGAACACATGTGTGCAGCAAACCTAATTTTCATGCAGTGGATCTAAGTTTGCATACCATACCATAACCACCATCTTTAACTTTAACCATACAGTAGTTTCCACATGTAGATATTGGAGAAGATTAGCCAAATTTATTTAGAGGAGAAAACGAAGGTGAACAGTAAAGTATTATGCAAATTGTCCATTGTAAACATCCATTACAGTTTACAGGCCGACTTCCTGGTTCAACTTTGACCCACCATACTTGCCGTAGCATATGGTTTTCCGGTGCAACGACAGATTATTACCATCAGAGTTTAGATAATCTCACTAAACACTTGGCTTGTGTAATACCTGTCTTTCTCTGGTTTCTTGCCTTGACCAAGGACCAACCTCTGGGTCTGAAAAGTGAACCCAAAGCAGAAGTGCTTTAAACCAGGTTGCTGGTATCGGTAGGCGTGCATAGTGTCCTCGGGTTCCCAGATCCCCAACTCCACCCTCTTGTCCAAATATGGGCGGCAACTTCTTGCTCCAAAAAACCAAGATGGTGACGGCCAAAATGCCAAACACTGTACAAGATATGAAGGCCAAAATTACAAAAAAAAAGACCCAAGCTCTAATAAACCAAAATGTATGTAAAAAATGTAAATGATGTGTGTGTCCTGGAGGCCTAGTGGTTAAGACATATACCATTGGTTAAGACAACTGTGATTCCATCTAGGGACTCTTTTTACATGTCATACCCCTCTCTCTGCCCTTGTTTCTATTTCAACTTTCGAAGAATACCAAAACAATGATTTTAAAAAAGCAAATTAAGTGTTACTGATATTACAAAAGTGTTTCCGAGTACACAGATTTCAGTCCTGTCCCAACTGCAAGCTCACCACCTTGTCCCAACAACTCAGAATCGTTAACCACTTCTTCCTGTTATGGGATCCCTGCTGCTGTTGATGAGAAAGGGTTGAGGGAGAGGAGAGAAAACACAAGCAGTAGATTTCAGGCATTCTACAACGCATTAGGTCATGAGAATTGGAACTCGCGCTGTTTGAATGATGAAATGGCTCACCAAAGGGACCTCGATTGAGGTCCACACAATTGGTCACCAAGAGGTCATCTCCATCTGCGAGGGGAGAAGGAATGATAAATACGCTCCACACAATTATTAAATTTCTGGGTTCTTTCTTTCCCCCCTTACTCAACAGCAAATAAAGTTGTTCTTGAGGGCCGTTTAGGTTCGAACATGAGCTTTGTCTCATTGTGTGGGAATTCGAATGTGACAGACGCACAGAGAGCGACGAGGGCCAGAGAACAGGGAGGTCGTAGCCAGACATCAGAGCTATTTTTGTTTGTAGAAATTCAGAAGTGGTCCTGTTACCCTGGAGGCAGCTCGTGTTTTCCATATAGCTCAGCGACTTGGCAGGCCTCTGAAGGGGCAGTTTCACATTGAGCCCCCTCCCGTTCCTCCCTGCCTCAAGCTCCTCTCTCCCCCCTGCATTTCCCCCACCCTTCCTCCCTCTATCCTCCCACCATCCTCCTCTCACCCAGAGCAGGAAAACGCTCGTGGCCCGCAATGGAGACAGCCTGACTGCGCAGGCGGCCCGGCAGATGCACTGGAGATAAGTTTGTGTGCGTAAGCTGGGCCGCGACCCTTGGCGGCAGGACATTGACCAGATCCTGTCAGGGAGAGGGCAAGAGCCGGCCTAGCACCTCTTCTGCTCACTTGCTTCTATGTTGCCCCCCTCCCCATCCTACTGTCTCCATGCCTGGCTTCCCCCAGCAGCCCAGCAAGGGCCAGAGGGGAGGACAGGCCCCCTGGAGCCAAGACTTTCCTCTGGGATCCGAGACTCCAGCCCTGGTCTCCCCAACACCTCCTGTATGCACAGTCGAGGTGCCACAAACACTCTTACACACACAGTCAAAACTCCACCAAGCACACAATAGGTCCCCAAGATAACTTCCCCTGTCCCACAGAAAGATAATGGATAGTGGTGTGTGGCAGACTTTGTGACAGAGACGCCGAACCACTTATGAAAACACCATCCTTCATGCTACATCAGCACTTTTTGGTTTCTTTTGTCCCGCGAAATGGTTTCGGAGGAAACACCTAGGCTGGAAATGTGAATGATTTGTCATGTGAAAGCGTAGCTGGTGGCACCACGTGGTGACTATGAGAGAAAGCTGCTTAAGTTTTTGTATAGTCAGGGGTTTTCCCTAGCAGGGATAGTATACAACAGGATTTCTTCTTGTCTTAAGTCATTAATTCAGAGAGTCAGTGAAGCTGAGAGGAAAGTTACCTCTGACAAACACATTAGATCATAAAGTGCAGAAACAAGGTCTTGCTGAATAAATGCTCCAACAGGGATGATTGTTTCTATATACTATACAGTGCTTTGCCTCCCACATCCCAGAATGCCAAGCATTACCAATGACTTCCTGACTCCATCTAAGTGCCTGGCCCTAAAGGACCATGGGCAGAGATGAAAGAACTGGCACAACTTGAAATGCCATGTGGAAGTATTGACAATTTGGCTGCTTTGAAGCACTGATAATAGAGCTTTCGGTAGTTTTTATCTCCTCCTGTGACTATATTTAAACCTGTGTGCCCTGGCCAGCAAACCAGTGGCCAGATCTCTGTAAGCACAAATCATGTATAGCACACTTTAAAGGGCCATACCGGTGGTTTTGTATGTTTCAGCCAATACAAATCACAACTAATCATTTCACGGCAATTCTACTTTTTTCTACAATTACAGATATCCATTGGTTTCAATTAATTTCTGTACCTTGTAAAAATCTATTAGCATACTCTTGAAAGTTGCTTGATTTGTTTATCACAAGTCTACATACAAGTTCATACAATACATACATACAAGATACACCCAAGAAGATACACAACAAAAAAAATGCCGACTTGATTGACACTAACTGTGATGGATTACACAAGAGTCTGCAAACTGAACTGAAGAATTTAATTGAAACCAATGGCTGCCTGGAACTACAAGAAAAATGCACCCAAAAAACAAAAACTGCACATCATGCATTTGAAAATAGTTAAAATAAATGTAAAGACTACATAATTTGTAGTTAAGGTGCTAAAGCGTGCTGTAGTTGGTGTTGTAGTTAGTGTTAGCATGCTAACACGCTAAACTAAGATGTGTTAGCATTTAGCTCAAACTGTGCACCAATGTGAAAGGGAATCACTCTTAGTCAGAACAGATAATTATCACCCAACGTTGCTGTTTTCTTTGACTCTGTGGTGCATTTGAGCATTTTTCCGCTCATAGTTTTGAATTATGGCCCACGACGTTACTGTTTTTGTTCACTCTCACTGCTCTCGTTAGCATGTTTTGCAGCTGTTCTCAGTGGAAAAGGCTCTGATAAACTCACTGTACGCTACCTGCCCAGCACCAAACGGCAGACAGACACAGTGAGCAACTGGCTGGTGAACATAGTGGAGCAGTTAACCGCTAAAGAGCCAGATATTTCCCTCAGGAGTTAGTCCAAGGCTAAAAGGAGAGTGATTATTGGACTTATATTCATCAGGTGGCCAGAATCCAGACTCAAAATAAATGCTAATGATGCTCCGCATCTGCTGGATGTGTCCATAAACAACTGTTTGCCAACTTTTGCAAATCAACTTCGGTGAGAATATGTTAATGTTGTGCTTACAGCTGGATGTGCTGTCACCAAGTGGCCAAAAATTAGCTAGCAGTTTAAACTTACATAATCAGACGGGGATCTAAATGCTTGGTTTTTTTTTAAACTCTACCTAGATTTAGTCAGTTATCAACTGGTAATAATGCAGAAAACAAGATAAATCACTGTTTTTGTTTGCTATTCTCATCACATTTAAAATTGCAGTCATTCATCTGTTCATGTCTGTTACAATGACTAAAGGTGCCTGTGACTCAAATCACAGTATGGTGGAAGTAACATAAATCCATAACCTCCTTCTGCCCTGAATCATAACCTACCACTAGAACTCATTTCTCACCAGAGAAGCGACTCCTCCACACGGAGCAATAAGAGGCTGAACCCAGCTACTCATAGCTGGGAGGTTAAACCTAGTTTGTCATCAGATTCCAGTGGGAGGGAGGGGTGAAGACGTTGTGCAAAGAGCAACCAGGCCTGTTCACAGGCAGGCTCTGACTCCTACTGACACCTCTTCTAGGAAATCTCATCAGCAATTCCCTTTGAAACCAGAGGCTTCATGCCTTTCGGCACTCTTACTCCTCTTGTTGCTTAGTTTTCCAGATAAAATTGATTGTGTGGCAACTTTAAAGCACTATCTGTCTCTACCTAAGACCCACAACTTGTCAGGAAAAGTAGTTTGTAGTTTAAAGTAGGTAATCAACTTATTCTAAAGCACATTTCATATCCTTATCATCCAGGTTGTCCTGGACTTCATAGTGGCACACAAAAGAAAAACAACTGAAAACAGCTTGCTCACACATGACAGAGCTCAAAAACCGCATAATTTCCAGAAATTAATAAGAACAGTTACAGAACAAAACAGATGGTCTACACAAGCCAGTGGGGATTTATTTAATGTTTGTGCAACACTTCATCCTACATCCAGAAAACCTCTCAACCAGCTGAAGGTATCAGTTTAGGTTTTTATGACTCAGAGATGCACCTGTCCACCACCAGATGATAAATGACACCCAACAAGCAAGGCTGTAAAGGAGTATCTCACCCCACAAAAAAGGTTAACTGTCTATTGACTCTGGTGTCAAAACATATAGTGAAGATTTTCAAAATTAGCTGCATGTTATGCCAAAATCAGATGACATGATATCAGTTCAATAATGGCGTGGGCCAGAGACGTTACAGACACATTGTTTTATCCCATGAAATGTGTCAAAGTGGAAAACAACCAACACAGAATCTGGGATGTCTCACGACGTCCTGACAAAATAACTAATGTGTCCATTTTTTTAACAACAGTTAAGTCGTCCCTGTTATGATTGGTCAGGGTTCAATGTGTAGTCAAGTCATGGCTAGAATTCATGACTCTATGATCGCCGGATCTGACACAGTGACCATCTGGAAAGACAAAATGTTGTGTCGTCTGATCCCAGAATTAAAAATCCAAAACAATCCAAACAACTGAAGCACAACAGGGATTTGCGAGGCAGAAAATGACACCAAGCAGGGCGTGCAGCTCATTCCAAGTGTTTCAGCTGTGCTATGAAGCCTAATGCTCCACTGGGAATCCAAAAGTCTTAAATTTAGAGCAATATTTTATCTGTCTACATAAAACAATTGTTTTTCAAAGTTCACTTCAGACTCAAATATGCAAAAGTTCAGTTTTTGGTGAGTCATTTCTTTAACAAACATCACCATCACACCCATTGCATGTCAACGAGAAAGAGTTACTGCAGGTCGTAGAGGCACATTAAGAGGACCGCGTGTCAGCGACGGCCATCATCAGGTGTTGTGCTGTAAAAGAACAACGTAATGACGGACGTAATGTTGTGTACAGTCACACTCCCTTCTGTCTTGCTATGAGTTTCCTGTTTGCATTGCACAACATGTGAGAGGCTGTGATCCAGGGTAAATATTGTCACAACATGATTCACCCTCAAATTGTTCAGTGCGCTGGTGGTGTTGAGACTAAAAAGAATGGCTTCATCATCAGTGTGCTGCTGTCACAGTAACACTGTGCAAAAATTTAATGTGTGGGTTTCGTTTCTTAAAGTCATTGTGGGAGTATAGTAAATGCATTTCACAGTCTGATGTCAGGGTCAAGACCAAACCTCGTCATACTCCAGATGATGTTCCATATAGTCTCTGAGAATGAAGGGCCCTGTATTGTAGTTAAAGAAAGATTTGTACTTTACTATGTATTTCCATTTTTTGTTACTTTACACTTTGATGTACCTTTCAGAAGAAAATATTCTACTTTTTATTCAATGTTTATTCAACATAGTAACTAGTTACTTTACAGAAAAAGATTTTACCTACAAAACATTATCTTATGAAATAGGATGCATTGTTATAGGTTTAAATGACCGTACCAGTGGGGGTGTATATGTTAGCTTACTGTATTAACCACATAAAAAATATTCCTCACCTCATAGCTAAGCATTTTGTAAGCCATGCTGTTGTGCTTGAGATTTTGGATGTGTTTTCCAAACCACTTTAAGCAGCTATTGATTCAGGACAAAAAAAATCAATTCACTGTTTAAGCGCAGATTGATCTGAATAGTCTGCACTGCATTACTATGCAATGATAAAGTAGCTGACGGCAATTAATGCACACTTGATGTTCACTGTGATGGATTACATAACTCATGTGGTAAATGCCAGGAGTCTGCTGATAGATTTTCATTCTGTACATATATTAATGGGAACCAATGGCTGTCTGTCGTAGCAAAATTCTTAAAACATTTCACATTTAAACGTGGCCACAATGTTAGGGGGCTAAAACCTGCAAAAAACACTGGTGTGGTTCTGTAATCTAATCCTAATTAGTTTGTAGTACCTAGTAGTACAATTTTGAATGCAGGAGTTTTACTTGTAATGGAGTATTTTCACATTTTGGTGTTGCATTACTTAAGTGAAGGATCCAAATACTTCTTCCACCACTGCTGGTGGTCCGCATCAAGAAGAGCACAGATTAGCTATTAATCTTCTTTAATCAGTCCCTTTTGGGGATATGCATTCACTGTCCATTCATTGTGTGTTGCAGATATCTTCCCATGCGACGAGATCTACCGTACTCTCTAGTTTGGTTTGTTTTCTGCTGTCACAAAAACGAATGGTGCTTTTTATGAGGAATTGTTGCGCTATAACTCATGCACTTCACTTTCAATTAGCATGTGAATGACCATGTTCTTGAGGGAGTGTCTTGTTACAATTAACGTTTGTACAGTGCCATTCCTGAGCACGGCGCTCAACGATCGAGGGAATATGTTTTCGGTTCCTAGGAGTTCGTCTTTCAGCACGGGTGAGTTTTTGCAATGAAGCTAAAAGAGTGAACGAATATTACAAAAATGTTGGGCTACTTCCCAGATTAGAAGATCAATGATGTTAAAGTTGTTTTTTCCCCAGACTCTTCTGAGATGGACAGAGGAACATTAGTGTGACAGATGTGATATATTTGTATGGCTGAGCTATCCTCGGTTTCACTGAAATACATCTTTGGTGACCATAAATGGCTGATGTAAAACTAAAACGCACCACAACTTTGCAGCTTCAGTTGAAATTACTCCTGATGTAAAATTTGAAATATTTAATAAACTCATTAGTACATTAGTTAGTGAGCTGTGGCCAAGTAAGTTAAAATATTTTATGATTTCATTTACACTTACTAAACTTACTTTACACATTTACACGTAGTAGAGGAAGAGAAGGATACATCAGATATATTATATGAAACAGTTATCCTGGGTGAATAAAGAAGTATGCCTTTAGAATTTATGGCTCACAGGTCTAAGAAAAGAGAAGGAGGGGAAAGAAGTATGCAGAAAAACCATAATAACCACCGAACCAAAAAGATATACACATTAAATGATCTGAGTGACATAAAATAAAAAACAAATCACCTTGAATGTCCCATATTAATATTATTAAAGAAACAGCACGACACCTTTAAGTTCCTGCCATTAACACCTTTAAGCTAAGCTCTAACATATATTTATATGATGTCTGTCATTAAGATCATCAACTCTAACTCTTGCAATTACTTTCCTCGGCAAAGCCTAAAATATCCTTTATCTTGCCGCTTCATTTACATCCAACTATAGCGAACTCCAGGTCAAAAGTGAAAACAAGGGGAGAATACACACAGTCCTGACAGCCAGCAGCCTTTCAGTCAAAAACTATACATCAAGAAAGTGGACTGACATCAACATCCGCTGACTAAACGTGGAGTAGGTAAAATATTGTTCTCTGCTGTTTACCTCACACACTGGCTGCCCTTTAATCTCTAATCCCTCTCTTAGCCCTCAGACAACACAAGCCAACGGACCCATTGTATGGAATTCCACGTCGCTCTCTCAAGGTGTGTGATTAACCCCTACTGTACATAAGAGCAAACACCACATCAAAGGCAGCCCCAGAGGGTGTCTGCAGGTGACAGGTCAGCGGGAGGTGAAGGGTCAGTTGCAGGCTGGCAGAGCAACCAGTCTGAGCGGGGATGAAGAAAACAATAGAAGAAGAAAGCTGGTTGGCTGAGTGGAAGACCAGAGAGTTTTTACTATTGAATCCCCCTCCTCCACCTCAGCTGAGATTAAACTGTTGCCCTTTAAAACCAAATAGTCCCAATGTGCCTGATGAAAAATGACCCAACAAACGGTGCTGCTGCTCAGAATGCGATAAAGTAGACAAGACATATTCATCAAAGGATTGGCTGAGTAATCTGTGGGTCTGAAACAGGCAGTGATGTTGAGACGCTGTTCTTGTAACTTCTCTGTCTAACATAACATATATACACATTATATGCAAAGTATGTAAAACCATATCCAATGTCAATATAAACTGTGATGTCATATAACATGCGTTTTTGTTCCCATAACTCTCCTGCATGTTTCACACAATTCCAGAAATGTTTTTATTTCTTGCCTATTGTTACATTTTCATGCCTCATTTTAGATGTTTCTCTGGTGGAAATTCAAAAATCCAGTTCACAAGATCTGGATCGTAAGGGATAATTGTGGTTTATTACAACTTGGGTCTTCGTTTTACGGTGGACGAGAGAGTTCAATGCTCCTGCGAGTCAAGATAACATAAGCAAATGAAAGAAACCACTCACCAAAAACACTGCAAGTCGTACACAAGTGTATCGTTATTATAACTATTCTTATAACTCAAAAAAGTCATACTTTCATAACATGCAGTGGTATGTTAATGTTATACGTCTCTTTAGAAACTTTATGTGAAGTTATTATGAAGACTTTAATGTAATAAATAGTACCTTAAATAGAGAGCGGTAGAATATTTTCCTAAATGCATTCCTAACAAGCACATACAGATATCTTTAAATTCATAGTAGAGATCTATTTAGCAGGTGTTGGCACCCATGTGGAGTCAGGTTGTGAAGTGATGTTACTCTCTATAAACAGAGTCAGCACAAACACCCTCACACCTCTTCCCACCAACAGAGAACCACAAGACCACACAAACTCTATTTACACCTTGCATTGCTTTGCATAAACACTGCTGCTATTAATTGAGCTCACGCTGTTTGTGTCCTTCTCTGTCTTGCTAGTGTGGGTTTTGGAGAACAAAGATATTTCAGATCCCTCCACCCCCTCCTCCTCCTCCTCCCCCTCCTCCTTCTCCTCCTGCTGCACTAATTGAGTGATTCAGAACAGGGCTCAGACACGCCGCCCCTGCGACTCTATCTGACTGGGATATTATCGGAGTGGCTGTCAGATGAGGGTCCAGAGCAGCTTGAGAGGAATGCAGCTTGCAACTGTGGGCCAGCAACAAACCCTCTACTGCAACTGCAGACCCTCAATTCCTCCGCCCCCCTTATTCCCCCTAACCACCTCAGGCCAATCAGTCAACAGGACCCCAGGGGCCATTTTCAAAAACAATCACTCTCTCTAAGTAGTCAAGAGGTGCCAGGGCTAATTATAAACAAACTATTGATGTTCTAGCAAAGGATTGTGCTGGACTGTGCCAGTGCAGTCAATGTTTGTGTGTGTGTGTGTGTGTGTGTGTGTGTGTGTGTGTGTGTGTTAGGGTCACAGGAAGGTTCTGCTTGACAGAGCATTCAATTGGCCATTTAACAGACCTCACCCGAAGTGAACGCTCCATGAAGACGGTGACGGACTCCTCAGGACAAGTGCTTGGGTTTTCTCTGAAACGAATATCAAGAAACAGTAAATAGGAAGATAATTGCCCCAGAACCTGATCTTGATACATTTTTGTCTCTGTTCAGTAAACTCAGGGCAAAGATTTTGAATTTAAATGCACTCTAGACTAAGGTAATTGAGAAATGACAGCAAGTTTGTGTTATAAGTAATTGAGAAAATTCTATAAATATATAATAATATAAATATATAATATATAAATAAACTTTTTCTAATGCCAGGGAGAACTACCCATAAATATGCAAATTTTCCAAATGTTAATACTACAAATTGAAGCTTGAAATTGTATAGATTATCCAGAGGTAACCAAGAAAAATGGTGCATTATTGTTTAACAGGTATAATGTTTACCATGTTCACCATCTAAGTTAAACATGTTAGCACGATAATGTTTGCTAATTAGCACTAAACACAAAGTGCAGCTGAGGCTGATGGGAATGTCATTAATAATAAAATAATTAATAATTTGGTCATAAACCAAAATATTGGACAAATAAATATTTTGACATGATAGTGGCACTGGATGATTAGTTAAGGGATTACCAAAGTTATATGTAGCATGAATGTCTACCAGATTTCATGCTAATCTATCAAAGAGTTTCAGGATTCAGGTTTTTAGGATTCATCCTCTGGGCCCCATGAACGTCTTTGCAAAATTCATCATGGCATTGACCACTGACCAACCAACAGACAGAGAGACAGACAGACCCATGCCGCTAGCACGGCTAATAAGTTGTATAAAGAATATAAGACTCCTGAAACCAAAAGCTCAGTCTCAGGTCATTAACGTCAGAGAGACACCCAGTGAATCTGGTTTCACTGCTGAGTGTTGCTTACTTTAAAATAATGTATTTAGGTCTAAATCATGCGATAAGGGTGCATGCTGCTGGTCTGCGCTGTGTGACGGAGACAGAGAGCAGAGTGACAGACGCTCTGCAGAGCCAAAGAGTTCCATCCTCCTCCGGTTAAAACAACAGCCTTTTCCTTGGAGCTATCGCACTATGACACATGGTCTGATCCAAGAGAGCCATATTTATTTTGGTATGGGCTACATTTCTTTCCTTTAAGTAATGAATTAAGAAAACACAGGGCCTGGCGCTGGGATGTGGAGATGTGTGGGAGAGAGTTGCGTGCGCTGTCTCACTGCAAACCGGAAAGGACTGGAGTTGGGTGCAAGGTATCCGAGCATAAGAGCGTTCCCCTCATCATCTCATCCTTTAATTTCTTGACCCTACAGCCTTTCTCTCTGCTGAAGTCATGTTTTTGGTCCTCTGTCCCAGAGAGACGGCCAAACTGGGGAGGACTGGATGAAGTGGGAGAGTGGTGGAGTAGGGGGATGTCTTGAGAGCAGTCGAAAACACTTTATTGCAGAGAGTAGACAGCAACTGTGTGTCTCTACAGACTACCAGCATAAGAAACTGCATTGGCTTGTGTGTGTGTGTGTGTGTGTGTGTGTGTGTGTGTGTGTGTGTGTGTGTGTGTGTGTTTGTGTGCGTGTGTCACTGCATGCATGCATGTTTAGGATATCAGTTAAGGTTGGAACAACTCCCTCCCCTGCACACCCTCGACAGAGCACCTTCTGCAAAAGGGTTAAATAAATGTTAGTGATGTGATAACCAGCCTGTTTATTGAGGGGCCTCCAGCAGGACAGCTCGTAGGCCTGCTTGGGTTTCCTCTTTGATGATGTCATACCGCCAGTCCACCAAATCAGGCATCCCTTTCTTTCCATGTGATCATATATATTACTTCAGAATTGGAAAGAAATGTGTTGAATTAAAGACACAGCGTGACGTTGTGAAAGCATCCACCAAAGAGGCACAATTTATTTTTTTCTTTTTACATTTTTTACTGGTATAGTATTGCATCAATGGTAATGCAAGAAATTAAAAACAAGCAAATATTCTTCAGTGTAGGTGTCTGTTATTGCGACTGAGACCTGTGAAGTGTCAAGCTTTGCAGAAACACTTTGTGACAATCGATGTAGAATGAAAGTAATTCAAAACTTGAGTGACTCAGAATTCAAGGCCAGGATCCTTTTAATTCTGCCAAATTAGTCATAAGCCAGCAGACCTGTTTCCTCTGTGTTTAAATTAACAAATTACAAGTATGTTTTCTTTTCCTTCAGACTCCGAAGAATGACAGGAATTTGGTCACTTGAGAAACAATGTGAAACCAACACGTTTCAGCTGCGATATCTTTTTTTCCATGTTGCATTTCATTATGACTGCCATCTCTGAGCTCACTGGTGGAAATAATAAAAGGGCAGTAATGAAAAAAACAAACAAAACACCAAAACTGCAAAAAGAAAGGATAGTGAAAACGTCAGGTTCAGGGTTTGTTTAACCCGCTTTCTGGGAGCAGGATCTTATCTTATATAGTATCTTTTGATGGTTGTCTTAAGACTGAATTTCTGAGGTTCATATTTTCTGTGGCTTCACTGGACTCCTTTGTCAAAAGATGTTTTTCAGCTAAACACTCAATGCACAATCTATACAATGATGCTGGTGAGTACAGTGTTATGCTAACCTATTGTTACATCGGTTAGCATGGCCACATCTGTGACAAGACCACCCATGTGGTACAAAAAAAGGGAAAACCTTTGTAATCTTATTTCATAGACAATAACATAGTAGCATATATATATAAAGGAAAGAAATAATTTAAATCAAATGCTTCAGTGGAGCTTCACGGTCCATATTATGTGATTTTGAGCCAAGAGAGACCTGGTAAGATATTTGAATTCAACAAATACTAGTTGCATGCAGGAGGAGGCCACATTCAATACATTTTATGTTATAACACACACACAAAAAAACATGTTAACAGTAATGTAAACTGTCTTGATTTCATATCAGAAAGTATCATATTCTACTTTAGGTTCCAGCTTCACAAAATGATACAGATATCAGCGATAGGCAATTGTGAAAAGTTGATCAACTTCCATTTTGGTGTTGTATTATAAGCACTTTACTTGTATGTGTGCACTGGCACAAAAGCTCTGTCACTCACTGTTGTTTTGTTCATACCTCAGTCCCTGTATTTCAAAAACATAATACTTTCAGACGTGACACCCAAGCAAATACTGATATACTAATATAATGTCCATGTTTATAATCTGCAGTAATGGGGTAAAATTGTGTATATATATATATATATATATATATATATATATATAAATGGTATTCTGATATGACTAATGAAAGAATTTCACTTCCCACTGTGCTCTATTCTTAAACTAGGCCAAACTCCAGAAAATCTCCACATAAATTCCCCTGTTTAAAATGTTCCAGCCCTGTTTTTTTTTTTGCGTCCACGTACGTCTTCACTTTCTCCTCCTTTTTCCTGTTTCCCAGTGAAAAACACAGAGGGTGAGGCCTGGAGGTGAGTTTCAGTTCAAAGTTGAAAAGGGCACCACTGAAAAACACTGGCAGGTGTTCAACAAGTGTGGTGCATTTATGATAACAGTCAAGTTGACTTGGTGCTCTTGAACGCTGGCTGTGGATTTAGTGTAACAGAAAAAAAGGCGGGGAGAGATATGAAGTGTGTCTGCTGTCAAGGTCAGTTTGTACGTTTGTGTTCAGACTCCCTCACTCAGTTTACGTGGCAACAGCAAAGCCATACAGTGAAGCTGCAGCTAACAGCACAATATCTGTGCATGGACTGTGTCCGGCTGGCCAGTTGAATTGTGCAGTGTAAGTGAAAGCTTGACCTCATAACTGCTTAGTGTTAATACTGCAGGAATTCACTGGAATCTTGTTTTCATAAATGAGGACAGGAAAGGGTAACAGTGGAGGCATAAATCAGGATTTTTTTTTCTCTCTCCTCAGAATAAGTGACTGCATGAGTGTAATAATAAACATCTCAGGCAGAGATTGATGTTGGATGGGCCTGACTGAGGGCACGTAGTTACTAATCCGTGCGCAGGCCGTGCCCACGTCAGGCAACAACTCTGCTCACAATTCCCACATTATTCGGGGGCGAAGCAGGAAGAAATGACAGACATAATTTCCCTGTGATCAAACATTGTTGATCCGTACATTAACACGACCGATGCAATCTGTTCTGGGCACAAAATAATTGAATGTGCTGAAATTGGGAACTATTTTGAGGTATTTCCTCTCTTTAGAGCAGCAGGGCAGATTGGCTTAATTAAGGAGGGAAAAACAGGAAGTTTTAAAGTCACATCTATAATTAATTGGTCGCCTCAGCCAAAGGGTCTGCCTGGTCAGGGGAGCATAAGGAAGCAGCTCTGTTGTTCTGCTCAGTCACTGGGTTCACATACGTCTTGGTACAGTCTATGCTACTGTGGATGTTTTTAAAAGGAAAACTACAGTTTATTACAACTTGGTTTTATTTTTGTAGCTCCGGTCAGTCATCAGTTCAATCGGCCAATCATCTGGGAATGCAGCAACATTGTTAAAGTAGGTCCAAACATGTTTATAGTTTTGCCAGATTAGTTACCACTTTTATTTTGGAGGTAAAACTGATAAAGTGGTAAACGTGAGCGTGCCTGTAATGTCGCTAATCATCTCTCATTGCACAGGAAAACCGTTAGCGTGCACAAGTACGGCAGATCAAAGTTCGATGGGCCGCTACAACTTGCAATTGTCTAATAATCTTCTCTTCCAAATAAATGTGACTAGCTTTACAACCTTTATGATCATCTGAGCGCTTGTACTTGTTGCCATGTTGTGAGATCTCAGCAACTACTTTGGTGAGTACAATGTTTTCCTGTAAGATGTTGGCTTTGTGTATTCATTTCAAAAATAATGTGGAGCAGAACTTTTTGGATAGGTAGTGCTTTTGCAAATTTGTAAAAAGAAAAAAAACATGGTTAAAAGAATCTGAATAATTGGACTACAGTGGCTGGTGAGATTTTAATGAGCGGCTGTATCTTCTGCTTGGGAGCCTGCCATGCGTCAGCCTGTTATTTATTTTAGATGCTCATTTGGTTATCAGGAGTTTTCACAAGAGGTCTCAGTGGAGAGACGCCCAATCAGCAGGCAAGAGAGGAGCCTCACTAGGCTCTTCTGTCAAGCTGCTGCATCCTGCAATTTATCCCCCATCTTCACTGTGTGGCTGCGCTGCTATCTTGAGCTCTAGATGTAAATTTATTACATTTCAAGACTTCAGTGAGCCAAATGGTGTTTACACAAGCATACCTCATTCTGAAGTCCTAAAGTCTGAGACGCTGTGTTGCATTCTGGGTGAGGAGGGGGCTGGTAAAATCCCACCAAACATCATAACCCTCTGTTGACTCAAATGACTAAAGCAATGACTCCACGCAGATTCTGTAGAAGCTCGGAGACTTTGAGCAACTGATACCAGTCAGGAAGGCATTGTTTCCCCCCACCTCACCATCCAAGTCAAACACAAACATACAACATACATCATGGAGCATGGAAATCACCCATCTCTGACTCACAGACCTGAACAATAAAGATACTGGCAATGACAACAATCAGGCAAGCTACAAAATGTATCAACAACGGTATGTTTCTCATCTAAAAACTGCAACTGAACCCAGTTTTGTCTGTTAGTCCTTTCACAATCATGATTGACTTCTGATCATACATCACCAGGAGAGAATTTGCTCTCCCCGTCGAGACAATGATTAGCATATTGCTTGTTGACATATGTTTAATTGATTAAAACAGGCCTGCTGTGATTTCACTGTGTTTTGTTTTTAAAGGCCAGGGTTCTGACAGAAATACTCCGGGAAGTATTGCATTTGGCGGCGAGCTCGGGTTCCCATACACGAGAGCGCTGAACTTAATTCAAAACGCCTTGGACACAAGGCTGACTGTTGGACTAGTTGGAGAGGAGAGATAGCTGTAACCTTGCATTGAACTCCCAAAAAATCTCTACGTACTCCTTGGATTGCGGCAGCAGAAAATACTTACACGAGTTACATGATTTAGTGGCCGAGTTTCAAAGCCCGGACCCCTTTCGGCACAGGGCTTGGTGATAAAATAACTTTTCCATTAGAGAGTAACAGAGCTCAACTGGCATTGCATTGTCTAGAAAAAGGGGTAGATTTGATAGTCAAATTGCACCGGGCTTGTTACACACTTTACATACTTCACTTTGTTCCTGTGAATACACACAGCGTGAAAAGAAATGTTTCTACTGTTGAGAGGGAGTTCACTGAAGAGTTGACCGGTAGGGAGACCAGAGGAGAACATGTTTTCATGGCCACAGTATCAGACCCTTTTTTGGTGTGATGTTGAATATCCATTTATTATTCTTTTTAGGTATTGTTTTTCTTTTTCAACTTCCGATAACCCACATGTTGCTGCCATCTACAGTAAGTTGGTTTATTTTTGTCCTAAGAGTCATAATAATAATATTTTCATGACATTTTTATATGAATTGGTTTTTGCAGCTCTCGATCACCAGCTAATAAACACAGTAGCAACACAGCATTTCTCAGAAACTAGTGGATGGATTACCATGAAGTTTTGTGCAGACATTCATGCTCCCCAGATGATGAATTCTACTGACTTCTACTGGTGATCCACTGACTTTTATTCTAGCGCCACAATGAAGTTGTTATTTTTGGTTTCTAGTGAAATACCGCAACAGCTATGAGATGGATTGTCATACATTTTGGTACATACATTCATGTCCCCCTCAGGATAAATTGCCAATAGCGCAATAATCATGTCAGTATTTTTCATTTTTCCAATGTTAGCATGATTAAATGCTAAACTAAGATGGAGCATATGTTAAACATTACCTGCTAAACATATGCATATTAAGCATTCATCATCAAACAGAAATGCTTACACCCTTTGCCGTTATTCAAAAACAGCTCTCCCTTACAGTGACCTCGTGTTTGTATGTGCCTGAGTGCCAGTTCGGCAAAGTTCCCTGCAGTCTGCACCTTTAGGAGCAACAACAGATTGAACAAACACAAAGCGTGACCAGGCCGGGCATTTAATCCCAACATCTTTTATTTGTCTTGAATGTTTGCATATCAGAGTCGAGCTGTATTTACTGTGCTTGCAGTACCAGACGGCAAAATATATATATATAATAGAGAAATATTTTTTACCAATATACATGTAGTCTTAATTGTTTGGTTGCAGCCCATGTGTCCTCTATCCCTCATCAAAGGACTATTAGACTTAACATTGATATTTGATTTAAGTTTGGCAAGCAGGTCAATGTAGTAGTAAAAGCCATTTTTTCCAGCTTCATACTGTTGCCAAAGCCAAGCCGTTTCTTGCAAAAGTCATGCACACCTTATATCCTCCCGCTTGGAGTACTGCAACTTCCTGTATACTGTCCTCGTCCCGCCTGCAACTGGTCCAGGACTCTGCAGTCAGTCTACTGACAGGTACCCGGAAGAGGGACCATATTTGCCTAAATATTCTGGCCTCTATCCACTGGCTGTTAGTATGGTTCAGAATTGATTTTAAGGTTTTTCTATAAAGCCCTAAACGGACTGGCCCCTTCCTATATCGCAGACCTCCTAACCCTTTATTCTACCTCCAGGTCCCTCAGGTTGGCTGACTTTGGGCCCCTGGCTGTCCCGCGATCTGAACTTATGCTCCGGGGTGACCGTGCCTTTGCTGTCGCAGCACCTAGACTGTGAAACAGCATCCGCCTCCCTATCAGATCTGCCACCTCCATTGACCCTTTTAAGTGCAGGCTCAAAACATACGTTTACTCACTCGCGTTTGAATCCTCCTGATGTGGCGGATTTCTTACTTGTGCCTATGGAGTTGTTTATTTGTGCCTATGAGCTGTGTGCACCTATGTTTATATCGGTGTTTCTTTTATTTGTGATTTTAGCTGCCTGCTCTGGTCTGTACAGCACTTTGGTGCAACGTTGGGGATAAAAGGGGGTACTGGTATCAGATTGGCACTCAATTGATCATTATCAGAAAAAAGACAGTTGGGCAGTTGACAAATTTACATTGCATATCTTTTATTTTAAAAATCAGAATGTTATGCAAATCACTGGAACTCATCTGTCTCTTTGGCAGGTAACAAAAATGTACTTGGCAGTAATGTGGTACGTGATCGCCTTTCAGCTTGACTGTTTGTTTCCAGGTAGCTGGTGTAGCTGGTGATTCACTTTCAGGTTGAAGGGTTGTAGATTGTCAAGGAACTTTCCCTTTTTCATCATAACAAAGCTCCTTCCTTTTGTCTTTTCCCACCACGTTCAGCCTTCAATCACATCTTCTTCCCATTAGGTCATATTCCTGTCAGCTTCCTGGAATTCCTTTAGACACACACACACACACGTATACAGTCAAGAGTAAGGCCAAATATGTGTCCCACCCTCTGATTTTCACTCTTCTCCATCAGAAGTGTCATTCGTTCCAACACCCAACCTTCCCTGAACACACTCCCACTGTTTCTGTAATAAGTAACACTGTCTATACATAGTGATATGACCTAATCTCTACACTGTGGGGAGCCAAACATTTCACTGTCATTTAGTTTTTAACAGCAGTGCTGTTTTATTATTAGAGAGAGAGAAGTTTCTCGTCATTACTTATATCTTGTAGTGAACATTCCCTTTGTGTGTAACAAACTTCCTGTGTGTAAGACTGTGAGAGTTTATGACAGATGTGGAGGAGGTTCCTTTATTCTTTCCTATACATTCATGGACAAGTTTGCTAACTGAGAAGGCAACATGCTCTGTGGACATAGCTTTGAGAGCACAGTTAGGCTTTCTATGAATCTGACAAGGAGAATAAATCACAGAATAATAATACAGAACAACAAATGCTTTATATACACGCAGACTCTCTCTCCATTAGAGATCTTTTGATGTTACTCCAAATGTAAAAAGAGTCCACTAACAGGGAAGCTATCATGTTTTTAAGTGTTTTTTTCTCCCAGAATGTGCCCCCGTGTCTGTCGAGGAAACCCAAAAGGGCTGAGTCAGAGATCCCATCTCTTCCGGAGGCAGGGCCAGCAGTGCTCTCCTTTGAAAGGCAACATGGAAAGATCAACGGGCATCTCCTGAGGGAGCCACTGGGCCATACTGTGTTGCTGCCCCATGGCCAAACAGCCCTGAGGCCTGTAGTCTGCTGCTGCTGCTGCTGTGCTGTTTACTTTGGGAGGACTTTCAACCCTGCTCAGCCATCAAGATCTCTGTGTCCTCCCTCTTTGTCTGTCTACGTCTATCTCAGCCGTACTCTCTCTTCCCCCCTCATTGGGACGTCATTCCCACCAAAGCTGCAACTCTGTGACAAACATCACTCACAATCACCTTCCATCCCTTCACAGATAATAACTGTAAGCTTTCCATTTGCATCACTTTGTGTGTGAACGTGGTTGTTGATGTGACCCTCAGCTCTGCGAACATCTATCTATGAGAGCGCAGGGAGGATTTCTGCGCTGTTGTGTTTATATTTCCTCCCTCGCAGCACCATGGATACCAGTCAGACAGTGCCAAGGTAGGACCACCTCATAAATTCAGAGACCTATAAATATTTGCCCATGTTTTGAGTTCAACACTAGTTTGCATTTACATATCTAAAGGTGGTTTTCTAATTTATCTGCATGGATCTCAAGGCTTTATTGCCCGGTGGTCTCTGTGTACACATTGTGTTTTATATATAACACCCAGAAGCAAATAAACACATGGCAAATGTTTCCATTTGCCATGTGCAGCCAAACTCGACACTAGAAAGACACTGAAAAAATAAAACCTTGTGATGGACTGGTAGTGGCTAAAACGAATGGTAGCACTCTATTAAAAGTTAGATCTTTTGCAAAAGAAAGAAAAATAAGTGCAATTACAATGTTCATCTCCAAACTGTGGATGTGGCCGTTGTGCAGTGCGGCACATTCCTCCACACTCAATAAACTCAGCTAAATCAATATGTCAAAGAGCAGACAGATAACGCTAAGCTCAGACATAAATCTTACCCATCTCTAAAATCTTTTCATGTGGTATTACTCACAGGCCATATTCGCTTAAGTACAGTAAACATTGTGACAGGTACTTTGAGCTGCTGGTTCAAGAGGACACAGGAAAGTGGATTGTGCTTTGAGCCTTCAGGGGCCGGTAGAAAAGAAAAAACTCTTAAGTAACAAAGCTGTCAGAAAGAATAAAGGCTTGCTTTAATGAAACATAAGCAGAGTGTGTGGAAGCAAACCACCCAGAAAAAGCTGGAAATCGAAATCTGTGAACATAAGTTTTGGTTTGAGAGGCAATTTATTTTAAACATTTAGGTGTCTGAATTTCTGAAAATGAAGCACAAATGTTATTTTCTTTCCCCCAGAAAATCCTTGCCTTGCATTAGCTGGTCTTGATTTTTTGTGTGCTTCCCTCCCAATCATCAAAAACATCTGAGAAAATAAAGCTATTCAGCGTTCAGCCAGGGAGAAATGGGGAGTTGAAGCATGGCTGTGATTGCCTCACAAAAGTAAAGTATGCCTGAATGATGTTAATATTATGCAAGAACATGGTTCTGTCCATGACTTCAAAACACTAATTCTTTTTCTTTAAAACACAGGGTAACTAAATTCATTTGCATCAGCAGAACAATTTATTGGACTGAATTTAAATAAAATAATTTCTTATAAAAAGAAAAAGAAAACAACCGAAACAAAAAAAAAAAGATGCTAAAATAAACATGATATTTCAAGAATAAATAAGTCCAGGAGAGTGAATGACATGCCCCTTTTTTAGATGAAAAATGAAAATAAAGATTAAAAAAAACCCTCTTTACGCCAAGTTTCACATGTAACTCATCAGATTGCCTTCAGGTTTGAATCACCCCATGATTGTTTTTGTGGCCTGAAATGGCTTTTTGTGACTCCGCCCACCCCATGGAGACAAACAGTGTGAGAAATCAAACATAACCTCTCAGATTTTGATTTTGCATGCCACCCATGCAGCTCTGAATTCAAAACCTTTACCACAATGAGTCTGACGAAAATATTGCATTGTAATATGAATTGTTTGGTCCTCTTAATTTCCTCTTTCAGTTTCCCACTTTAACACCTCATTACGTCAAACTGTTGGGCCACTACACTCCTTTTTAATCCTTCCAGGGATTAGTCAAAGTCATCAGAGTAACGTGAATTTGTTCAGAGGTGACCTCGCTCTCCTCTTCTAATCTTCTAATCTAACTTTGGTATAAAAAGGATGCAACAGTACATGCTTGCATTGTGAAAGGTACACAGTTTATAGTGAGTCAGGTAGCGCAGCCAACGGTCTTCTTCTTCTGCAGTTTATGTCGTGTAACATAAAGGTCAGTAGGCCCACAGCTATTCTGGGTGTGCTTTGTTCAAACAAGCCATCCAACTGCTTTACATGTAAAAGAGTTTTTGTAGCTCTGCTTCGAGAACAGTACCTTAATGCTACCAAACAGCTGACAACATTAATATAGCAAAAATGAGTCTGAAGGAGTTGATTATTTGCATTTTCTTTCAGTAAATAATTAAACAAAACCACTAGATGACATAGTCTTTTATACCCTGTTTAAACCAAACTAGTTTCAGTCAAATACAGTAAGAGCTTTCAGTGGAAAACATGTGCAGATTCAACACTACTGTACTACAAACAACCACTTATAAAGAAACTAAAAATTAGAAAAGAAGACATCAGAATAGTTTAACTTCTACTCTATATTGATATCTTTATTAACAATCATAGCCATGTTTTCAACAATGGAAGATTTATAAATATTTTTTTTCTTTTGATTCATAAAAGTTGTCTTGGCACTTGTGGCATGATTCCAGTTGTGGAAAGGAAAAAAAAACAAAACATCTAAATGTCCTTAAAGAATACAGCGCACTTTACGAAGCAGTGGTATCCAATCAACAGCTTTTTCTTCAGAGAGGAAATCCGTTATGTACACGATGGCTTTATTTTAAGATCTGTTTCTGTGCCATGGATGGGAGAGATATTAGAGTGCACGGCAGGAGGTCCAGAAACCATCCGAAGCAGGCCGCCTGATTGATCATCTGGCCTGGAGATTCCCTTTGTTTTCTTACGGCAACAAGATCCCCACACCAATCTGGAAACCAATCCCAGCTATTCCACGCTCGGCTCAAGCTTGCAGTGTGACTGAAGGCCGCCTCACCCTTCTTTTCATCCCCTCCCTCCGTCCGACTCTTCTTGCATCAGCTGCGAGGAAGGAAACAAACATTGCCCCCGAATACTTCCACACTACATAGCATCCAGACAAGAGGGGCCAGGGATTGCTGTCCTCCCAAAGATTTAGATGTTCAGGCTAAGGCCATGGGGCACCAGGGTTCACCCCTCACTGAAGCTACATCTGATGGCTGGGAGAGACCCACGCTGGTGTACAGGCCGTCCTGTCCCGGGTACTTCACCGCCGAGCCGGAGCCGGTTCCCTCCCCTGGGCTGGACAGCACAGACGAACTGACCTGCAACACAAAAAATATGCATCATTAGCCTGATTTCATTTTCAAAAGCAGACATTTTCTTGTATAAAACAAGTATGTGTCTCTACTTGGAGTGTGAGTCATGTTTGGTTTTTGGACTGAGATGCCTCCTGCATTACACCACTGGGGAAAAAAGCATCCTGAGCAATGTAAAGCTCACCTTACCGTAATATTATGGTGACACATTTGTCATCACCACAGAGCATCAGTCAGCCCACATGTGATCATTTTAGCAAAACACCTGCTGTTGCAAATGCTGCAGTGCTTTCAATTTGTTCAGTTCAAAAATATTCAACCCTGAGGACATCTAAACTGTAAGGTAGTTTCAAATTATTAATACCCATATATTTTACTTTTTGTTAAAAACAAACTCATGTGTCCAATTTATTTTATGCTTTGAATTCAAATGGAGCAGAAGACATTTTAATCTTGATCTCTAATTAAATGTCTTACCCCTGACACCTGTCCGGAGGGAGAGCTGGTTTTCGAGCAATCTTCAGAATTAGATGAAGATGTGGATGTGGGAGTCATAGAGACAGAGTTGTTATTTCCTAAAAAAAAAAGAAAAAAATTCATATATAAAATATATATTTGAGATCAATTTTATTTTTTTTGTAACATAATTATCCACAGGCATGTGAGCAATAATCATCAGAGACTCACCAGAGGATCCCTTTGTTTTATTCAAGGTTTTCGGTTTTCTTTTTCTTGTCTGGATTCCCTCTTTCTTCATGGCGAGCGGCCGAGGTACCTGCAGATTTCACATCATTATTTATGACTATTATGATTCTGATGAATCAAAGTGGGTATTCAATTTAAAGGGAATGTGAAACAAAATCTTGACTCACCCCGTGCAGTTTTGTGTAGAGCCCACATGCGTTACACACCGGCTCTCCCTCCGCGTTTCTGCGCCACAAAGTGGTCGTGCTGGTCTGACAGTTCGCGCAGGACAGGCCGATTCTTCTGGACGTTGACTGGTGGCAAAAATCACCGAATTAATGATTATAATCAACACGTAACTGGAACGTTTCAGAGAAGGAGGTGATACTAACACATCTGTCAAGACAAGGAGTCTTTTGTCTGTCACCTGCAGTCAAAGAAAATGTTTTTAAAGTGAAAACCACACTCCACTGATTCAATTACACTTCGGCCATTCACACCCTATTTCCTAACAATAATACGGTCCCTATTATGATCTCCATTTAACTGCCATTTACGCACGGCTTTTCACAGGATGTTCGTTTTCAGGGAGTCCATATTTGACATCAGATTTCCTTGTAAAAACTGTGCGTAATGGCACCAGGAAAAGATTTGCCCTTATTATCTCCTACAAGATTTAATTACCCAACAGAGGCACTGAACAGGGTGGCCGATTAAGTGCCTGATTAAATACGTTAACAAATATCTCCATGTATGGGTGTTGAATCCAATTAAAGCCTTCAGGTCCATAAAAAAACCCAATTATGGGAGATTTACTAATAGACCACTTTGCTTTTGACTGATAAATTAATATTATTAGGTAATCTGCCATATGACCAACCCTCAACTAAAACATCAAGTGTATGTGGTGTATTTTATTTAATAGATTTATTAGATATGAGACCAACATTACATTAAAAAATAAAAAACAAAAACAAATCTGAGCTAAAGCTTGATGTATCGCAAGGTGTTCTTTCTGCGTTAGACACTGTGAATGTCAATCAGCCATTGTTTGAGCTAATTAGGCAGGAAATTGAGCGGTTAAGTGGTCCCCTGCTTACCGTCCGTTTCTGTGGTTTAATTAATGGCCGGCTCAGCCCATTCATTTTGCTGTAAAGGCCGCAGGCGTTGCAGAGAAAGTGGCCCGTGCCGTCGCGCCTCCAGAGCGGCGTGGAGATGGAGCCGCAGTTGACGCACTCCCGGCTCTCCCCCATGTCGTCGAGAATATCTGAAACTGAAAAAGGAAAGACTCGAATCAGCACAACGCACAGCTTTGAAACATGAAACTCTGCCACACAGGTTGTGATTCTCATGAGGGATTGACGTGTCAGGTGAAGCAGATTAAATCAGACCCGCAGATTTCATGAAGTAAAATAATTGGGCGATTTCAAGGAAACATAATATAACTGTATTAAAATTACGATTTATAAACACGAGACACTTCCAATGTATTTATATATTTTTAAAAGGTGTTTTATATTTTTACGGTTATACATATTCTGGTCAGTAACAGGCCTGCGCGCACAAATAGGCCTCGTTTTTCTTGAAGGACTCACACACACGTGCCCTTTCAGACCAGATCCAGCCCAGTTTTAAACATAAGAAGACCATTTTTGTGATAGTCTACTTTATTTAACGTATTTTGGGTAGTCTATGTTTTTATACATCTTTTGAGCTCTGGCCTCCACAGGGAGATCAGGTTCAGTTACAAAGGCCCTTCTGCAGTTGCATGCCCGATTGAATGAATTGAATCATTATTCCTCCCTCCCAGACAGTGAGAACTGAAGTTATTCCATCCTCCACTTTGCATTTCTTTTCTTACCTCCGTTTGGTCCTCGAATCAAGGGCGCGCCTCTGCTCTGCAAGGTGTGCAGCATCGTGTTATCAAACGGTCCTGTGGTCCAAGGCGAGGGCAGCTGGGACAGCTGCGGTGCAACGTAAGGAGAGTATGGACTCGCGTAGGTCCCGCCGAGGGGCCGAGAGAGGCCGTACTGGTCTCTGCTGCTCACGTTCAGCGTGTTACTATAGCCGGTGTCCCTTGGCGTCCCGTTGTTCATGGGGGGACTCGGAGGGTAGTGGAACCGACTGGAGGTGTGCGGGCTTCCGGTGCTGTATGAAGGGCTCTCCGGGGCGGACTGCGACCAGACCGAGTGGCTGGAGACGGCGTGGCTGGGCTGCGCAGAGCCGCTCGCTTGCAGATAAGAGAGGCTGGGTATCATGGGGCCTACCCGGGAGCTGGGGACATACACGGGGGAGTTGGGGTTGGAGTGCATATAACCACCAGAGGAGGAATCATATCCAGTCTGGCTCTGGGCTGCGGCGATGGCCAGTGTTTGGTACATGTCGGTCGGGTCCACCAGCAAGCTCGTCTTGTGCGCTCCGCTGGAGAGGACGAGTTTGCTGCCCTGGTCTAAATCCGTAAACAGCGGGATGTCCTCGGCAGTGGTCAGGGTGTTGTTATGGTGTCCGAAGTGAACGTAGGAGTGTAGTGACCTGCCGTCGGAGCGGCGGTGTCCCAGTGCGTCAAGGTCGCTCGGAGGAGTCCTCAGCTCATCCGAGGTGGGACCGTCCCTCCTGCTGTCACCGGGCAGGTAGGTCTGCTCAGCCGGTGACCCTGGGCTGCTGGATACTTCTCGCTTGACCATGGACCAGCTGTGTTCGCCCAGGTCCATCCAGGAGCACTTTCCATACACCGTAGGGGTTAATAAAAATGGTCAGGGAGTAGTCCACCCTGTAACAAGAAAAGAGTTGGAACCGTTAAGACAGCAGGAAGAAAACAAGCGTTTCTCATGCGGAGCAAAGTTTCAGACAACTGCATTTAAAATCCACCAAACATCTGGACAGAAACTCGCCACTTTTCTCTGATGCGCAGCATGTTTTCATTTTTAAAAGAGCAGCAAAACATTTCCACAATTAAAAAAAAACGAACAAAGTGTCAATCTGACGTTTAACTTCACGGCATGTTCACTGACTCTGCGTCAGCTAAAACTCCAATAAAACGCATCCCATCCACAGTGACTGCCATACTCCCATCAAGAGCTCTTAAGAGGCACTGGATCCGTTTATGTCAGATCTCTGTCCTCCCACACACACACACACACACACACACACACACACACACACATAACAGATAGGAAACAAAACGCAATATGTCTTCACAGCAAAAGAGATAACCGTTTGATAAGACCCAAAACAGATAAGGGCCGAGAGGCAGGCTGGAGCGATAAAACAATACCCCGAAATGAGGGCTTCGGTCCTGCTGCGCTCACCAACACACCGCCAGATGTTTAAAACAGCTGTGTGGCATGATAGAGAAAAGACAGCAAGAGGGAGGACAAAAAGAGGAGACTTTTCCACCACATACCTGCTAGTTGTCTGCCATAGGTCGCACGCAAAGTTCCTAATAGTGAGCCGCTGCTTCTCCTGGAAGTAATGGAAAACGTTGGTGCGGTCTGACGAGGTTTATGAGAGGAGGCGCTTCAGGCGGCTGCGGCTGCAGGAGGCGGACCAATCATGTGAAGAGTGAGCGGCTGGAGACACGATGGGGGTGCCAGCCTATGAACTCCTCCAATCAATCACACGGAGAAACAGAGAAAGAGAGAGAAAGAGAGAGAAAAGCGACTTGATCATGGCTGAAAGTTTTAATAATTTGCAAATGTAATCATGTTCGAAGGAGTTTTCTTTAGTCGTGCTCTGGACAGATGGAGCTCCATCTCTTCTCATCTGTTTGATCAAATGTAATAATCAATAACTGATACCTGTCTAAAGTCTAACCCCATACATTCTTTACCTTTTTTAAATTCTATTTCATTTTCCAGTATTGAAAGTTTTCCTCTATAACGTTGGTTTAAAGTGACATTTATCACAGTGCCGGAATGCAGATAAATACATTTACTCAAGTAGTACTGCATGTAGTACAATTGTGAGGTACTTGAGTGTTTCCATTTTATTTCACTTTATACTTTTTTTTTTTTATTTCAGAGGGAAATATTGTACTATTTCCTGCATTATATTCACCTGACAGCCAGTCACTTTCCTGTTTTTGACTTTACGTAATCAATCATACGGTCGGTTAATGAAATACAACAAATTATTACTTTACTTATTATGAAACTTCCCAACAGTTAAAAATGTAGCTAAAATTAGCTCCAACTCGACCAACTACAACAGTAAAATGCTACTTCCACATTAATGCACTATTAATAATAACGCTATGATATAATATAATATATAACACTAAAGCAATCACAGGGCCTGTTAGTGTGCATAGGAAATACTTTTACTTTTGATACTTTAAGTATATTTTGTGGGTTTTTTTACTTATGTAATGGAGTCACTCTACTATCCTGAGCTTTGTTGAATTCGGGCTAACGCCTTCCTCCTTGTTTATTCTCTGTGTCCGCTGCAGTGATCAATAAATCCCCTCCTAATTAGTTTATTTAAGTCAGACGCTTTCAGTCAGGATTAAATGGCTTCAGCTGTGCAGAAGCACAAACTCTCAGCACGTCTCTGCTGTCGCCGCGAAGAGCTCCGCTTTGAAGCGCGATGATTCGTTCAGCCACAATATACATTGTGAGTGAGTGAAGTGATCAAGAGCGGCGAGGTGTCAATTGAATCATTCACTCATTTACAGGTCCTCTCGTGCGTCCTCCGCACAGCCCAACAAACAGTCCTCGGTTCATCACACTCACGAGCGTTCAGCAGGTATTTGTGTCTGTTTACATTTAGTCTGGATGGGAGATAACTGAGCACCGCAGAGACCTGAGTACTGCACCATCATGACGAATACTACCACTCCACAGCAGGCTGACGTGGAGGCTGCAGGGAGACCTGAGTACTACTACTACTACTACTACTACTACTACTACAATACAGACTGAGCTGCAGGGAGACTCCAGGACTCCACTGTTAACTATTATATATATGATAGTTAATAGTGTATATCACTAATAGTTAATATGACATGCCACTAATATTATAACTACTATTACTCCTACTACAAGCCTAATACCAGTACTACCTACAGTCTGCGCAGCTGTACTCACAGATGAATTGCTAATTTACCGCTAATATTGCCATTAAATTGCTAATACATATTACTGCCTCTAGACTTCAATTAAACAAGATTTACTACCACTACTACTACTAACTACTACTACTACTACTACTACTACAGTCTGTAAGCTGCCGAGCTGGACTCACAATTTAATACAAATATATTACTAATATATATGATCATATTTTGAACTTAGTCATACTTCTACTACCACGACCACCGCTTTCATTACTATTATTATTACAGCTACTACCACTACTGTTTTTATGGCTACAGTTTCTACTAGCTTCCTACTTTTGCTACTACAAGTACTATAAGAGCTACTACTGCTGCAAATGCTATTATTATTAGCCTGCTGCTACTTTTTAGACTATTATTACTGCTTCTATTGCCACTAATACTACTGCTATTATTCAACTACTACGACTACTTCTACTATTATTATTGCTGCTTAATAAGCTGCTGCTGCTGTGATGCTGCTACTACACTATTAATATATATTAATATTTACTTTATATTTCCTTTTGGCTTATAACTTGTAACTACGTCCAAACACCCCCACGAGGGCTCATTGTTGCATAAAGAGAAAGTCACAGCTAATAAAACACACGTGGGCTCTTAATAAAGCTGCTGCTGATAGGACACTACAGTCAGGCCTGCTGCTTTTATTATCACCGCTGCTGCTGAAACATGTTCTACAGTGCTGTTGCTATTTAAACTGCAGTATTTCTGAATGTATGATGCTCTGTGTGTATATTTGTGTGTTGGACGTGGAAATAAATCCCTGCACCTGACTGCTGGCTTCAGTTCCCCACAGAACTTTAATAACTCAGCTCATATGAATTCATCTTTGGGGGCAAATTATTCTATGTTCTTTACGCGTGCAGACACGCTGTGTTGTCTCGCAGCTCTCATGGCTTGTGTCTTTTTGTAATGCGCAGGATTAAAGCCGACACAACATCTGACAGCCATGGTAACCGGGGAGGTTTTGGAGATTTCATCAGAGGGAGTAACCAAACCGTGCTACTGTCTCCCATCCCATCGACTCAGTGTGCAGTTGTCAGGGAGGTGCGAGAATACAAAATCCTGTTGTGCCCCCCCCCCCCCCCCCCCTCTTTACTTCTTACTCACTGGCTGCGGAGCCTCCAGTTGATGAATGAGGTGTTTTCTCAGTGATGTCAAAGTGTGCTGCTCTGACACACGGAGCCTGTGAGGAGGAGAAGTGGCAGGACGCCGCCCTGTCTCCACGTTTATCCAGAGACGGTCAGCCTGAGTGGGCCTGCACGAGACACGGGCTTATAATCTAATCATCTTTATCATACATTACTCTGGAAACCGCCTTTTCAAACATATCTTGTAATTGTAGGCTAATAGGCTCACTATGACTGCCGCCAATCATAATAATAATAATAATATTCATATAATATTCATAGCACAGTGGAGTATTAGTTGAAATTGTATTTATGTAGGCCTATGATAAAGGTAATTTAAACTCTAAATTGATATATTGTGAAATATTATAACAATATTAGTTTCGTTAGAACAAATTTAGACTAAAAGAAACAAAGCATAATAATAACAATAACAATAATAATGATAATAATCTAAATCAATCGTAATATCAATTTCACCTTTAAAGCCTCTGTTTCCTGAGTTTTTTTGTTTTTTTTAGCCAGGAGGAGCATGTGCACATTGTATCTGAATACTGTTTGTTTCTTTCAGGAGGTGTGCAGCCTAATGGCCGACCCTCTTCAGGTGTCAGTGCCTTATGTACCGACTTGATAATGATTATCTCCAACACCCCAGCACTCGTTGTAACCTGCTCCTGATTAGCCAATACTGCTGCAATATGCACGATGTTATGGAGATAACGAGGAGCAGGAATAACGCTGAGTTAAGAAAAAACAAGGATTAATATCACCTTAATACCCAGCCTGGATTATTATTAATGACGGTGAGTGTGACGATGTTTCTAAACTGGCCCGATGGCTCGTTGGTTTCTTTCTGAAAAGCAGTTGTGATTTCTCTGAGACATATGGCAATAAACAACACGCCCTGCAGCCTACACAAGGATGTCTCTCATGTCTCTTTATGATTAAAGCGGAACGACTGTATCTACATGTAAAACACGCAGAAAAGAGACTCACTTCATCATGTTAATCACCACTCAGCTGTCTAGGCGCATTTTCTTTTATTGTCGTATTTCAGACAAAGCGTGAAAGGCTCTTAATTATGAAGGACAATTCATTTCTTAATGGTATTTGGGTAATTTTTGCTTCCATCAAAATCAAATTCCCTATTTTCCCTGATAAATCAAATAAATGAGTTTTATCTGCTGATAATACTGCACCTCTAATGTAAAAACAGAATTATTTAATAAATATCGCCACACAGCCTGTTTCAGGTTTAAACGAGACTCTGCTTGTCTTTTAGAAATACACACATTTTCAGGTGAAATGTATTTGTTATTTGTTGATATTATAATGGAGTCTGATGGCATTTTAGAAACCAATCACATTTTTGTTTTCTCTTAAAAAAAAAAGGTTTAGTCCATTCTTAAAAGGGACATTAAATACTTTTAAATGTATAATTGACAAAAAAATACAGTCTAAAAAATTTAACATTTTGAGATTATAAGTTCAGTATATATCAAGTACATTCCACGGATATTAAATGGTGAATAAGTATTTAAGGTAATAATTGTTTTCTAAAAGAAAAAAAGACACTGAAACACACAATTTTAAAAATACAATATTCATAATAAATAGATAAATAAATGGCTCATCCCTTCGCTATTAGGGTGAAACACATAAACACGTGGGTTGAGTTGTGAAATTGGTAGTCCTCTTGGTCATACTTAAAATAAAAACTCTAAATGTATTGAAATAAATATTACACAATCAATTACTAATTATTATATTACATTATTGTGTCTAATCATATCCTATTTATCCTGAGCCATCACCTTAAAAAGAAACAGATTCATTGTTTTGTTTATGAAGCTCAAACAAAAAAGTTGAGCTCCCGTACTGAAACTGAAAAGAAAGAAAAGAAAGAAAACGTTCAACTCATGCGTAAAGCAACAGGCTAACATCTATTTCTCCTCTTTCTTGTAAATGTGTAAATCCATCAGTTCAATTCAATCTAGATCAATTCACGAGGGAACACCTTCCTGTATTTACTACCTGCATGTCTTGCTGCTGGAGCGTTTCAAACATTGACCTATCTGCTTTTATTTTATGGAAGACACAGTTAGGTTTTTATACCTGCACAGGTCTGTTGCTCCCTGTTTTTCTACTGAATGGCAGCTTGTCCAGAGCTGCTGGAGCAAAGGCTGCTGGGAGGCCGTGAGCGTCAGACTCTCCTGTTTGAAGTGGTAGATGATTAAACGGGGCCATGACAGGTGTAAAAGCAACCTTTGTCATTTTGGACATGTACCGTCCTTGCTTCCTCGGGCTCGCCCACAACTGAACGCCCTGCTCACCTGCCTGCTTGTGCTGAGTGTGTGTGTGTGTGTGTGCATGAATGAATGTGTGTGTACGTCGGTGTTGGAAGTGAATTTTCTGATGGGGATTTGGGGGGCTGCTGACAATCCTGCACCATCACACTCCCTGCCAGCGTCATGCCATGAATGACAAATACATTCCTGCTCATTTGAGAGGTGTAAGCTTGTTGTCTCTGTGGTAGAAATGATGGAGAACAGAGCCAGGCAGGACTTGAGAGAGATGGAGGCACATTTATCTGTTGTTATGGGTTATTATTTGCATCTCTCTAGTTTATCACTGCAGTGTCACGATGTCACATCAGCCTGACACAGGCTTCAGGGTTCATTTGACCTATTCTCTTCAGCTTTGGCTCCAGTCGTGCATCAACTACTGTATTATGGACTGTTCCTATCATTTGTGCTGCTCTTGTCTTCTTCCCTTGAGCCTTGATATCAGCGGGAATACTCCAGTTAAACAAAGATAAAAAATAAAACATAGATATTTCACTTTAAGATTTGACACACGTCTTATTCTGTTATTCTATGGAGTAAATTCAAACAAAGCTTTCTCAGGAAACGTTGAGGCTGAGCACATTGCTCTGTAATAAGAGGGATTAAGTGGATTAGTAGAGCAATGTCTTGCTGCATGTAATTATGATATTCATTTGCACATTTTTCAGGTTGTGTTTAGTCATATTGGATGTGGGATTAAACGGATGAGGGGAAGGATCTCCTGCCGCATTATGAAATTAGTTTGTACACTTTTCAAGCTGTGTTTAATTTTCAATGTGGAATCTTTGATCAGCAGCTTGTCTGCAAAAGACCAAAGTCCACTCATTGATTTTAGATATCCTGTGATGTGGATGGATGACAGAGAGCTCCGCTGATGCTTTTATTTTGGGTTATAGGAAAGTGAATGCTCATTATGACACGTAGAATTTGCTGTATTTATGAATTACTACTTTCATACTACTACTTTTCACAGACCAGGAGGATTGAGAGAAAATATCTTAGTTCATTTTAATTTCCATGAAAGTCAGGTGCTGACTCATAGTACTTTTGGTTTAACTAGCAGTCGACTCATAGCAGGAATCTTCCAGTGTTTTTGGGAATTCCGGGAGCCGTGATAATTTCTGCTTTTACTTTTGGTCCCACATCAAAGGAAAGAGCCAGTAGTCAGATAAGCCCCCCCCCCCCCCCATCCATCACATATAAAACTTAAGAGTTTAAAAGGCTATTAAAACAAGATAAGGCAGAGGTGTACATTTCAACACACGAAGCCACTAATTGCATTTACAATGTGATCACTACAGTGGAACTGTGTTGAAGGCAAAAAAAATGACCGAAAGAGCAACATTTCCAGGCAATAGCTGCATAGAAACTGATAATAAGAATCCATACTGGGTCAACAAGATTAGAGTTTATTTTGGGCAGGGTTTAGATCTGTTTAATTCCAAAGTTTCAAAAGTTAATACAAAATGAGACAAACATTTCGTTTACGTCTCTTAGCCCCAAATTGAAACAATTTGGGGCTAAGAGAAAACAATGACGATTTAGCATGCTAATGAATGAGCTTTAGAGGTGCTGGTAGGGCCAGGCTAGCTGTTTCACCCCATTTCCAGTTTTTGTACAAAGCTAAGTTATCCGGCTCCTCGCTGTAGCTTCATATTTCTTCGATTGTTGGCAACTCGCAGACGCATGCAACCTCACAAGTAGGAAAGTCAGCAATCCTCCATGCAATAAATAATTTGAGTTCAAAAGAGGGAACGAGTGTGGATGCTGCGTTTCGTCTACTCAAAGACGCCTGACCGCCCTTATTTCTGTCTCTGGAAAAGCAAGCCTCATCTCTTGTGTAGATTCAGAGGTCGTGTTATTGTTTCCACGCTAACGTCTCCATCCTGTGGAGCCAGCCCCTCTATATGTGTTTTGTCTCAGGAGAGAAGGTCAGGTCTCCAGTACACTTTGTGACTTTTCCTGAATCAGCTGTTTAGAGCTCCAGCCCGAGAGAAAACAGCCTTGGGTAGAGGTGACGTCACTGATAGCAAAACAGAGACAACCTGGAGGTGAGTGGGTGGCGGTGGAAGGGGGGTGGTGTGGGGTACAGAGGGTTGGATACTTGGGCCTGGCACTGTAGTGGAGGATGGACAGAGCAGCTGGCAGACCTTGCAGGCCCACTCGTGCTTTCAAGGTCTACGGAGTCTCAGCTGCTTGTTAGACAGATATGAAAGGAGAGTGTGGTGTAACTGAAACAATCACTGATTGTTAAAATCTAAATTGGGGCACAGATGGAGTAACATGGGAGCCAATTTTGGATGTTGATCAGGAAAAGACCTTTTGGCATGTCAGAGTAGGAAAAGCACAGGTGAAAATAATAAAATAAATGATGGCTGAATTCCCTTTAGCTGCTTCAGTTTCAGGGTCCTGGTATTGAGCATGCTGGCTCACTGTCACACTGTCATGACTTACTGGGACAATTGAGCAGAACAGATTCGTGTTGATGTTATTAGTAACGCCTGTGCTCCTTCTACTGTGACAAGTCAAAATGTCTGCTGTGGAGAAGGCCAACTTCTTTTCAAAACCAAACCTCATTTCCATCTTAGTTTTTAATGTTCTGTGTTATTTTAAATTGTCAGTACACCCAAATTACAAAGACATATATTTTCTCAGTAACCTATCTTGGTATCTCATCCAGCAGATTGTTGATTGGTTTTATTTGTTCAGATTGAAGGACATCCCACTCTGAGATTAATGCCCCCTTTTTTCTGTTGCCCACTAAAATTACATAAAAATCAGCAGAAAATGTAGCTTCCCAGAGGCTCAGGTGGTGTAAATAATGAAATTCATGATGGCTGAATTACAGGCCACGTGGCTGAGCGATTAAGGTGTCGACCATGGACTGCAAAGTCCCTGGTTCAATTCTCTACTTTCGCTAGGAGGCATATCTACTAACCTAATATTCTACAGCATAACTCTTTGCGTCAAGTATAAATCCAGCTTTAATGTGGAGACCACTGTCAACAGTTTTCATTGGTGGAAAGTTTCTATGAAAAAACAATGCACAATGGTGGAGGCAGAAATCTCCAAACCTCGGCAGGTAAAACCAAAACAATCTGCATGTCTATGGCTAGATACCACAAGAGGTAAGTGAGAAAAAATGTTTTTTTTTTGTAATTCTTCCCAGAAACATAGGGGTAAATACATATTTTCTCATAATACATAAATATGTTTTTTTGTAATTTGGATAAACGGGCTCTCTAAATGAATGCAGAAAGAGCAGCAAGATGCTAAACAATGTTTCAAAGAAACTGTCTCTCTAAGTAGGAAATGCTTGGCCTTGACCTTCTCTAAATACAGTTAAACTTTCTTTCCAGGGGAAAATGTGTTCAAATGTGTCTATAGCTTTTCAGTCAGAAGAACAAATAAGCCCTCTGAGATCTGATAAGATTCGAGCTTCACTCAAAGGGGTCTGGAGCTCCACCAGACATGGCCGACTTTGCACGGCACTTGTCCTTCCATGACCGTACAACCTCGCCTCGTCTCAGCCTCTCACACATGCAGACAAACACACACTCACACAGCTCCCCTTCCGCACACATTAAACACACTCTCAGACTGACTTGGAGGTTTCTGTCGCCCTCTCCTTCACTTTAGTCAGTTGCCAGACAATGAAAACATTGAGAGGTAGTTTCTATGGCGTGACCAGGGCTTTTGTTTGACTGAAAAACATATGCATTCTACATGCTCCAATTATGGTTTTATCAGATCGCTGTCAAACACACCAATCATGCGCCTTCCTTTGTGCCCTCTCTAACGGTGTGTACTGTACCATGCGGAGCAGTGGCTCGCTGTGTTTGCATGTTTGCCCATGGTGGGAGTGTAATATCTCAGGCCGGTTCGTGTCCCTGTTGGCGGAAAACACGCGGCTTGGTCGAGAAACAATGTGTCACAATCCCTTCTACTTCACCGTAACAGATTGGTTTTGAATGCAGAACTTCCTTGTATGAATATTACAGCAAAATTAAACATGAGCGGCGTTGCCTTTCTCCAGTATCTAACAAACACATCCAGTTTCTGCTCTGACCACCACCGCTGGGTCTCCTGTTTGAAAAAAAAAAAAAAAAAAAATCGAGGCCATATCAGAGTGATCTGCAGCACGTACAGTTAAATCCCTTATTGTGACTTGCACTGTATGCCTCAACAAAAGAGGCCAAGAAAGACATGGCTGATCTGACTTACCACTGGCTCAGTTCTCGATTGGCCTGATTTCCGTTCAGTGTCAAAGTCACGTCCACATTGCCAGTTATTTCACAAGAATGCTGTTATCATGACTAAAGTTGTATAACCATAATATAAATATATAAAGACTGTATGGTACACCTGCAGCTGGAAATTTGTTGGTAGATCATTTTATGAACATATAAACTGTCTAAAAAAACAACTTGATTCTGTTTCCAAACCCAGACAACAATAAATCCTGTTCTGAACTTCAAAAGGAGAAGTCCTCTTAGCTTGACCCCGGCCCTTTGACACAAAGACAAAGCCTGGCTGGTGTGTGTGGTTTGTTTTGATAGACACTGGTCAGCAGCTTAGGTGCTTAGGCTCCACTAAGCCCAGTGTTTACAGGTCTGCTAGAACGCAACCTTATAGCCTCAAGATGCTGCATCCAGGCAGGCAGACATGGCCGATGTCTGAGGTCTGGACCGGCTGACATTATCCATGAAACATAATGCGATAATGCTGGCGAATCAAGGTCGAGGATGGATCCACTGTTACAGCTGGTATCTTCAGTGTGAGTCCAAAATTTGTGGAACAATGATGAATATGGCCACAACATGACATCCAGCTTTTGTCTTTTACGCTTTATTGCTTATGATCTACATGATGCAAGATGAAAAACCTGCTGATTTGAACATTTCTGCCTGCACTCCATACAATCGACGTGAACAGAATTTCATTGCTGGTGCTCCCAGTATTGACATAATGGCAATTAAAAAATGTTCACAGTAACATCTCCAGGATGTCCAGGATCAGCGTCCTTGTTAATCTGGATAAGACACACAAGTCAGCCAGGAGGGACTATTTCTTTGGTAGAAAGTCATAACTGTAATTTTTAATTTCAGTGAACTGACTTTAAATAACATTAATATTTTGCCAAAAAAATATATGTTGCAAATCTATTTATTACAACACTATTCATGATCCGAAAAAGCAACAAAAACTAAAATGTAAAAATGTCAATTTGTGTTTTCAAGTTACAAGCTGTAACGACGGATAAACGCTAACTTGCCTTGAAACTGCTGATTAAACAAACAAGATAAAATGCGTTAATTAGTGAGCTTTAGAGGTGCTGGTAGACACATGAACTATGGAGAGTGCTAGGCTAGGCTAGCTGTTTTCCCGTGCTACCAATATCTATGCTAAGCTAGGCTAATCACCTCCTGGGTTTAGCTCTAACTGCATCAGAGAGGTATCGATCTTCTCATCTAACTCTAGAAGGGAAAGTGAATTAGTATATTTCACAAAATGTTAAAGACAAAACTTATCTCATGTATGTCATCTCATAGCTAGGAGCAATTTGGAAGGATGTAGTGATCAATGACAGTGGCTGACCAATAAGATGCACCAACCAGTTCTAAAATCAACTCATTACAGAGCTTTGATGATGTTTTATTCCACTAAAGACTCATTTATAAATTGCTAACGAGAGTCTTTATCCTCCGGCACTGTTTTGGAAACATCATAATGTGCTACAACGTAGCATAAGCAGAGCTCTTATCACAATGCGTGTTCGCATTGCAGAACAACACCTTGACATTTCCTCATCCCACAGCAACAGGCCTTTTTGTACATGTGCTGTGAGTCATTCATCAGTGTCCTCTACACCTTAGACTTTTGCCCCAGAGTAAAGTACCTGGAGCACTATATGCCAAACATGGTTCCTCTTAACTTTGCACAAGACATCTTTACGTCTCAGCGTTTTATGGCAGAAAGGATAAAGGTCATCATGAAGGTCGTTGAAGAGATCCAGTGAGGGAGAGGACTGAACTGTGTGGACAAGTGTGCGTGGGAGAGACGGAAGCAAAGAGGGATGAATAGAGGGAGGAAGAAGAAGAAGAAGAAGAAGAAGAAGAAGAAGAAGAAAGAATTACGGCTAGGAGGGAGGCTGCTTTGCAACACCATGCATGGCCAGTGTGCAAAATCCACACTGCAGGAGCGTGCACACACACACACACACACACACACACACACACACACACACACACAAATACACACCTAGTGGGATTCCTACCTGTGACTCAGGTCAGTGGGAGTCTCAAGAGCGAGAGGCGCTAATCAGTAACAGTGTTATATGGCTATGTTAATAGTTAACGTGGCCCCTAGACACCGTGCCCCTGGCCCAAGCACCTGCAGCCCCTTTTACAGGCATCATCCATGGACAGAACAAATAGTCTGAATGCTTGTTGGGCACATCAGCTTTACATGAACCATCTCATCTGACATGTCAACAGGTGGCGAAAAACACTCCAAAAAACAGCAAGCTCAGAACTGGGTCAACTATTGGAGATCAAACTTTGTTATTAGCTCCATAAAGCCTTGGCACGCTCTGTACAACTTTATTGCCCAGTTTTTCTTCTCTTCCCCTCTCTTCTAGCTATTCCTGCAGGGTCACAGTAACAGGAGTGAGTGCTATCTATCGGCCCGACTCCCCCTGATGGCCTTCTGGCTTCACACACACAAATGAATATTTGACAAACACCAAAATCTGGAAGTTGCTTCGAAATGAGCCATTGCTTTCCATCGTCTCTCCCTCCACACACACACACACACACACACACACACACACAAACACACACAAGCATGCATTGGCACACACGTCTCCCTGGGTTCTTGATAGAGGCAGCAAAAAATCAAGCTCAGGTCAGGGTAACCTTATGGTGACCCACCAGCTCCTTCTCCTGCAGTGACCTCTCTCGTCACCAGCAGCTAAGTCTGGCCCATCCCTGCTGCTAGGCCACACACACACACACACACACACACACACACACACACAGCACTTGTGCATAAATGCACATGCACACCAAAAACTTTCTCTTCTTTCAACAATTGGTTTGTGATACCTTTTTTTTCAGTATTCCACATCCGAGCAGAATTGATCAAGTCTCAAAGTCCAAGAGCTTGATGCGAACGTAATGGCAGTGACATCAAGAGCGCACTAAGGCAATGTTAAAGCTTCTCTCTCCGGGCAGATGGAGGTGTGTGTGCACAGTGCAAACAGACCCTTGTACCGAGGAGGCTAAGCTGGAGCACTCGGCAGTGTAAAAAAATCTCGGCTAATGTCGGTTTCTCTCACTAAATAGTTTTTTGATAAGGGAATATCTGGAGATAAGTGTTGTCACTATCCTATCTGAAAACCGGAAGCTGGTTCGATAAATCTCCCCTGTAATCTAATAGGAGTCATGGGCAGTAGCTGCCGTCGAGGGAATCCTGTCTGCTGCAGACTGACTCTGATTGAAGAACAGGGGAGAAGTTAGCCAACTCTGCCAGCTTGTAAAAATTGATAACATCTTTACATTAAACAAATGACTATCGCTGCCCATTCAGGATTACTTTGGATTTGTTTACATATTAAAGTAATACTGATAGCCTTTGTCAGTCGCCTAGTGACGGTGTATGTCTGTTACAGCACAAAGAGCCAAAAAGTGAAACACAGTGGAAACATTTGGCCTGTGTTACAGTCTGTGTACCTGAGGCAGGGCCATGATGGTGACCTCTTTTAAGGATAGAAATCTATGATATCCACCTACACAGAGGATGTTTGTATATAACATAACTAATAAATGTAATTTTCTAGCTCCTTTACAGTTTCTTTTTTGTTCTAAGTTGAAATGTCTACATTATATTATTAGTATATCGTAAATACTGAAATAATTGCACATAATGGTTTTGGATGATTCAGACATTTTAATCAAAATATTGAAAGTTATTCCAGAAGACCATTTTACTTCATTTTTAGTTTTCACCTTTGTTTTTTGAGTTTTAGACAGAATTAATTTTCAGCTCAACCACAGACCTCCAAACACACATCAGTGAGCCACACTGTTACATGATCTTCTTCATCACCGTGAACAGGGACACTGTAGTATATTTTGAGTGACTTTCACATCCACTGTCCTGCTGCTGTATGGGTATTAATCCGCTGCTGTAAATAGTCCACAACAAATTCACTATTTACTCCTGTTTGAGGAACATTTGCTGAAAACTAAAGTGCTCAGCTGTTATAGACATTTAGTTTTCTTTTTTTCCAGGCTAGAAAGACATTGGATTTAAGTTTATGCCAATATTGTATAAAAATCTACTGGCAGAGACTTGAGCAAACATTTATCCCACAGTATTTTTTGGAGTTTGTTAATACTGTGAGAGGCTGGGCAGTTTTTGAAAACACTTCCTTGTTGGTGCATTTTACTGTGGGAAACTCCAACATCTGGGCTTTGAAAGTCAGCTGCAGAAAAGTATAACATTTATGAGATATATTGTCAGGAAATCAAACCCGGATGACAAACAATATGTCAACTCAGATGTTGTGAAAATTACATCACGAGCTTTGTAGCATCACTTGCGTGAGTCTGAGAGAGACAACAGCTGTTTTGCTGTTGAATGCACCAGTAAGAAGGGATTGTCAGAGGTGTCCCTGCTTGCAAACTGTACTATCATTCTGTATAACAACAATGTCACTTTAATAAAAACTAGCTGACTAAATGGTAATAAAATCATCATAAGTTGATTTGCATGCTGTATTGACTTAATGTGAGCCGGTGGCTGCTTAGACGGTAGAAAATCAATTTAAAACATTTTAATTGGACCAGCAAATCTTTCTCTAAGTACCACGGAGACGCTTTTTCTTTTTCTGTGACAACAATCTCTCTGAGCTGGAGGAGAATCCCCCCCCCCCTCCCCGCCGGTGACCCAAGCTCCCAGGGGTTGGTGTTAAGTAAACTTTGTCAGCCATGCAACGATCTCCAGCAGAGAACTGTCTCTCTGCTCATCAGGAGACCTTCTCCATGACCCCCACCTCTCTGCCTTGGCATTCCTCCGCCACACCACCTCCCTGACCCACCTTGTCTTCATCTCTCCTGCCCTCCCCCGTCAGCCCCGCCATCCGTCCGTCGCCTTGGGTCCTGCTCTCTGTCCCAGCAGCCCGTGCGGCCGACTGGTGTCTCCTCCGTTGGAGACAGCCTATCAGGGGCCTCACGTCATCTGTCTCCAGGACCTGACTGACAGGTCGACCTCAGAGATTACCAGCTACTATCAGAGAAGGGGTGGGGGGTGCGATTGTCTGTCCTCCCTAAGTGGATGCTCCTTTCTCTCACCATAACACTGGTTGGGAACTGGAACCTGCTTCAGGCCCCTGAAACTCTGATGTGGCATTTTATCTGTCTGGGAGCAGCTCTGTTGATTCGCTACAAGGTCTGCAGGGACGCGGTGCCAGACAGTGACAGATATCAACTATTTTGGCCAGCGTAGACACAGAGAGGACAGAAAACCTCAAGCTTGTTGGTCTTTGCTGTAAACATCAAGCGAGTTTCTGTCCATCCAAGGGGTTTGTAATAACAGCACGGAAAATTGCCAGCCTGCTATCAAAGTCCAGATGCTGCATTCCCAGGCTGCATCCTGAGACCTTCAACTCTAATATTAACAGGGTGATTTTCTTGCAGTGCAGATTGAAAATATTCTGTGGAAATCAACATTGGTCTCTTCTTGATTCAGACACAGAGCAAAAAGTAGCAAATCATAAAACGTTCATGTTTTATGATTTGCTACTTTTTGCTTGCACATTCATAGGCTGATTGTGAATATGAAGGAATATAAAGACGTTTAATTAAAAGAGTAGTTTGAAATTTGAGAAATATGCTTATTTACTTTCTTGCCAAGAGTTATATAAGAAGAGTGATACCACTCTCATATCTGAACACTAAATATGAAGCCACAGCCAGCAGCTGGTTATCTTAGCTTAGCATAAAAACAAAAAGCCTGACTCCAAATGTAACAAAATCTGCCTACCAGCACATCTAAGGCTAAGGCTCACTAATTAGCATGTTATATCGTGTTTTTAATCTCTACAAAAACGACAAGTTGTGGTGTTATGGGGGGTTGCTTTTAGTCCTATGCTAAGCTAACCGGCTGCTGGCTGTAGCTTCATATTCACCACACATACATGTGTGTGGTATTGATCTACTTGTCTAACTCTCGGCAAGAAAGTGACTATGCATATTTCCTAAAATGTCAAACTATTCTTTTAACGTTTGTTTTTCAAACATTAGCCAGGGACAACCTTCAAACTGTCAAAACATGACTTGAAACTGTGGAAAGTTGATAAAGTCTTGCCGTTTTCTTTCTATAGGAGCCCTGGTATATATAATCTAGCCTCACTCTTTCTACATTGACTCGACCAGAAGCTTCTGGCCTTTAAAAAGAGACCTTTCTCTCTGCCAGGTGGTGTGAAGCTGGCTAACTCTCAAGCTCTCGTCATTGCTCTCTGTCTGGAACATGGAGCCCTGGGATATTTGTGTATCGTGTATTGATTTGGAGGTACACCCCTTGGCTGTAAAACAAAGATAAAGAAGTTAGGCATTAACTATTTTTTTCCAGGGGTCACTCTGAGCCTGTTTCACAGAGCTGGAACCCACCTGGAAAAAAAAAAAAAAACAAACACCAAAATGCCTGCTTGTGTGATGGACTCTGGAATATTGATTTTTCTCTCCAAACAAAAAAAAAAGGCCTTTGCAGGCAGTATATCCCTCTGAGCTCAGATAGGGCTGCTACATTCCTGTCTACTCCCTCCAAGGTTACTGCCTGCTCGGCAAAGGCGAGCACCTGTCAGATGTACGCTTGTTTTGTTACACAACGTGTCTTTGTAGCATTTGCTGTCTCCATAGAACCCACTTTTTTCCTAGTAATGGAGAGATATTGTAAGAAACAAAAAAGGGTTGCTCAGGGGATTTCAGTAAACTCTGGCTCGGGGTGTTTCCTTGTTCTCTCTATCTGAGTTCACAAGGATTACAAACTGTTGAACTCGCTGTTCGCATGTGGCTTAAATACTGATCCCAAAGCCAACCATGTTTAGAAATCATCACCTGGCACCATGCAAGACAACGGTGTCGTCAACACCACCTTGTTTGCTTCGTTGAGAGTTAAATGTGATGAGGTTTGCACTTGTTGATTAAGTATGTCTACCCCATTGTTCTACGCACTCGTAGAAGTGTGAAATTAATCACATCTAAAGAGAGCTCTAGTTTCTATTGGCTCATTATTTGAATAATTGACTTGTTGCTCTGATGTAACAACAATACTGGTAGTTATTAATGTTTTATTTTCCAAGAAATAAATCTAAAATATGAGCATACTAGTACTAGTTCTTTACAAGTTATGCTTTCTGTGTTAGTTAATCCATTTTATCTTAAATTATTTTTAACCATTTTTACTTGCCTGGAAATTGCTGCTCTGTTAGTGTTTGTAATCTACCCAATAAAATTAATAGGTTGCAGCATTTCCAACCCCGTCAGGAATCTTTTCAATCTCAGCATCAAAAGCACTTGACAGTTTACTGCCCAGGCAAAGGTTGCACCTCCACAGTTTTATAGAATTATTAAGTAAGCAATTATGATAACCCACTGTTTTAAAGATAATAGGATGATAAGGTTCTGCCAAACTCACACTGTAGTTTGCCCTCACGCTGCTCTTCCTGAGGAGAAAATCAATATCTTTTGCACTCAGGCCACTTTGTCCTCTCGACGTGCCGAGTGTTTATTTTACCTGTTGAGCATTAAAAGTTTCAGATGATCCACAGAAAAGAACAGTTATAATCTAAAAATACACCTTGTAGATTCACATTGTAATGACCCTGCTAGGCTAGTGGCATTTTATCAAAGCTCATAAACCTTGAATGACTATGTATTGATAAAGACTGTTTAAAGTGTCATTGGAACGATAACATTTGCACTGTAAATGTGGCTTGCAGGCTCCGGCCTCCAATCGTGCTGCCATGATAAGGACAGCACTGAGTGGGGCCACAACCGATGGGTCAAAAGCCACCGAATATTTGGTTAGTGGATGTTGAAAGCCAGGTTTTACTTTGTCAGAATTACTTAATGAACATCATTAAACCAACTCAGGTTCAAACCTGCACAAGGTAAATTAACCATGATAATAAGTACAGCATTTGCAATTGATTCAATTTGTCCATAAACATTGAACTCCAAATAATTAGTGATGTGTAAGGAATACTGGATGTGACCCAGTGCACATCATGCAGCCAACCTCCTGTTCTGATGCCACATGCACGTGATTTTATGTTTATATAATACAAAATGTAATTAGAAAAATGCAAGAGAAATATGGTAATTACATTTCAACACAAACAATTGTTATTAGATCACAGAAGACATACTAGAAAAAGCATTGTTAAAAATAACTATGAGTTACTTCTTGCTTGTTTTACTTGTAGGACTTTTTGTTGTTTGTGTTAACCTTCTCCCTCTACATGCATAAACAACAAGTACCCACTGCTGAGAGAGAGATGGACGAGTGGTTTGACACTTTGCCCTGATCAATATCAATAAAGCAATCAGCATGTCAGGGGCCTATATGTTTTGAGGAGGGATCTGTGGGAGTGAATAACTGACTTTATGGCTTTACTGTGGAGGTGGGGCTGTTGCTGTCAGGCACACCAACCCACCCATACAAACACATGTATGGTTATATCACCTTTGGGGACTATGAGTGACTTTAAGTGATTCCCTATAACCGTAACCATGACTGATACATGCTACACTTCACCATAACTGTAAATGAACCAAACTGAAGACAGCTTAGCTTGTAATGTACCAGCAGTTAAAACAGTTTATGTGCTCAGTTTGACAAATGGCCCCAATTTACTGGCTTAAAGTCCAAAAAATTGGTCCCAAAATGTGACACACACAAATCCTCGGGCCCCATGTCAGGCCCTTCCCTTCTTCTCTGGCCGTCGAAGAGTCTGCCCAGACAGCCAGATTGCACTTTGCTCAGCCTCGACCATAAACTGAGATCATAAATTCAACTGGACTTCTGAACTGGATGACATGAGAGAGAGAGAAAGAGAGGGAGAGGACCTTCAGACAAGTCAGCGATCAATTCCTCCAACATGGAAGGAAAGCCCAAGTGGCCAAAAACCGAATCCAGGGAAGAATTGATTTCTGCAGCTACAGGTTAAACAAAAAAACAAACAAACACTGCCATTGAGAATTTGAAGTCTACTAATGTTGTGTAATAAGAAATGTGTTTCAAGGTCTAACACTTCACCCTCTTTTCTGTTGGTCGAAAATATGCCTACAATTCATGTCCCTCTGAGACCTCATAAATCAATACAGTGAAATAAGAATAATGTATTTAATGTTCATTAACTTTTCAACCAACTTTTTTGTTTTCAAAGCTCGATGCAGAGACCCTGAATGATCGTCACTCCTTGGTCTGGGTTTAAGTTTTGCTCAAACACTTTAATGAAATGTCCTTCATGCAGTTTCTAGCAGGGACAGAGCACAACTGGGATCACGACATGTGAAGTTCAAGTTCTGTATCAAGATGTGGCAATAAATTAAAGCTTTGCTGCCAGCCAAGGTGAGGATTAACAACTAAAAGTGAGCCTGCTGCTCTGAAACAACCAAAGAATTACCTCCAAATTAATGATGGTGTCTAAAACTAGCTGTCACACCTAAGGAGAATGCACGAGTGAGCGTCCTATTGTAGATTTTGTTGATTTGTCCTCAAATAACAATACACAAATATAAGTGCATCTATGACAGGAGGGACCTGCAGTATTTAGTCATTGGATGTACTGCCACCTTGTGATGTGCTGTGAATCCTGCATGTCAAAAGCCTGTTGTTTGGACTTCATTTCACAGTAAAAGTGGAGAGAATATATTCATCTCTGTCAGGTCATAACTTCAGAACCAGCACCAAGGGCAAAGCCTGGGGGGGTGGGGACTTTTCCTCCCCTGCGGCATGCTGACTCCACCGGCAGATGGATGTCACCGACCCTTCTCAGTGATCACAGCAGAGACTTGAAGCAGGGTCACAGTCATTTTCCTGATCGTGGTTGCCCGCTCTCCTCTCCGGGGGTTCAATTCATCTCTATCTGCTGCTCAGTGAAGCCTGCAGTGCCGGGCCGCCATCACTCACACTCTGTGGGGCTGCCGGCGGATTAGCTGACCCCCTGGTGTGGGAGTAACAACCCCTGCAGTCCAGTCAGCAAACACTGCAGCCTTCAAGCAGCCGAAACCGGCAGGCGCGGCGGACAGGGATCCTCCCCAGGATCAGGCCGTGGCCAGGGGAGAGATAGTGGCGTCTCCTGCACACTGACAGTCAGTCAGCACAGCAGGGCTGGTCTGCAGTCAGTCAGGATGATGGACAAACTGCCTGGTCCTGACATTCACCCCTCAATGTCTCTATTCAGCTTGCAGACTTTTTTTTAAAGGATTCTGACATACACTACATGGCCAAAAGTATGTGGACATGCAAATATCATACTCACATGTGATTGTTGAACAAAACCCTGGGCTCTTTCCACAAGACTTTGGAACCTGGCTGCAAGGATCGGCTCCTATTCAGCCACAAGAGCATCAGGGAGGTCAGCCACTGATGTGGGGCTACAAAGGGCTAAAGGGCATTTCCTTAACTGCTGCTACAAAGTTGGAAGCGCACTATTATCACATCTTTTCTGTAATATATTTCATGTTAAGATTAATCAAGAAAATAATCAGCAGATTAATTGACAATGGAAATAATCCTTAGTTGCAGCCATACCGTTGGGTCATGGATAAAGTAAAAGCACAGGGACAGCTTCTGCAGGTTAACTTGGTTACAACTTCAAGAGGACAGCAGAACTCTGACAGCAAATGTTATACATTACTTCAATGTGTTATGGTGTATCACTCCGACAAGTAAAACAGTTACTAACAGCACAGGCAATATGTAGTCCCCCATCACCACAAAAACAGGTACATTCTGAGCAGTAAAATATGTCAACCATCCCTTATAAACACTGGTAAGATGAGGTAACCTACAAAACAAACTTCCCCAAAAATAAATCTCATTTTACAATATCACTGTATGCTGTAGCATTAAGATAAGAGGAACTAAGGGGCCCAAACAATGAAAAACAGCTGCAAAAGAAGACAAGTCCAAGCGACTGGGGTGTCAACATACTTATGGCCATATAGCGAATATATTGTCTATGCAAAAAAAATGGTGACAAAGAGGCGAGCAGCAGCTGCCAGTCACTCACTGTCTCACACTGTGGCAGGAAAACCATATGAGGGCCCGTAGGTTTAAAGACAGGTACTTGAGTATAAAATGACAAAGACATGACACCAGACTATACACCAACTGTCTAGGCCTTGTGCCAAGTCACAGAGATCTGAGAGGGTACAAAGAGGCGTCAGAGTCTCCACTACAGTCAGTGTGCATTGACAGAGTCGGAGGGTGACAGCATGATGAATGTCTTGTTATGAGCAGTACTGCTGCTGCATGTGAGCCAAGCCCAGAGATGTTCAGGTTATGAATGGACTAGTCAGTGAGCTAGAACATAAACGGCCTTTGGTCATAATTAAAAGGGAGATGCCTTGTGAGATGTCCCACTGTCACACCACTCACTGGAGGGGATGCATCACTCTATTTGGGTCTCTCTCATCTCTCCTGAGTGGTTTTCTTTCTCTCTCTGATTAGCATAGCTGACCTATCACACGCTGGTGCCCAGTCATTATTAGGTGTTAGCATTTTCAATTACCTCACACCTCCCATCTCTGCCACCCCGTCTCCTCTGTGAGGCAGACGCTACACAGCAGGAGAAAAGCAACAAAATGCTAATTCTCTGCTTATAAGAAGCTAACTACATCTGAGCTCAACTTGAAAAACAAAACAAATAAAAAAAACAAAAACAAGCTAATGAACAACTTCAGCAGAAGTTAGAAAAACAAACTTCTAATGTCCCATGGTTCATTTAGAACTTTATTTCAGCTATATGGTTGTTTTAAAAGCACTTATTAGCAATACAGACTGAACGTTTCCATGATACATGTCGTACTGCATATGTCAAACATTCATGCCAAAAAAAACACTACGGATACATTTCCAACAGGACAATTACAGGTATTGAAAATAAAGTACAAAATAGGCTTTTTCATAACAACGATAACAAGACAACACTACCATAAAGCGTATTAGTGCTTCTAGCTTAAAGTGTTATCATGATCAATGAAAGGAATCAAAAACTGTACTCAAAAAAGTTGCTTTCAGTCCTATAAGGAGAAAAAAAAAGAAAAAAGAAAAATGCTTGTATGCGGTTGCAAATTCCCACATAGCGGAACAAGCTAGCCACCTCGCTGAGTCTCCACATGGGCAACTGCCTTTTAAAAGAGGTAAGGCAAGTTCTGTCTTAAAAATGCATTAGCTTTCCTCCCAAATAAAACACTGGTGAAAAGATACTTGACACTTTTGACAACAAAATGTCTTTTTTTCTGTTTCACAAATCAACAAGTTAGGTTTACAGAGACCTATTTTCAGAGAAAAAAAAACGCTTCTACTGATGATTGCTAGAAAGCTATTGCCAACAAAAAGCAAACAAAAAAAGACAAACATCACAAACGTATCTCAACATTAATATCAAAGCAGAATGTTTGAGAGATTTTGAGGCTACATATTAGGAAGGCAGTGATACCTATAAATCCTATTTTTTTGGGCAGCAATACAAAATAATTTATTCTACATTTTCATCTTAGTGTTCTAATAGATTGTACTCTCTAGCTCAATAAATGTTGATTTTGAGAAAAAGGAAATACATTTAAATAAAAAAAAAAGTAATACAAGAGCACCTTATCCCCATACAAGTTATTTAACAAGTAGATTTTTGGAAGCAAATGGCACAGAGTCATCAATGGTAAATTAGCAATGCTCCTTGATTTGTACATTTTTTTTTGTCAGACAATACCACCAAGTCTCAACAGTTTAACATCAAGTTGTGACAAGATACTCTGGTTACAGAAATGTTTGCATCGTGTGGGTTTGTGTGTACAACAAACAAGGTACAACAGGGGCTGATCACTGGACAGAAGCTGAATGAGTTAGTGTTTGTTTTGAATTCTTGAATGCCTACACGGCGGCTCTGGAATTCACAGCCAAAAAGGGGTGTGTTGCGACACCGCCGTCGCTCTTGGTGCAGCTTGGTAAACAAAGTACAGGTGTGGTGTGCTACCTGGCAGTTAGTACAACTCTATCTGGGTTTTTGTTACTGAGCTGAAGTGGACCTCCAAAGTCAGTGCAGAAAAGAGCTTTTACCCTGACTCGGATTTTTCTAGTGCAAAACTGCCAACATCTGGTCTTCAGCTGCAAGGACAGTCGGCATACTGTGTGTCACAACAGCCAAACTGAACACAGACATGAAGCTGAAACACTCAACAAACCTTTAAGTGGTGCAAACAGTGACGTGTCACAAACTCGCCATACTGCCATGAAAAATGAAGTACTTAAAATCCATGTGCATAAAGATTTACAAATACAATAAAACTTGACTGCAGCTGGCATTGACTGCGACAGATGCATGAGAACTTTTACATCAAAGGTGACCGGCTGCCCTCGAGATCACCTCCTCTACACTTCTGAATTTTCTCTGATGCGCAGAGCTGTTCCAAGATGAAATCCAGAAATATCCAAGACCACGAGTCTAAAGGAGCCACCATAGACTCAATTAGAGAAAAGAAGCTTCCCATATCAAGTGAAAACAGAGAAAATGACGCAGAGAGGAGAATGAGACAAAGGCGACGCACGTGATGCGAGCATCTTTCCGGCTGCAGTTGGGACACATGATGACGGAACAGCAAAAGTGATAAAAGTCAATTCGTATTTTTTACTTGTTTTGTAACAGAAATTCCATCTGAACACAATCAAACCATTAAGAGAGCATTTGTTGTGTCGAATAAGACATTTGAGAACGCCCTTGGCTGGCTGACTCGGGTGCTGTGAGGATGGCCGAGCAGCAGCAGCAGCAGCAGCAGCAGCAGCAGCAGCAGCTGGTGTGATTGTGGCTTTTGCGGGCGTGGTCGGTGTGGGCTTTAAGAGAAGAAAGATAGAGTCTGTGGGGGGCGTCTAGTAGAGGAGGATGCGGCGCTCGATGGCCTTGCGGCAGATGGGGCACTCGCTCATTCGGTCCCCACACAGCTGGCAGGTGCCATGGCCGCACATGAAGATCATGTTCTTCAGCCGGTCCAGACACACCGGACACATGGTCTGCAGACGGATGAAGAGAAGCAATCACAGTTCATGTTCTGTTGTCATAAAGTCATCTCAACTTCAAAACCCACACAGAGAATCAATAACTGAGCCAAGCCCTGCACAAAAACTTTATGACGTTTGATCACAAATCATATTACAGCAGAATTCATCATTCTTTCTTCCTTGGTAGAGGAAGCCACTGGTTTGTGTCCACGTAACAAACTGGGTGAGTCCAGCTTAGCCACATTATGGTAAAACGTTATCTTTAATGCTGGAGTGCAGACCTTTTGTCTCCCCCTTCTGGCGTATGCCTACAGGTTTTTCCGTAGCCCAGAGCCATGTAGAGAGAGAGTTGCGTCATCTCAGTTCTCTAACCAATTACCAACAATCGCAGTTGTGTCTCTCTGTATTTACTATATCATATTTACGCATTCTAAGCGCCTGCCAAGAACTTCCTGGAACTATCTGAAGTCTACGTGAATCATGTGATGATCAAGCATTTTGAACTTGCTTGATGCATCTCTGTCTCTACAGGGCTCTGCTGTAGCCATGGCGGTAGCCCACTCGGTCACTATAGTTGCTCCCCCATTCAGCTCTGGCAAACCAATCATTGCTGGTTGATGTACAACGCGTCACTACGGGTGCATCAGCGTGTGAATGTCGCCAGAGACCAGATTTAAAAACTCTGACTATACTGCGAAATACAGAGAGATTTAACTGGCGGTGATAGGCTTAATCAGCACTGTGTAAACTTGTTTGACAGCAGCTTGAATGTAACGGACGTTCATTTATATGTAAAAGTCCCGCGCTGCAGCTTTATCAGAAATGGTAGTGCACTGAATGTCCTGCGAAGCCTGTGTGTAGTCTTAAAAATAATTCTCACAAGAGCTGAAATGATTAGCTGAAGGTGAAATTAGTCAACCACAATATTCATAATTGATCGATCGAAAATCGGTAGAAGTAGATTTACTGGTACAATCTTCTCAAATGAACTGATCAACTGGGAACTTGTGACAGGCATTTTTCAATATTTTCTGCCATTTTCTTGACAAAAGAATTAATTCTTATAATAATTAAAGTTGCAGGCCTAATTCTCAATGAAATAATATTAGACTTCAATTATGGACTTCATCCTGCATTATTAGCCAAAACATATGCTGGACATCCACCATATGTTTTGGTTTTCACCCCGACACATTCAACCAAATGGGAGCCAGCAACCTGTAACTCAAAGGCTGTTGAATATCGATGCACACTGGTGGGATGGAACTTTCCACATTCAATGCGCCTCAGGTGTGTTTAATTCATTGCAGACACTTTCTGACCTCTGTTCTACAGCGCTTACCTGTTCCTTGATGTCCTGGAGCTGTTGCTGTAGCTTCTGTACGTCAGCGTTGACGTTGGTGTTGTCCTTGTCTCTCTGCAAGGCTGGGATGTTTCCGCTGGCTGTTTTGGACACAGCGACACAAAGACATGTCGAGGAAAAAAGGGAATTCAGTCACCAGCCGAGAGACTAAACAAATTAACAGTTTGCACCAGTAGCCACATCAAACTTCACCTCCTCATAATGATAAACTATATTACCAATAAAACAGAAACGCAGCCACACCAACGTTGCCATTCTGAAACAAGCTGGGAGCTAGATTATATTTAAAACATGAGTTTTGTGAAGTGAACAAGCTTGGATCACAAACACAAGCACTCTGAATTTTATTATGTTTGGCACACCAAACTTGGGCTCTAGCAGTCTGTGTTGGCACTGCATTCGCTTTTAAATGACTTGAATTCTGAAATGCATACTTTGTAATTATTTGAAATCTAAACTGGCACTGAACAAAACATCATACAACGCTACTGGCATTGTAAGAGCCACGGGATGCGTGTGTATAATGATACCAGTGTGAATATTTTATATGAGCACTCCACAAAAATTAGCCGGACTGAGGCCCTGTTGGGGACTCCATCTCAGGCTGGCAAACATCTGCCAGAGACAGTGAGCACCAGTGTGATTCTTGGCATGTGTGTCATATACACTCCTGAACAAAATCTTAAGGCCGGGGGAAAAATTACAAGAATTCGCATTTCGCACTGGAGGATCGTAAGCAGGTTGTAAGTAGAGCTTCAAAATGCAAAAAGAAGAAACAGGAGCAAGAGACAAAAAACAGAGTAAGCAATTTATTGAAAACTGCATTTAAACTCAAACAGGCTGTTGATCAGCTGATCAAAAGTTTAAGACCATAGCCTTAAAAAGTCAAAATCTGCGCAAAAATCATTTTCATTCCGGCATTCACATTGTCATGACCTCCTGATGGCAAAGGCAAAAAGGCTTTCTGTCTTTGAACGTGGCAGGATTGTTGAGCTGCACAAGCAAGGCCTCTCGCAATGCGCCGTCGCTGCCGAGGTTGGACGCAGTAAGACAGTCACTTTAAATTTTATGGGTTATGGGACAAAAAAGTCAAGTGTTAGACCCAAAAACATTTCACCTGTGCTGAGCCGGAGGATCCGACGGGCTGTCCGTGAAGACACAGGCCGATCCTCAACCCAAATTAAGGCCGTTACTGCTGCTGACTGCAGCCCAATAACCATAAGATGGCATCTGCGAGAGAAGGGCTTAAAAGAACAAAAAACGTCTTCAAAGGCCACGTCTCCTCCCACGCCACAAACTTGCCTGTTTGGACTTTGCAAGGGAGCACCAAACATGGGACACTGAAAGGTGGAAGAAAGTTTTATTCTCTGACGAGAAAAAATGTAACCTGGACGGTTCTGATGGCTTCCAATGTTACTGGCATGACAAGGAGATCCCACTGGAGATGTTTTCTACGCGGCACAGTGGAGGAGGCTGCACCATGATCTGGGGTGCTTTTTCCTTCAATGGAACAATGGAGCTTCAGGTTGTGCAGGGGTGTCAAACGGCGGCTGGCTATGTGGAGATGTTGCAGAGGGCATCCCTGATGACTGAGGGCCCTCGTCTGTGCGGTAATGACTGGGTCTTTCAACAGGACAACGCTGCAGTTCACAACGCCCGCCTGACGAAGGACTTCTTCCAGGAGAATAACGTTGCTCTTTCAGACCATTCTGCGTGTTCCCCTGATCTAAATCCCATTGAGAACGTTTGGGGATGGAAGGCAAGGGAAGTTTACAAAAATGGATGTCAGTTCATGACCGTGGATGCCCTTCGTGAAACCATCTTCACCGCATGGAGCAACGTTCCCACCAGCCTCCTGGACACACTCGCATCAAGCATGCCTAAACGGATTTTTGAAGTGATCAACAAGAATGGTGGAGCTACTCACTACTGAGTCCTTTTTTGACACTTTTAGTTCTGTTTTGGGTTTTTTTTGGGCTATGGTCTTAAACTTTTTATCAGCTGATGAACAGCCTGTTTGAGTTTAAATGCAGTTTTCAATAAATTGCCTACTCTCTATTTTTTGTCTCTTGCTCCTGTTTCTTCTTTTTGTATTTTGAAGCTCTACTTACAATCCACCAGTGCGAAATGCGAATTCTTGTAATTTTCCCCCGGGCTTAAGATTTTGTTCAGGAGTGTATATACTGTATCAGCATATACTGTTTAGGGTGTGTGTATCCCTGAAAGAGAAAGGGAGGGGGTTTAAGGGGGGGGGGGGGGGCAGGGCAGCACTGTGGGGAGCTCTTTAAAATAAGAGTCTGATAAGGGAGGGGATCATAGAGGTATACTTACACCAACTTAGTGCCAGATTGTTGGGCTGGAGAAGATCCTGCGATCCCCCTGCCATAGTGTTAGAGCTCCCTGCTGGGAATAACCAGTCACATTGTTATAGCAGGAGCCGTCCCCACCAGCTCAACAGCTGGCCTGAGGACCAAAACTACTCACTACAGCCTCTAAGGGAGGTTCAGAGAAAGAATTTGTAGAGAAAGCTAGCAAGTTGGAAACAGTGATCAGGGAAAGAGAGGGAAATAGAGTCTCTTCTATATAGAATTATTAGTTTAAATGCATAGCGGCAAGTGATTCTTTCTCTTTTTGCCATCAGCCAATGTTAAAGCATGAGTCTAATGCCTGTGTTCACTCGGTTAGAAATACATTATGTTTTCATAAACTAGAGAAGTAGGGAGTCAAAATAATCAAAGTGACCGATGAATTTCGTGCAACTAGATTTGCTTTTGTCACAGACATCAACAGTCAGTGTTACTTGGATGAAGGGAAAGGAGATAATCAATCAATGCTGCCCCTTGCATGAGTGTATGTGTGTTCAGGGTCTGTATTCACTTTTGCACGTCTGGTAACGACTGCATGTAAGATTTCCATGCCAACAAGGTGACACGTGGAGAGACGTAAGATTATTAATTCAGGGGTAAACATGAAGTTAGTGAACTTACAACAGTTTCCCTTTTAACTCAACATAAAATGTGGAAAACACGATAGAAATAACCGCTAGTGAGATGCACCACTAAAAGAAGGATATGGGCAATAAAACACTGTGTTCAACTTGGAGACAAGAAGATGGATTGTGAATGCAACCAAAAGTAAATATATTTACATACGACATTACATCACTATTCAGTCAGCTGTGAAAACTGTAAAACTGATGACATTCAGGGCTTCTCTGCAAAAAATTGATATACTTTATTATTCCAAAAGTCTTTTGTGTCTTTATTTAGAATTTCTCTACGAGGGAGGTATTATAATTCAGTTCTTTTTCACATTCATGTGTGTATTAATATGCATATATCATTATGTCTACAGGATGTTTAGCATATGCTTACAAGGAAGTTCATCCATTTTATGCGAATGTGATTAGTCAAACTTTTGGAGGCCACAGAGACATGAATAAGGTAATCAGGTTGTCTGTGTACTCTGACATTATTGTATTATTCAGCGCGGGTCAGCAAAACTCAATCTAGAAATGGCTTCTGAGATCCTGCGTATAAAAAGATTATGATTTGAAACACAAAATCCTCTCTCTTTGGAAGATCCATGTGGCCAATTTCAGACAAGGCAGCCAAGCATTTGTGAAGCCACTGTCCGTTACAGCCAATATCTAAATAGAAGCTAGTACAAATGAAATGATCAAAATGGATGCAATGATTAAAACATGCCAGATCTAGTAGTGGAAAAAAGAGTTTGGGAAAGTAAGATTGACTGATTCAAACATTTGACTTAATTTGTAAACTTCTAACATGTCTACTAGGATGAAAAAAACTAAACAAAACAATGTATCAGTGATGCAAACAAAGGAATAAAATGCATAAGCAAGGCAGCAACAAAGCAAAACATAAAAGGGGCTAAAGCAGATATTTTGAAAAAAGTGGAAACTAAAAGAGAAGAAAAGAAAGAAGGAAAAAAAGGGGGGAATTAAAAGGGAACGTGTGGAAGATTCACTCACTAAGGTCATCATCATCATCATCATCATCATCATCATCATCATCAGCGGCATCATCCTCCATACCTTTCCCTCCACAGCACAGAACGAAAGGCGTGCGGCGTTCCACCACAGCCCGACACTGTACGCACTTCTTCATGAGGCTGGCACAGTCTGGTGACAACAAAACATAGATTGTTCAGACCTGAATGCAAAGTCTATTTTATATACAGTATGCCCCCCCCCAATTCAGGCTAAATTTAAGCAGCAGGTGCAAATGTCAAGGTTATGATGTTGAGATATATGTGACTTACTCTCACAAGCGCACATGTGACCACAGGGCTGGAACAACACGGCTGCCTTTTTGTCAGAGCAGACTACGCACTCCTCGATCTGTGGAGGGACAAATTAAACAACAAAAAGGGAATAAAAGTGTCTATCCACTTGTTATGTATGTATTTCTGGGTGGGGCAGATAGTGATAGTGCTTCTGATACCTTGGTTCTTGACTGGACCTGATCCTTGCAGATGAGACACTTCTTGACTCGAGGTGAGCAGAGGGAGCAGGTGGCGATGTGTCCACAGGGCCCAAACAGAGTGTCTCTCTTCATGTCTGAACACACCATACACTCCTCCAGCGACTCGATGTTGCTGTTCAGAGACGGGCTGCGGGTTCCCACCTGGCCGCTGGAACATTGAGAATAAAAAAACCAGTGTGTGAGAGCAGGGAGAGAGATTACGAGCAAGAGAGGCTGACAGAGAACAAAGAAAATACGTGGAGACAGAGAGAGACTAAAAAATGGAACAAGAGCAGGAAAAGGCAAGAAAGGGAAACAAAGCACAACGTGAAACATTTTTAGCAAAGAAAGGAAATCAATAAGGTTGTCCGATGATTTTCCTGAGATGGTACTCTCTTCCTTTTTCAAAGGCTTAGTTAATCCATAAAAAAAGGACAGTCCAGGCATTACATTACATTCCTTTGCCAGTCGCTTTTGTCAAATGCGACATACAACGAGAAAGTACACTAGTTGTTTACCCCTGTTTCCAGTGTTTATGCTAAGCTAAGCTATCTGTCTCCTGGCTTCATACTTAACAGACAGACATGAGAGTGGTATTGATCTTCCCATCTAACTCTTGGCAAGAAAGTGAATAGGTGTTATTTCCCAAAATGTCAAACTATTCCTTCAAGGGATGTTTACCTGCTCTTCTCTTTGTGGCATTTGGCCAGAGCCTTGCAGAGGCTGGGGTCAGGACACAGGTCTAGAGGGGACTGGCCCTTCTTGTTACGAATGGTCAAGTCCGCTCCGTTAGCTGCAAGGAAGCAGGCGATGGATGCCGCGCTCTTCTTTTCTGCCCCCTGGGTGCCCAAACCCATGATTAACTGCAGGGAGCCAGACAGAAACACAAAAACAGATTAAACATCAGGCGACTTTTGACACAAAAGATTGTTTTCAAGTTGAATCCAGTGGAAACAGAGTCTTTTCTCTACTTTACACACTGGCACTCAAACCATTAGAGAGTAAGAAGAGTAAGGACTCCTGGTTTTAATATTATTCGGATGGCTTCAGAGTTAAAGTGAGATGAACCATGTCAAAGTACAATCAAAGACACGTCTGAAGATGGCTGTCAGGCAGTGTAACCCCCTCACCCTCACCCAAAATCCCATTAACTGTCTCTCTCTCCCTCCTCCAGCTCATCACCTCACCCCAACTCAAAGCCTCTCTCTCTCGCTCTCTCTCTCTAGCAATTTGGGCCTTCCATGTCTGATTGTCCTCAACCAGTAGCTTTTACATCTCTGCTGATGGAGCCATCGGGCCAGCTAATTCAATTCTCATCTTGAAGAGGGGGGAGAGATATGGGAGAGTGACCCAACTGCACATATCTCAATTAGGCCCGCTGTCTGTCTGTTCCGCTCCCTCTGCTGGGGAACCAGGGAGGGCAGGAAGGGGGATAGACGAGGAGGAGGAGAGAAAGAAGAAGGAGGAAGACAGAATGTGACAGGTAAGGTAAGTCTGTAGCTGCAGCTAGGCCCTGTAGCCTTAAACTCATCCCTGTAGGGATTAGTGATGTGGTGTTAACATGAAGAGGGTTCAGGTCTGACATGCCCCTCTACAGAGAGACAAACTCATTCAGGCTGGTCAAGAGGCTGCAGTGAGCTGGTTGACTGCTCCGTGCTGGTGTCAGGCTGCTGTCTGTATGATGGGCCAGTGCACACTGGGCTGTCCAGTGATTCAGATGACGGGGGACTAAGGAGCACTGAGCTTCCTGCCTAACTGCGACCTGTTTCTTTCACACATCGGGCAGTGGTTCACACACTGATCTTCTTACAGGTGTATATACAGGCCCAGGTCCTAACCCAAAACCCAGAATGCTGCCAAGAAAACCCTAAATACAATCACCCAAAATCATAATGGCTAAATGCCATGACATGATTACACTCTCTTATCACTGGTGGTGTTGTAAGGGACAAACATTCAAATCTAAGTCGAATTAGTCAAATCAATTCAGTTTCTATTACTATATGGTTACTACGGAGTTATTACAGGATTAGCAGAACCACGGTAGCTAGTGATAGTGACTGCTTGCCCTCTCAACCATGAATACTGTTCTTCAATCTTAGATACATTACAAAATCTCCAGAGTATATGTTGCAATAAGTTGCAACAGGTGTATTATTATGCCTCTCATACAGAGCTGAAGTGTAAAAGTGGCATAAACTATTCCTAGGTGTGAATATGTTTGCATGTGCATCAGCCCTGCAATATACTGGTAACTTGTCCAGGATGTCTCCCAGTGTTCTGCCCAATTTATACAAGGTAAGACTCAAGCGTCTCTCAGTAGGAAAAAGCAGCTATAGAATTTAAGAGTCTAAAGTTCTTATAACATGCTGCATAAAACTGTGTGCTTTTTCTAGCCAATCTAGCCAGTCATGTTTTTAGTTTGCTGTATTCTTGTTGATAACTGCATCTCTTGGCTGGTCGTTTCTTTTTTATTAGAACACCTTAATGCTGTGATGCCTTATGACACCTTAAGGAACCTTGACCCAAGTAAATTACTGTAATCTAGGAGGAACAGTGAGGTTAATAATAGATGTATATGTACTGTGTTCTTGGAGGGTTCCCAGGGCTCCACTTTGCTGACGTCCTGCATATCTTGGAGTTGTCGCAATTGTGACAGTGTGTGGTGACGCAGTGCCTCGTGAAGTGGTGTGTCCCCGTCCTTGTCCTGCACATCAAGCTTGGCCTCTGCGCGCACCAGCAGCTGTAAAAAAAAAAAAAAAAAACCCAACAACACATAAATAAACAGTCACACATACAGGCAGTCAAAAAGAAACTCTAGCAACAACCATAAAACAACTTTAATTTTATGCTAAAATGCAAATGCCACAGTGCTGATTTATAAGGCTGCTGCTTACAATGCACTGCCTCGGTGTTGTATTGCCCAATTAAGGAGTGCATTTTTTCTTGAGTCCACAAGATGGCAACGCAGCAATCTCAATGCAACACTACGCCAAATGACTCTAACCAAGACACTGCCTCAGAGAACATTTTCCCTTACACAGCATCAATCTGAAGCAGGACCTCATTCAACTGCAGGACATCCGCCGGTGCAAATTAAATGAGGGGCTGCACTGATGTGGCCCTTTTGTGTACAGTCCAGAATGAGGGACTGATAGAGAGATAACTAGAGACAGGATCTGCAGTTTGCGGTGGAAGTAAGAGGGTAAATGAGGAGAAAAAAATGACAGCAGGCATAAGAAAAAGGATAAAAAAAGAAGAGGGCACACTAACCCGGACTATCTGGGTGTGTTGACGCTCCACTGCCAGGTGTAATGCCGTCTGCTGGTTGACGTTCTGGATGTCTAAGCTGGCGTTGCCCTGGGAGGTGGGAACAGGGAAGGAGCAAACACATAAACACACAATAAACATATGGGCATTCATTAACAACCCACCATAATGAATCACACATACATATGTGCATGTAGACAGTGACAGACAATGAATGTAGACAAGATTGTAACAACCATTCTGGCTTTATGTGCCATGACAGAACCTTCCTTCCTTCAACCCTGCCGACCAAAAAAGTATCACCTGGGGGGGTTGGAAAAAAAACTGCATCCTACAATAACGCTGCATGTGATTGTCATTTCCAATTGCGAACACCTCAGCTGAGGAGATGTGGAGGGAAGATAAGCATTGTGATCAGGCAGTGTGTGAAATCCCCAAGTAATAAGACTGACTGACTGACTGACTGACTGACTGACTGACTGGCTGGCTGGCTGGCTGGCAGGGAATCTGCAGTGCACCTTGTAGTGTGGTGCAATTTCTGAATAGAAAGCTGAGCCATCACTGCGAACCAGCCCATTGCAGGGACTTGGGAAAAAGGCCGTCCCCGCTTAAAGGTAGCTTGCACAGCGAGCGTTCATGCGTTTGAATGTTGCAGTAACATTGCTGCCTTGCACCATATCCTAATTAATCCAGTTCCCACTTGGTCAGATGACTTTTGCTGTAAACTCCTGTATGTGTTAGTCTTCAGGGAGTTAAACCTGCAATCTCAGAAGGGAGAAGTGCACAAAGCTATGATTGCAAGAGGTGGATATGAAGGCCCAACAGCACTAAAGAATACCCCTGGAGGCCCTGTGAACCGTATGGATTCAATAAAAAAATGGCAGTTATAGCAGCTTCAACTGGTCTACAGCTTGCTGGCTGCGGGGAGTGTAGTGGAAGCTGCTCTTAATGGTCTGTAGTCAGGGAAAGCCAGGAGTGCAGGCTGTGGTGATGCAGCTATGGTTTGGGCTAATAATTGTAAACGGCAGGGGTCTCTTATAGTGTATGAATAACTGCATCTGTTGTCAGTTTAAGTGATTAAGCATGCAATAAAACAAGCTATTTATATGTCTGCGAGTGCTGGTGTGTTGTTACCTGGTGCACCAACAGCTCAGCCACCTCCACATGGTTGTTGAGGGCAGCCAGGTGCAGTGCGGTGTAACCGTCGTCCTTCTTCTCGTCTACGATCCAAGGCCTCGGCAGTTTGGATAGCAGCACACGCATGGCACTGCACAGAGAGGAGACGGGGAGAGAGGGAAAGAAGTGAGTGTTTGAATGGGCTGAGCTGGGACGCATGACCGAAAAAGCCCAAGAACGTACAGACAGAACAGTCAATTTGATAGTTTATGATGAAAAATTAATCTATCTGTGATTCAATGTGACTCTCATGCACTGTATGATAGCTTATGGCAAGGCACGAGCTGGTGTAAGCAAACACATCACAGTGTCTGTACTGCTGATACACAACATATTCCAATAGCTTTTTTTTTTTTTAGCAGAGCATATCCCATTTTCTTACATGGGGACAAGAATACTAAATCAACTTAGGGAGGAGTTGCTTTCCCAAGCAAGAGTGTTATTTACATCAAGCTTTGAGCGGTACAAGAGCTGTGTGTTATTTTAGAGTACCCCTACCCTCTCTTCAGTTAAAAAGGGAAGCCACTTTTCCCTTGATAATGCGCAAAAGCGCCTATCATTGGGAGGCAAAATGGTAATTACACAAGATTTAGCTGCATTCACTCAGGTCTCCTCATGGGTAAGAAACAGACAAGGTGGGAAGGGAAAAAATCCATTGTTTAAACAGTGCTGTTTAACAGAAGTGGCCTGGTGTGGTGAAAAGAGCCAGTCAGTTCTGTGCCACTGAAGGTCATTTAGAGGATGTGAGCCAGGGAGAGACGTGGCTGCAAAGGCAACTGTACAAGAGGAAGGCTGGGAAGGAGTCACAGTGTCACAGTGGGGATAAAGAGGGAGGCTGACTGTCACTCCCTACAGCGTCACTGGAGAAAAGAGATGTCTGTTTTACTTGTAAAAAGGAAGCCACACAGGTTTCCCTTCCTTATTAAAGTCGAAGATCACAAAAAAAGAGACAGCAGGGGAAAAAAGAGAAATTAATTCGATTTAAGCTGTAATTAGTAATAAATAGATGTGAATGAACACCCTTCTTCCTACTGAGTCAACTAGGTTTCATAGCATGACAGCTTTATTTTAGTGTTTGAACTTATTCATTATCTCTTTGCCCCAAACCCGTACCTCTCTTTCTACTCTTTGTGCTTTAGCCCCTGGGCACACATCCAGGCATATGGTACATGAGAATACTGAAATGAGACTAATCCCTAATTTAATGTATGACCAGAACATCATTTGAGGATATGTGATGAGAAACACAGGCTCTTCAATTAGTATAAATACTATGGAATAAGAAAGAAAGACACTTAAAAGCCATATCCCTGAACTGCTCTTGTATCTTGTCTGTAGTTAGGTACACAATGTACCTTCAATCAGCATTAAAGCCGCAACGCTGGAGGGAACAATTCTGACCTTGATTAACCCTGAATAATCATGCAGGGCATATCTTTGAACTGCGACAAAAGGAGGCAGCTGATTTTTACTCTGACTTCGATATGGCTGAACAGTCCCCATGCGAGCACTGGAGTGTTTACGTACACAACAGTAAGGTAAATAGGGTCGGAAACAGTACAGGGAGGAAATGGGCTTCAGTACAGAGCAGGAAGGCCACAGCCTGCACAATCAATGAAAACTGTTAACTATTAAGACAGAGAAAAGAAAGAAATGCAAACCAACATGCTGGCAGGCTTTCAGACTGAAGGTAATCAGGATGGCTGGTCCCCTGCGGGTTTTTGCTAAACCTACAGCTTGTCTCCCTCCTTCTGGAGTAATGAAAGAGAGCATCATCAGCACACCCTCTTGAGGAAAGCAGAGAAAGAGGGGCAGAGAGGCAGGGGGGCAGGCAGTCAGCACCTCTGTACGGACAGAGATCCGGAGCTGGTGTACTGCTGCAGTGATGAACAGCGCAGCACACTGATCCCAGGCTCCCTCGCTCTCTCTCTCTACCTCTCATTGCACAGAGGCTTACGCACACACACACCTGCATTGCTTGCAGCCATCTTCAACCACTTAATGCAGAGGAGCACTGCTTAAATGTGATAGCAACCGCACCCATTCTGCCTAATCTCACATTCATAATGTGTCGCCTTTGTTACAAAGAATTATTTGCTTGCGTACAGTAGATTTACCATCTCAGGGGGGACTTTTGAGTAATTTCAGCCGTGGCGCTCCCACTGGGTGGGAGTTGAGATTTAAACAAGCAAATTATTCAAGAAAAGACCTTGCCACATCAGATTCTTGCCTGAAGCTATAACATAAAACTTATTCCCAGTGGTTAAACATAGTACTCTTTTAGCTTTCTTTCAAGAAAGACTGATAGGACAATACAGGAATGCAGTTTTTTTTCTTAACTACAACAGTCTCCACCAGAATCAAGGGCAATTGTCCCACATCAAGCCTTTGTTCTTTTTGTGCCCATTTTCTTCCTCCTATTGGTGCAATATATAACATTTGTGCGATCTGGATTGGCTGGAACTATCTCCTATATGTAGAACAACTGGCCAATAAATGCACGCCTGCTACACTTTAGGGGACAGACTGGCGCCTTCTAGTGTCAAAACCAGGCACTTGAGTGCTAAGCAGGTGTTTGCTGGTGTGGGGAGCCCCTCCAATAGAAGTCTAGATTGACAGGCTCCCTGCCACGCTGGGCGAAATGGGCGGACATTAATATTAATGCCCCATACTGGCACTGCTGCATTGCAGTTAAGCTATTTGCTGTAAAGGCAGAAAACAGAGAGTGAATTAAGAACCAAGAAATAAATCCTAGTTGTTTTTTTATCTCATGGGTAAGTGATGTTAGAAGTGACTGGGGGGGGGGGGTGGGGAGGGTACAAGAGAAACTGTATGTTGGCCCTTGAGGTAGGTTGTCGAGTGGGAGACAGAAGAAGAGAGTGAGTCTAGCCAGCTCAGGCTGCAGACCTTTTACTGAGCAGAAGACACTGACTTGACCTGGGAGTTAACATTTAGACAACTCGGGTTATCTGCTACGAGAGGGAGACCGATATCTAGAGTGAAGTGAGAATCTCCTTATTACAACTGAACTAAAAAATCAATGCTGTGGTCTGTGTAAATGCAGGAGGATGTGCAGCTGAGGAGAGGGAATGGTAGAGGAGAGAGATGACATGATGGAACTGGGTCACCCTGTGAGAGATCTCAAGAGTCCCTCAGGAGAGCTACACAGGGGCCTGTTGTCTTGGGCTGCAATTTGTCATTGACCAGGGCGCTCTCTGACGCCCTCAGCTCTGTGTGTGTTGGTGTTTGTCATTGTATGTAAGACAGCGGATGTGTGTGCGCGTGCAATTGTGTGTGTGTGTGTGTGAGCGTAGGGGTCGACAGGGCCCTTCTGCTGCCCTCGTCTGGCTGACAGCCATCTGTGTGGTGGTCAGTATCCGTTATTACAACAGGAAGTGAGAGTCGAGGGACAATCACTTGGGTAGGACAGGGCAAAATGGGAACAGTCAACATCCAGCCTGAGATTAATGGCTGCGCACAAACATATGGTTACTCTGATGTAGGAGACGTGTTTGGCATACCATCATCTATTAACTAAGGCTTCAAGCTCAAGAGAGGAGATCCAAATTCTGCATCGGAAATCAGTCGCCAAAAGGTGCCACCTGCCTTGGGAACATAAAATGCTTTATAAAACTGATATTGAAAATGATCAGTCTAGCAACTGTGAGAGGGCTTATACGCATACGCAACATATCAGATCTATCGCCATGGGTACAAATACTTCATACCCCAATACCAACGTAATCAAGGTCCACTTTTAACTTTTCCCAGAGCTTTAAACTGCATCACACAGTCTTCATGCAGAAACTTTTATCCATTCCATTGTTAGGACTTTAGCTAAAAGTGTCATTTATAAGCAAACACAGACAAGTCCTAAAAGTGCAATATATCAAATTATAACAGCTACTGTCTTTAGTCTTTTGTCTTTTGTCGACTTGCACGTCAAAAGGTCCATCTCCATGACAACTGAGCAGACTCTGTCCGCTGATGAACACCATTTGATATGGTTGTACGCCTTTGGAAAAAAGCTAGTAAGTGGGCTTTTAGTTGAAATTCCTTTATCAAAAATGGTTTTAGGTGCCTAACCTTATCCATACTGCCTTCAAGAAACTGAGCTGGTAACACTGTTCCATGAGGTTTGTTTATATATTCCTTCCCCAGTACTAGCAGGATTTTTTCCCTTGAGGCAGTCTTTCTTGGAACAGCCTTTCGAGATGAGACGACTTCAGACGATACATGAGGTGTCAGCTCATCTGAGACAGGATCAATACTTTCAGGTCCTTTGAAATAGTGAACCCTGTTCCCAACAAATCATTCACAATTGCAACACACTAACTTCCCCCTTTCCACTCTGAGCAGGGAGGCGCTCTTCATCATGTGTGAGAGGTTTGGAAGGCACAGAGTCCCTAAGTCAGAGGCAGCTGGGAGGGTTAGAGTCATAAAACTGTTCAGAAACTTACTCATCTTAAAACATGCTGCTTTGAATGGGAATGTTGGCTCACATATTGCTTATTTTTTTAAACTGTGTGTGAAAATGAAACCACTGCTGTCACTAAATAACACAACACATATAGCACGAGACAAATAATTTAAGTAGCCTATAATCCACATGAACTTCAGATCCCTCAAAGTTCATTGTGGCCATCACTCCACCCCTAGAAGCAATTGGTTACCAGATCACTTTGTCAGGGCAGTCCCACAGCTACTGGCCGTCCTGCTGTGCACAGAGTAAATAAACACAGGTAGCGTCCAGGCCAGCAGTGCAGCAGAGAGCTGAGGACAAGAGCCTAACTGGCTCCGCTCGATAAAAAAAGGCTTTCATTACCATGCCGTGAAGAGAATAATTTCCCCTACAATGTGACCTTCCCCTGCCTGCCTGTACCTGAGGCCCCAGAGTGAGCATGCTTTTATTAAGGACTATTTGCATAAACCCGGGAAGGGGGAAGACGGGAAAGGGGTGCATTGCTATGATGTTTTGGTTATCACTATAGCTATTGCCGGTGCCTTGAAGGTTGTTTAGGAGACGCCAGGTGCATTTTCAAACATCTCTGGTACAGTTGTCAGTCCATTTGGGAAGTGGGTGGGGGCCTATAAAGGCTTAGCTTTAATTAGCCTTAAATCACCTGGTATTATGGGGCGTCCTGATTCATAGCAATTTATGAAGGAGGCAGCAAGACAGTCAGAGAAGCCCAATGGCGCGTTAATGTCCCATTGGTTTGAGATGACCCAATTATTTTCCCGTGCTACTCTTCCTTTGCACTTTTTTTCTCCTCAGCACCTTCAAAAAACCTCATTCTCATTTCTGCATGAGCCATAATAGTCATAATATACACCTTTTACCCAAAAAGCGAAGAATGACATAAAAGATAAAGCAAGGACATGCAGATTATATTAGAATAAAGAGACACCTAAATCATGCATACTATATCGAACAATTGCTCAATAGAATCATTACCTATAAAACAAGCATGCAATTATTGAACATCCCTTTTCACACAGGCTTGGGTAGGCCTGGATCATAACGTAATATGGTGTGCATTCATTTCTTGTCTTTTGCCAATGCAAATCTGGGGACAGCTGAATAAATATTAATAAAACTGACTTGAAATTAACTGGCAGTGTGAAATTGACTCGCAAGTAGTTGACCTAGGACTGACATAAAGGAGTGAATACACTTTGACAATGTGCAAATAACATACTTTAAAAGGTGACAAAATCACACAGCAGGATTCGGAAAATGAAAATTGTAGCTCAAAACACTTATCAGCCAAAGATACAAAAAGACTTGAGTACACTGTCACTAGAGCACCCACACTCGCTGGCCTCTCTTTCCTATCATTAAAGTCATTGCACCTCAAACAAGCTGCTAACAGAGCAAAGAAAATCATCTCTGACCCCATCAGCCTGCTCACTCCCTTTTCTACAAACAGTCCTCCGGAACACGCTATAGATCACTACCCACACAACAGCTTCTAATACAGCTTTTCTTGTTGAACTAATTAAATTCATGAAAACAAAACCTACTTGTCAAGATGTACACTGGGATGTATGAATGTATACATGAAGATTTTATGTACTGTCTATATCCATACAACGCTGTGTGTATATCTGTATGTTTCTGTGTTGTACTGGCTGTGAAAACAAATCTCCTTCTGGGACAATCAATCTAAAACCAAATTTATGCACTTTAAAATATCAATACATCTCTGATGCTGTTTAACCTACTGTATGTATATGTAATGTTTTTATTGATGGGTATGTGCTCATCCACTGTATCTGTTGTGAGAAACTGAGCTCATTAATATGCTGTACTAAATGCAAATTATGGCTTTAGCCAATATATTGATTTTATGGTCCCTGCAACTGCTAAGATGGTGGTGAGAACCCAAACCAAGACTTCAAAACATCCCTTCAGAAACCTATGGGTAACATAACAAAAATGCTCCATCTGTGTTTTACTACAGTGCAAGATGCAGAGACACTATGGAGTGACACTTGCAGCTACTTCACGGTGAATGCTTTACAGCAGAGACAAGGGAATGTATCTTTTTCTGTGACGCAGCTGCACAAAGTGATATGTCATAGGCACTTAGAGCCGCTCAGATTATGTTGGTTAGGTTCTGCGCAAAATTACAACTGCAGCAAATTTGGAGGCTTTTTAACAGTGTTTTTTTACGCCAGTGGATTTGAGTAAAACGTACTTGCCCCAATCTCCGCTTTGTTAGGTACCCTCTTAGCCTCAAGCTGAGCTACGTTATCAGCACTCTTTGTGTTGAGCCACCATGTCATTGTCATTTGAATTGTTTTTAGGTTTTGAGCATAAGCTCGCTCACCCAACAGCATCTAAATGACCTCTTATCTGTGAAGCCAATGTTTCATTTCTGACCGACAATGGCTCTTTCATTGTGACTGAGGTACTGGCCATTTTGTGATTATAAAGTCCCTATCAGTTTCTATGAAACAAAATCAGACTTACTCCTGCCTGGTGAAATTAATTGCAAGAGCTTGCACAGAGAGGTACAAAGCGGTAAATAGAACCGAGGGATTGACTCTGGGTTTTGCAGAGCGGTGGAGAATTCAGCCGCGCTGAAGGTCCTTCGATCGACAGCCACTCAGCAGCATGCCACACTGTCACCATATGGGCAGACAGTCTGAGAGGCTTCCATGATCTACAGCAAATCTACCACTTTAAATCACCCCTCGCTCCCTGGCCTGCCTCCCACCTTTCTGCCCCGTCAAAAACACATTACACTCACCCTCACACTCGCCCTGAAACGCTCATCTCTGTATGGTGAAACCTGTGAGGGTCCCTTTATACACAGCAAGTCAGCAGTAACAGTATTGCACCTTAAACACAACAGAAAAACGAGGATAACACACTATCAAATTCTCTTCCACAGTAATTGGCAGAACAGATCCAAAGTGACACAAACAAGCTGCCATATTGCAGCTGATGAGTCTGACTTTCTCAGCAGTTACACTTCTAGGCACACATGCAGAGGAAGAAGCTGTGGCTGAAAGAACGGTTTGGTAATTAAAATCTATTGTTTGCAGTGGGAAATAATAGGGATCAAAGGGCCTTGTATCAGCTACTGCCTCCCCTAAGCACTGAGACAACAGGCCATATGCCCCAGAGCAGCACAGAAAATGTCTAACAGCCAACTTGTTAATGGCGGGGGAATGTAGCTTGTATGAATGTACTATACATTACACAGATAAGGCTCCATAGAAACTTGAACGTATTCCACATGGATCCGCGATTCTACAGATAGTGCAATGAAGGTTTTGTTCTACAATTTTCGACGTAAGCTACTCTGTCTAATCCCAATAATGTAATGCTTTTTTACAAAGAAAGTGCTGTGCCACTGTCGATGTTTGGACGCAAGCATCCGCATACAAGCATGCACAAGCACACCAAATGACACAAACAAACACAAATCCTTATCCCCTTGACCTGTCATACTGCATTTACATGGGAGCCACTGACTTCAGTGTCCGTACGGGTTACCAAGGTAACATGGTCTGCATTATTCAACAGCTAAGCTTGGTTTAGATGTGAACATCGGCCTGAATGTGTCCCTCAGAGTACATTAGGGTTACTAATACCTCCTCGACTGACAAAAATTGTATACGCCTGGGCAAGGGATACTGGGCAGAAGTTCCCACATTTGACCATACACATCACACAGGTAAACAGCATTTTGAAGAGCTGCTCCCACAGGACTCAGATATGTGAATTTGGCTCCTTACACATCTAATATAGTTAAAACTGGTTGCTGCAGTGTTTTCACAGTGAAAATTCAAAATGGTTTTAGATGATCTAGGGTATGGCCAGGCATTCCTTACTTTGTCACCTTATTAAAAATGTTTTCAACAACTTACTACATAAAGCCTGATTTATGATCCTTCATTTGCTTTATTTAAAATATAAAAACATATATATAATATAAAAAATAACTTTTTTGTATTGATAAAAATAAAATAAAATCATGATTATTAATATTTATATTATGTGTGTACAAATCATTTATATTATATTGATATAAAGCCAAGCTCTATGAAGTACAAAACAGAAAATAATAACTAAAAATAAATAACAATATTCAATCACACTAGGTGACCAGCTAGTTAAAAATGTAGTCAGTGACATGGGTTTTGTGTTGTGTGAAATCATATTTACTTTACTGCAAGGTTTATACTGATGTTTTACATGCGTTCACTCAGCTAAGATAAATGCAGCATGCCTCTCCGTGTTTCATTAAAAAAACAAACCAAAGTGCCATCACTGATGTTAAAGTACCATCAAACTCAAAAACAAATTCTATTACTTATTCCAATACATCAAGTAAATAGATAAACTACATTTGTTTTTAAATGGGGGGAGAAAATATTAAAGATGCCTGACAGCTGTGCTGTGGATGTATATCACCTTGCTCTGTCATATTTATTACCTGCATTGCTGAGGCACTTAAAGTGCCACAAATAAATCCTGCTCTTTCTAGGTTTGGCAAGTGGGAAACCATACCATCAGTGCTTATAGTGGCTCCACAATGCAAGCTTTTCTCTTTGCGTGCTATAGTCACTTTCCCAAAAGCTCTTTATGTCCTTGAGTCCCTTCAGTAAGGGATGTACCCCTCCCTCTCTCCCTCCATCTATCCCTTGATTCCTTGTTTCCTCTCTTTCCCCTCTATCCATCCATCCATCCTTCCCTCCCTCTGCTACCCCCACCCCTCCCTCTTCCAACATGTGCTATAGCAACATAGCAGCCAGGACTCAATGTTTCAGCATGCCACAGGACAGACAGAGCATTACAGCATGGCTGAGCTTATCTATTGGCTCAGAGCCACTGTTGGCCCAGCCCTAGGAGGAAGTGTAGGCGTTCTGATTGGTCACAGGGGGATTGGGGCTTGTATCAGCTTGTCCTCTGACTGATCTGTTGGACTGGTCCCAGCTCATACAGAGGTGGACACTGGGAGGGCTTCTAGGATTGGGTGACTTTTCAATTAAGTCACAGTGCATGCTGCAGCAAACTGGTATCCAGGCTCACTGAATGGACCAGTCGCTGCACTGCATCTTTAATGGGTACACTCTTCAGTGAGTAGTTTAACTAGAATAAGCAAGAGCAACATAATACAGAGTCTAATTGAACAACTGAATATAATAACAGATAATACCAAGGAGACACATGTAATTACAAATAATAAATCTGCAGGATCAGTCTCTGTAGAATACATAGAGAACGTTATGATAATTGTCCAACACAAGGATATTACCTCCCATTGTGGGCTACAAGAACTCACGAAGTGTAGTTCATCTGGATTCCAAAGGTTACTTTGACATATCTCTGCGATCAGTTATCTTTTAATGAATTACAGCTGGGCAGCTGTGTATAACCCTTCCCCTGACCAAGTTTATCGCCTCCACCATCCTGCCATCAGGAATTATCACACACTACTCTGTAAACATGGCGAGATCATACACACAGCAGATAAATACACAAACACTAATAGCCGAATCACTATGCCAAAGTGACGTCCCTCCTCAATTTTACCCTGTAAAACCCTGATATTCTACCATCATGTATTGTGTGAATGTGTGTATGTGGTGTGTGTATCAGCATATGAGCATATGGTGACAAGGAGAAACTCATACATTGTCTTCAGCAGCTACAACACCTTTCCTGTCACCTCTCTTTATTTTATCGATAGGGTTGTTGGCTGTTGCATCTGGCCGTCCTCACCTGTACTAACTTCTAAAATCTGGGAAAATTAAAACTTGCAATCATTAAAGACTAATTCAGGTTACGCATCACAATGTAAACTATGCTTGTGTATGCGCGAATTTACTTTAGTGGCCAACTGCACATAAATAAACATAGATTGTAAGCAGTATACTGTGGGTGTGTATGTGTGACTCAGAGAAAATGGTCTTGGAGACATATGCATCCCTGCAGTGCATTGGTATTTGTGCAGTTTGTGAGTCACTTAATGGTAACATGCGGCGCCAGTAAGGCACGGTAAAAGATCAGAGGCAGGAGAGGCAGAGGAGCTTCCCCTGCAGTGAGGCTGGAGGGAACAATGGGCTGCTGGATCAGAGAGCCTGACTGCCACTGGCTTCCCCCTCCAGCACCCAGGTAGGTTGGCCCATTCATAAATCACTTTTATTCCTCCAAGCGCTCAACAGCCTCACCTCTTCAAATGATGCACTGTGTAAAGGGATGAGGAGGGAGGGGTTGAGACAGGGGACAGAAGAGGGGGGTGTGGGGGAGGGAGAAGAGAGGAACTGACTAGGGAGATAAAGTGAGCATGAGGACGAGCCAGGCTGATGGAAGAGGAGCATGGAGATTTACTCAAAAAGCACAAACTGGACTCATTAGAAATGGCTCTAATCCCTCTATGATGTTGACTGGTGGGCAGGCACACAGAAAGGAGGAATTAAGACAAGCTGAAAGACCGACCAAGACTTCACCAGCTGGCTTGAAGCTCAAAGACAAAAACAGGGGCTTCATCACAATCTGAAGCTAACCAGAATTCCCTGTTCGAAACTTCAGTCTGTGAGGAGACCTTCCTCTCATCAGGACTGCCCATCATATGAAAGAACCAAAAACACCTAATACGTATTAAAAGACATTCACACCCAGCACCCCTGAACTTCTCCATGTTCTATAACTCTGAATCACAGCGGAAGCAATCAGGCTTATTGAAATTGATCAAAAGGAAGACTATTTAATGTCAGAGTGAAAACAAATCTCAACAAATTTATCTTAATTAAGTTCAAATAAAAAACAAAATAATTGATTGTACTCAACCCCCTCAAGTCAATATTTAGTCAAGGCACCACTGGCAGCAATTAAAGCCTTGACTCTATGTGAATAGGTCTGTGTAGACACCCCCATTTTACCCTCATTCTTCTTTGCTAAACTGCCCAAGCTCTGTTATGTTGCATGAGATCCATGAGAAACAAGCCATTTTAAAGTCCTGCCACAAATTCTTGATCACAAGCCATCCAGGGCCTGCAGCAGAGAATCATCCTCACAGCATGGTGCCGCCACCACCACTCTTTCATGGTGGGGACTGTGGGTTTCTGTGTGCAGTGTTTGACTTGAACCAAACACAGCATTCACTCGTTGACTAACTGGCGGTGGGCCTTGCAGATTTGTGTTTAACCATCATTTGTCACACATTGATTAAAAATTGATAAAACTCTCCATTCAACATTTTATAAAATGTCTAAAAACAACTGGCCTCACCACTGATGATTTGGAAACATTTTCAAAAATGTGGAGGGTGAACACTCCTGCAATTAATTCTGTCTTATATTTGTACTTAATTTAGATCAATTTATAGAAATGTATTTGGTTTGCTGCTTTTCTGTTGATCAATGTCTCAAATACTAATGACATCAATTAACAATTCTTAAATAAAAACAGGAAATAAACAGGTTCAAATGTTAAAGTTTCTACAAGAAACTTGTAATCAGCAAATTAATGTTGCATTTTTTCCTCCCACGATGCATCATCTGTACAATATAAAGCATCATTAAAACATGCAAATGGCTGTTTTTTGTTTGTTTTTTAATTTGAATGGTCTTAAGCAGTACTTCTAGGGAGAAGGACCCGTCCCACCCCTTCATCCAAGGAAAAGAAAGCACATCCATTAGTCGACCCTTTTCTTATTGATCGATTAACTGCTCAGCTAAACATTCAGCCCTGTGCTATTCATCATGGAGGAAAGATGTAAGCCATGCTGCTGAGTTTCAGGGGCAGATGGGATGTCGGGGTGTAATTGAGATTAAACTGGTGGGTTGGGTGGCTGGAACAGGCAGGGTGGAGACCCACTGAGGGGATACACGAAACACACAAGGGCATCGTCAATGGAGATAGTTATAGGCCACAAAAACCTTAACGAACTGAGCAGAGAGTTAATGCACACAATCAAGTTCAAATGCGCATGTCCAGTACGTGCATGTATTGTGTGTGAATTTACACACAGTACATGAAAGGTTCCACTACGAGGGAATTAAGGCTGGCTGGAAGATGACTGTTGGTTAAATTTTAAGTAGTGTGCAGACGTGGAGACTGCAGGGCAATAACAGGTGGACATTCACAGTTGCCATTTATGTAGCTGCAATTCTGCACTTTGATTGGCCATGTAAGGTCAAGTTTTGCGCAGACACATTAGCTTGGAATCCATTTTACCTCGCAAATGGTCAATTCTTGTAACAGCCGTAAAGATAATGTAATCGAAAAGCTATAAATTGCAGTGACAATACATTAATTAAATTGCACACTTAAATCTATGCAGAATTATCTCCACCATGGAAAAAGGCCTGAGATATAACTGAGAGTGAGGGCAGAATGACTGGGAGCTTGTTAAAAGGCTTATCAAATCAAGGACCAGAGAATTGCGTGACATTTTTCTGGCTCATGAAAATACACTTTGACAAATGTTCCCGCTGTAGTGATTGTGTTTGTGAGTTTTCACAATCTCATTCATTACAGCTTGAAATGCCACAGCCTGGTTTCCATATGATCACCTTAAAGAGCATATTGGTGTGCAAAAACATTGGCTTACACATCCTGGGGCATTCTGCAGTTAAAATGCAGGTGGGGTAAGTAAGAGGACTTGTGTGCTGTCATTGAGGTATAAGAGGAGAGAGTGAAAAAGAGAGGAGGGCACAGAGGACATTGCTTCCGTACAGTATAGATGTGCCCCGTGATGAGACCAACTAATTAAACAGATTCTTCAGTGGCCGCGCCTCGGGAAAGCTTGAAAAAGACACTTGAAAATTAATGAGAGCTCAAAAAGGAGAGAACGCAGCCCAAACTTTCCAGTGCCTTGGAAGTGAGGCTGCCACTTGTCTTCCCAGCATTGCCAAAAGCAGTATAAATAAATAAGTAAATAAATAAATGTGAAAACACAATAATATTTCCTGCTTTCTTACACCCTCCACACTTCTCTGCACTACACATTCACCCTTACTCTCTCCTCCATTTCTCCAATATGCAGTTATTCTAAGTATAGAGGTGAGCAGACGGAACCTCTACCATAAGCAGCGTGTTCCAGCTCTATTTAAAAAGAAGAATGATAGAGACTGTGGGGGGGTCAAAAGGACACAGAGAGTGAGGGGGTGGTATCAGAGGAGGCGGTGGAGTTGGTGGTGAAGGATGTAAAGCAGGGGAGGGGGGGAAAGAATCAAGAATATACAAGTGGAAGCACGAGAGACCACTTTATTTGGAGCTACTAAAAATAGCGCTGAAAATGGTAGCAGGGGCTAGCTGGCCTAACGCTCCTCTCTCCTTCCAGGCCGGTGGAATCGATAGGCAAGGAGCCGTAGGGGAGGCTTCCCGGAGCCTGCAGCCAACAGTTGCTGAGGGGGGATATGGAAGAGAGGCGAGGGGGGGCAAGGAGAGGAGCAGAGTGGAGTGGAGCGGAGCTGGAACTATTTTTTGCACTGCTTGACTAAATATGGTCAGGGAGGTGGTGAGACAAGACACATGAGCAGCCCAGCAACAGGGGCCGAGGCATGTTTCAAATGCTTGGCTTCCCACAAAGTGCTAACCGTTTAGCTTAGCCCTCCACACTGTGGGGCAGGAAGAGGCTGGCTGGTTGACCTCTTGTCCCTAATTTGCTGCCACTGTGTTCATCCTGTGCTCTCTGCCCCTAAAAACTGCAGCAGCATCTCGACTTGATCTTTTCCCAGTAAAAAAGGTGCTCCTTGCGATGCACTATCCAGAAGGCATAAGCCTCATATTGAAGATTCACAAATGCAAAAAAATGTGAACACCAAAAATACCAAAAAGATATTGCAATATCCTCCGTCTCTAGTCCCTGACAATGGTAATCAAATTTGCATGGATCGCGAGGGACTATTAAAAGTACAGCTGTCTTCTACTGCAGAGGCACAGTCACCTCTTTTTTTTTGAAAACCTCCATCACAATTCTGCTCTCAAACATTCAGTAAACTCCCTCTTCTAAGCTGCTGTATAAAGTTCCACTGAATAATAAAAGTGCATTTTAGGAGCAGGATAAAGCTCTGGGGCTGCGTGTGTGTCGATGGAATAAGAAAAAGGCAGGGTGGGAGCACGGTTGGTACACTTTCTGCCTCCTCCACCGACCAGGGCATCCTCCCAGCCCTCTCCCTCAGAATGCACATGATGGAGAGGAGAGTGCTGCAGATTTTTTTTCACCCCTCCTTCTCTCCCCCTGCCTCCCCCCCTTTTTTTTCAAATGGCAGCTCTTCATGTCAGCTCCACGTCTTCCTCTTCTAAAGGTATGACTTGTGTTTGTATGGGAATGTGGGTGCATATGTGTGTGTGTGTGTGTGTGTGTGTGTGTGTGTATGCCCGCTTTCTCTCCTTTCCCCCTCCTCCCCTCCCTGACTCTGGCACTCAACCCGCCCACCACCACCCCTCCTCCCCCCAATCATAGAAGCTGATTCAGCGAGTCAGGCGTGCACCCGGCACACACGATGGCTGCAGCAGCTGGAGCGCTCTCTAGGTCATTATGGCTCTCTTCACTACGGGAAGAGGAGGAGAGGAGGGGAAGAGAGGAGGAGCTGCTCAGATAAGAAACTGATCTGACAGGTAATATATGCTCTTCCTTCGCTTTCGGACGGAGTTTACCCCTGACGGGCCTTGACGTCTCCTGTCCTGTCTCTTCCCTCTCTCTTCTTCGGATGCGATCAGTTATTAACCGCATGGTTTGCCTGTGAGTCGCGTAGTCGAATGGGGGAGTGGAATGTACTGTTCTGCAGCAGCAGCAGCAGCAGCAGCGCTGGGACAGAGAACTTAACCAGAGAACACCTTTGGGCTTTTTTTCTCCTTCTCTTGTTCCTCATGTCTTAAAAGAAGGGAAGAAATAAAGGCTTTATAAAAAGAAAAAAAGTATGGCGAGGAAGAGGATGCAGGAGGAGGTGGAACAGGGAAAAGGGAGGCTGGGGAGTTGCTATGGCCCACATGGATTTTAGCCCTGTTTTTTTGCACTCTCCACTCTATCTCTCTCATCTTGTTCTTTCTCCCTCCCTCCCTCTCTTGTCTTGCTCTCTCTCTCTCTCTCTTGTGTTCCTGGCACTGGCCGGACATGCTGCAGCAGCAGAGCTCTTTGGCTCATTAGGCTTCACGGTTGCAGCCCTGCCGCTATCTAATGACGGACTCAGACCTGCACTGGTGTGGAGAGACATTCCCTTATGCACAATTCGCCCTCTGCGTCCGACACCTTCCAAGATATTTTTGTCACCATGACTAAGGATACTATAATTACTGGGACTTTTAATGTGTTATTTTTGTCTTTTTTTAATAATCTTTTTGGTTCTTTCTTGGTGGTCTTACCAGACCACTTTTCAATTTAACTGAGGGGCAGGGGAGGCCACTGCCATTCTTAATTGATGGGAGGTAAGTTTGAGAACACGTCGCACTCTTGAGCCCAAGGTTGGCTGATTGGGGCGGAAGGATGGAATGTGGCAACCAGAGGGATGACGAAGCATCAGAATAATGAACAGCGGGCAGGTCGGGAGTTCTGAATGGGGGGAAAAGCGGATTGACGGCACACAGCTGTGAGAAGTGTATTAACACAGATGTGGGGGGGGGGAGGTGGGGATGGGTGGGAGGGGATATCGGGCAGCAATGGTTGGCTGAGTAGATGTGTGTCACCGACTGAACCCACAGCACTTAGGGTAGTAACCCAGTTTCTTCTCTCTCTCTGCAACGGATTGCTATAGGCTAGGCAGGGCATGCAGGGCACACAGTACTGCAGTGCTATCGCCCAAACCAGAACAGACACAACATCCACCGGGCTAATTCGCTGGTTCACGTTCCTAAACCTCCATCCCACTGTGTGTAGGAAGGAATTTCACCCCCCTCTCTCCTGTTTGCTCACCCTCTCGGGTGGCTGTGACATTTCCTAAACAGGACGTCACACCTTTAGAACCAGGCTCATCCACCAACTGTCACCTCCAGTTCAACTTCCCCTCATTGCTATTCCAACGCAATACTGCAAAACCATTGCACCACTTTTCCCATTTATTCAGTCTCCCAACTCAAACCTAAGCTGGTCTCCCCTAATCCATTTTTTTTGGTTTTACACCCACTGCCTTAGCACCCAGCCTGCTGGCTTGCTTAGCGTGGTTGGAGGCAGTGTTGACTTGTGGAATGTGTTGGTCTGGGGCAAAGATTCATTAGAGACTTGCTGAACATTTCTCGCCACCATGCAAATGGTTATTGATCTGTTCCACCCCCTCGGCAATAGAACAGCTAGTTTGACTGTAAACACAGACAGGTGAGGTTTTATCAGAGGAAAAAAACGAGTGAAGTGAGAAAAGATGACCATAAAAACAGTGATCTATGTGTGGGAAGAGAGAGAACAAGGTACAGAGAGAGGGGGGAGTGGTGGTGGGTGGGGGGTATAGCCAGGACCAATCCACAAGTGCTGAGTGGGCATTAGCGCCTTCATGTGACCTATGGCCTGCCTCTGCGCCTAAAGCCCAAATCCTGCTCACAATAGCTTCCTGTTCCACTTGGATCACCCTCGTTTTCAAACATCAGCAAGCGCTCCAGCTAGCCACTGGGGACGTTGCTGACACAAGAGAGACGAGGGACAGGCAAGAGAGGGGTTACATATTGGTACAAGTGAGAGGTAGGAAAGGAGAAAGGATATAGAGTGGGGGTGAAACAAGAGAACGAGATGGCGGTGAGGGAGACAGACTTAAAGAGAAGTGGGAGGAGAGAAGTGAAAATGTTTAGTATGTCAGCAGGGCACTTCAGCTTATAGGTGCATGCCTGCTCCCAGGACACAGCAAACGATCGTCATACAAGACAAGGTGCACACAGAGGCACCATGGACTTTCTATCAAGGAGAAAACTCTTCCCTTCTTTGCTGCTGTTTTTGTTCAACCCCTTAATCTACCTCCTCAACATTTTTTCCTGGAAAGACAAAAAGATCACCTTCTAACTGCCATAAAAAAGGGAGCTGTATTCCTCCCCCTGATCCTCCTGCTTTCTCCCAGTTGTCTGGAGGACAGCGGGGGTCACTGGGACAGTCGACTATGGTATGGACTGCAAAACTTCTGTTATGTTCAGGGGCGGGGGGACTGGCTGTTCAGCCTTACATGGCAACCAAACGAAAGCCTTGAGTGTTGAACTGAATTTACACTCAAAGTCACCTTACGGTGCAGACTACCATACTTGGGAGAAAGAACGATGAGGAAAAATATTCTGCTCATAACTTCCTGACCTTGGCAAAAGGTGAGAACATTTCATACCTAAGATTACCTCCTTGGTGTACATACTTCTTTATGTACCCATATGAACATATGATAGCTATGGAATGTAAAGAAGTATGTATTCTTGGTGAGGTGCGAGTCCTCGTTCTGGGAAAATTATGTTGGACAGCAGTGTCTGAAAATATGTTTGTGCTTTGCAGATTGTTAATATGACTGTGATCATGGTGTGAGAGAAAATAGCAGGCAAAGTATAGAGAAAGGGGGAGAGGGAGCGAGAGGGAGTATGAATGTGAGTGGTAAGGCTCATACATTAGCTATACTGTCTCTGGGCAGTCTCACTGCAGCAATAATCGCTGTAGGGAACTTACTGCTTTCTCAAACTGGCTGACTGGGCCAATAAAAATCTCTCATCCAAGATATGCCAACAATTCATTAGACAATTATGTAAGTTAGCATAAATTGATAGCAATCATGTTTTGAGCTCGCACTGTCAGTAGTGTGAGTTTAGCACACTACTTCAGCCACCTACACTAACTATGGGCAAACAGTCGCCTTGTGACATCGCCATATGAACAGGGCCTCCTTTCATTAATTGGGTGATTTTACTGCATTACAGTCCTTGAAATTCAGCCAGCTGCAACTTAGCACCAACTTCAGCAAGCAGTGAGTGGTATGCTGAACCTGCTCCTGACCATTAATACCATAATCTTTTCCAGTGCTTCCACATGGCTCAAGGGGAAAAGAAAGCAAGGTGAATTGGACCAAAACTCTGCCATTGTTTGCTGGCTTTTTTTTTTAACATGCAACTGAAAGAGCAGGACATAGTTGCTGAGGAGGCAGAATGAAGAGGCAGTGAGGTTGCTGCTGCTGCTGCGACTGCTGCTGCTGCCACAAGCCTGCTCTATCGTACTGCTGTATCATATGGCTTCCGTGTTAACAATCTTGTGTGTTTAACTATGACTACCCTCCCTTTATGCCGCTACCCTTATCCGTACCCCCACCCCACATCAACCCGGCTGCCCCGTGCTCCCCTCCCCTTCCCCTGATTCCTGCTCTCATTGTTCACGTTTGCTATGCTTGCCAAATGCTTTGCTGGGCTGCATGGCAGTCAGATTAGACCATCAAAAAGTGACAATGCAGGATCAGAGTCAACTCTGGCCTGTCAGCTGATTCCAATTGTTGACTGCTTCAAACAAAAAAGGCAACAGAATATGGACAGAGGTACAGAGAGAAATGAAGCGAAGGGGGAGGTGGGGAGTAGTTGCATGGCGAGCTATTCATATCTAGCACTTTCACCTATTCTGACCCCCTCTCTGGCCTGTGCTTGGATGACAGACAATGCCTGTACCCAGTTTTAGCACAGGTTCACCTCTCTTTAAACCCCTTTTATGTAGATCCACTGCTCTACCAAAGGTATTTTTCCACGGCATTTTGGCTACAGCTTGAAAAAGCATATGAAAGAAATAATAAATAAAATAAACATGAAACAAATAAGACTACTAATACAAGCCAATAACCTGTCTGTATATTATCATAACTATTTGTAGGTCTGATCAACAAATTAGATAATTGGTGTGTCAATACCCAATATACATTTAGAACAGTACACTGCTCAAAGTAAACCTTGTATGATCTATGATCTATGAAACTAAAACACATACAGTGCCTGCATATGTAAAATACTCCATCAAATTAAATGTATTTTCCTAAATATCAATGTTGTTAGAGGCGGCAGGCCGGGATGTATCCGTGCCTACAAAATTTCTCCTGCAGTGGAGCGATGACAAGGTGTTCGTATGCCACTGCAGTGTGACAGCTCTATTCAAATGAAATGCAAGACACTTAATTCTGAAATGATTAATATGCCAAGTTTAGGGCTGACTTGCTCTTTTCCCCTTGAATGTAAGAAATATCTAAGTTAAGGTGACACTGTTGATACCAACGCTAACAATCTCCATTCTTTATACCTTATTTTACATGACTTTACTAACAATGGTTAAAAAAACCCACTTAAGTCGTAAATAAAAAATAGTTTGTGGCCTCCTTTTTTTTCCTCTGATGAAGTCAGATGTGATGTATGGAGAATAAAATAGAAGTCCTACTCAAATTTTCTGAAAAGATTCAAATTTAAGGCAGAGCTCACATCAAATTAATAAGAATTTAGACAATGTTAAAGTAATGAAATTAATTTTAACAGCTGCTAAATGAGATCAAACCAGTTTATAATAATTCAACTTGGAAAAATAGCAAAACTAGACAACTGAAAGGGCCACCGCGGCCCAGATCCAAAAAATATTGAATCTTTTCTTTTTCGATTTTATTTCAGGAAAGAATCAGAATGAAGCTGCATTTTTAGGCTTCAGTTCTTCCTGTTTTTTCCACCATTCACCATGTCATCTGCATGATATTCTGTCTGTTGATCTCTCTTTTCTGTCAAGACATCAGAGGCGTGTAGGATTGCATGGCTTGCACTGCATGTTTCTCCCAGGCCCTCAATAGCATTGACCTGCTGTCTGAGTGACAAACACAGCAGATGCTGACATTATCAAATGCTCAGTGCCTGTCGTCCCCTTGCTTTTGCCCTGTTATGGCCCTTAGACGAGGTGAGCAGCCCGGCCACCTGACTCTGAGTGACTGAGAGACTGTGTGTGTGTGTGTGTGTGTGTGTGTGTGTGTGTGTGTGTGTGTAAGTGAGCAAGCATGAATGTGCATGTGTATGTTACAAATAGACCTGCCTCTGGTGTGCCATATCAAGCTGGCCCTATGTTGACCTCCATCCTGTCTACAAGCAGTGCCGTATATCACTCAGCTGTCGCTGGCCACTCTGAGAACCTCATTTGTGCCTTGGCAGAATAAGTCAATAATTATAACAGCTGACTAAAGAAACGAAAACTGAAAAAGGCCAAATAAACGTCACTTAACTGTATCTTAATGAAAGGTCGAGCTACACAACAATTGTTCGTGAGGTTGAATGTTTTGTAGCACCAATAAAAATACTGCAGCAGTGAGATTAAAAAAACCAACTAAATATAACAATACTGTGCATGGCTAAAATATGGGAAATGTTTGATGTTGCCCTGAATGGTTTACTGATCTTACGATTGACTACAACTACTATAACCTTTAGGCAAACATACACAAAAACATTATCAAAGTTGTTCATGTGGGCGCTACTGTGATCATTTTCGTATTAGCAAAGACTTTAGTAGAAAAAGGTTACAATACTGTACCACTGTAGAGCCCTGAAAGAGAGATAAAATAATCTGCCCTCAGTCACTGTTCAAACAGTACCCTCCACTCTACAAATCAGTCTCTAGGACTTAAATGACTGGTTTAAATTAATGTTGTGACTTGACACCCCAGAGTGCTTCTGTAAGAACATGAGTGAGAGAGCTTGTGTATGTGGTTATGCCTCTGCATTTGTCTGTTGGCCGTCTCAGTGACCGCAGCGGCAGCGAGCTTGCAGCAGGGCCCATCTGTCAGAGCCTGTAATTGCTTCATGACTCTAGGACATTTGACTCAAGTGCACTGCCACAGATTATTATTATCCTTTTCTCAGGGAACAATTTTTCTCACTCTCTGGGAGGGGGGCAAGCATAAAACTTAAAAAGATAGCAAGGAGGATAAATAGGCTGCCTGGGAGGCAGCAAAGGAGAAAGTTAGGTAAGGTTGATCAACTGTACCTGTGTGTTATTGGTGTGGTGGTAAATGGGGTGTAGTGTGCTAAATATACTTGTGTGTCACATGGAGCGAGTGAAGGTGAACAGACAAGAAAAAAAGAGACACAGCATTGTCCATTTCAACTAGTGGGTGAACACAGTGTGATAAGCCACATGTCAGGTTTTAATGCAACATGGTCTTTCTCTGCTCAGTGTTGCTCTGGTTCCTTTTGGAAAAAACTTTCCTGCAGTGGAAACTTTGAGACAGTTCACTTCCCTTCACTTCACAGCAGTTCCCATGTCTGTCTCTGAAACGGTGATTCCACAATGCTTTGCTAAAGCTGGTAAAATGGAACCAAATCACCTCTTGAATGGATTTGGTCCCCTTCAACCAGCTGTAGCTATGCTTTGATGACTACAGGAGCTCCTTTTTGCTGCAATGCCTTCAACACAATCACTGTAAAGAGAGCCGACCACTTCCTGAGGATTACTGGGTTATGGCATCCCTCTACCAACAACATCTGGAGTGTTCAGTGATTGTCATGTTCAATGCTAAACCTGTCTCATTTCTGACTAATAAAGAAACGAATCCCAGCTTCAAAACTTTGGTATGGTCCACTTTCCTGAGTGTTACCTCTCTGCCTCTCAACGGGATTGATATTCTGACCACACTATCAATGGCTGTTTCAAAAATAGCAGGGGGGGTAGACATGCAGTGTGCGCTATTTCAGAAACACAGCACTCACATGCCTGTGTGAGAATGTGCGCCTGTCTTGCTAAAACACCTCCTAAACTGACTGTCACTGGATGCTAACAGTCAATTACCCTGTGGGTGGGAATGGGCAAAATAAAATGAAATAAAAGAGACAGCTAATCCAGCTAAGCAGGGGTATAATGGCATTGTAAAGAGATCTAAAGAAGAAATACAACAGTAGAAATGCAAGAAATAAAAAAGGGCAAAATATAGTCGTTTAGAGACTATACAATACACACAAAAACATACTCAAACTGTCTTCCCTGAAGCCTCCTGCAGTGATGTTGGACAAGCTAGCGCAGATGAGAGACAGATGCTCTAGAGGACAGAAGCTGAACGCACAAATCACAGGAGCAGACCGCTCGCTAACAGTTACAGTCTCACACATTCACTCGCTGTTACTGCAGAACAGGCAGGCAGATCAAAACTCCCTTCACACGGTGTCTCTTGCTCACCCTCCTTTTCTATTCTCTCCATTTCTTTCATTGCCTTCTTCATTTGGTGCTTAAAACAATGTCAAACTGACCTGTTCTTAAATGGACAACATCACCACAAAAACACTCCTGTATTATTTGTTCCATAATTGATCTAATTGGTCTAATTACTCATACCATATAGAAATTAATGATTCATTTAATCTAGAATTTAAAGTGTTTCCATTGGACCAATAACCCTGAAATCTATTTGGGTAATGTAAGTGGCACTATCTTACTCGATCACCGTAGTCTGACTTGATTAGCCTAGTCTGAAATTAGCAAGAGAGAGGATGAAACTCAATTCAATTCAATCAACGTCAGCAAGCCCCTAGAAATGCAAACATTTGATCCATTTTGCAGGTTTGTCTCCATGAGCCCACAACACTATTTTCTATCTAATTGTGATCCCTGTTACAATACTACCATCACAGTGCTGCCTATAAGTACCGACATTACATTGGGAATACTTTTCTCCATTTTGGAGCACAGTGTGAATGATTGCAGAGCCCTCAGTCTCCTCAGGTGAGGCGATTAACATATGGGTTTATTTTGCCTGTATGTTGCCATATTAAAAGAAAGCTGAGCACTATATGAGAGAGGGAGGAGGGCAAATATTACAAGGAGGTGACACGTAAAAGGGTACAGACCGCCGCTGCAAGGCTTGTTTGGAGCCGGTTTATGAGTCATGGGCTATTAATCGTATTGTTTACAGTATTGTAGCAGCTACTGGCTTCTCGCAGCCCGAGGGGAAAGACACAGAGACGAACCAGGCTCCCCTCGCAGGCTGGGGCTGCGGTAAACACACACTGGGAGAACACAACATGTGGATGTCCGAGAAATCCTTTCCTAAACCTGTTACTACTGGTTATAACAGCACTTTCAATTTACTAGCAACTGTAAAACTTAACAACTAGGTCTAATTTATTAGGAAATGCCTTCACACTCTGTAGTCTGTTGAGGTGTGTGTGTGTGTGTGTGTGTGTGTGTGTTTGTGTGAGTAATGAACGAGGTGAAATATAGTAAAACTCCCCAGTTCCTCCTGCACCCCTGTTGGTACAGTTGATTTGTCTCTGTATTTGGTACTACAAGTTGAAAGATTCATCTGTCACCCACAGGGTTCTTCCCATGTGTCTTCCTCAATCTTCTTTCCACCACTGGAAGACCCACCCGCACTCTTAAAACACCCAGGCACATAACACACATTACACACACACCAAGGACTCTGACGCACTCTCTACTTGAGCCCAAAAGCTAGCATTTGATGTTGATAACTTACATCACTTCCAAAAAGAAAGTGTATCAGAACAAAAAATGGAAGAAAGATTTTTGTTGTATTGTAATAGTTGTGATGAGAAATTATAGATTAGACTTGTTTAAGCCATGTATGCCAGAACATTCTGTGCCGGTGCTCAATCTAAACACAAGGAGAGAGAGAGCGAACCTACTATCAGGACACAACAATAACATTGATCATTAACTAGAAGGGCTTCATATCATCCTTCATCCAATGGGCTTCCGATCAACTTCCAACTCCAAGCACTTCTTTGTGACAGTTGTCGCAGGTCTTTTTAGAAATATGATTCTATGGTAGGAATTCCTCTAAGCACTCAATCGAAACAACTGCCTCTCCACTAAAAACACACACCAGACAAGGTACTTTCACTTCAACCAAGGGAGAGATTTTCGAGGGCTTTAGGACTTGCGGACTGTCTCCCTGATATTGCAGGAGCTCGAGTGTGAAATAAAAGTAAATGGGCAGACTGGAGAAGGCGACATATATCTTCGTTTCTCTGAAGGCAAGGGGACAGAGCGTGGACCGAAGCAAGCAACGCACACGGCAACACAACAGGAGCCCTGATACAGAAAATACTGTACCCCAGCACTTTTCACCATTTAATCAATGAGTCCTTCAGCGGACCAGCCTTCTGCTCCTTTACATTCTGAGTCCTGGTTTACATATACAGACTACAGACAACACGGTAGCCTTGTAATATTTTTTGGACTACAAAGTCAGGTGGGACCACTGACCATATGGCCAGTGGTCCAATTGTGAGTTTTCCGTGTGTGATTTTTATTCATTTATGTTCTTTATGTTGGCATATTTTGAAAAAAGAGGTTTAACGTGTGGATTAATCAGATAGACCCATATCTATATAATTACATTTAATTCTAGAATTTCAGGGATCATCAACTCTGGAACGACCTGCTGAAGGAGATCAAGCCAGCTAGTTCTGTATTCTGTAACACCACATTATTGTAGACTTGTTTTTACTTTCATTATTTTATATGCGTCTTTCTGCACTCTTTTTGCTTTAATGTCAATACTTTTCTGATTTTGTCGTTTTGTAAAACACTATTAAAAAAATACTATGTAATTTGTTTTGGAAAAGTCCTAAATAATATTGTTATTTCTACCATCACTTTCTTGTTAGAGAAAAAAGTGACCCACAATCTATATGTTACTTAAATCTATTTGCCAATAAATTTCAATGGAGATGAAGCAATGCTATGCTTTGTGCTTTTCCATAGTTATTCGTTATGTCTAAGTCAATCTGCAAATAAATTGATCAGTGCACCACACAGGAAACAGTCTATTTTGCGGTGTGCCAGAGATGGAGGGCTGGGTCCGGCCATGCTTGTGGCAGGTGGCAGGTGTTCCACAGCCCTCTGACCTCAATTCCATTTGTCCTCATGCCAAAGGAATGAATGCCAGTCAAGGGGAATGACATTTAGCCTGGGATAACCACACTCATGCGCAAACATAGACATACACACCCAAATCGCTCAGCACAGGAAGCAGCTGTTAACTTCTCCAACTTCGCTCCAGTCTATAACACTGACCCTGTAACGTCAGAGTCCATCACCTTAAGAGACACTGGTTGATCAACCTGATAGACACAGCCGTCTCACTGAGCCATCTTTAATATGTTCATGGTTGAAAGACAAGAATAAAACAGCCAGAGTGGAGCAGCAACCTGCTAGAGCCGGAAATAGCTAAGCCAAGGACAAGGCGAGCTGCTGCTGCTGCTGCTGCTGCTACTGCTGCTGTTGCTGTTGCTGTTGCACAGGCCAGACGCTTCTGGCCAGTCTCTGCTCAAAATACACGGTGACGGACCAGCATAACAGTAAAAAGAAACAACAAATGAACTTCAAGGGCTATTAGCTACACTAATAAAAAAAAGTCAACGCAAGACAGATGCCTCAAAGGTAGTATAATGTCAATTTGAGACCATACCATCTGTTGGGGAGATGGATGAAGCCTATAGGCCTGCTTCAAACTTCAATCAATGGCAAACTAAATTGAGATCCCAAAGTAAATTTTATAGAAGGATAAAATGTGATCAGTGAGGTAGTGGAATTAAAACTTTTTAATGGCTTTAAAATACTTTTAAATTTAATTGGAATCTGTGGAAGAATTTCAAATATTCACAGTGTTTCTTTTAGATTAACAACTGCTCTAGACTTTTGTTTTGTTTGCAAGACTGCAGTAGTGTATTACATAACATGTTTGGGAGATACTGAAAAAAGATGATTCATCTGATCTATATTTTATATATTTTCCTTCGAACACATTCAAGTATGCAATAACAATCCATGACTGAAAATTGCTCTTTACATCAAATACAACAATGTGTGATGGCTTAATAGGATCCACTGCCAGTAAATCAAAATTACGTATTTGTTTGTGTGAAGGATTGGACCTAGTCTGTCTCCTAGTTTAGACCTGTAGGTGGTGAGCCCACATCTTTCATTCCAAAGGAGGATGATTAAGCAACGGATTAGTAGTAACAGATTAGTAATTCTGCCGTGGCCCCTGTCTGGCTCTGGCTGCTAAGAAGTAAAACATAAAGTCTAGCGGGTGTAGTTTTGACTAATATTTCCAACGGTTTGATACGGCTTGATCATAGTGATGCTCTGAAAATTGGGTTGTGTTGAAGCAGTTTCAGTTGTGCCGAGGTCAATATTCAGTACCAAAGTATGTCTCACTTGAGTTATTATTTAATACTCAAGTCTAAATAAGCCAAATAATACTGAAATTCTTATTTGTGGTATGACTGTCACACATACAATCTAACACAACTAGTCTGGTGCACATCCATTAATAGGGCTAAAAATCTAGGTACCACAAATTTGATTTCCATTCAGGGTGCTAAGATTCTCAATGCAGCTCAGTTTTACTTTTTAACTTTTTGTTTCTGCAAAAAAGCACTGTGAACTCTGAATTCCAATTAAAAGGTATTTAGCATCTATGCTGAAACATTCAAGAAAGAAACAGAATGCATCAAAGAATATTTTTTTCCACCATATTATCTATGAATTTGGTGAGTGGACATGGCTTTTAAGGTTAGGGATTCAGCATGTCTGTATCGACTCTAGGCTGGACTATAAGCATTAAGCAGATATTTATTGAGATCCTGAAGAGACTGTTTCCACAGATTCCACTTAAACAAGCTCTCGTAGACACCAATTAGGTGTGACAGCTAGCGTGAGCAGGACAGTGTCGCATACCTGGGGTTTCCTCGCAGGGCAGCGTGATGCAAAGCATTGAACCCGTTATTGTTGGTGATGGTAACATCAGCACCAGCCTCCAGCAGCACTGACAGCATGTCATCTCTCTTCTTGCTTATGGCATCGTGCAGGGGTGTGTCCCCCTCTGAATCCTAAAAGGGAAACCTTGTGTTACTGACTACTCTCTTACTAATATGTGATTCAAACCCTGTTTAAAAGAAATCACCCCTCTACTACCATATTATAAAAAACATAGTGCCAATGATGTAGTGTACAACAATCGATGTAAACCAGACTGATCTTTGACAGTGCTGTTGTATTTACTTGTTTCTGTATTACCTTTCTGAAATGTCAAAGCCTGTGTCACAAAGCTTTTCTCAATAGGTAAATAAGTCATAGTGAGAAATACCTGGAGGCTGGGGTGGCAGCCAAAGTCCAGCAGGGTTTTGACCACCTGCAGGTGGCCCTTGTTGACAGCTATGTGTAATGGAGTCTGCCTTCTCTTGTTCCTTGCGTTCAAGTCAGCACCGCCCCTCTGCAGCACCTCAATGACAGAGCCCTCATCACCAAAGGCTGCGTGGTGCACTGCCCGGTCTCCGTCTTTGTCCTGAGCACAGTGACACACCCGCATAATGACTCAGTGTTATGTCTGAGTGGACTTTCATACTTTTTCCCACATTATGAAATGCACTTACAGGGGCTAAGATGCATTTGTGTTCAGTAAGAGTATGGATGAGTGGAGATATTTGTTTAATTATACGAACCTCAGCTTCCAGGTCGACGTTGTGTTTAAGCAGCAGCTTTAGGACATCTACGTGACCATTCTGACTGGCTGCCTGCATAGCAGTGTGTCCAGCACACTGCCCGTTCACCTGTACACACATCAAGGGACAAAGTGAGAATATGGGTGCATGTCAGTGTCATGTTTCATGTTTAAATGTGCATCTACTGAATTAGCTGTTCACCTGAGGGGCTAAGAGACTGGTGGGAGTGTGTTTAAGCGTCTGTGTATGTGTGTGCATGTTTCATCACCAACTGCAGCACTGCAAAAACTCAGAACATAAATATTAATGTGGTCTCCTTTGGGAGTCTCGAGACGTCTCTTGTCCTGGCAGGCGGATCACTTGGCCGAGCTCAGTGTGCTCAGCTTTAAGCAAATAATTCCACTGAAAGGCAGTAGGGCATCTGGCCAGCCTTCACCACTGACACACACACACACACACACACACACACACACACACACACACACACACACACACTCATTCACTCTCTCTTGCTCTCCAAGTGATGACAGTATTGCAGACTTGACGTGCCCAGTTCTCATAACCTATACAGGGCACAGGCTTCTGTTCTGTGGGTGGCAAACGAGTGTTTTCCCTGGTCCGTACCCTGTGTGAGAGCACAATCTACAACCATACGGAGTTTGTACATCTCAGCTTCATTTTAGAAGTGAATCGGGTCTGTGCTGCAGTGCACACCAATGCTCCTTGGTGCCTCCTCTGTGCCCAGCCTTAATGCTTTTCAGATTGAGAGAGGTGCAGGAGTGGGAGGATCTCAGAACCCTTTCCTAGGAGACTCTCAACCTCCTCAATATACTGAGAGCAGAGCAGAGCACAGCCAGGGGTATTCCAGCTCCAATTATCAATGTACTCAGATCTTTTGTACATATTGAATGGAAAAATTACTTTATGTTCATTAAAAACTCAATCTAGAAATCCAGCAACTGCTCAAACCAAAATACTGCATGTTGAGCACTTACGTCCACATCAGGTCTCTTAAGGATGTCCTCCACCTTGGCCAGGTCTCCATTGGCTGCTGCCTTGACCAGCTCCTCATTGATGTCTCCAGACTCTTGTGTCTCAAATAGTTTCTTCAGCAGCTGAGACAGTCGTTCTGGCCAAACAGAGGGAAAACATCAGAAAGTGATTGCATGTAGATGTCAGAGAACAGGGAGCAGTGAGGACAAAGAAGTAAGATGGCACTCTCTCTGTGTCAATAGTGCATGTTCATACATACCTCCAGAGGCGTTGCTGACAGCAGAGCCAGAGGGGGCAATCTTGGTGACAGCTGCAGGATTGTACGTCCAAGAAGTTCCACAAACCTCGACCTTCAGGTCACTGTCAGAGTAGATCTGCTGCACACGGCCCACTTTGCCTAGGGTCTGTTGATAAATGTTGCGACAAACTCATTAGTATATGGAGGGCTGTTGTCTTTGGGCTATGTTCTGTGTAACAGAGCCTGTAAGTGGCAGAGGAAAGATGGGGAGAGATTGTTAGAAAGAGCAAAAAATGAGAGGGTCGAGGAAAGGATAAAGAAGGAGAAAATACCAGCTCAACGAAGCAAGATGGATGGATATAAAAGAAAGAGACCCTTCTATTAGCTACACTATTCTTCATCTACACAGGCAATACAGAGAGGACAGAGCAAAATGCTTTCCAATTTTGAATCACATCATCTCGATCCTGGCTATATAAGAAAGAGCCACTTTGAGTCTGTCGAGCCGGGTCTGGGGCTGTCCTGGAGGATGCCATCAATAATGGGGACTGCTGCAGTAGAAGCACAAACGGGCGGCAAACAGCCGTGGTTAGTGATCAAAGCTACAACCCATCTCAGGGTTTTAAGGCTCATTAGCTGCTGAGGGGGGCCAGTTTGGCAGGGACAAGTGGCATATTAGAGTAGACTGGCGTTACATAACCTAAGGCATGGTGGGCAGCAATGAATAAACTTCATAAAGTCGTGTCGAGACAGAAAAAAGATAAATATATTTTCAAAAAACAGCAGCAACACAGCCATAGACTGATTTGAGGGGAGGAATCATGCCTCGGCATCTTAGTAACACTGCAACATTTCTTTACAGAAAATGAGGGACTGGCTCTGTTGTGAGGGGAAGAGCAGAAAACTACACACCATTAGATGAATTGAGCCTAATTTATAGAAGGTATTTGCACAATTGAGTGCCTGCGGTGAAGTCCAAGTCAAAATTCAGACAAAAAAAAAAAAAAAAAAAGATTATCACAAGTATGTCTGGTGCCAAAATCAACACAACTGATTTTCTCAGATTTTCAAGTATCAAATATAACACAGGTTTTTCTCGTCAGGCTTAAATCAAATGATACACTGAAGTGTAGTTTAGATTTCAAGATGTTTTGTAACTCCGACAACTTTATAAATACAGTCCAGTGGACAGTTTCCTTTGACCTTGTCCTACCGAGAATAATCAAATAAATCTATTTCTAAAAACAATTCTACATATGTTTTCAATCAATCATAAAACCATCATGTTGGTGAAACAGGGCTACTTCACGTTATACACATGTATATGTTAGCATAACATATTAATTGACATTGAAATAAAGAAGGCCCCATGTGAGGGCGGTTCAATTTGCACAAATGAGTGTGAACATCTTTCAGACTCTTACAGGCAGCATCGCCTCAGCCCACTCTCCATGGCCTCTTTGTAGCAGCTTGATGCGGTCGATGTCATAGCAAATCTGGACCAGGTCTCCCACTAGGAACTGGGAACTGCCTCCCTCTGCCCCGGCTGCTACTTCTCCGCTGCGCACTACGTTGGCCTTTGTCAGCACTGCTGGGTTGAATGTCCATCTGAGGATACAGAAATTAATTAACATAAATGAATGCATTCAAAACTAATTCACTCACAATTCATAACATATGATACCTGACCAAGATTAAGTAGGATTAAGTATTGTAAGATTAAGAAGAAACGTTGTTTAAAAAGTGCACCTTTGATCAATGTCAGAGTAGTGAGATAACATTTATGAACCCTAGAAGCAAGTGAAAATTAGCAGTTAAGGTACTTTAGCGAGTCTCTTCCCTAAAGTGTTACAAACCATCATTTCATCTTATAGTGAATGTGTAATGAGAAGCTTTTGACTGAGCTGAGTGAAAAGGTTTATATAAAACTCAATACATGGGAAACTAGCCTGTCCACGTAGGGACTCACCTGTTCCCACTAGGATACTGGACGACAATATCGTGATCTTCATCGATGCCACATACTGTGCCGGTGGTGGTGAGCGTCTCAAACATGCCGTCAGTCCACCCACCGTGGCCATGTTGGAGGGACTGAACAATCTCTAGGTCTAAGTCGATGTTGACCAGGTCTCCGATCTGGAGACCGCCAGGATTTCTGTTGCCATTCTGCTCACCTGGGAGATAAAGGTAAAGTTAGGCCTATTAATAATAACAATTGCATTACTGTGTAGGAAGTGTATGAAAAACAGTATTAGTTTCAAATCTGCAAGTGATTTCAAACAGAAATATAGAGAGACAAATAGGAAAAGACATTTTAGATAAATAAATTCTGATAAATCTGTAAAGAAAACAGTACTGCAAAACTTTTTAAATACATATGTTGCTGCAAATTGTTAACAACAAGGTACAAATAAAGCACTACTACATGGACTACATATAAAAAGTGCTGCTATCTATGAATAATGACACCATCAAACCTACTGAGGGACTTCTGCTGCAGTGTTGAATGCAGAGAGACAATTCATTCCTGGGAGTCTTGGAATACTGTAACTGCATGATCTGAGTCTGTACCTGGTTTTGGAAACCAGGTGACAATGTGGTGCTGCCATCTAGTGGCCAAACATAATTAACTACAAGTGAAACTCCCCTAATGCCCTTGAATTCACTGCACCAGAACTATAGGTGAGAGAATTGGTGCAATAATGACGGTGGACACAGATCTCTGGCTTACTTACCTAAAACGGGACAATGGTCTCTGTAAAAAGAGCCTCCTTTGGCATCCTGGACACATTTCAGATCCGACTGAGAGGAAAAAGAGGGAAGGGGTTAGATAATTACCCAGGGTAATTCCATTAGTGGAGGGGCACGACGATCATGAATAATGAAAGTGAGAATTTACACACTTGAAGCTGTAGTGTCAGTGTAGTTGCCTAGAATACCAACAACATCAGTGCCCTGAGGGGAAGGCAGGACAATGAAACACTACATCGCTACAGAGAGAAAGCATCATATCATTTGTGATGACTCAGATGCGCAGCCACTGTGGCAGAGTTAGAGGGCAGAGATGATTGTGAGGCAGTGCAAACATTCTTCTGAACTGATGGAACACTTAAATCCTGAGTACAACAAGTCCCAACAAATTAATAACTCAAGTCTACCCTTCTGTATCCAGCCAGCAGGACACTTTTGATCTGATGATGCTTTGTGCACAAAGCAGACATTACAAAACAGGAAAAAGGTGTTGGCCTCACATGCTGCATTTGGAACATACACTACTCTGCAGTCCCTTTGTATTTGTTAGCAGGATTTGATCACTGTCTTAATAAGAAAACCAAAATAAAAACTGTCAAGATGGGAGGTCTGATCCATGATTTACTTAATCCAGAGGCAGATGCCATCTACCTTCCTATTAGCCTATTAGAATAAGAAAGGACAAATCTGTTATGCAACGCAGACACCCGATTGGCCTCTTTCATAAAAAGGCAAGGGCAGTCTCCACCAATGAGGGCGATGCTTTTCATTTGAGACACGTGTGTAGCTGCGCCTGCAACAACCCCAAGAGAATGTCCCCCTCCTCTAAAGTTGACCTCCATGTTCATTCTCTCCCCCTAAAAAGCAGGAAGAACAGCTTGCCTTTATCATGCAGATACCTTCCCCTTCCAGCTGCCTGTACAATGGCGCCTTACTCATGCTGGCTGCGTGGCTCTCACAAAGGCCTGGCAGCAAAAGAAAGAGCCTCAGCCCTGCGGTCAAACACAAAAGCCACCTGACAGCTGATCTTTTGTGAGACTCTAGTGTGTGTGTGTGTGTGTGTGTGTGTGTGTGTGTGTGTGTGTGTGTGTGTGTGTGTGTGACTGAGCGGGAGGGTCATGCTGGAAGTTTGCTCACCATTCCCTCAAAGCCAACTCTGTACAGGTTCTTGGCCCCATTGTCCCACAGTACGTAGGCAGCGCTGTGAGGGCTGGCTGCACTCCAGTCCTGGATCTCTGTCACCTGTGGAGGAGGAGAGATGAGATGAGAAAGACAGAAAAGGACACACTGAAAGCAGATTGTTAGAGTTTTAAATCAGAATTTCAGGACAGTTTTTTAGCGTGAAAAAGGTTTTGACTGGCTGTATGTGAAAATAAAAGGTTTTGGCACACTGAAAATATAATATTGACCAGAAGGGGATCGTTTTCTTAGTGGGAGGTTTCAGGCAGGTGTTTTTCATCTTAAAACCTCATAATGACACTTTATTGATCCCTGTAGAGAAATTATCTTTTCAAATTGAAGGTCAGAGGGAAGGTTGAACTACAGAACAGCAACCCTGGAGAAGTAAGTATTCAGTGTCTAGTTCAAAGACAAGGAGATGTCTGCTAACACAACAAGTTGAAGTTTGGCTCCTCTAGCTGAAGGGTCAAACATCTTCTACCAATTTGCTCTCTCAGGCTTAGAGTTTTAGTTTTATGTACCACTTTTAACATAGATTGTGCACATGACAGAAGAAAACAAAAGTTGTTGGCAAGCTGATGTAATAAATCCGTGTCTATATGTCTGTAGTAAAAAGTGTCTGTTTGTTTCGACTTCAAGGAAAATTGAATTCCCTAACTACTGAGAAATATTAGGAGTGGGACTCATCAAGAACAAATTTGATTAGGCTTTGATTCTTGGGGTTGCAATAAGATTTAATTTTTATTTTCCCTGCATTGCAATTTTACAGTCAATACTAAACCTTTCATTGTTTTACTTTATTTCACCAGTTGGGAATAGTTGTGAAATCTCAAAGAATGTTTTAATTAAACTTTTGCAACCATTGCTGTGTTTGTTTGCAAAGAAAAACAAGACACAAGACAAAGGCAAGTCTAGTTCAGCCACACCACAGACAGAGCCTGTGGGACACGTTTATCAGAGCAAGGAACTTTTGACACATGAGTTTCTATCCAAAAATGGTACTACAAGTTTCAGAAGAAGACTCTTCTTTCCTATTAAAAGGGGATTAGATGCTGTTGTTATTCTTGGTCAGCCAGAAAAGCATTTTCTCTTCATCGTCATGCCAATTTAATGGATATCTCCAATATATATTTGGACCATACTAACAGGTTTTTTTTTGCCACATCAGTTCCAGGCTCCCATTGTTTTTACAGAACTTGGAAACACTGCTGTAGGAAACGCTCTTCACAAAAGAAAACTGCTACCACTTTTAGAAGATACTTTAGAAAACACTGCTATCATCATAAAAAAACAGCAATGCACTAAAAGCTAAAGACAAGCAGTAATAGCTGCTCTCCTTACTCTCCTCAATCCTTTCATGGTGGGTTGGACCATTAATGTGGTAATAAATCCCTCAACTGGTGCACACACATTAAAAAAATTAAGAATCAGTGTGAGCCAGACATCTTTTGACTGCCTCACCCGCTGGTTCAGCATAAACAGGTGATATAAATCACCAAAAGCACAAAAAAACGAACACATCTGCCGCAACATTTTTACACAGGTTTTTCTAGTTGTAAAACAACAGGTTTGTACCTACATTAAGACTGATGCTTTACCCAAGTGAGAACCAGTTCACAGCTTTTGGCTAAAACATTTTGAAGGGCACCATAAGCCAAGGAAAATGATGCGTTATAGGCATAAATATGCAATGAGTTATGAATGGATTTCTGCAAAATCAATTAAAATTTTGAAGAAAAGGTCAAAGAAAATTTTCACATAAGACAATTCTCTCTCCAACACAAGCAGCGCAACGCTTTCATCACATTGAGAAAGTGTCAAGAGAAGAGCTGTATTGGAGCAAATGAATTCTTTAATTAAAAGCTGTGCCTTAAGTAAATACAGAAATCAAATCGTTAACTTATTTTCAGGCCCCTTACAGAGGTAATTGATTAATGGGCCTTAGGAGGTAATATTCATGCTAAACTAATGGAACATCTAAGCTGCAGGACCTGCAATAGCAGTTTTCTGGAGAGCATATTGCTTACAGCATCATAAAACAGTAATGAGATATGCCATTAAATAACACAGCAAAATGAAGTCTTAAATTGCCTGGAGGGACTCTTAAATTGAATACTCAGGGGTCTGGACCAGAGTCAAAATACAAGCACTTTACAGCACATTTACAGTATAAATCTAAACAGACTGTGCTAAACAAATGCAACCTCATCAGACATTATATTACTTTCTACTGATGTATTTAAGCCTGGAATAACCTGCAGCGAGGAAGTCTGTTTATAGCCTCAGTATAGATATATAGGAATCCGCTGAATGAAACCAAGGAATAAAAGGATTTTCAGTGACACATTCTACTAGTTCCTATTATCATTTCTATACAAATTTACTAACTACATTTTGATAATTTTGTACATTTTGTGAAAATACTTAAATAAATCAACCTCTTGTCAAACATGAGGATCCAACAAATCAGCCTATTTCCACTAAATTTGGATTATTGGCTATAGCTGCTGAAGTTTAACAACAGAGCTAATTTATTATTCTTCACTTAAGGAAATTATGCTGACTTTTTACTCTCAAATTTTTTTTTTTGTTTTTTTTCTAGCTACAGGTGGCTAACATCAATATATTATTGACACAGTGATATGAGACAAGATATTGATTTTGGTTATTGTAGTATGCATTGCAATGGATTGCAGATAAGGGATATTTTTAATTCAAAAATGTTAAAAGGCTGTAGAACAATGATATAGTTATCCTGATTATTTCAGGGCTGCAGTAACTGCAACTACAGCATAGTGCTGCACACCTAGCTAGGCACTATAGGACATAACTGTTTGTGTTCTCCTGTGCCTATAATGTGTCCATGCTACAAACATGTTGAGTCAGGCAGTGCCCTTCCTGTTTTCGTTGAGACAACAGCACATTTCAAATGAAATCATATCCTGGGATGCAAGTTTGTTTTTTCCTCCCTAAGATTGTTTAGGGCAAGGGATCCTTGATTTTCCCTTATATGCAACCCTGGTGGGTGGCACACATGTGGATGTGGTGGCCTCTGGCAGGCTCATCAAGTCTGCCTTACCTCCAGGGATTTATTATCCACTTTATTGTGCAGCTTTGAAATAAAAAAAGTTTCCCTGCATTTTTGGAACTATAACTTAGCAGTTATGTCCATTCAGCAAAAAATGGGGAGGTATCTGCACACTTAAACCTCACTTGTGAAAAAGGATTTATTGGAGACAATTCTACCTCTTCTTTTTTTTTTTAACCATCATGCACCTTTTTCTTTTACTTAATACAGCTTGATGCCTCTGCAGACAACACTGGGTGGCTGGAACCCAAACAAGCCCTCAGGTGAAAAATGCTTTTCACTATAATCGTAGTGCCAGATATTTCTTGCGAGCACTGGCCTAACTGGGTGACTGACTGGAGCTACTTGAGTCTGCACCTTGTTGGCCTCAGTGTTTGTACTCAGTCAGTCATTGTACAAATTTACAGGTCAAATCTGTTGGCTTGGGGAGCAAAGAAAAATAGGCAGAGTAGAGTGACAGGCTGCACTTTCCTGGCTGGTATCCTACCTTTCCTCTCCTTCCGTTGCCTCCATCTTGGTCTTCCCACTGCCAGTCCACTCCTCTCACCACCCGGCCACCAGTGAAGATCCCTCTGGCTGTGATTTTCTTTGACTTGCGACGAGACTCCAAAAGTACTCTGCGGATAAAAAAAGTTTCCAAACAGAAACAATTATTTTCATTTGGGCTAAGCTTTAATCACTCATGTGACACTGTCGGAGTATTCAACAGCATGTGTTTACAGGGGCTTTGTTTACATGGATTAATTCACAGTTTTTTCAATTACTAGCAAATATGCATTGCAGAGGGGATGCCAGTGCCTCCCTCCTGCTACCCCGTGTCCTTAACTGCCCTTCCCTGTGTGCCTACTGTTCTGAAGTCATGGTGTAAATTACTTTCAGCAAATGGGACATGGCTACAGATGAAAAATCTTACTGTGAGTGTTGGGCTTTAACAGCATGTAATCTGCTGTCTCAACCATGCAGTCCCTGACAATCATTATGACTGCCTCAGCATTGGACCACTGATGTTTGATGACAGCAAAACAAATCAAACCAGAGACATTTGTCAGAGTTGTGAGCAACACATCATTACTGACCTATCTTTTACATTCTTTGAAATCATAAAAGCACAATTTCACAGTGGTTGGAGCGTAGAGGTGAGCCTTCTAAGGTAGAAATGAATTGCGCCTTTTTGCTGCCTTCAGGAAGGTAATGTCTATGCAGTTAAAGTCAAGGAACTTGTTGTGTGTCGTTGAGTGGCAGGTGTCATGTCGTAACATTACGAATAACAATCATTTTTGTAATAGCACGCTTCATCCACACCCAATAATCATGGCACTGCAAATGCAAAGCCAGTGGTTAAGTAGTCAAGTGCAAATTTTTTACATTTTGATATCACTATAATGCTGTAAGCTGCAGTCTAAACAGCTAAGCTAAAAATCTAACCAATGAGAAAGTAATGATTAATAAAGCATCCACCTGAGCACTAACCATCAAACAACAATGTGAGCCTTGATGGTAGACGCGGCAGCTGGACAGTGTAGGTCTAACCAATGCAAACAGCTTGGGGCCTCTAACCACTCCCTCTTCGGCAGTTAGTGACAGAGTCTAATGTGGTGTAACAAAACACCCCACCACGCTGTCTGAGCAGTGTGATTTGGGGAGACCTCCAGCACCCATTGTGCATTATGCAATGTCTGTCTCGGGGGAAATGAAGTCGTACTCAGTTGAAAAGGCTGCCAGCTGTTGGGCCATGTGTTCATTTACTAAACTATGGTGTTTAGCTGAAATAGGCCTGAAATGGATAAAGCATCATCACAGTACTGACAGTCTATGCGATAACAAAATTGCACAAAAAAAGTGCATGTTGTGGAACTTAGCAAGCGTGCATACTCACCAACCAGAGTACCTTGAGCTACCTTAATCTCTATGTAGAGCATCTTTGAATAGAGTAAAGCTGCCTTCAACAATTTGACTTGATCTTGTCTGTACATGAATCAATTGGTAATAGTGTTTCCACTTTCTACACACACCACGCCTAAAACACTTCAAACCTTCGGTATTTTTGATGGTAGATACAAATCACATACACCTACTCTCATATGTTTAACACACACACAAACACATGTAGGATTAAATGTACTTTGCACAGATCCATTTTATTAGAATTAGATCATCACTGATCATGCCCTATTTTGAAGTTTGCCCAATTCTATTTTCAGATCAACTTGTAGTTAGTCAACTTTTGATAATGCTAGCTAATCTTGCTGACAATGTCAACACTTTCTGAGGAGGCTTTACAGTAAACCTACCACAGTCTTCTCAGCAAAACACCATAAAACTAAAATGGATTTATTTTGGAGGTACATGCAGGAAGTGCTGAGTTCATATAAACTGTGGTTTTACACATCAACATGAGCTTCCAGCAGCAATTAAAGAGCAAAAGAGAAAACAATGGGGCTCCCGCTGTGATAATGCCATTTGAGTAGATGGCAGAATGACTGCAGGCATATAGTGATAAATATAGCAATATTAAGCACAGTGGATTGCTGTAGCACTCCGCTGTAACTGTATGAAATGAAAACACTGGGCTGTACATGTCTAGTGTTATTCTTTGTTGTTATTATTATTATTATTATTAAATGATTTGTATCTTCTTGGACAATTATTACATACTTATAAGTCCTTTGTATTCAGGAAGCTGTCTTGAATAGTAATGTAGTGAAACATTTTTATTATCTTTGTTCATCATATGCAATTGTTTTCTGCAAAGTCAAGGAACAAAATTCTGCAAACCAGACTTTTCAATCAACCTGCATGTTATGTTTCATGAGCATGTAGCTTTCTGAAGACATAAATACAAAAACTAAAAAAACCCTGGAAATCTGCTCAAATAAATTCTATAAATGAGAAGCACTGCATTAATAGTATTTTTACTGACTGGATCTTAAAACGAGGCTGAGTTGTTGCCAGGCAACTGAGGGCTGGGAGCATGGAGATTCTGTTTGCACAAAAGACTTCTCAAATGTCACACACACATAAAACAACATAAAGCCAAACTAAGGTAGTAAAAGGGTAGACCAACCAATCACAATGAAGTGCAGGGATTACCTGGCTACCTTGTGTCTATTTTAACATTTGTGGGTCTGAGGTGAGGCACAATAAGCGTAAACGTTCCTTGTTAACTAACCTCTCACTGCCTGGGGTGGTGATCCTGTAGAACCGGTGTCTCAGGTGATGCTTGTCTCCATGGTAACAGGTTGTGCAGAGGTCGTAATTGGTGCACTCAGCACATTTCCAGCGAATACCAATGATGGGCTGTTGACGGCAGGTGTCACACATGGTTCCATCATGCTTGATGCCTATGGGAGGGCAGTATTACACAATAAATTGAGGTTGTATTGCATGTTAGCATGTGTATATTGCACATCAGTAATATCAGTGGAATAACCTTTCGACATTTTGCTATCAAAAATATGTAACCTTCTGTGCAGCAAATTTCTTTTTTTACACGTATTCTATAAGCAATCTGAACTACGTGCATTTGACATAGTCTGCCATAATTGTGTACACTATGAAACTTGTCTCCATATCTATTAGGAAGGCTATATTCATTCTCACAAAATCCTACACCTGTTAATGTAAGAACAGCTAGAATAATTTTGGCTTTAAGGCCTCTAATCACTCTCAGTTGATACTTAATACCGAGTTCAGAATCACGAAAAGAACTACAGAAAACTGAACTGCTCCTCATCCCATGACTGCATCATCAGGTGGAGATATAAAGAACTTAATGGAGCCTGTCAATAATGGGACATGTGCTGAAAGTGCAACTGTATTGGCATGTAAAGCTATAACAAGTACAGAGAGATAAAGCTACACAACGGTGAAGTGGTCCTTATACATTTATGTCTATGCTTGCTCACACACACAGCGTACATCCTACTGACATATTTTATATAATGAGCAAGAAAAATGTTTTTCATCTCAATGTAATTTGGAGTCTCAAGCTATGTTGACATATTCTTGACTCTGAACATGCATATCTTGTATATCTCCTACATCTTCTTTGCATATCTTGTACACAGAACTGTCTGTGACATCTATCTGTTCAGACAGGATGTATTTAAATAGTCATCCTGAGTTTATACAAATCAGAGTAACGTTAGTCAAGCACATATCTGCTTCAACACACAGAATATACTAAACTAATTTACTGCTTCCGAATTTTTTTACACTGAAAGTTCCCTCAACAAACTAACTATTTTAAGAGATTTTGCGTTGCTAATGTTACAGTTTTTTAATCTTTTAATTACAACATCAGCTAATTATCGCTGTCTGGTTGTCTAATCAATTTCATTCCTGCACCTATCAAAGCCCCCAAATAAAGGCCAACAAAGGGACAAATACCTTGCATGTTGTGCATGACTCTGTTGCATGAAAAGACTCTTGTCTTGAATTAGTATGAAAGTGCTGGCAAACAAAATGAACTGATGTAAAGTTACCTGTTGGAGCACTGTCCAATATCCTCACGTCGTAAGCTCCAGAACAACGGTAGTTAGCAGCCGTCCCATTATCCCAGACAACAACAACCTCCTCTGGACTTTCAAAACTCCTGACGGTGCCAACATGTCCCTCTCCACCATCCTGCTTCCCCCACTTCCAGTCAGGTCCGCGGACCACTCTGGCTCCAACTCCTTCCATCATCGCTCGGTTATTCCTGCCGGTAGTCATTTCCGAATCGATCTCGCAATGCCACAGAAAATCTTACAAGTTAGCAAGCTAACAGTCTTTGCTAGCCAACTATCGGTGCGCTGGTGGACAGTTTCCAAATGCAAGTGCAAGCAAGTCTTAACAGGAAAGAGGCTAGAACAATCCACAAAGCTAGCCTGCTAGCTAAGTAGCTAAGTTAGCCACCTAAGGAGGCTGTTGGACCCTCTTCAGAATCAGATCAGAATTAGAATCAGAATCAGAAATACTTTATTGATCCCCGGGGGGAAATTGTACAATACAATCTTACAAAAACTATTCCCACAAGCTAACGTTAACTACAAGCTAGTGCCTCCACAGTGTTCCCTCTGAGAATAAGACACTAATTACCCTAAAAGCACATTAAGTAGCCACATAACTAGCTTTGCCAGATCCCAGTACTCAGCAAGCTGGCTGTCCCTCTCCTCCACCCCACACACAAGAATGCCACCTCTTCAACTTAACAAGCTAGCGAGCCGAGTTGCTAGCTATCGCAATGCTAACAAGATGAACCTCTACTGGCTAGCAAGTCCTTTTCGTTGAGGTAAATGTAGTCCTTTAGGTGGTTGCTTATCCTTATTGTTGTTGTCTGTGGTGCTGAAAATCCACCCAAGATGCTCCCTTTGTCAGCCAGAGATGGTTCCCTGGAGTCAACTCAGAATAAATGCGTCGCCATTATTGTCAATCATCGTTCAGACCTCAGACGAGCAACAACTAGCTACGGAGGTAAACGACAAAGCCCGAAGACTCGAGGCTTGGAAAACAAGCTCGAGTCCGGCTCACGGCGCGCGTGCGCAATGGCACTGTTCAAGACCATACCCAGTTTAGTATACGGATGAAAAACATAATCTCAGTATTTTAAGCCTTTTAATGATTAAGATACAGGAATATATTTGTGAATTTTCTATTAAATGCTTTTGCCAAGGGATTTTCCATTTTCCATTTTGACATTGTGAAACAAAAGATTAATTAAATAATTAATTGTAAAAAATGATTTGTGGGAACATACAGTATATAAACCAACATTGATTAACTAATTAATAAAAAAAATACCTTATACATAAGAATTAATTTACTCGTGCATATTAAAGAATCCACACATACATGGATTTATAGTGGTGTCATTACAGCTGACTGAGCTGATGGCAGCTGACATTCATTCCTATACTCTTCATTAAATGAGATCCAACCCACAGAGAAGAAATAGCACCACCATGAATGTGTCAAATGCCACCACCTGGTATTAGTAAATGGATTTTTTTTTCTTATTGAAAGACAGTGTAATGAATTGTACTGAATATAGTTATTGATTGGCACATTGTATGATCATTTTATCCATTTTTCTAAAGTATTATCTCTAAGTATTTATTAATAGATCATAATGAACACTAAATTGCAGTCTGACATTGTTCCAGTGGCTCACCCAAACTCCATACAAAAATACAGATACAATACAGAAGCATCACTCAGTTAAGATTATTAAGTCCATTAACAAATACTACAGGGATGTTGTCATGATTTGAAGCAAGTCAGCAACTCAGAATCAGAATCAGAAATACTTAATTTTTTTTGAGGTGGTAGACTAAGCAACTTGTATTTATTTGTAACCAGTATCAACCTAAGATGTGCAAAAGTATATTAATCTTTACCTCACAAATAAATCCAAATATTAACTTCATTTAAATGTTTTTCAAGTCATATCAGACCTGTCAGATACTGCACGTGTTGTAATCTGATAACACCAAGACAAGTTTAAGATTTTATTTTTGAAGCATACTATAGGGTCCCGGGGCAAAAATGTTCTGCGGGACCATTTTAACCCCCTGTTTTTCCCACTTTCTGTGCATTGTGTAAGTATTAAGCAGGCATTTACCTAGTAAAATGCACAATGTAAGCGCAATATAAACTGAAATAAAAAAAGATAGATTTCAACTTTGGACCCCTCACTTCAAGATGGGGCCCCAAGATTAGGTAATAATGCAGGGGTTGCCTCAAGGCCCCGTATCATTTCAGTTTATAATGTGCTTTAGTGGTGCATACAGTGTTAACAAACACATTTTCAGTTAATTATATTACTACAAACTAATTGCCTCAAGCCCCTCCCTTGGGTCTGTAGCCCCTGGGGCAGTTACCATGCTTTCCCTGGTTGGTAATCCAGTTTTACTGCAGTAAGTCCATGATCATTTTTTTCAGCTGATGGTGTTCAACGATGCTCATACTGTCTTTGCAAATACCTGTTTAATTGACTTTTGGCGGAGTGATATATCCCAGTGAATGCACTGACGGGAGGACTTGCAGGCTCATGCTGAATCTCCAGCTCCGCATGGTGCACATCACCTCTGTTGACTGCAGGGGGCGCCTGTCTGACTGTTAGCGGCTCCATTGAAAGCTGGTCAAAGAGCGCCACCACTCGCTGATACACATACACATATAAATCTCCCCACATCAGGTCCCCTTGACTGTCTCCTTCACAGCGGGCTCGCAAGGCAGACACAGCTGACTTTCAACCGAGCTGGCCGCGCTGTCCTTACGGTACGGGTGAAAACAGGGACCTTGCAATGATCTCGCTGGACTTAAATTTCAACATTTTGACAAGGGACCTGTCACATTATCTGGAAAATCAAGTGAAAGTTGGGCTGTTCGGTTCGGGTGTAGGACTGTCTCTGGTGCTGGGCTTTAGCGCAGCGTACACCTGCTACTATCTGCTCTCAGTAGCGAAGGTAAGAACCGTTAACGTATGGTTTACCGGCTGCTTTTGAAGGGACTGTTTTTGCCGTATAGCTTGTAAGTTCAATTAAAACCGGGCGCGTGTGCTTTACATGGAGGAGCATCATCTCTGCCACGCGAGTGATGACGCTCGACCGGTGCATTTGCTGATGGAGGTTTCGATTAGGTCGCATCTGTCCATCGGTGGGCTAACGTTAACACGTCTGCTGCACATGTGGGCTGTATCTCAGGCAACAAGACACACGTTTTAATCAGCATATTTACCCGAAATTAATATAATCTACGTCCATGTGTTATGTAACTGCATTAAATCAACACTTAGCTAGACAGTTACAGTTAGATGTCGGCGTTGACTAAGCTAGGCTAACATCACTGTGTGTTAGCTTGAAACGCCGGTAGAAGGTTTTATGTAATGCATGCAAAGAGACTCGCAGTGTTGATTTTATATAATATTAAAACACCGTCATGTATGATTTCAGCATTAAATTATGAATAGAACAAAAATATAGTTCACGTTAAAACACTAATCTGTTTGAATTGAATTACAATATAATGAAGTGGATTGAAAGAGGCTGATAATAATGCATCAAATCCATATTGTTGAATTTACAAACCACCATGCCATAACGGGTAGGGCGATTCACTTTCTTTATGCAGGGCTAATGCATGCCGAATGTTTATTATCAGTATGTTGAAGTGTAATAAAGATCGTAAGTGCAGGGTCATGCAGATGTGTTCATCTCATACACGTTGCATGTTATTGTCAGTAGGCTTTGGTGGTTCACAGTAACAGCCTGGCTTTTTATTGCCTTACAGTTGGATGCTGAATCATGCATTACAACTAAAGTCACCTCTATTTTATGTGTTATTTTGTGTTTTTTAATGTTTTGAGATCCTTGTCAGAAGATTTGAAGTAAAGTTTAGAGACATTAATGCAACAAGTTTTGCAAAAAAAAAACATGGCTTAAAGCTAAAATATGTTTTATTTCAGTGATGGATCTGCTGTCATATTAAATAACGTCACATTAATTAATCCCTGAGGGGGGAAAAAATGATCTACTTTTTTGACTCAAACCCATCCCGCACTTGATTCACTTGTGTTTTGTAGAAGCCACAGCTCATCTCAGGGGGTAAGAAGTTCTACCAGTTTCTGAGGGAGCAATGTCCGGTAGTGTCAGAGACCTACTACCCCACCTTTTGGTGCTGGGAGAGCCGCATCCAGACTCTACTGAGACCCTTTGTCACAGCCAAACCTGGGGTCGTCTACAGAAAGTAAGTCCTCACCATGACTGACATACTAGTTATCCATCACACAAGTTGTTGTTTTTTTCCCCCCGAAACTGAGACTTGACCAAACTCCTTGCAAGCTGACACGCTTCACCTGGTTTAAATGTGCATTTGAACTAATAAAGCAGTTAAAGTCAAAGAGGTCATGTCCGATAAGAGATAAGTGTGAAGCATGCAGGCTAGAAAGTTCACCTTTGACATAGTCACAGTAAATGTACATTTAATATGACAGCTTTCTTGTTCTGGCTTTCTAGAGTGATTAAATGCCACTGCAGAATTTTCCATGTCTGCAGTGAAAAGCTTTATTATGACACTGCAACAAAACTAGTTTGGTCAGCTTGGTAAGAAACTGCCTCTATTTCTTGATTTCTTTCTTACCAGTTTCACAACTGGAAACAAATCCCAGTCTTGTTCTTAGCCAGGATTCAAAAGCTCAGAGGAGAAAGACGTCTTTTGTGCCAGGAGGCTGGCTTGGGCCGCACGGCCTACTCCTTGATAATGTACATTCTGTTGAGGATTAATTGGCACGGCATTCCTTGCCCCCTGCGTACATAAAGGAGATTGAAATTAATTAAGAGAGACTTATTTTTCATTATTACTACTCATTACTTATTTGTTCATATCACATTCTCACGTATTGTAGTTTATTTCATGTTTTCCGACATTCCCTAATTTCCATGGCCGTGCTGTTTGGCTCAGTGTACGTGTGTGTATACAGTATAAATCGTACGTGTATTATGTGATGGTGCGTTATTTGTCAGCCAGGCTTTCTTCTTCCTTAATATAAAAACTTAACCTTAACCAACCACAACATAACAATTCAAATTGATTAATTTAAATTGGTGTATTTCAGTTTAATCATAAGTTGACACATTTGATTGTTGATGTAGTTGTTGTTGTTGTTTTTGTGGCAGTTTTTAATTCTTCAGTCTCATCATTTGTCTGTCCCAAGGATGCTCATTCTGCCTCTGCTTTTGACGGGCGCCTGTATTCATCCTTGTCCAACTGTTTATCAAACATGGCAAGACTGATGGTCACATTCACTGAAGCTATTATCATATTTCCTCCGGGGACAACAGGACGTCTCCCCATAATGAAGTTACCCAAGGTTGACCCAAGGACAGATGCCGTGAAAACTGTCCTATTTGTCTGCGTGAAATTCCACTCATGTCCGAGCAGATGATTAGCACCATGTCCCCTCCCACTTTGCGCGCTGGTCACTCTGGATTGGCCTTCACCGACTTTAAAGTCTAGCCTCAGGTGCATATTTCATGGGGGTTCTGTAATTTCATGCTGATGTCTTTACCACTGGCCGGCCAAGTTGGCTCACTGGCTGCAGTGTGTGTGTGCAATGCAGGTTTTAAGATGCACTCGCACTGAGACTGAATTACCTCATCTGCTAGGCTAGTGTTGTATAGCCCAGAAATTGATTGATCATAAGAACCCACTGGTGCAATGCCCTCCTCCTTATCTTAACTTGCTGCGTGTTGCAAAGTGCACTTACAAGATGATCACAAGGGAAATGAGGCAGCTGTCAGTGAGCGTTCTACTCAATTCCCCTTTAGTAGTGCTTGTGATGGATACAGTGAAGTAATAACTATACCTGGAGAAAGTATTAATTGTGTGGAGAATGGAAGCAGAGCTTTTTAATGACCATTAAGTGAGCTGATGTGCATTTAAACACTAATATAATATTAATTTTAATACTTTTTCTTACCTATATTGTCCCGTGTGTGTGCTTGCATGTGTTTGAATGAGACAAATAAACAGATACATAGAGATACAGATAATGTTCAGAAAGATCCTTGTTGCTGAGTTGCGTGTCCCCGTCTCATCAGTGAGCTTATTAAGGCAGCAGATGGAGGACAGATCTCTTTGGATTGGTTTGACAACGACGACAGCTCCTCTCATCCCGACCCTGCCACCAGGCCCACAGTCCTCCTTCTCCCCGGTCTGACCGGCACCAGCAGAGAGTCCTACATCCTGCACATGGTCCAACAGAGCCGGGATCTGGGCTATAGGTGGGTGGTCTTGGCCGGAGACCCTGGCTGAAGTCCAGCGCTGAGCAGACATTCAGGGCACTAAATCACACAACTAACACTCTCTGTGACTTATGCTAATTTGGCATTCTTCTAGCATACAGATCTTTTGTCCAAGTCAGAATACCTCAGCAGTCATAGCAATATTGGTTAAACCCGACACCCACTTTCGTAGCAATTTTGTAACTTTTATATAAAGGGTGCAAGAGTGACAGGGGCTTCGGGTTATTTCAGGTGAAGTGCACAAATAAAGTGGGCAGCGAAGCTTTGTGTCAAGAGCTGCTTTTGTAAATAGCCAAACGTAGCACAAGCTTGAAGAGTTGCAGAGGGAGGCAGTCCCCCCCCCCTTCTCCCTCTCCAGTAGGCCCTTTCTCTGTGTTCCCTGCACTCATTCTTTCACCCAGATTTGGGAAGGCATGGGAAGAGAGCCGGCAAACTCAGCATCTTCCACCCCTCACCCCTGTCTGTGTAGCTTAATGAATTACAGCTTATCCCGGTACAAGCTTTGCAGCTTAGCCCAGACCAGCTTCCGAGTCTATGCTGCAAAGTGTGTTTAAGCACACAACCCCCCCCCCAACCACCACCCCACCGCTGCCCCCCCTAGCCCCACCCTGCTGCTGAGCTACACTGATAGAAACAGCAGGTCTGACTCTACCAGATAATAGATGACTGGCGAGAGTGGGGCGAGGATGGATGCTGATGCCTTTGCTCTACAGTACAAACAGAATGCTCTTCACACAGCTGTGCCTCTCTGCACACCTCATCATATTCCCAGTTCAATTTCTTTTAAAGTAAGGAACATTGGTCTAAAGGAATTTGGGGCACCGTATTCCTTTGAACATGGAAAACAAAAAAAAGCCTAAGCCAACTAGAGGTTTTAAATGTTGTTCGTCCTTGTACACATGGTTTAAAAACTTTGGCCTGCAATTAACAAATATTTTCATCATCGATTTGAGTAATCTTTTTGTCTATCAAATGACAGAAAATTGTGATTTATTCCCAATTTCCCCATGGTGACATCTTGTCTTGTTTTGTCCAACAAACACTCAAAAACACAAAGATATTCAGTTTATAATCCCAGAACACTACGAAAACCAGAAATGAAACTAGTACATTTTTGACAGTTTTGCTTGAAAAGTTCCTTAAATTATTAATCGATTCTTCTTGAACTTGTTTCAGTTACAATCAATAGATGAAGTGATTAAAGGAATCATCCAGGCGACAATAATCATTTATGAGAGTGTATGTTTTGTGTATTTCAGATGCGTGGTATTCAACAACAGAGGGGTTTCTGGGGAAACACTGCTGGTAAGAATCTTAATCGTGTCGTGGTTTTCATTCTTGCTCTCATTCTGTTATTTCATCTGTCTGTCTTGTATTCAGAAAGACAGACAAGTATACAGGATAACTGTATACAGACAGATGGTTTTTCCCAGTGGAATTGTCCTTTTCACTGCTTCAGCCAGCGCAGTGCATGTCTGGTCCACACGTGTCACAGAGCCCACAGGGAGCTAAGTGGACGCTGCACAGACAATGTTGTTGCACAGCAGGGATTAAGTTGCAGGCAGATACTGTATTTTAATGCCGATCCACAGAAATATGACCTCGCTGAGCACGTGCTGTTCTGACACCTGGCTTAATCTGTCCTCTTACACCCGGGTATATTTAGCCAACAAAATGGGCCCGAGCTCTGATAGCGCATAGCATGCCCACTGTGTTTTATGTCTCCCCCTCTCTGTACGTCTCCGCTTTGGAACAGAGGCACATTTATTTATGGACGACTGTATCACCCTGATCTAATCATACCATCACGACCATCACATACAGAGATCTCATCCAAAGCACAAATGGTGTTTCATTACAGGCAGGGATTTCCCACAATCAGTCTAATGTTCCTCTTAGTGGGTGTAAATCTGAATCAGTGGCTGATCTGTGTCCTGCTGTTGTCTTTGTCGCATTGTGTCTCAGCTGCAAATTAAAAAAGGTTAAAAGTGACACTAAAGCAAAAGTGTCTAGTGTCACTCAGTTTGATTTAAACATGTATTCTAGGTCATATCCAGAATTTAGTTGGCTCAGCTGTCCTCAGATTTAAAACAAAAAACAAAAGTTTAAACTCTGTAACCTTGGCACTGTGTCAAGTGGCGGTAAGGACAGAATTGTCTCCCTCACTTCAGTTGGGAATTGTGCTATATTCGATGCAAATTATTTAGCATTTGTACGCTTCTGTGAGTGTTTTCTCTGTGTCCAGTTACTGTGAATATCGTCCATTGTTTAAATAGGCCAGCACTTAAGAATGACCCACTGTGTGAAAGATGCCCCCTGCCTCAAAGACTGTCCTGAGTGCTAGTGCCCTATTTGTAGACCTCGTAAAAAGCCTATTACATTACACTTTCCTGTGGAGTATTTTCCCTAACTATTGGAATTTTCTTTTTCTTTTAAACATCTTTATATGTTTTCATTCAATTTGCAAGTTTTTGCTGTTTCACCGCAAAGTCCAAAACTTGTGCAGGCCTATTAGAGGAACCATGAGAGAGCAGAAAGACAGGAATTTACTTTGCCCGAGTTTCTGCTTGAATCTTAATGAAGGGCCTTGAAGAGCTGACAGCATCCTGAGAAATTGGCTCCTACGAGTTAGAGCTGGTTTGTTTTACAATGTTAAGTGTTCTGCCTGACAAACTGTTTTCGAGTTGAAAGGGGAGAAGAGAAAGATTTCCCCCATTCTTGGCCTGCAAATGAACAATGTCCTTTATAGACAGTAGGCTACAGAGTTAAAAATAAACCTTCTGTTCACACCATTACACATTTATAGAGTGGGCACTCACTTCTGCAGTCCAGTGGATGGCTGGAGAGATGCTTCACACCTGTGACACGGCAAAATGCAACAACGCAGCATAGTCATAAGAACGGGTTGCCTTTCAAAGTCGAGATGAAATGAAAAATGCCTTTTAAACCTTTTAGATTACGTCTCCGTCATATACAAAAAATCAATTTCTTTGTAATTTTCAAAATCCAATCATATTTTCTTGCTGTAAAACAAAATAGTGTGCTACGGTAAGCTTGAACCAACCAATTTCAACCAATAATATTATGACATCCACCCATCAATAAACTATTAGCGGCACAGAGCTAAGATTCATTAGTTAACTAGCTAGTAACAGCGTGGTACGTCTGCATGTCTTTGGGTGATCAACTCAAACCCAGAGAAAGTGGTTATACACTGTAGGTGTAATATCTTTGTACAAAAGTTGAGTTTAGCTAATATCTGACAAGAGGAACAATTGCCTACATTTTGAAAGTAGTCCTAATTTACTTTTGTCCAGGCATGAATTTTAGTTTCAAATCAAAATAATTCACATTTTTCACGTTGAGTCCTCATAATTTTAACAGAAAGAGAGGGACAGAAAGTGACTGAATTGTCTTCCTGTCTTTCCCAGACCCCGAGGACCTACTGTGCAGCCAATACAGAAGATCTGGAGATGGTTATTGAGCACATCCAGAGGACTAATGAAGCTGCTCCAATCATGGCTGCTGGAGTATCAATGGGCGGGTAATAAAGCCACTCGCTACCAGATGACTAGACGTTTCAGTACTGATGACAACAAATCTCAGAATATGACTTAACGCTTCACAAGACAACTTGACACATTTGTTGGTGACTCAGTGGAAACTAAACTTGCAACTAAAAAAACTGTAATACCCAGAAATCACCTGACACAGCATAATCCGACATGAGTACACTCACGTTTACTAATTCAGCTGGTCTGTGATTGGTTTATTCCAAATGTTACCAGATGGACAAGAAAGACAAAAGATGTCATGCTAGTAAGTCAAACTTTCTGTCTGTGCAGCGGACAGTTTGTGTTTTGCTTTAAATATTCAACTCTCACAATTCTTATGGGTTTATAGAATAGAATACCTGATATTAGATTTTCTTAAAAATCATCTAGACTCCCTCGGTCCCACTCAGTTTCTACCTTGGTCACAATTCCTAAAGAAAAAACAAATCTAAGGGATCCGTATCAAGATTGTTGTTTAAATATCGGTATTGGCCTCAGAAATCAGTCGGGCTACAGTCAGTGCTTTAATATGGTCCCAGTCGTTCAGTGCTACATGCCAAAGAAGGTGTTTTTTACTCCACAGCACTAATCCCATGAAGTGAAGGATTGGTCAGAAATGGAACATGTTCCAATCCCTGTTTTCCCCCCATCTGTCCCTTCCTCTCGCCCTCTCTCCATATTCAGGATGATGCTGGCCAACTACTTGGGGCGCAAGGGCCGGGAAACCTGTCTGAAAGGGGTCGTAGTCTTCTCAGCAGGCTGGGATGTATTTGAGTGCACCGCTTCACTGGAAAAACCCCTGGACCGTTTCCTCTTCAACTCCTACCTCACCAGCTGCCTACAAGCCTCTGTGCACAGGTCAGCCGGGGCCGGAGCGGGATTAACACAGACACTAACTCACTGCTTGTGCTAGCGGATAAATTTATGGGTTTTACGTATTTATTTCTTATATGTTGATCAAAGGTTTGCTTTTTACAGTTCCAGGCAAAAATACCTGACTGCTTCTGTATTTTGTATTTGTTAGCTGATGAACAAAGCATATTAAAAAAACCTGGTATTTTGCAATTATAGTACCCACAGTATATTCCAATCTGTGTATTAATAGACTGTATATACAGTAATACTTTTGCACTACTGCTTTGAAAGTTGAGCTTAACTGTTGTTTCATAATGTTGTTACAACCTTGTCAGCATTTTTGAGGGACATTTTCAGATGCAAATCATTTCACCTAACAGCAGTCGGTGACAGTTTTATTTTTAATCTCCCCTGCAGACACAGACCAGTGCTTGAAAAGTGTTACGACATCGATCATGTCATGAAGGTCGGGATTATTTTCAGTGACACTTGCAGCGCCATAAATGCTAATCTAATTAAATGAAAGTAGCCAATGTTTAATCAATTTACCCTGTCCCTACAGGCAAAGACCATTCGAGAGTTTGACGAGAGGTTCACCTCCATAATGTTTGGCTATCCTACCAATGATGACTACTACCACGATGCCAGTCCTGTCCACAGACTGAAATCTGTGCAGGTGCCAATGCTGTGTCTGAACGCTGCTGATGATGTCTTCTCCCCGTCTCATGGTGAGTCCTCACAAGATTTTCTGTATAATTTGACTTCACCATTCTAATTTTTAAGAATTATCATGAAAGGAATACATGGGGAAGACTGGTTTTATATGGTAGCTCTACTGGCGCAGCTAATATGAGACTAATAAGACTGAGAATCTAGACCACAGAGAAGAAAACTGGACCTGAATCCTTTGTTTCCTTTGCAGCCATTCCAGTGGAGGCAGTGAAGCAGAATCCAAACCTGGCCCTGCTCATCACCTGTCACGGTGGCCACATTGGTTTCCTCGAGGGCCTGTGGCCTCGACAGAGCACCTACATGGACCGAGTCTTCAAGCAGTTTGCTAAGGCGGTCATCGAACAAGGCAGTCGACTCACAGACCTGTCCTGATAAGAGAACTTAACAAAGTGCTCCTCTAGTTTTACTTCCTTACTTCCTCTCTCTTATTCAGTTTTTTCTTTCCTTCCTTCATTCCTTTTCTTTCATTTTTTCCATCCATCTTTCCTTGTCGCATTCTATCCTTTATTCCTTCCATTTCTATTCCATTCTTGTTTTTTCCTACCTTTCTTCCTTGTCCTTTCCTTTGTCCTTTTTCCCCTCTTTCATCCTTGCCCTTCATCCCTCCTTATTGCATTCCATACATCCATTATTCCTTCCCCCTCTACCTAATCCTATTCTGCCTATTTCCTTCCCTCCATTGACTCCCTTTTATTTTTGCCCTCCATCCTTTTTCCGTCCCATTCTTCCTCTTGCCACAAGCAAAAAAAACATTCTTTCTCATTTGAAAGGCACATCTTATTGAATGCAGTGTTTGTGTTGCATTCAACATTCATTTATTTATTCCACACAGTTAACAAGTCATTGTATGTAATCATACTCTCAATAGTATGCTTATTAAAAAAACAAGCATAGCTGTTCATATCACTGTTGAAAAGCTGAATCCGTGCCCATCTTGTTTAGTTGCATTAGCTAGCTAAAATATAATGCGATTACCTTGTGCAATTATTTTCTTTTGAAGTTAACACAAGTACTGTACATGAAACTCCAATCATCTTTGTTCATGAAGCGTCCTTTAGTATCAGTAGGATTTTAGCCCTCAGGGATTGTCTTTATTTACTCATACTTCTTTCCTTCCTGTGTAATTTTGTTTTGTCAGTCATTCTCCTTTAGTTTGTGTTTTCCTTGTTTAAAGGTAGATGTTATTTATCAGTTGACATATTTCTTTTCTTTAAAGTGTCAGATCAATATTATGGGAAATGTGTTTATTTGGTATCTTGTGGCGAGTTAGATGAGAAGATTATTCAACTTTTATGTCTGTTCATTAAATATGACACTACAGCCAGGCGCTTGCTAGCTTACCTTAGCTTAGCATATAGTCTGGAAGCAGGGAAACAGCTAGCTTGGCTCTGTCAAAAAGTAAAACAGAATCAGTTTACTAGTGCTAGTTGGTGGATTTTGTTACCTTTGAACAGAACCAAGCTAGCTGTTTGCCACTGCTTCCAGCATTCATGCTAAGCTAAGCTAAGCAGCTGCTGCATATTTAATGCACAGAGGTGATGGTGTCAATCTTCTCATGAAAGCAAACAGCGTATTTCCCAAAGTATCGAACTCTTCCTTCCTATAACCTTCTGCATGCACTTTTACTTTCACACATTCTACCTTTATGCACACCAAATAGTTCTACAAATGTATAATATGAAGAATAATTCATTAATGACAAGGAATGTGAAATTGCACTATTTTAGTTGTTACTATCATGCCTCTAATTCCTTAATGCAAAGCACTTCATCTCATTCGATATATGAAAGTATATCCCAAAGGCCCAACAGAGCAGTATATGAATTCCATGAGGTTTTCTTTGTGAAAATGTTGGTGGTTATTAATGTAAGTAAGTCTGAGGGTGCTAGATACAGATGACGTGAATGAAGTAATGCACATAGGAAGACAGGGGGTGTACATACTGGCCGGATGTTGCTTTACAAGATGCATAGTATTGTTAATGGAACCTGGTTGTGGTTTTTTGTTTTCGTTTCGCCAACAATGATCAAGGGGCTGGCCACCGCGTATGAGTTGGCATCGATGAAACGAGCAGATCTGACTGGAGGCCAGGCTTTTGGTAATGCACTGCATGAGGGATTTTGACTTCCTGTTCCTGTGGAATTTTGGTGTCTCTTTGTTCTGCCAAGTGTCCATTGAGTAGCATGTGTCTCATCAGCGTCATCATGTCCTGAACCTTAACATCACTTCGTAATCTGTAGCACAAAGGACATGTTTATTTTTTTCATAGGATGCTGCATTTCATTTTGTACACTACATAAAAAGAAGAAAAAAACACATTAACATGTGCAGCAATAAGATTTTAAATTAAAAAAATTGTCTCTATAGTATAAGTACCAGTATATGCACATTATCAACATGAGTGTAATATGCTGTATTTAATAAATTATTAAACAGAGTCTAGGTGAAGTTGTGTGCTGTCTCTAGTGCTTCAGCTTGTAATTCGTTTTCTCAGCAGAGTATATTGGATTGCTTGACTGACCATGTACTGCAGGTTAGAATAATTGACTGCAATTGCCTTTTGTCAGCAGTTCGCTGTCTTTCTTTCATTGCCTGCCTTTAACAATGGGGGTTTTTACACCTGTGGCTAAATACTGATAATACCCAGACTGCTGGGTCAGAAGCTCATCAGTCACGTGAGGTGTCAATCTCTCACAGGAGACTTCAAACCTTGGACACAGACTCGCCCCCTGAAGTCAAGACATTTGACAGTCTACCACTGGAGCAGGTTTGCTGCATGGCCAGTGTGTCACTGCAGGGTCATGCTCCCTCTCCTCTCACATCACAGTATTGGGTTTTTGGTCCCTGGAATTGACTCACTCCACACTCACGGGCTTAGCTGCTGATAGGATATGCATTGCTGCAGTAGTGGATTTGATCCACCAAAGGCCAAACTGTAATCCCCCGGCACTCCACTTACCTTCACCCCAAACCCCCCCCTCCCCCCAATAAGCCAACAGACAGATGAGCTTTGGTTTTAGCTAGATGGTTTATGAAAGCATGAGAGTAATTAGAGTAGACTGCCAAGAGGGATGAGTAATTTACTGTTGGTTACCGTCTATGAAAATTGATATTATGTGGCAGGAATCCCTCGATTATAAATGTTGATATCTCTGCTCATGTGAGAATGTACGCTGCATAATTATATATTTACAGATTAATAAACAAGCAATGTTCCTAATGTTAAGATGGAATAAAGGATATTTCACAGTAGTATGGCGCAGTGATACTTTTAATCATGTCAGAGTTTGAAAGCAGTTTAATATTAACTACTGCATTGCCTGAGGACTTGTGAAAGAAATATGTCAGAGGGAATTATCAAGAGGCATCTTCACTTTTTCCTTCAAAGGATTTGCTGAAATATCAGCTTAAATAACAAATTAAACAATGAAATCCATCTAGGAAACTGCACCACATGTAAAATTACAGCACAATGGAGAGAAGCCAAAGAAAACCAATCTGAAGATATTGTGTGGCAGCAGTTGTAAAACAGTCGATTAGCCTTTACCCTCTTTTTAAGCATTGGAATCCCCCAGTTTGTCAGAAATTAGTCACTGTGGGACATCTAAAATCTTTAGAGGCAAAATCTCTCTTGGCCTTCGTGCACAACATCTTTCTGCTTTCTAAAAGAGCAGTTATGAGGTGCAAGAATCAGCATGCCCGCCACTCTGTCTTGCCCTCTCTTCCTTATCCTATCCTGACTGCAGCTGGCTGAAAATAGCCTTGTGTTATATCACACAGGGGTTGTAGGTTGATGGAAAGTGTGCTCTAATATTACCTCGCAGGAGCTGAAATAGTACTGTCCCTGGACCAGCAATGCCCCTGTGCCCTTACAGTGAAGCCAGAGAAGATCTTATAGCACCCATTAAGAAGCCATGTCTGCTCCTGATAATGAGGGGGTCATTGTGCGTACTCACGGCATGGCCGCAGAGGTGTTGAGGTGAGACAAATATCAGGAAAGCAAGCAGAACAAAAAGACCTGGGATTGAATGGATGCAGAGGTGAGTGAGAGGATTATTAATCGCAGGCTAAAGTTGGGGCTGCACATGCATTTCAACACTGCTTAAGCTTTGTATTAATATAACTTGCAACACACTTTGAAATAAACCCAGAAATCAGCAAAACAAATGTAAATCAGAGCTAAAGGAGCACTCCACCAATTTTACACATGAAGTTCAGTTCACTACCCAGCCTGTGAAAACAGCCACAGAAGACATTGTACAGGGACAGAGCTTTCCAGAGTGTGAAAATATGGGCTTGAGACTTAACATTTTAAACAAATAGCCTACCTTACTAAGTGGAGTTGATAGAAGTGGGCAGCTGGGAGGCAACAGGGAGTTCTAACAAAAGACACAATCAAGTTGCATAATGGGAAATGTAGAATCCAGCAATTTTGAGGCTTGAGTTATAATAGAGACAAGTCAGGATATCTCTGCAGGATATATTTACTGCTTCAATATTGAACATTTATCTTTACTGGATCCATCCAACAGCCATCTTAGAGGCTCTGGGGTGACCCGGGAAAACCATGTGTTTGTCAATGCAACCGTAAAAGACATTATGGGATATCCCAGTCCAAACAACTGTGCTGTGATGTACCTGGGAAACATTTAGGAGGGTATACAAGGAAGAGACCAATAACGGGCAAGAATGTTTCTCCTTTCCAGCTAAAAAAGCTATAACAACAAATGTGTGTGTGATGCTGATCGTCAAGGAAAAGAGCACTGGAAAACATATCAATAGTTCAGGAAATTCATTTGATGGAAAAGTTGACCTGTCTTTTAAGGAAATATTCTTGACTAAATTGACTATTTTCCTTTAAGTAGTCAAATTTAAAGCAAACTATCTTATTCCACTCAGTTTGACAGAATCTCATATACATTCTGTATCAGCTTGTTCCAACTCTTTATTTAAGCTACAGGATGTTTAGTGAAATATTAAAACCTACAATGGGTTTTTCTATGGCTGCACTGTTCCATTAAATGGATTCTACATGTCGTGCATTATTTTATACACATTTCCCCAAAATCTAAAATCATATTTGGTGTTGGGGAACACTAGAATCGGTTTGAATGATCTTGGGCGACACAGCTTGAGTTTGTACAAACTTGGGGTTAAATATGGAATATTAGAATGTATATTTCTGTCTCAGTACCCTATGACAACTATATACTCTGTGTTATACTATATTTGTGCTACCGTCATCATGTTTTGTTTCCAGAGATCCAGGTGAAAACCATATAAACATTTGAACATAAAAAACAAACAAAAAAACATGCAAATGATTTTAGAAGTTATTTTTTATTACATTCATACATTTTCAACAACAATAGCATGGCTCTAATGTCATATGTTCACAGCCACCATGGTAAACATGAGGTAGATCACCCAGACACCTAGGCTACCACTGGGCCGCACATAATTATCAAACACATTTCAGTGAAGATTGTGAGAGCAAGTTGCATATTAAGTGTTAAATTATTAAAAACAAAGACACATTCTATGGACCATTGGAGTTTAAGTTAAAGTTTTGATCACCAGTCTTAGATTTGGACTCATTTTTGGGTTCATTCAATAGTGGGAAATATTTTTTTCTGCTGGCAACTTGTATAGTGCAAGTTCACATTTCCTACCCCCAATGACATTCAGTGGATCTAAGAATCATTCATTTGGGTCTTGTGCAAAGCCTTCATGGATGGTTTTGAAGAAGACACACTCCCTTGGTTTAAGCGACCTTAGCATGCAATCAAATATTACACTTCAATATGATTATCAGTCCAAAATGCTTGTCAAATAAATAAGAATCCCTCGTGGACCTGATTTTCATTTTCAATAAAAATCCAACACAAGAACAGGAAGGGATACAGACATATGGTTAAGGACACATCTAGGTAGATTCTTCTTGCCTTTGCAACATAACATCAAATGCAGACAGACATTTATGACCAAAATATAATGGAAAAAGTTACACAAGACTACAAAACATCAGTAACCCTCAGTGGTTAAGGGGATGATATAATATATTAATAATGTAAACAAAGCTTTAAACAGTACAGTAGTCCAAAATCCAATTATTTCATCTTGCTTTACTCAGACAAACAACATTTCTTCTCCTCACAGTTAAATGGTTTCTTCATTCTCATTGGTCCGAAAAATGAGGGACTCAAGCAGTGACTGTATGAAACTTAATGTCACTTAAGGCATATTCTTTGGACAACCCTGTGCAGAAACATATAAAAACATTCAACTTTCAAGTATATGAAATGATCTGGTCAGCTGCTTTTGGCAGTGTGTTCTTTGATTACCCTTTGTTTTGGGGGCAAAAGATGACAGATTATGAGTTTAATGTGTGGACGGTGGCCAAGACCATCAGTGTACAATCAGCCTCAGAACAGGAGGTGAACTCCCAGGCACAGTCAGTAGCAGGATATTTGGCAGTGAAGAGGCTTGCTTATTATATAGCATTTACTGACGTCATGTGATTATGCTTATCCAGTATTTACGTCAGTAAACATGTAATTTAGAACACACCAGTAAACTAATATTACTTCTTTGCTGCTCCGTCTGATTGGCATTACACATTAACAGGTACGTAGTGAAAGTAAAACCCTGTGGCAAGTCAGATAAGTCTGTTCTGGACAACAGACCGGCTTCATGGTTGTATTTTCAAGCCATAATAGAACATTAACATCCTACATTCTTGAAAGGACACAACTTGTACTTTTCTTTCGTTGTGAATAAAGTCATTTGGAAATTAAAACCACGCTCACACAGCTCCTCAACAGAGGGATTATCGATGCCACAAAAATATTTGCAGAGGCACAAGAGAAAAGGATTCCCCATTTGTGGTGTAAATGTGCTAGCTCAAATAGTCGCTTATTATTTGAATCCCGATGGGGTTACAGTAGAATTTGAAATGCTTGATTACAGAAATGTAGTGAGCTGACTTCTTGTAGAGATGAGATTCGTGGAGTTTGAGAGGCAGAGCAGGTGGGAAGGAAAGCGAAGGGAAAAGGCAAGGGGCAGCTGAGGATGTCTTTGGTGCCAACATAAATTAATGCCAAAAGAAAAACACGGTGAACTCGGAGAAAAGCTTTACCCCTTTAAGTGATCTCCCTTTAAAACCCTGAGATAAACGCGTATGTACAGAATGGGACATACTGTAGTCAATGTCCATGTACACATACAATCTTCAAATAGTCACATCATTGATCGGAGAGCATCCGTTTTTGCAAAATACAACAACAAAGCAAATAGAGTTCAGTTTCAGCTCTTCTTCAGTCTTTTTCAGTAGGACACAAGCTCAAGTGGAGACAAGCTCAGCTATAAGCAAGAGTTAAAACATGCACTGACCCTCCTCAGAGCCAGGCGTAGTGCACTGTGGTAGTACAGCTGTAGGGAAAGCCATATTAGGTGGCCATGTGTCCACTTGTATGGCACTTCAGATCTCTACTGACCTTCTGACCTTCCACTGGAATGGCAAGAATTGTGATTGCTGGCTGGTTTGGAATCAAATCTCTCCTCATTTCTGATTGTGTTTCTGCAGCAGGGCAGCGGATGTTTCAGGTTCAAACATGGCGGCCTGTCAGAAAGTAGAGGGGCCGGTCCTCACTGCAGTTGGCCGTCTGAAACTCGTCCCGCAGGCGGAATTGCCACTCATCCTCCAGCTCCAGTCGGACGATGGTCTGACGCAGAGAACTTCGGTCCTGGCAGATCACACAGAGAGTGGCACCTGTGGACATGATCAAGGTAAAACAAATCAGAACCAGAGTACAGAGAAACAAGCCTTTGATTTGTTTGTCTTCATTTTTTCCTCGGTATTATATTTTGAGAGCAACAACCCATACCTAATCAGATCATCTACTCTATGCTGCACATGTAATACATATATGATGGTCTATGTGTAATGTTTCTACCTTTAATTTTTCTCGACTTATGGGTTTAACAAGAATGCGTCGACACACACAGAAAGACACATACAGAATATATTCATAGACATGCCCCGATGGCAACACTGTGTGTACAACCGTAAGGTAAGATAACTTGAAGTAGAACAAAAGCAGTAGCGATAACTACGACTACACTGATGAGTCACCTTTGAGGAAGCGGAATTTCTTGAGCAGTCCAGAGACGACGAAGGAGTCACAGAGGTAAAGCAGCAGGCCACTGAACAGCAGGCCCTGGTGGTTCAGGTTGGTGGAGTGTGGACGAGAGTTGATGTAGCACACAGAAATCTGTGACACAACATACAACAAGTTACAGCAAGTGCATATCTTTCAGGTTACAATGAATGAAATAATCATTATGAAACCTTAATAATCCCTGTGGGGAGATATCAGGGGCGTCTTTGCAAGCAGATTTATAGGTTGCATTGTGTGCAACTGTGCATCATGATTTATTTCCATTACAAGAGAAAACACAAACACAAGAAATGTGTCTAGGTATGCATATAATGAAGTTGTACAGTTATCACCTCTTGTGCACAAATGTAAAGTACAAATATGCAGTGTTAGCATTCACTGCACGTGTGTGTGGATGCGGGTCACAATGTTCTGAGCTAAACAGATGGTGAAATCGCACAATATTTTTCTCTGTAGGTTAAAACATTTGAAATAAACTCAGTCAGCAGGTTATTCCTTATTTTTGTAATAGTTAACACATTAGAGATTCCCCTGAAACAGTAGTACAGTATGTAGAAATATATGAAAGCATGTCTGGAGCACAACAGCACTTGACTTCTATCCCAAAAGAGGTTTTCACAGTAGGCCGTTAAGTCTTCCTGTAGGTTTAAGTTGAAGGAATGATGCTAATAGTCTCCTCTCCTGCTTTCAACTGCAACCACTTGGGAGCTCTTACCTCCGGGCTGATGTTGAGGTAGCTGTCGATGGACAGAACTGGGTTGTTTCTGTTATGAACAGCCTTCGGAAACAGTCTGTGACTGCAGCTTTGCAGGAACCTTTCAAGCAGGAACTGGGCCGGGGCGTCCAGGAGGGTCTGCTCGCTGTCTGGGGCGCAAACATACTGCGACGGACTGATTGGGGTGGGGTTTTCTATTTCCTGGAGAGAGAGAAGAAAGCAGTTTAGTATTTTATGTTTTAGATGGTGTTTTATAATCAATTCACTATAATTCCACTTACAAATGGGCACACGAACATGACACCCACCATGAGTTTAGGTTTGACCAGGAAGTCTTTGTTTCCCCCAACTGGAATGTGTTTCTTCATGAGGCTGAAGTAGTTGAAGCGACACAGCAGCAGCCCACTGCTGTTCACCCTTAAATTAAAGTCCACTTCCTCACAGCTATACCTGCACAGGAACAGCAAAGCCAGAACATTAAGACACTGTACAAATCACCAAATGTGTGACTGACTGATTCGATTCTCTGCTAACTTACCGATTAAGGTCATACTGAACGTTCTGCGTCAGGTCCACGTTAAGCATGACAAAGTCGTGGAGGTGACACCGACTGAAGGGGTGGCTGGGGGACTTGCGGGCCAGATTGCCGCTCCACTTGCGCGTACCGCACATTGAGTATAGGGAGATCTTCGGAGTGGTTTCCATATGCTGCAGAACCATCTTCAGAGACACGTTGGTTAAGCTTCCATCTGATGTCTCACTGAGAGATACAAAGATACAAAAACATGAGAATGTTTTTAAAAAACTTTACTTTACCCATTTCCCATAATAAATTTTAGAATGAACTGACAGAAACAGTTACTACCTGCTGTCTGCTGGCCGGTGCATGTTCCACAGCACGCAGGAGTCGTCCATCATGACAATGAAAGGCCATACATCTTGCCTCTTGACACCTTGCTCCTCCAGTCGGTTTCTCTCCAGCTCCAGGTTGTGGTATGACAGCTCTTTGATCATGAAGCGGGCAGCACCTTCAACAGATGGGAGCGCATGTGTCAATTTTCCATTTATACTTTCTCAAAACTTTTACACCTACAATGCCCTTCCCCTTTCAACCAAAACACAGCGCTGCAGGACGTAATAAGCACTGCAAATCAAGTTTAAAAGCTGAACATTACATTTGCATAGTGTATGTATGCATTACAAGTTTACTAGTGAACTCTTGCAGTTCAGAAAATGCATATTCTATAGACAGCACAAAGGGTATTGGGTGTATCCTGAACAGAAATATTAGCAGCCACGTTGACACTCAAACAAAATGGGTAAAAGGTTAAATGATCTCTTTAACTCACTGAACCCTGTTGCCGTCTATTTGGGAGCAATTTTGTTTAGTTACACCCATTTCAGCCAGGTCATACACCTCATTGGCTTACTTACAAATCAGACTACTGACTACTCTCCAATTGGGTAAGACAACATTTAACCTTTTACCTCCGGTTAACAAACGTGACTGACTGTAATAAATATATGACCAGGGTGGCTCACTCACTATAATAAATCCCTCATTATCAGCAGAGAAATGAGTAGTGAGGAGACGTAGACTTAAAGGTGCCCTGTGGAGTTTCTGACCACTAGTGAGCGCTACTGCAAGCTAACTGTAAGCTAACAAATGTGGATGTAAACAATGCAGGATTCGAAATATTCCAAAAAATCCAGTCTGCAAGTGGAAGGAAATACAGTCCACGTGATTGTTAGGTCTCAAGGACACAGGTAATGCATTTGGGTGAGAAACACTGAATGTAAACATCGCTTATGTTTGTTTACAAGAAAAACTTGACACGGCAGCTTTAACCTTATTTAAGTCCACCTTTAAAATATCTGACAAACTTTAGGGAGATTTAGTTTGTTGTGTTTGTGTGACCAAATGGTCTATTTTGATTTGATTAAAGCCACTATGTGTAGAATTTCTATGTGATTATAGCATATTTCAAATGATCCTGATGGCATAAGTTTGTTGTTTGTAGTAAAATGAGACAGTTCCCGGGATGACTGGTGCATCCACGGAGGAAGAGGAAAGGTTAAAAAAAGTTTTGTTTGGCTGCTCACCAACTCCCGCATTGTTAAACATAGCCGGCAGGACGAGCAGGATGTGGTTGGGCCAGTATTTCCTGTAGTGGGGCATCTCGAGTTGCTTGACCACCAGAATGTGCAGATGAGTGGCGCCCTCCATGGCATGGAAAATGTTGAGCAGGCCGTGCTCTTGGCGTCCTGTTGTCGGGGTGAAGATTGGACTCTTTAACAGATCAGGGTCCTAGAGACAGACACGGAGAAATAAGAAAGTAGAGTTAAAACAAAATGAATAAAGTTGTGACCCACCCTCTCCAGACACACAAACAGAAACACAAATACTCCCACATGGATAAAGTAAACTAACCCTGTTGGAGACCAGAGGCAGGCGCATGCTCTCCAAATGGCTGCCCTGCTGACTGAAAACAAAGTGCTGCTCCTTGGCTTTGGGAATGACAAACTGGAGCTGGACCTCCTCCCCCAGCATCGACGAGCAGAAGGTGAAAGCATGGAAGGTGCACTCCGACAGCTGCAACACACACATGCATTATTAACACAGAGAGGTCACCATTAAGCACGACTACAGTGAGTAAAAAGCTCTCAAGCTCTCAAGTGTCAAAGTATTTTGACAGGTTAGGGTACATGTATGTGCATCTATAAGTGACGTTACTCAAGCCTAAACACGGCAGCAGACAATGTTTGATGTTAGCCTGTATACTGTACTCACCTGTGTGGCTGGGCCTGCTTCACAGTAGTGGTGACACTGTTCACAGTGGTGAAAGGCATTGTGGGCAGCAAACCTGCTCAGACGTATGGACTTGGTCGCTCGTTTGGCTGGTCTTTGGCTCTCTCCTTCTTGCTTAAAATCTGCAGATGGCAAAAATCCAACATGTTCACACTCCTCCTTTGAGATAAGCTTGTTTAAGTTAACATTACATTTACATCCATGTTGTATTTACAGTGGCAACTCAGAGACTGCTGTGTGTGTTTGCATATTTCTACTGACCTCTTAAGTACTTTGGCATCTTGTCAGAGTAAACAGGGCTGGCCTTCCTGAACATGGGGTCCCGGGGGTAGGGGTCAAAAGGCAGCTTTCGAACTTCCTCAATGTCAGGCCACTGGGTATTTACTGGAGTTGTGACCTCTGATGTTTCTGGAGATGAAAAGAACATGAAAAGATGAAAACCACCATGAAGAACACAATCTCACATTTAGTTCTCATTATATCTGTGGTGTGTTTAAAAACATCAGAATGAATGGGTCAGTTGAGTCCCAATGATCTTCACCTTCTTCCTCCTCCTCTTCCTCATCGTACACATCTACCTCCAACAGTCTGATGAGCATTCGAAACAGGATACGAAGAAACTGCAGATAGGCACCGGTTTTTCCCACCTAGCAAAGGACAAAAACAAAATCATCCCTGTAATGTTAAAATTACACTTTTGACATTTTATGATCTTATTTTCACAGTTTAAAACTAACAAAAATGAGTGAGCAATAATATTCAGACATTTTGGTTCATTTGCAAATAACAGAATTTCTTCTGAAGTATAATTTTTAAATGATTAAAAATCACTGTATTCCTGAAATAACTTCTTATAATAGCAAATCAGGTTTGTTATTTTAAAATAAAGCCCATATTAATCTCAGTTCATCATTCATCCCCTTAATTTTCTATTTGTAAACATTTTACAAATTCACATATATGTACATACAGTGGATGATGCACTTATAGAGGAAGCAGTGTTTTGTTACCTGTGGGGGTCCACTGAGTAGCAGGCGTCGTGGATGTGTCACAGGTGGAGCTTCATAATCGGCGTGATGCTGCCTGGCAATGGTCCACTGGCGGTAGTACATGCTCTGCTCTGCCCCCTGCAGGTTGGGAGTGATAAGGGGCCTCAGCGGGCTGCTCCAGGCCACATCTGCATGAGGCAGCAGGGAGAAGGAGCTCAGCTGACTCCCTGACTCCCCCGACAGCAGGTTGTACGCCGCCCGCGACATGATGACTGTCCGCGGTGACACCCGAGCGGGCTTAGAGTCTCGACCGCACTGTGTGGACTGGCTGGGCCTCTGGGTGGAGGAAGAAGACGGTGAGGGGGAGGAAGAGGAGGAACTGGAGTAAAGAGAGGAAGGGGCCTTGGAGGCTTTGGAGGGGTTGGAGGAGATCTGGCTTCCCAAGGAGTCGCACTCCTGCTTGAACCCTTGTGTTACTGTGCCTATGTCCGAAGTGACAGCACCTTCAGGTGGGCACGTGGAGGTGGAGGGCTTCTGGAAATAGTCGGCAACGTCAGATGAACTGACACCGTTCTCTGCAAAAGAGCCTGAGTGGAGACATGAAGAGGTGTGAGAGATAAATACAAATAGCTGTATATAATGTGAAATGCTAACTTCAGTATCCCAGTGAAGTACTCACCAGAGGTTCTGGTTGCAGCGCTGCCGTTGCTCTGAGGTCTCTCTAGCTCATCTCCATCATTCAAGCTGATGGCGGCCTTCTCTCCATCTGATTCCCGAGGGGCCATGGCCTTTTTGGGCTCCTGGACCACACCCATGGACACATAGGTGCAGGCCAGACCCACCTCCTGCTCCAGGGCTGTACGGGTCAGGTAGCTTGAGTCTATCAGACGCAGGTCGCTGTATTTCAGAGACCTAGGAGAGTAAAAGTGTGAAGAAGATTATTGCTGAGAAAAGGTGTTTTTGGATTTTCATTTTCATTTAATATATTTTTTTTTCATATATATTTTTTTAATATATATTTTCATGTTTTTCACATCTTTAATTTTGAAAATGCATTTTACTCTGAAATGTATTTATTTGTAAATTGTACACTGTCAGATTGTCCCAAATTGTATCGAAAATTAGATAAAAGTTTAACCTTTGTTAGAAATCTAACAGGGTCTAGTGATGCTGACCCAGGACTGACACACTGGGTGCAGGACAAAACGTAACTGGACCTCTCTCGTAGAGAAGACAACACACTGTGTGAATGTAGACGTGTAAAACAACACTTGGATGGAGGATGAATAAAAGACAAAGCAACGGCACACCAGGAGGAATTATAGATGAGCTAAAAGTAAACGTACTATACTTTCCATGAAGAATTCTGATTCGGGGTATTGTGACGCATGAGCTTACCTGGGGAAAGTTTCTCCAAGAGGATCCTTCCCTGTAAGGATTACGATGCAGGGCAGCCCCTCCAGATCCTCATAAGTGTGCGGTACCCAGTCTTCATTCTCACAGCCTCTCCACGCCTACAGCAAAACACAATTATTACATCATTTTCACTGTTTAGTTATGTATGTATCATTTAGAAATAGACCAATAATGCATGTTGGACTGATTCTGGACTTTGATATTAAATAGTGGTGGAGTCTCATGGTGGTTTAAATGAGGGTTGAGATTAGATCTCAGTATTCTAAGAAAAACAAAGTCTGAGAAAAATAAATAAATACAATTCCTTGTCTGTAAAAACCCAGTTTCATTCAAACCCTGATATCTATTCTAACATTCATGAACTTGAGTGTTTCACTCGTGGATCTGATTTGCTTAACGCATCTTGCCTGAATGAACTACAGTAACTTTGTTATATAAATGTTGAACACGTTTCGTAGAAAACCCAATTAAGAAATGCCTCATGTGACTCTGGTTTCGTGTCATTCTCACCCTGAGGCGGTTGGTGAAGTTTCTGGGCAAGTTGAGTTCGGAGGCGGGGCTTCCCAGCAGCACGGCGAAGCACAACTGGAGCCCCAGTTTGTCCCTCACGTCCTCAAGTCGCTCCCGAGCCAGCATCGCCAGCTGCAGCGAGGGGACTCGAACTAGCAGCATGTGGCCCCGGCCCTGAGAGCCCTCTCTGCTCGGGGCGTTGATCAAGTCCTCCACCATGGCCAGGGTCTCTGGGGTGATGTGGTCTCTCAGGGACGGGGAAGAGGTCAGGGCCATCATGGCCTCGGTGTACTGCTGAATCAGCAGGTAGCTGCGGATCACCATGCTGTGCAGGTGCGGATGTCTGGGACACAAAATAGATAAGATATAACTGATTATGATGCCTCTTATCAACACAGACAGAAAACACACATGTTTGACAACAGCCTTCTGTGTTAATGGCCTCTCAGTGATGACACCACGCTGACCTCTCCAGCAGAGTGTGGACCATCTTCTCAAACGCATCGTCGCAACGCAGAATGGGGCTGGCCACGCCCCACTGCAGGGAGCTGCTGTAGTCCCTCAGGCCAAAGTACAGCAACTCATTAGGAGACTGCTCCCCCTGCTGGAATAAAAATATACCTGACTGAGTGTTGACGGTAAGAACATGGCATACTCTTAAATGTCAATTCTTTTAACTTCATTTTCCATTTAAACACTCACTATACTGCTCAACATTCAGAATTTACTTGAGTCTCATTGAATGATGCTTGATCTGAAAGCCGAGGTAATGCTTTCACATCATTATTTTTATCCTCTAAAATTAGGCAATTATTATTTGAGTAATCTTTTAGAAGCCTGGATATTATGCAGCAATAATTCACAAGAAAAAAAGCAAAGCTTAGAGGGGTGTCTGAAAAATGAAACTAATTTAAATTAATTTAATGTTTTAATCTCCTTTGCTGTCCTGTTAACTCAGTTTGGGAACAACTGCTCTAAAAAATGTAATTCAGATGATACTTCAATATTATGTTGAATATTATATCTATGCACATTCAATATAACAACAGGACCTTAACGCCCCTCCTCTGCTCTGAAACTCCTGGAATAAAATATTAAATAATGAACAGTTCAAGCTTAAATATTATTATTTGTCATTTTTTCTCTACAACCGTCAAATAAAGGAAAAAATGCCAAACACAAAAAAAGATATCTTATTGAATGTCTCAAAAGTCAGTAATGCTCAAGTTCCCTTTCCAGGTGCAGGTTAAGTCCACCAGATGGAGTAGCTAAACCACAGCTGTTACAAAAGGGCCTCTGCATGCTGCCATAAAGTTGAAATTGAACAAAATTTAGAAATGAATTAGCTCAGATGTCAAAATATCCCATTATGAATTTCACTAAACTGTGCCTCTTTACAATTGTGTGTCGTTTGACATCAGAATATTTGGGGTTTTTGGTGTTAAAATAATACTCACCAGACTTTCGCTGGAGGGCCAGTGAACTTCGTTGTGGATGCTGATGCGGGACTGGCGGGTCTGCAGTGTGTACGGGAAGCAGCTGACCTGCAGGACCAGCAGGTTCATGGCATCTAGGACTTCCTTGCAGTTCACCACCCTGTCAGCCAACCCCTGCAGCTCCCCGTGGCACACAGAGCCTGACAGAGCGCTGGAGAGGGAGCAAAGTGTTTGAAACCTGTGATGGATATTTTGGATTCCTGCCCAAATCGTACTATAGTTATTAATAACGTTTAACAAAAAACAACTTAATTACGGACATGGTTCACTAAGGCTTTTATGTTTCCTGTGCTAACTGCCCAGTGTGTTGTTGGTCATTCCCAAGTAAAATTCTCTGGAAAACAGGAAGTGCTCTATTTTGTGTTTTTGGCAGTGAAAACTTGGCTTGGAACAGGCAGAAGATCTTGGCAGCTGGCAGCAGTAGCAGCCATCTCTGAACAAGACCACAAGATGCCTACAAATGTCAAACTGCATCAACACAAATCCAGCAAAAAATGAACCCTAAGACATAAACAGGGGTCTCAAATGATCTGACCTACAAAAGTCAAGGTAATACATACTCTGTGCTGTATTTGTTTTCACTTACTTGCAGCTGTTCTCGTCTCTCGATATTTAATTGTGTGTATAAAAGGGGCAAGGCTAGATTTGCAGCCATAACAACTCATCTTTTAACACAGCTTTAGATTATCAATGAAGCAAAATAAAGTCCGTTCTCAGAATGTTTAACCGTAACTTCCTGTGTTTCTGGAGTCGTCTTACCTTGTGAGGTCGACGTGTGAGTTGTCGTGAATGAGGACAAACAGAGTGTAGGGGTTCTGTTTGACTTTCCTCATGAAGGCTTCCATCTTGGCGTGAACCTCACCGTCCAGACGCACCACGTACTTATCTGATTTCTGGTGGGCTGAGGGGACGTCTTCGATTCCCAGGTCCACAAGCACTCCTGAGCAAAGAAATGACGAATTCATGTTTGATGTAATCTTGTAGTCACAGCTTAGTGAAACAACACTTCTTGAACTTTAAGTCTCTGCATTGGAAAGTTCTGAAAGTTTAAAATCTGACCATCTGAGTCATCCTTGAGTCTTTATTACTGACGTTGGTGCTGGACACTAACCTGATTGTCGAATGCGCTGTGCCGTCTGGTGTACCAGAATGTGAGATGGAGGCACCAAAACAAGAAAGTCCACTTTACAAAAACGCCCCAAGTCGAGGTTCTGCGTCCCTGAGTCAGCGATGGAGCAGACTTGAGAGAGGAGGCTCCGAGCCACGCTCAGCTGGGTCGGATGGATCTGAAAGACCTTACTTAACATCTCCGCTACAGGAAAATAAAGAGGGAGAAAGCCAAGCTGTCATTTTAATGTTCAACAAATAAAAATGACCTCAAGCAACACAGACATTTAAAATGTGGAGAAGATTGCTACCAGTGACAAACAGTGCTATGAATTTATTGTGATTTATTGACAGAGAATCTGGTCATTTGCTGCTTACAGTACAGTTAAACCTACAGCTTTTGACTAAAAAGAGATATTTCTGAATAAAACAGGATGTGGCTGTGGTCTGGAATTAAGGCATGAAGCGCACATGTGACTGGGACACCAGTAAATTTTGCTGCATAGATGAATCACCACAGGGCTCAGCAACATATTGATTTACAGTATGTAGAAAAATAACTGCCCCTGGCAGATGAGCCAGTTCAGTTTAGACAGTGAGTACAACGAAGAGCAGTCTAACCTCTGTCTGATGGTGGTGACATGCTGGCAGCCTCCTGGGAGTGGATGTAGTCAGTGACATCGCCCTGAAAGGGCTGGATGACCTGTCCCTTCCGTCGTCGCTGGTATCGCACCAGCTGCTTGTCCAGATTGTCCCCTAAAAAAAAACAACCAGTCACCATAGTCACACAAAGCTGCAAGCTGCTACAACACAAATGTTCTCTTTGATGTAGAGTTCATTCACTGTAAAACATAGACACAAACATTTTGCAGTTATCATCTACAAGTCATCTTAAAGGGATTCTGTTCTATTTTAGTGATTATATTCTTTTACAAAATATTCAGAGAACACAGCAGAGCCACAGTTCATTAATGTTACATATTGATATAGCCTCGTTATTGCTGTTTTGCAGCCAGTACAAACTAAGGTGTCTGCAATGTCAAATGAAATGCATACATACTAAATAATTCACCTAATTAAAACAAATGATGACACTTTTAAAATGGCAAGTTAGATGGTTTGTAGAAAACATTACACCATTTCATCAACTATTTACTCGTACTGCGTAGTTTCCCTTAGGAAGTTGATATCAGAGGTTGTAAGCCACTCAGTTATTGACCCAACTTGTCTTGAGATCGATTTAGTTAGTAGATGACTGAGAGAAACGGAGCATCAGCTGTAATATTTTATTCCAAATAAAGGTAATGAAGGTAGCCGACCTTCATCATAAAACGCTGTGGGAAACATTCAGTTAATCTTGTTTCTTAGCGTCACTCACCTAGTGACGTGGTTTTGAAGTGAGATGCCAAGATGCTGACTTTCCCCGTGATGAGTTCGTAGCTGATTTCCTTCAGGAACTCATTGGTTGTAAGCATGCCTTCAGCTAAGGCCCGTGCTTGGTACTTTCCTGTTTCCAACACATGTGTTAAGATTACATTACAACTTTAACATACATATTGTGCACAGATTGGTCAAGGTAATAAGGTTACAACCAGGTTAGATGATTTCAGCAACACTCACCCAAAGCAAGCACACAGAACTCGTTGCCGCTCACTTTCGAAGCACATATAATGACTACATAGGTGGGCAGGCACTGCTGGTGCTGAGGACCCTCGCTGAGAGAACGAAGTGACTCAGAGATGCCCTCTCCCAAAGAGTTGTGGGTAACCACGACTTGGACGCTGCCCCCAGAGACGCTGGCTTCCAGCCGAGCCAACCAGGGCAGCTGGGACGGGGAGATGGCAGGACCCCCGGGACAGCATAGCATGGCCTTCAAAACAATCTGCTCCAGCTCCTCCCTCAGAGGAATCTGCTCCGAGCCTGAGAGAAAGACTTTAACATGAAAACCCGAAACCACTGATCATCCATTTCCTAGAAGGGTGTCCTTTAGTTTGCCTCACTCACAAGGAGTTTGCAGAATATTGAAGCTTACGTGTAACAAAATATACAACAGTTAGATATGTCATGTTTCTGATTAAATAAGACACCAGCACCTCCCAGTCATCTACCTCTGTTTGCTTGATAGCAACAAACATACAACATGTCCGTGAAAATACCAGTGACAGTGAGGCTTTTTCGTATGTGAGTCTGTGTTTGCTGCTTACCTAAACGTGCAAGATACTGTAAAGTGAGCAGAATCATTGTCTCCACACAGAGCAGCTGGCTGCTGTTGAGGCCCAACGTCTCCAGGGTTTTCTCTGTCAGCTGGCTGCTCTTATAGCAGCTGACCAGGAGGGGGCTCACCACTATATCGCCAACATTCCCATAGAAGTAAGGTAAAGTGCCATGCCCTGAAAAGAGAAGTTATCTTGAGACAAAACATATAGGAGCAAGAGATATGGGACAACAACCAGTAACAGCAACTTAATATTTGTTTGGCTGAGTTGTAAAACTTTCAAAACTTTTAAAGCTAAGCAGTTATTATATATACATATATAAGCTAGACACTTCATATTTTGGCACAGGTACACAATGTAGCTGTGACAAGCCAGGAAATGGCAAACTAATCAAAAATGTTATGTGGTGACTCACTTTACTCATCTTTTCACTTAGTCAAATTGATTTTTTTTATGGTTGAAACATTAACACAAAGATGTTATAATGATGGACATTTGCCCTGCAGGATGATACTTTAACTTGCAGTATTAAGAAGGAGCAGATCACTGAAATAAAGCTCATACCAATGAGGATGACAGGGCGAACTCCCGAAGAGTTGAGCAGGTTGTCGGGGACAATGACCGTCTCCCCAGCGGTGATGGGCTGGGGCTGAATCACTCCGGCTACTGGTGGCTGAGGAGAGGACACTCCTAACACAGAACCTGGAAGGAAAACAAAGGAATTACTGTACAGCTAAGTTGCTTCATACGCTAAATTTGAACATATTAGTGTTTTACAATAGCCAGAAAACACTGCAGTAATATTTGTGGCTGTGGTCACAGAAACGTTAGTAATAATGAAAGAGGAAGAATCAGGGCAGACAATTTATTTGAAATGATGGTAGTACATACAACCACAATTACATGATGTGGCTGAAATCTTCCTCAATCATGCAATTTTTAAAATAATTTCTGCAACAAAATCTCCAGCTCTATCTCCATGGAGATGCTGAGTGAATCATCCCTAACAACCAGAGAACGTCAGGGATGTGGATGTGGCATACTCATCCCCAAACCAGAGGGAGGGGAGGTGTGTGTGTGTGTGTGTGTGTGTGTGTGTGTGTGTAGGGGGTTATAAACAACACAGCCTATGCTCCTTAGGGCACAGGCACACACTTCTGCTAAATTAGCTACAAAGAAGACACATGAGGGTCAATTTACAACCCATCTCACACTGACTCGCGTAGAATACATTTTAGCTCCTTTAGAGCCGCCCTGATTGGGTTCAGGAACTGACCTGGAGAACAAACTATCGGCCGGATGGCCGGCACAGGGACGGCTGTCGGTGGGACGGGTACCAACGTGCTGGGATGCCAGCTCCGGTGGCGCTTCTTTGGAGGACCCGAATTCATGGCGGAGGATACTGAACATCAAATGCAGACACAACAACGTCAATACAGAAAATAGAGCAAAAAAGAATGAATGTGTAACATATTGTGCTTCTAAAAACATGTGACTTTATTTTCTCTTCAGAGAGAAGGACTTACCAGGACTGTCTGCTAAGTCAGCAGTGCGATACCCCTGACCTTGAGGCCCTAAAGAGACCTGAGAGGGGCTCAGTAAGGGAGGACGTCCATCAACACCCAGACCATTAGTCGGCCCGTTCACCCGCAGAGCTGTGGGTACTACAGACACACACACACACACACACATGCACATAAATACACAAGAGATAGTTAAGACTTTATATTTTACTCTATACTATCTATTCAATGTCTACACACTAGATGCTCTGTGAGGCTGTATGTAGGCAAACGAAATGCTACCATCAGCATGCTAACATGCTCACAATGACAATGCTAACATTTGATGTTTAGCAGGTGTAATGTTTACCATGTTCACCATCTTAGTGTAGAGTTTTAGCATGCTAACAACGTGCAGCTGAGGCTGTTGAGAATGCCAATAGTTTTGCAGTTTTGGACAAATTGAAATTTTGGCCTGATGATGGCGCTGATGATGGAGGAGAAGTCATTAGATCACCAACGTAATTACGATTCATCCTCTGGGCACCAAGAATGCTTCCATTCAATAGTTGTTGATTAAGGGCTAATAAATACATAAATAAAATGTTAACATAAAAATATTTTCACGACTGTAACTATGTGCAGAGGCTGAGTAATATATGAAAATTAGTCAGTACTAACAGTGGTTTATTTTTATACATCAACATCTGTGGCCAATGACCGGATTGGACATTTTCCAATCTCATATTCACTGTGTTTGCAAAACGCTGAAACATTGATTGGTATTTGTAGCCTTTGCTTGTCAATATCACAACCTTGTAAAGAGGCTAATGGATAGCAAGACCTTAAAAAGTCATTACAGCATTCCTTCCTTCAGTATTGATTAGTGTGTACATACAAGCGCACACATGTGCATGTGTTTGTGTGTACATGTTATTTGAGCGTGTTTGTGTGTGTGTGTGTGTGTGTGTGTGTCTAAGCAGGTCGTAGGAGATGCTAATCTTGGTTCCATGGTCAGCCACGGCTCCATCTGCCTTATGCTGAACCACGTAAAAAAAAAAAATCTGTAGCTAAGCAACCCTTTCGCCAGTGTCAAAGCCTGGATGCAACTATGGACGTGGGAGTGTGACTAAAATTTATGTGGTGTGATATTGCTTGTGTCTCTTGCATCATCAATCCTGGTTAATGATACAGCCAAAGTGAAGCATAATGAAGAGGGTAAATAAATTACCAAAGGTAACATGAAACTACAGAGGTACTGAAAAAGAGCTTCACCTATTGGTAGAGTCTTGTTTCCGGGTGTAGATGCCAGAGGTTTGAGGAAACTGCAGTCTCTGCCGAGGTCCTGACTCCCGAAAAAGACAGAGGTTGCTTGCGTCGTTCTGGTGGGCGGAGAATCTGGAGGTAGAAACAAAAGATGAAGTACATATAACACTCACCAACTCCCTGTCATGCTGGTGCCTGATGTTCTCTTGTCCACCGACCTTTGGGAGAGCACAAAACTCAAACTGCAGCCTCAAACGCCCACTGTTCCCCTGATTGGTCATTCGGTTACATTTGGCCTTCATGTATCAAACAAATGCTAACAGACTTCTGTGTCTATATCCAATGTCCACTGCACAATACAAACAAACCATAATTCTCCTTTTCATTAATCCTTTCAGGATAAATAGTTGTTTGGAGCGGAGGCGGAGAAGTGCATGTTGTGTGTCTGACCTCTCAGATCTCTAAGCGAGTGTCAGCGACCTCTTTGGGATCAGGATGTGCCCGGAGGTTGCAGTCAGGAGATTTGAGGTAAGAGTTATGCCAAAAACGAGCCCTACAGCTCAGCTGCCTAACGCATTAATGTGTGAGATCTCTGCTGACAGGCAGCTTCCAGCTTCAGAACAAATCAATACCGTAAGCCCAGGAGCTTCTTTCAATCAAAGAGGGAACAGGCACTCCTGTTGTGAGAGGTCAGAGAATAACAACATCTCCTTAAAGAGAAGCCGAATCTGTGTCATAGTCATGTGACGTTTAGCTACTGGTTTACCTGAAGAAATGATTCACATCGTTATTACATTACACGGTTGTTACATTTCTGTTTTTACATGACCTCGTATGATAAAAATCTTTGTGTTCTGTAAAGAAGTATGTTACTCAAATGTATGAAATTTCTTTTTTAGCCTTAAAATATTACGATATGACATGGCATCAGATACTGCAACAACCACTGCTAATAATAACAATAATTAAGAATATGGTGAAAAGGTTATTCCCGAGATGAAACCCAACCAACAAAGCCTCCTCTTTGTCACGCACTGACTTATCATCAACATCTGAATGCAGTGTAGTGTTTCAAGTGCCAGACTATGCTCACCTAATACATTTCAGGGCTTAGCCATCACCATCTGTCTCTATGGCAACAATATAAAACATATACCAACAGACAGCAATAACTGAAATATATACATATATCTATATATGTATAATCATCTTGCACAGAAGTTAATCCATGTCAGCCTGATTGCTAAATCTTGCGATACATGCATCTGTGCCGCGTGCCGTCTCACCTGAGAGGGAAAAGGGAGAGGAGCTGTGTCCACTGGTGCCTCCGTTTTCTTTACTGCTGAGAGAGGAGGACGAGCTGGGTTTGGACGTCGACGCACTGCTGGAGAACTGACGGGTTTTACAGTCTGAGAAGGCAGAGAGAGGAAAGACAAAAACTGTGACATACAGCACATCATCACAGAATAACATATAAGACCGGTGGTGCACTGCAAGACAGAAGTGTAATATGGAGGCAGAATTAAAAAGCTGGGATTTAGGGGGTGTTTTTACCTTTCCAGCAGATGAGGGGTCCTTTGCACAGAGCACCCTGAGAATTCTTCACCAGGTAGTATTTTAAGTGCTTCTGCTTCTTGGGCTGGGTGGATAACTTCAGGTTGATGTGGTTCGAAAACTCAGTGAAGTATCTGAAACCCTTTTCCCCACAGCCCACACAGTTTCCTGAAAAACCTGGAAGAAATGTAACAAAAATGGAATTATTGTATTATTATATATTGACATTATTTGCAAACATTTACAGTGCAGTGTATGAGCAGCAGAGGCCAACAACAGAGCGTTCTCATTCTACCAGGAATTTAAAATGATGCTGATAGCTGTCTGTCTCCTTCACTCTTATCTCAGACCATGGGAACAGACTGACCTAAAAGTGCATTTTTCCCATTCTCGTCAGGCAAAAAGCGGCGGTCCACAGCGCACACGAGGATGTGCTCAGGGACGCCGGGAGACTTGGCGCCGACCAGCTCGAAGCCTGCTGGGACTTCGATGGGCTCCGTTGCTATGGAGACCAGGCGGAGGTCCTTGCCGGCCTGACAGAACCCTGAGGAGGGCGGATTTTTTTCCGTCAGGGGAAGAAACAGATGTGATATTTGAAGAAAGAAAGATGGGTAGATCCAGCTGACAGCTTATTTATATATTAAGTAATGAAAACAAAGACATCGAAATCATATCTTCTTTAATTCTATCATCTTTAATAATGAGCTTAATATTTGTATTTCATTCTAAGTAAAAGTTTTTGTCCTTTAATATAAATATGTCTTTACAGTCAAAATCAAGGCTATTTTGGGTATGGGGGTTACCGTCCAGCGTGCAGCAGCCATCGGGTGCAGGGGCCTGCAGGTAGGGAAGTGGAGGGCTGCTGCTGTCTGAGTCTTCATCGTCCTCCAACTCCTCCAGATCGTTGGAAGAGTGGCCATTCATGAGCTCGTGGCCTGGCGGCTCCCCAACATGGAGGTCAACTTTCGACTTCACATCTGAAGGACATTTAAAATCAGATTATTTTTACTACAGCTGGATTAGAATTAAGGGGAACACCGTAATCCATAAATTCCTAAGAATTTTCTAGTAGGTTTCCTGGAAATAACTATGTACTTTGATACTATTTATAGGGAACTATAGCGAATAAGGGAACAGTAACCAAGAGAGACTTTTACTCAGCAAAAATATTTCATTTGTCCAAAGGTAAGCATTACACATAAATGAAAAGTACTAATAATAAATGAATTATCATTTATGTGGGTTTAAATGGAGCTGTTACCAAATAACATTTTCAAAATTTCAAATAAACTTCCTAGGAAATTATTAAGAAATAAAGACCCATCAAACTGGTGTTTAATATTCGTGTCAGTAATTTGGGTAGATAAATTGTCACTTTCATATACTGTAAAATGTAAACCAGAGGTGCATGACAAACATGCATCACTTAATTTTACTGCAGCCTTTTAGACCAAGAATGACATAAATTAAAGGTTCAGTGAACCTGAAACTAAACAGTTCTTGAGTAAGTATTTGTGTAAAGAAATGGGAAGCCTTTCCTATAAACCCAATGCAGTTTAAAACCAGATCCTGTTTTGCTGTTTCCTGCAAGGTTCCTACCTTCCATGTTACCAGAATACGGCTCCGGCTCAAGGTAGAGCTGTGTGAAGATGGGCTGTGGATCTCCGCTGCTAGAGCGCAGTGACGCCTCAATAGAGTTATGGAGAGCCTCTTCAAATCGAGCAGACTTCAGCTGCCCGGCATACGAATTCCCCATTATCTGTGGGAGCAAGGAGAAATGAGCAGGACGATGAGCAAAAGATGCACAGTCATGGTACTGTCTATCTCAATTCATGGATTCAATTCTTCCATAAGGTGTCACAAATTAGATATCAAACAGTGCATGATGAAAACTGTTTGATTACTGTATAAACAATCAGTTCAGTAAGGATTGTCTATTAGAAGTCCTTCAGCTGGAGTTTATGCTTCAAGCATTATGCTTAATGAATCAAGCTGTAGATGCCTCCAGTGTAGGAACTGTCTTATAGTTCAGTATAAGATTTAACACCAGCGCAACACCAGATGAATGTGTACATATAAACCTGAAGTAATCATGTGTGTACACTTTACAAAAGAAGAGTGGCAGTCACAGTGAGGAGAGGTTTTACACTATTGATGGCTGTGCTTTATATTAACAAACACTACAAGCAGCTGAAAAAGACAGACCAGTCCGAGCTTATCAATGACTGTAATCAACACCGTAGTTTTATTTTAGTGGAGGTGCAGATCTGCTATGTCGACTAAGATGTATGTCTTCCAACCCTAGTTGTATTTTTTCCATCTTAAATGTGCAGACCTGAAGGGATTTGATTCATTGATTAGTTCATCTATGTACATTTTTCAAGCAAAAATTCTAAAACTTTTCACTTTTCAAAACGTTTCTCAAATGTGAAGACTTGCTGCTTTTCTTTGACTAATATGATAGTAAACGGGACATCTTAAGGTTTTGGACTGTCACTGACAATTGAAAGACGTCACATTGGGCTCTGGGTAATTGTTGCTGGGAATTTTTCACTATTTTCTGACATTTTATTGACCAAACTATTAAAAGGCTAATCAAGAAAACAATTGTCAGATTAATCAATGGTGGAAAATAATCTTTAGTCGCAGCCCTATGTGTGTGTACTTGTGTCTGGTTTACCAGAGGCTCCTGCAAATAATAAGAGAACTAAATAACTGAGAATAATAACTCAGCATATGTGTGCTTGCAGTCACACACACACACACACACACACACACAGTTTCTCTATGTCGGCCCAAACATAATGGCCAAGGCCAGTGGCTTTTTCCTATCTTTTTTTGGTTCTTTCTCCTTCTGTCTGTTGTGTCACTCTGTCTGCTCTGCCACCGTGCCCCCTCCACCCCAGTGTCCACTCTGGGACATCTGCCGGGGTCGGCTGTGTGGGCCAGAGGTTGGCTGGCTCTCTGGTGGCAGGTGGCAGCTGGACTGAGGGCTAAGCATGTAGTCTCAAAGAAGAGAGAACAAGAAAGAGACAGAGGGGAGAAAGAAAGAGAGACAGAGAGCACTCCAAATGTGGTGAAAAAGCAGCACTGACCAATGGCTGTGCTACATCATGGTGTCCATTCATTGCACAATGGAGCTTCCTACTCAAACTCCCATTTTCCAGTTTGTCATAACATTTCACTCGAGCTGTTTTTAATATGAAGCCAGTAATCAAGAGTGTTCAAACTGCGTGGGGTGGAGAGCTGAAAAAGAAAATACAGGGAGTTTTGGCTGCTTTCCTGACACATGAGTTTGGCCTGAAATGCCCTCCATATTTGTCCTTGGACTACATTTGACTGGTGCAGGCCAGTGTTCATCAACACTAGAGCAGCCAAGTGGAGGTCCAGGTTGAACACTTCAGCTGTTTGGGAAAACAGCGCAGCTGTTGAAGCAATTACATGACAAGGTTATGTGTTGTATCTTTAGTTTTGACAGTCAGTTGTATAACTGACCTAAACTTGAGCTCAGAGTTTAGTGATAAATAACCCCAGACTTTTTTTAGTCTACAATCTACAATCCAAGGCTGTTTATTTGCATGTCATGCTTCTGCAGCAGCTTTTACAAACTATTTATTTTGTTAGGGGCAAAAGAGCACAAAGGCTGAATTAGAAATGTAGCCGCAGCTATTTAGCTAAATGAAAACATGATACAAAACTGGAATAATCTAAGCTATTTAGCACTTAAAATAGGTCACTGAAAGGTATGATTCTTTTTTTAATGAAAAAACAATCATGTGTTAGATTGGTAGATTAGTTAATGACAACTACTTTTCAAAATTAATTTGGGATTCATTAGATTAATCTGCCAATTATTTTCTCAATTAATAGATTAGTTGTCTATAAAATGTCAGAAAGTAGTGAAAAACGTCCAGCCAAGATCACAAGGTGAGGTCTTTAAATGTTTTGTTTTGTACGGCCAACAGTCCAAAACACAAAGATATTCAGTTTTCTATCATGTGACAAAGAACAGCAGCAAAGTGAATATTTGGATTTTTTGCTCGAAAAAGGACCAAAACTCTTAATCGATTATAAATAGCTGTTGATTAAGGTAATAAGTTAACTGACTTCTCATTTCATCTCTAAAATTCCTGAACGTATTTTCCAGTCAAAATCTTGCATACTTGTGAAAGTAACCATGTCTTAATTTATACATCATCACAAACAACATGGAGGTGGCTGCTTGTTCACACACGCACACATATAAAAATAAAAAAATGAACTTTGCAGCAATTAAATCAATGATGGTTAGTTGTACTGTTCGTCTGAACCCCACACTGAATATGTCAGTCAGTGAATCAATAGCCACAGATACACTGTGTCTTTTGGTCACACAGATCCCTCCCTTTTTATTTTGTCAATAATGGGAAAGGTGGGAATAAAGTTGGAGCAGCCTTCCTCCTCCCAGGTTTCATTTTGCCCATGCCTGGACAGGTTCCAGACCCCGTGTTTACCTAACAACCTTCCTGGGGAGGAATCTGACCAACCCAGACAAAAGACAAGATTAACAATGCCTGGCGGTGCTGTCAAAGAGATAAGAAGCTTAACAGAATGAAGCTAGAGTATTTCTTGCTTAACTGATGGAGGAAGGTGGCTGCACAGAGAAACAAAGATGGAGGGGGTAAAAAAAGAAAAGAAAATGAGTGCCTGAGGGCGTCTTTCAAGCAGCCGCTGCCTCCAGAGGCCTCTTTGGCTGGCTGACCCTCAGGCCTCAGCGGACAGATTTGTCATTAACCTTGCGCAGGCCGGAGGTGAACACAGAGAGTGACCTTTTATCACCTGCGCAACTTAAAACAAAGCGTGAGTGTGGCAGAGGTCGCCTAACGGTTGTTTCTGGGGTGTGACTCAGGTGGTTGCTAAGGTCAATTGTAGAGGCAGGGGGGTATTTCAGGTGAGTCAGCGGCTTCAGTCCACTTGATGGATGGTTAAACATAATGAGTGGACTCTACCGGGGAGATACAGTTTTATGTTCAAAGACTAAAGGCTAAAAGGGGCTGTTCATGTCACTGAGCGGTGACTTTAAAACGGCCTCTCAGCCTCTCAGATGGTCAGTCAAGACCATTCCTCAGCTCCTGGGTGGCATCAACAGATTGCATGAATGTGACCCCAGGTCAAAATAAACTAGTTTAATCTTCACTCAGCGGATTTGAGAGGACCAAGACAGAGAAAATATGAGAACACGGGGCACTCTGAAATAATAGCCGACAACACACGAGCAGTGCATTAAAAACATGGTGACTTACGTTGTCGGATTGTTCCCAGGCGCGAAGCGACTTGTTCACCTCTGCTACATGCTGGATCGCTACCACTCAGCGGAAAGTTTCAGCAAAGACATTTCACTCAGCGCTTCGAAGACCTGGGGGAGAGCAGGGAGATCTCTAATTAGATCACAGAGTGTCACTGTCAAAGAAACACAAATGAAACATTTTATATGTTCTGAAAGACATGTTGTGGCATACTGGGGTTAGATTAGGTTAGGTTAGGTAGCCATGTTAATCTCAATTCATTAAAAACTCATTTAGTGTCTTCTTGCTTCCACTGCATGTTTTCCCACTGCATTACAGGGATTTTCAAGAAATCAGCCTCACGGAGACAACATGACACTCATTTCTTGAAAAGACACTCTCAAAACATGATGAAAAAACAATCTTTTGACTAACAGGTGAAATAAACTACTCCAGACTAAGTCCATTAGCAGTTTCATTTTCTACTTGTATCAAGAATTTTACGACTGTAGTAATGTGTACAATTTTTTTGCAAGATAAAAAACAATGTTTAGGTAATGTACCATTGTAAAGAAAGCCAAAAACGTCAACTGTTCGCTGAAACATGAATGCCACAGACAGACCGGCACTACAGGTCACCACAAAGAACAAGCCCATTCACAAAATGAATGGGTGCACTTACGGCCACTCAAACATTAAGAGTGGATCAAACCATGACATATGTACTCGCTGTACTCCGAGACTAAATAGGCGTTATGTGATACTGCAGCCCCGGGGCTATTTTCATAAAACACAATTGGGTGTTTTAGTTTGTAGCTGCACACAGTCACTCTGCTCTGAAAGGATGTGCCAGTTACTTTGACCCTTTGACAAAGTATTGTTTGGCCACTCTGATGGCTCTGATATAGCTCAAGCAAAGTTCCCTTCAAAACACTGACTGTCACAATCTACCCTGTCAACACTCCTGACTGTGTGGTGCTGTTCTGTAAGGGGGGAGGCTGGTCTGGGATCCAAGTCCTTTCAAATAGCAAGTGTAGACAAACTGGTTCAACTTGCATTTACTGACCACACTGGACCTTATTTTGTGAATGATTAGCCAGCTTGATACAGCTAATCAAAGAGTAAAAAATGTCAATATGTCAGACAGAATCCTGTGCTCCTTCACATTCTGGGGAAGTGAAATGCTTACTGAAATTTTTGTTTAAGATAAAAGAAAATTATATCAGAATTCAATACAGGATTGATCAAGTGAAATGTACTCTTCTAGCTAAAGTACATCATAACACAAGTTCATGCTTCCACTGGGTGTTCCCACAAAGGATATGAATCTCAACCACAAAGGATATGAATCTCAACCACAGGTCTCGCACTCTGCTAATTACCCAGAGTCTTGAAATATTTTGATGCTTATCTGGTCGTGAAGGGTAGACGACGCAGAAGGAGACACAGATGGCTCCTGAGATGAAGATGAGGGAGCCGTAAATCTAGATACCAACAGAAGCTCCGGCCCGAGGCGCTGAATAAGCTCCTGTTTTTCCAGTAATGACATTTAAGGGAATGTTTACACTGACACGCCGGTTTAGTTTCTTACTTAGATGCCAGGTCGGATTCCAGGCAATAGTTAAAGACACGCACATTTTACAATTACACTTTGTCTTGCAAGTGCAACTGCATGTGCACACACACACCCAACGTATGTAAATCATACATTCGTATGTACACATATATAATATCTCATTTGTGTATGTTTAAATTGTTCCCTTAACTTTGTTTTTAACAAATGAAACCATAAAATTGAACAGTCAACCGTCGTATTATTATTGCTTAGATTTTACATTGAAGACTGTAATGAAAAATGATTTGTTCTCAAACAATATTTTGTTTATTTGCAATTATTACTTTTTCTGTAAATGGTATGCTTTGTTAAGAACTTAAATCACATGTTGTGAAATAAACCTCATCACAGGCCTTTATCCGAAGCATTTTAGATATTTAACTCTATCTAACCGTGCTGATCTTACTTTTAACCCTGCCTTTTCTTCCTCTCCAGTCCTTCTTTTGTTTCTCCCTCAACTGCATAATTATTTATAATTTACAATAAAGGGAGAGAGGCAGGATTAAATTTACTTCCCCTCTTAACCTGGTTTGATCACATTCTGACTCAGCAGATCCTTCAAGTCAAAGCCAACGCATTTCTAAATAAATGTAAGGAAATCATTCTACTGTTTTTTTGATCTTATTCCATATAAATATCTGAGAAATGGAGGTAGGAAGATGTTGATACTGATACTGATAATTAAACAACTACAGGTAGCTAAAAAACGAGGTAATCCAGCATTTACTTAAATTAAAACTACCTATTGACTAAATGTGTTTTTTTTTCTTTTCACCTTATGAAACTAACTGTAGATAAAATAAAAATTTGATAAATATCTAAACAGTTTTCACCTCATTGTTATGCTTTAACATTTAAGGTCCATACTAATAGCAGAAATGCGGGAAAGAGCTCAGCACACTCTTAACATTAGAAAAGCTGTGGTGAAAAGACACTGGCCATCAGACATAAGAGAAAGGGGGATGGGGTTAAGAAATGAGGAAGAAAAAAAAGACAAACATCTCTCAATGTTCCCTAAATTAGGTGCTAAAAGCCCATCTCATTAATGCTACCTCAGGGCCACATGTGACACACAGCGAGCAGTTTAAGTGCTGTACCTTCCATGGCTACACGACCGGTGGATGAACCCTTCAAATCCAAATAAAACGCGGTAAATCCCAAACGTGAAGGCGGCTTTTTTTTCTTCAAATATAGTCCATTTTTGATGATAAATCCTCGTGGAAAGAATGTGTGATATCCAGACAGCATATGGAGTTTCACTCTTCTCTGGTATGTCTCAAGCCACCTTTGTCATGATACTCTATAGAAAGAAATGGGGATCCCACTCTGCCCCTCAGTACAGCAGAAACCCTCCCTCTCTCTCCCTCTCTCTCTCTCTCTCTCTCTCTCGTCCTCTCTCTCTCTCACTCACATGCAAACAAACACACACACACACACATACACACAAACCCCTCCCATAGTCCCCTATGCCGTCCTCTGTCCTGTGCCATTTGCCAAGGAGGGGGGGAATCCACCGGGGGGTCATTCATCTTGGCCCTGCTGACCCCCTGTGGTGACAGATGCTCTTGGAGGCCTGCAGAGCTTTGGGAGGCAGGGGGGGACAAAGAAGAAGGCCTGCATTTCCCCGTAGCCACACAGCCACGGCGCCCTGCCACGCGTGACCCCCAGCACGCAAAGACATCCGCTGTTGGCACTGTGTCAGGTGGAAGTTTTAATTTTCTGGAAAGGGAGGTGGGGGGGGGGGGGGGGGTCTTCAAATCAACCTTTCGCTCTCAGTCTCTTGCAGCCACACCCGAGACTTTTTTATTGGGGGGGCCAATTCAGAGACAGGAGAACGCGTCCCCAGCAAAACGGGGACAAGAATGTCAGGTCAGCTTGAGCATTTTGTCTTCGTAGCCTTGCCCGGGATTGACCCCACACTGGGCTTTTACTCCCGCTATAAATACCAGGGGCTCATCTGGTCAAAATAAATAAACGGAAATGTACCACAAATCAACAGGCAGAGGCAGATGTTGGGGGATTATATGTCATTATAGCCTAGTGATCAGCGCTAGTACCTTATCACGATATTACTAAATGGAGAGGTTACTCATAACCACGGGGCCCAAGAGTGATCACGCTGTACGCAAGCAAAGTTGGTCTGTTCATCACTACTAAAACATGCACTAAATGTCAAACTTTAAAATATAAAACGAATCAAATCACTCTTCCCTTGAGTCCAGCTTCCTCATAGTGACACACTTAACTATCTCCTGACTTTGAATGGTAAACACAAGCAGCTGCCAGATTGCCAAGTCTAACTGTATACTGCCAGGACTTTGTTTGCACTGCAGTTCCTAATGTTTCTAACACTAATATATTAAAAGTTACATGAATCACTTACTGTAGCCGTACACATTTTAAGTTATAATAAGAATTGTACGGCGTCCCAAGGCTTCTGTGTCTCTTTTCCTGCAGACTAATTTATGTCAAGTAAAGTCAGCAAGAATTTGTCAGGTAAATAGTAGGTCTGAGCAAACTCACATGTACTTGCTGGCAGGGAAGATGCACTCACCATTTACCATGACTCAGAGTAATACCAATATTTCCCCTCAGATTAATTGATTAGATTTATTCGGAGTTGAAATGGATTTTATTGCAATCGGAGAACAAAGAACCTTGAATGTAGAATTCTCAAGAAATTGTGGTTTTAACTGAAAGTACCTACTTAAAACACAAAATAATCATAGCAATATTTGCAATAACCTCTGGTTAAAATTTCAGTTGCCATAAATTCTCCCATTATCAACATCTCCCTTTACTGGCGCAGGTTTCTTGCTTCACTGAGCCTTGTCACTGATGTTCCAGTTCATTACCACAGACACAGTCAACAGTTGTTTTAATCAAGTCGTGTGCAGCTCTTCTCACCTCCTCTCCAATGGTTATATTAGGGCACTGTCAGTGTGAGGGCTGCTGTAAACCACCACACGAGCCAATCAGGGCCTCCATTAGTCCTTACGGGGCTTTCATGCACTCATTTCTCTCAATCAGCCACATTTGTCTAAACATTGGGCTTGAGTTTGACTGTGAAATTTGTCCGGCTATTGCTGATCTGGACCACACATGGGACACTTTTCAAGCACTGCCTCTGGTTATATTTGACATTTTTAAGTGATACATATTGTAAATGAACTGTAGTTATCACATGTAGCAAAAGTGAAATCTCTACAATGACCCATCTGATTTATCAGCGTAGCCACAAGTTCAACTGGGGGAAAAGAGCTGTCAGTGTGATTTATCTCTAAGCCCCTGACTTTGACATGGCCTGTCTTAAATAGCCCATTTAGAACGGAGATAATGAGTAAACCCAGCATTTTGTTTGGCCTCAAAAGACGCTGGGCGAAAAAACAAAAGAGTGTGGATTGAATGCTTGCCCGCCCCCGAGCCCATCCTTCACCGCTGCATTGAGCTCCTGCTAAAGTCCCTGACAAAGGGGAAGTATCCTTGCCACCGCCACCTGAGGAAAGACGAGTCACATGCTCAGCTGGGGGGGGTTCTGCAAGATCTTGGGCTTGGGGGTAGGGGAGAGGGGCTCTTCCTCTCTTAGGATTCCCAGAGGAGCACCACAGCTTTGTCTTAGCTGACTCTACTAGTTGCACGTGACGTGGTTGTTTGGAGTAAGTAACCTGCCTAACATAGCATATTAGGATGGCTTCTATTGATCATACAACATGGCAGGTCTGAGGCTCTGATGCTGCAGGGAAGAATGAGAAGTCCTCTGCAGCTGATTCAACCGACAAATCAAGAGATGAGAGATGAGTATCAGGTGGGGAGGAAGTACAGCAACCAAGGTGCTAATTAGCACGTCTGACTCTTATAATAAGAAAACAATCCTGCGGCTCAACTGTCAAAAAACAAAACACGAAAACAAAACTGCCACCATGTGAAAATTCCCGCAACTGAATTCCTTTTTCTACCTCGCTTCACGTGGGCTACCTGACGCCAAGGGTGTGAGGACTCGCACTGCTGTTTACTATCCGGGTGGCAGTCCACGGCTCTAATTTCCTTATAAAAGCCCCACAACCTTCTTCGAAAACCCCCTCCTCCCGCTCCTCTGGACTACCTGCTGGGCCCTGAAGTGCAAATCGCTGCTAGTGAGGATAGCAGATGAGCTAAGGTCATTCATGGCTTTCCAGTGGGCCACACAAACAAAGGCACACATTCCAGCTGAATGCCAATGCTGAAGTCGGCAGCAACAGAGAGAAAGAGAGATAGAAGGAGACAGAGCAGGGCTCTGTGGAGATAATAGCCTGAGGGTGCGTGTGTGTGTGCATGTGTGTGTGTGTGTGTGTGTGTGTGTGTGTGTTCTAGGGGATTATCTGTGGAACTATAAAGTGGGGTGAACCAGGGTTTAAGGCCTGGTGTGACCAGAGGGAACGGGGGCAGGGTCCAGGGCTTGAAGAGGGGTGGACAAAAGGAGCATTTGGGCAGATGAAGAAGTCATCATCATTAAGCCACTGGGAGTTTACTGTCCAGTTATAAAACTCATTTCAAAATTAGGGGCTAGGGGGTGCGTGTGAAAGGGCAGCAGGGCTGGGAAGGCCGGCGAGGGGCTGGAGGGCGCTGTAAGGACTCGCTGAGGAACTGTAGCGCTAATTCATTAGGGGACAAGCAGGCTTTGTGTGAACACTAGGTTGATTGGAGCGGTGACCTTGCCACACACTCTGCCCCAGCGGATGAGTTTAAGGGCAAGGCATTTAACCTTAAACTAAATCTCAGCCACGGAACAAAGGCCAGCATCACTTAATGGCACAGGCCCACCAAACAGAGAGCTGATGCAGCACGAATGGAAAACAAGCCTTATTAAAAGTTGCCAAGTCACAGATAACACGGTGCACTCTACTTGTTTACAGTAAAATTATAATATGTATAAAGTATCATAACTAATATCAAAGAATATTACTTGGAATTTTTATTTTCATGTTTTTGCTAAATAAGTAGCAATCATTAAATTGTGTGTAAGTTTTTATTCATTTTTTGCTTTAATGAATACAAATAAGAAACTTGACTTAAGTGACAGGTGAGTGTAGACAACGTTTTGGGTGTTTGAACCAGAAAAACCTCAAACTTCCTTTTACACTTGAAAACAGTGCTGCAACTAATACATAATTTCCATTAGCAATTATTGTCTTGATAAATCAATTAATTGTTTTGTCTATAAAAAGTCACAAAATAGTGACAAAAACCCCAGTTGGGCTTGCTAACAATATGACATAGAAAAGCAGCAAATATTGACCTTTGAGAAGCTGGAACCAGTGAACTTTAATCAACTAATTGTTTCAGGTCAACTCAAAATTAACGTTCCAAAATGTTTTGGGCACGGCTGACCAAAACAATGCAGGTAGTTAAAATGTTTACAATATCACAGTGATTGCAAATATACATTCTCCAGTAATAATAATACAATCTCTCGCCAGAAATTAGAAATTGATCACATATCTATTTTTCTCATGTCACCCTTTGTAAAGGTAAACTAGTTTCTAAATGTCTAAACTGATGGGCTTCCTTTGGGCATCTCGGTCATACAAGTCCATATTTACACATTACAGAATGTAAGAAAATGTAAAAAGGTGAAATTCCAACATGTCTTGCCAGAAATGTCCGTTCTTTGATAATGTGACCGGTAGGCAGAGAGATCGGTTCTCATGGCTGTTACCCCTGATAGAATAAGTGAATGAAAGTGAAGGACGAGTGACAGTTTACAATGCTGTTCATGACTGTGTAATAAAATGGAAGGCCTGTCAGTGAACCCAATCTACATTTTACAACGCTGCCGGGTTGAACGCCAGTTCACCTAAGTCGGAACAACAGGGAGAGACACAGGACCCTAATGCATTTATGGACTTATTCAGGGAAGCCATATTGAATAAGACAACAATGAGTTCTATTTCATACTGTAAAGCTGTCACTAGCAGTGGTCAAACGCCGGTCAATGGTAAAGGGCAAGAGGAGGGACGAAGAAAAAAACTTAAAAACATGAGCAAGATATTAACTGGTCCAAATGCATTCTGTAAAGATTCACATTTTTATTCTAACACGTGAAAAATCATCCCAAACTTATGAAATGAATAAAAGGTCAAATTAAGCTTATTATACATTAATTCAATCATGTACCTTAATTCTAGCCAGTTTTTTTCATCCTATTCTGATAAAAATTGATCCTCCACCATCAGCACAGCTTCTTCTAACATCTGGTCTACACCTAATGGCTCATCCCAGAGTGGATCTTTGATGATGGTTGACCAGGCCTTGTCCTGGCCATAAACTGTTGTTTAGACAGCCCTATTTGTTATGGGGTGTAAAAGGAGAGCCATGGATCACAGTGAGAGGGCCAACACTATCAAAACATTAACTCTTATCAGATGACAGAACTGGCAAAGGGGTCAGGTTCTGTTTCCAGGAGCTGGCTCGAGCTGCACTCCACCCTGCCTCCACATCACATGTCGGGGGATTTCAGAGATGATCACCGTGTTGGCTAACCTTTCAAATACATTAGAAGGGCTTGGTATTGTATTGTTTGACATTTTCAAGATCAGTGCCAATATGGCACCTCAGTTTTGGCACCAATACCAAAATAATTTCAACTCAAGATCCACTTATTAGCTTTCAATCACATTTTACGGTCTTCATCAGCAAAAGGAACTGGCTCAGGTATCATCATGTGACATAAGTGTGAACCAACATGTTTTTACAACATGCTTTTATTTCATGGTTCTGTAATTTCAGAATATTTTCCTGATAATTGCCAAGATGGTTTGTTTCAAATATCTAATTAAAGAGAAAATTGGAATTTCCTTGAAAGTAAAGCTCCAATTAAACCCAACCAAAAATTCATTCATTATTAATTCATTATTAGAAACTTCATTCTCCATATTTGTTGAATTGTATGCTTGGCTGTAGACAAAACAGTCATAAAATACATCTTCCTGAATAAAGAAAATTATTCTTTAAATGAGGAAATATATTATTTAAAAAATACTGAACATTCAATGCCAGCTTTCGGTACTTCACCCCTTTTCATATATACAATTAGTTGATTAATCAATTAACTGATCAACACAAAATTTATTGGCAACTATTTTGATAATCAATTAATCATTTTAAGCGTTTTTACAAGAATAAACATTTAAAACAATAGCTACTTTCAGCTTCTCAAAAGTTTTTTTTGTCGTATGTGATATAAACTGAATATCTTTGGGTTTTGGACATTTGAAGACGTCACCTTGGGCTTTAGGAAACTGAGATGGACATGTTTCACTATTATTTGGCATTTTCTAGACTTTAATTGAGTAAATAATTACCAGATTAACTGATGATGAATAGCCATTAGTTGCAGCCCTACCCTGCTCTACTCATTAGAAATGTTGAAGACGCTTTAAAGGTAAAGACATCCATCATCCGTGTCCAAGGATCTTCTCTAAACATTTTGGATATTAAACTTTTTTTTTCCAAATAAAGGAATGTACATAAAAGGCATAGACACAAAAGACAGGCAATCCACTCAAAGTTCAGTCAAAGGGCTTCTCTGAAAAGTTCCCACAACTGACACACTAACTCAATTTAGCCACGCAGGAGAACTGAGCACTCATGGAGAGGACATAAGAAAGAGGTCTGTTGTGTTTATCAGGCGTCCAGAGAGAGACCCACCTCTCACAATAGGACCTCTCCTTTCTTTTCCTCCCTGAAAAAAGTCTCAGCCACCTTGAATCCATTTGAGTGACATCGTGACAAAGAGGCTTCTTAACGTCCTGACGAAAGAGCCTCCTCCCCTTTCCCTCAAAACTTCCTTACCGGGCGATCAGCTGTATCAATCATGTCCCTCTTCCTGACCCCAGGCGGCACTGCTGCATCAGCGCCACCCCACCCCCGTTACCCCCCTCAACTCTCCTGCCACATCTCCTCCATTACCCCCCACCCTCCCGATTAATAAGCACCAGGTTGCCGTCGGTGACAGGACCCACACTTAAATCCCAGTCCTTCTTACTGCAGCAAGAGCCACGGCATCAGCAGGACTCTTTTTGTCTTAATGGGACAATGGAAGCAGAGCCATCCTTTGTTGAGGGCTTGACCCCACACACAAACCTTGCTGATGAGAAAAAGTGACAGTAAACCTATTCAGGCCCGGTGCATGTCATCCTGCACTGATCCCTCTGAGAGATGGGATACTTTACCAACCGGCAGATGTAACAGTTAAGACAGGACTCCTTGGAGAATGTGGCATAACAGGCAGAAATAACGCTGAATAAGGCACTCAGGTGCAAAGTGAAGAGAAAAAATGAGATGATGGAAAATGTGTCCCTTCTTTTTTTTCAGCCATGTTCTGTTAAAACAGCCAAAATGCCAAAGTTAATGGATAAGTGGGCCATTTGAAGGTGAATTTCAAAATTTTCCTACTTATCAGTCTTGGATCATTTTTATTTAAAAGTAATATTTATCATACCTAAGCACAGAGCAAGTTCGTCCAAACCAGGTATTCAAACCTGATGTCATGATGGGTAGCGTTCTCCGATTACTCTGGGCTTCAGCTTAATAGTTTCACTTTAAATAATCTTCTTTAATCGACGCTAGCACAGCAAGACACGGTAAACACACCCAACATCACTCTCTCGGCTTAATATCAGACACCATGCTCACGTAAACTTATAGGAGTAGTTTTACATTTTGGGAAATATGCTTATTCGCTCAAGATCAATACCACTCACATGTGTCCATTCAATAGAAGACTACAGCCAACAGCAGCAAGACTGGAAACAGGGGACGCAGGTAGCCTGACTCTGTCCCCCTCTAAAGCTCCTTAATTAACACGTCACATCTTGTTTGTTTAATCTGTAAAACAACTGATAAAAAATGGCAACTCACCATTTTGCTTCTCCCTACAGTAACTAAGACCGCATTTTGTGTTGTTAAGTGCGCAGAAAGGAGGCAAAAACAGCATTTAGGCAGCCCAAATGGATTACAACACTGCAAGCGTAGCCGAGAGTAATTCAAGCTTTCTGCCCTGCTGCATCATCACAGGGGACAAAGAGCAGCAGGTAAATATGTGCTCAAGTAATTTACATTCTTCTTATAAAAGCATGAGATTCTGGAGGTTTGCTGCAGTCAGGAAAGCTTTACACAAAACAGATAACACAGAGATGAGTGACAAATTAAAGGTGAGGGAACACCGCATACCCTGAGACCAGCTGCAATACTCCTTGGCACAAGTCTCTGGAAATCGACTGTAGGGAAGAAACACCATTCTCCCAAAAGATACTCCCTCATTTGTCTTTTAAACGATGATGAAGCTCTGTCTAACATGCTACTCCAAAATACCCTAACAGTTATCCAACTGGGTCAATCCTGTAAGGGATCTGCATTTGTTATGTTTCCCCACTTTATTCAGGGTTCATTTGGTGCCTGTCTGTATGACATTTTCAGGAAATGACTGAATGCAAATAAAAGACCGACTTTTCTATGTCGTGTTTGTCTGTTTTTTTCTGGCTGTGCTTGAGTTGCAAATGTGCTCACAGAGAGAATGAAAAGAGAGAGTGAGGGAGAGACAGGGAGAGAGAATGACCTCCCCTGCCACAGAGGAACGTTGAGTCCTCGCAGCAGAGGGCTGGGTCTTGGTCACCGTAGCCTTGGACAATCTGTGACAGCCTATGGAAAAGCCTTCTGCTACAGAGCTCTCTCTCCCCCACAGACCCTGGCAGCATCAACACACGCTGACCTTGTGTTTCAATATGAAAAGGGAGGGAGAGTGAGAGTGAGAGAGAGAGTGAACGTCCTCATTGGGGTAGTGTTTGTGCATCTGTGTGTGTGTGTGTGTGTGTGTGTGTGTGTGTGTGTTCGTGTATGTGTGTGTAGGCAGGGAGATTTTGGGAAAATATATGTGGGCAAATGCAATGATGCTGCTGTGGTGATGTGGCAGTGTTTCCAGCTGCTGTTAACACACACTCCTGCCCCTTCACAGCAACAATACCAAATACGCAATTTACAGATCAGATAGAACAGCAATAAAATCTTACATTTATCACAATGAATCACCTACCAAAAGTAACATTTTACACAACTAAAATGAGAATAAATCTAGACATGAGTGCTAACTAATTTAATCATCACCTATACATGACAAGTCTTTTGCTCATAAAACTGTTTAAAACAAAAGACATTTCAAACTTACAACACCAGACAACTCAAAAGGAGCGGGACAGGCAAGGGTGTTACATAGTGTACTGTTCAATAAACCACTAGTCGTCTGGCACAGGTTGTAGTATTTAATCAACAACAGAGGATTTCTGTGTTGCAGCTGCAACAGATTAAAAGATGACAGTAAATAACGGAAAATGCAGCAGATGATCAACGCTGCGTCTAACTGCCATGTTAATCAATAGATTGAAACCCAAGACTGTGATGAATCATTCGAACAATGTTTACCTTTGCAAAAAACCTGACCCTTGTAGCAAAGGCCAAAACAATGAAATTCAACCTAAAAACCCTTAACTTTCCTTCAGACTAGTGCACTATGATCTAGCCTGTTGCACAGCACACACTGTACTTTTTATAAAGAACACATAAGCTGCGAGCAGTCATTTCTGGCCGCAGCTACCGTTCCACTGTGGTTGGCATCTGTGCACGGGGTGGGGGAATACAGCAGTACACCCTGTGAGAACACACTGTTCCACAACAGGACCGCGCAAGAAGGGCTTCTCAGCTGGATGCTTTCCAGGTGTCAATGGCAAGAATGGGGATATATTATTACTAAGTGCTCTCCATGGAGCAGCATGCACACTTTGCTCTTCATGAGCTCACATTGATGAAATGGAGCCCATAAAAATCCAAGAGATTGATCAAAAAATAAATAAAAGGAGGAACACTGTAGACATGAGACAAGCACTTCATGCCACAATCCTGCTGTGATGCAATGCAATATGCAATGGCCCGGGTGTCAGGGTTAGTGGCCTCATTTGTTTATTACGGCTGCAAATGAAAGAGTTCAACTCAAGGGACAAAAGACTGAGATTCCTCTTTCACCTTGACATGCCATCACTCTCCTGCGAACACACAAATGCCCTCGCGCTTGAAGGCGACCCTTTGACACGCTTCCTGACGAACAACTCGGGGCCACGTCCAGATAAGTTCCATTCATTTATGTCAGGGAGCTATTTCAACTTTGATCTGGCCGTGGGAGGACAGAGAAAAAGAGGGCAATGGAGGTACAAATGTGGAGCTTTTAACTTCTTATGATGCCTTTACGAAATACCTTATAACACTGCCATGAAAAGAGTTCTCTGAACAAGATTTGTTAATGCTACAGAGACAGAGGGCTTCAATAAACTAGGGTTAGGTTCATTGAGTCCTTCGGTTAGTCAACCAGGTTGACAGATAAGAACCGGCCCTGCATGTCAGAATCAGAGATAACTAACAGGAGAACAGGAAGTGCCATCTACCGGGGTTGTGTTCCACTCATGCATAAATGTACACACACACACACACACACACACACACACACACACACACACACACACACACTATTAGCATCCCAAACTTGCAACAAAGAGCAGGATGTTCAGGCCAGTCTTTTTGGCTGTACTCCTATGTATTGCATGTCCTACCTTCCTGACTGTAAGTTCCTTTCATCCGTCACTAAAAGCCACATTCTAAGGATGTGAGAAAGAGAGGCTTTTCTTTCTTTCTTTTTTTTAGCTGAGAGGAATTCCATCCTCACAACCTTTCCCTTTCCCCTTCACTCCTGAGCAGGCCATAAACACAGAGGCGCGAAGTAGACTCACACCCAACAGCACAAATTCATGGTCAGACATTTAGTGAGGGGGAGTTTGTTCTAGACAGGTTAGTGAATTGCTGCAGACTCTTTAGATAGTATGTTACAGTAATGTACCTCAACAGAACTATCAGGTTGATGAGTATGGGTTGAACTCTTGCAACGTCTGACCTAATACAACAAGAACAAGGAGCAGTGGGACTTCAGGTTAAATGTGTAGGTGCTTTTAATTCAAGGTAAAAATAATTATGTTTAAAATGTTTAGTCTACAAAACATCAGAAATGTACTTATTCAAATCGCTGGTTTTGTCCAACCAACCAACCAACCTGAAAACCCCCCCTGAAAATATTCACTTCGCTAAAATGTGTATATTTCTATTTTCTATTTCTTATTTTTATATTTTGTACATACTTTTATTTCTAAATTTATGCTGCTTTCTAATCTTGAATGGGAGCACCAGTACTGTACAATTCCCCCCCGGGGATCAATAAAGTATTTCTGATTCTGATTCTGATTATAGAAGATCAAGAAAACCAGCAGATATTCACATTTGTGAAGCTGGAATCAGTTAACTTTTGGCATTTTTGCTTATAAAATTACTTAAATAATTAAATGATCATTATTAATATATTATCAAAATCGCTGCTGATATACATTATATAAATAAATCCATTAAGTTAAATTAAAAAACAACAACAATTGCTCCGCTTCCTCCAGGTGAAACTAAGATATAACAGCTGATGGTGGAGGGCTTTGAGGAGGAAGCCCCACCCCCACCAGGGGGATCAATGCACATAAATGGAAGAGGTCACAGACCTTTGACATCTCCTTTCAGCCGGGGGAGGGGCGCAGGCCTTTGTGAGATTGGCTTTAATGATCCAATTGTCGACTGTGTCATGCACCTTCATACAGTACATACAGTTTGTCTCACATTTTGCTCCACCCTGCGCGCACACTCCACCCTTACCGGATGTCCACTCGCTAAACCGCCCAGCCACAAGTGTGAGGTTTGAATAAGAAATGTTGCTCTGTATCTCATTTGCTGTCTGCATCCAGCTGCCTTGTTTTGCTCTTCATCACTCCCACATCTGTTTTAACCTATTCTCTCATCTCTTCCCCTCCTCAGACTCCCCAGCTCCTCTCCAGACCTTATCTGTGCCTTCCCTCCCTCCCTCCTCTTTCATGCTGAATTTTTTTGAAGAGGGATTTGGTCAATTAAAAGACTTTCCAAGATACTCTGATGCATTTCGCTCCATGGAAATCATATGGACATAATAGCAAGAAGCAAAACATTACATAAATCTAATATTCAGATTTTGGATCAATGCACTCACTCAAACACAGCTTTTTTTGAGCTGTGATTGCTGCTTTTGAGTAATAGAAAACTAATTTAACCAGATGTAGATCTGACTTCCTGCTACAGAAAGCCTGACACTGCCAGTACAGTCTGTGAGTATTTGTCTTTCTTACATTAGACTCAGACACTACCAGTGAACACGGTGTTCCTGGCATTCTTGACCCTCAATAAAAACGACAGGTTAAAAGTTTACAAGCATCCACGCGGAACACATCTGGCTCTGCAGATCGGCAGCGACTCTCTCGAGCTCTTTTAATTCTGACATTTCTTGAAAATGGCCATCAAACAGTTTGGCTGATATCTGATACGGATACGACCTTGCTGTGATAATTAGCTAATTCCATTGATCCTATTCAGATTCAGAGCAGCCTGCATGACTGAATGATTCTCACTCACTTTTACTGCTAAAGCAATAAAGATACCTTGCCAGGAATCATAAAATACTTTGCTAGGAGGTGAAATTAAATGAATACACAGTTTATGTGGGATTTATTTGTATTTGGCATAAACACATGATTTAATTCAGTTTTGTGTAAAGTACAGATAAAAAAATATATTTAATTTTGAGGTACTTATACTTTACTTGAGTATTTCCATTTAATGCTACTTTAAACTTCTGCTCCACTACATTTCATAGGGAAATAAAGTACTTTTTATTCCATTACACTTATTTGATAGCTATGTCCTTTTACTTAAGTAAGAGATTGAATACAGGACTTTTACTTGTAATGGAGTATTTTGAAACTGTTGTATTGCTACTTTTTAAAAGATCTGAACATCCTGTCCATGTCAACACAAGCATGTGGCACAAGGAAACATTTGAAAAGACGGTCCTGACTCCTGCCTCAGCAGTTTGATGAATGACAGCTAGTTTGAGGACCACCTGTTTTCTGGGTCCTCTCACATCGGGCTCAAAAAACATTGTCAAACAATAGCGCTGATCTCTCTAGTTGGGATTTGGTCCCCTTGTGCCATCTGCACTCAGGATCAGAGAGGACCCACAATCACTAAGAAGCATCTCTGAAAGGATCAGGAGAAGCATCTGCATGCATTGCCAGCTCATCCCGGTGGTGTTTTTGTGATCTAAATTGGCATTGCGAACGATCTTTGAGGGTGTTTTATGTGAAAGATTTCGCCTCACTGATCAATATTTAAAATGATACGTTTGCTGGCTGAAGCCAAAGCCGAAACTGAAACCTCTTTGTTACTGACTGGATGGGTAATCAATTGTTATATACGCCTTTTTTGTTATGACACCGAACGCAAATCTGAGTGATCTATCACACACTGGTCTGTCATAACAGACAGACATAACTAGAGAAAATGTGAAAGAAAAATGGATTTCAAATGAACACGCTTCTTCTATTTTACACCAGGAAATAAACACTGAAGGCCATCTGAGCAACCACAAAGAATAAACAGCAAAAGAGGAGTTCTGATGTGCTCATAATGATAGAGGAGAAAATAAATCAATCTGTTACCCTGGTGACTACTACCATATGTACAAATGGATGTGAAGCAGTCATCTATCTGCAGCTTTGTCGTGCCTTTTCACATGTGAAATGACATGTTACATTTTTTGGAAAACCTCTTTTCTTCGCAGCAGGTCTTCTGCACAATAAAACAACTGTGAATGAGAACTTGGGCAAGAAATAGAGAGGGAACCATTATCATAACAAGATGAAAGGCTGACAAAAGGTATTTTGAGCACGCTAAGAAGATGAATTATTATTTTAAAGAGGGCCTCTTTTGAGGGTGAAAAGGGATGAGCCATAACTACATCGCTTCATTTTTTTTCATTTTGGTTCATTTGAATTTGCGTACTTTGTACTCCATGAGTTTATTAACCATCAATGACATAAGGTTGGTATTTGCCATTTTATTGTTTACAACCTTCTGTAAAAAGGGAAATAATGAAGATCTGACCAATTTTCTGTTTATCAAAACTATATCCAACTCACTTGCAGTGTTCTCAGAGCCAATGACTACTCGTGTTTAAGAAATTAAAGGTTAAGATGCCACAATCACACAAAGAAAATGCCCGCTGCCAAACCTCAACAACTCAAGGCCTTCACAAAGCAACATGGGAAGGAGATGTCTCCTTCAAGGCTAAAGAGAAAAACCTGTCCGAGCGCAGGAGTGGTGTCACCGGGGCCTTACTTATCTCCTCCCAGATTAAGTCCCAATTGTTTGCTGGGAACAAAGGCAGTCAGTGAGGAAACCAGCCCCCCAAGGGCCAGATGGTCAGCGTTCAGAGCCCCCTGACCCCTCCAGCTCTTGCCCTCTATGACAGGGCCACGCGTGCTCAAGGCGAGACGGCCACCCGGCAAATTCCCAATCCACGCTGCTCGTACAGAGCATGTTCTCACATGATACTGTGCTACCTGTCTGACTTAAAGTGATGAAGTGATTCTCTTTAGCAGATAGTTATTTGTCATAGGATGTGTAGTTGCAGAAGACAAACATGAATGTCAGATATCACAAATCTGCACTTAATGGCAACACTTAATTAACAATTCAAATATTTTAAAGCTCAAACATGTGAATTTCTATGAGCCTGGACAACAAAATTGCTCGATAAGACAAGAAAATGCTGCTTTAACGTGAAAAATGGCTGTTGGGTGTTTGACATTATCATCAGTGCCTCTCTGCATCTGGTAAAATGAACTTCTCTACTTTTGCTGTAGTTTGTGGGACCGTGTAATGTGCATGCAATTGTCATTAGCTCCAATGACATTTTGAAAGTACAAGAGGGGGTAGTGGAGACACGAGGAATGTAACCTTTGGGACGTGAAACATGAGGAATGGCAGATTAGATGTAGTCAAGACAGACTGGTTTGCCTGTAATTACAATGACAAACCACCAAATACATCTCCTGGTCACTCTTATCTGATATGACTTTATCTAAGCTGCTGAAGCCTGTTTCAACAAGAGCCTTAGGCAACTGTAACAGTATCCAACAGACAAATGTGTAAATTAGTGGCCGGGTTCCAGATATACTTGACATGACTTTGTTAAGGATGATTAATCAGCAGGAGTGACATTTTTAAAGATGAAATAAAACGTGTTATCTGCATTTTGAGGAAGGAAGCACAGACTGACCTATAATTCTTTAAATACCCATAAGGCACATTATTTGACTGCTGATCTAAAGTAAGGTTTCATTTCCCTCATTTCCTGCTACAGGTTTTACAGGAGTTAAAGTTCCATACTGACACTCATATTAAACAGCAACAGACGTTAATGAGAAGACTAGTTAGGCTATTAGATGTCGGTCAGTTTACACACACACACACACACACACACACACACACATTTGCGGCCGAGCATCACTGACAGCTGCGACATCAGGCAAGACTTGTTCATTTGTGCAAGAATAAAAGAAGACAATGAAAAAACGGGTTTAACATATGATATTAATGCAGTTTTCCCGAGCATTCAAACAGGCTTACTGACACACTTATGAATTGATTATACCCAATTGCCTCTCGTCATACTTTAATCAGGCTACCCCTTCCTATAAAACATCCTGTGCAGGTTCTTCACCAGTAGCTTTGATGCCATTTAAAATTCACTGGTGAAAAAAACTTTGAGCATCTGTTTCAGCCTCGTTGACGCACCGACAGCAGACTGCAGTGCGACCATCCTCCGGAGAGGGTTAACAGGCTAATCCAGTTTATGGTCGGTATCATGATTCCTTACGACACGTAGTTTTAAGCGAGTGTGAGCATACAGAGAAAAAAAAAGCAGCACCGTGCAGGCCTACCTTTATCCACACGGAATCGGGTCTGTGGGTAAATGTGCGTCCCTGGCTCCAACAACACCAACACCTCCGCCGCCGGTCGCTCTCTGCTCTGCAACAGCTGATCTGAGCACAGCGAGGGAGCCGCCAAGTGACGTCAGGAAGTTACTGTACGTTGCCATACCGTTTGGTTCAGTTCAGCGGAAGAAAAAAAAGAAAAGGTTCAGCTTGTTGCTCCAGTGGGAGGGTGAAAACACGAAGGAGGACGGGACAACTATTACATCTCAAACGTAAGCAGTTATCCAAATGGTTAAATGACCAAAAGTAAGTTTTGAAAGTGCAGGAACGAAGAGGACATAGAGGCAGACGTTACATAGCAATGTAAAAAGGAAAAGAAGTAAAGAAGACAAAACACAAGCAAATGAACGAGATAAATGAATCAAACCTGTAAACAAAGTTCACTGATACATATGTATGCTGCGTCGGCCTAAGGCCTACATATTTACCTGCATACTACATCTACCAACATAGCCTACATACATGACAGCGCACTATATAGGTCTATTAGAAAATTATTATCATTAATAGCGTGCCTGTAAGCTATATTTTCATTTTAAACTACAGATATATGTCTGTACCTGTATGAAGTTTCTATGGACACAACTCGTGAAATAGACTGTGGACAGTATTTCTCCCACTTGTGGTTTCTAAGGTTAAAACAACTCCCCCTCTGCTGGCAGAAATACAGAACTAATGCAGGAGTTCAGGCTGCAATGTTTGCGTAGGTTGTGCAGAAACCATCTCTACAAAAAAAAGTAAATCTTCAGCCGAAATAAAATGATATAAACATAAAGTGATTTGCGAGACAGCAGGTTCAGTTAACACTTTATTTCGGTGCCATAAAAAGTCAGACTTGCATTGAGCTCATTGGCCTCCAGTTTCTGTGAGTTTTCATAATAAAAGTTGTAAAACATCGCCCTCTATTGGCTGATGAACACACAGACAGACAGACTTGGAGAGGATTACTGCTGAAAAGACAAAAAACAAAAACTTTTCACGCTATACTTGGTGTAAACTCACACATTTGAAAGTCCTTACAGTTATTAATGTTATATTATTATTGAAGGATTACATAAACATAACAGTTATTATGGAGCAAACACTTTTCTGTATTAGAAAAGACAAGCATTTCTAAAAATAAAAAATAAAAACAGGTAGCATTTGCATCAAGCAAATAAATAAATAAAGACAGATAGTTAGACCAATGCTATTCTCCAGGGAGCAACTGTCAGCAGGTCCTAGAAGCATTTCCTGTTCATCATTTGCTCTTTCAGAGAACTAACTGCATGTGTGTGACCATGGAAGACGAATAAACAGTCAATGGATGGACTACAATGATGATATTAACTTTTTACCCTTGAGTCTAATCTTATCTTGTCCAGCACCAAGGTGAGAAAAGAAAACGACAAACAGACACATTACAAAACAATTACAAATATTATTTAAAAATGGTCCCATAGAGGAAGGAGTGTCTCTAGCTTCAGTTTGTTTTGCAGTTAATTCCTGTAGTAATATGTATAATACTGGAAACCAGTCTCCCCCAGTTCAAAGTTGGTAAGAAGAATTTTTAAAGCTAACTGATCCTGTGATCTGGTGTCATGGTTGTTCACTTTCAACTCAACTAAGGATGTTAAATATCTTGGCAGCATGGCCTTCTAAATGAAAACACAGGTATGCTGATGCCTTCTAGATATCAGTGATGACCATCTGACCTTTTCACATAACTCACAGGGGTGAGAGGGACAGCTGTCTTCGGTCATGAATTGAATGGCACTGTGATGAATACTGTGTAGAAAAAAGTGTAGTGTAAAATAAAATACAGAATAGACAATTTACTGTAATTATGGTTCAGAACCAAAATCATCTTTAACCCATATGGATAATTTACATTACTCAATAGTATAGAAAAGAACAGAGTGGCCCATTTAGTTATAAACCAGGCAAACCAGTCTGAATAATTTTCATTACTCAATGGAAAGGAATAAGCAATTTGATTATGATCCAGAAGCAAGAGCATCTGCAGCCCATGTGGATAATTTCAGTTAGAATAGAATTAAAAAACATTTGAAAACCATAACAATGAATTTTCATTATTATTTTCATAATATTTTTTTCTGCCTCGGTGGCTTTTCAATGACACCCTATCGTTCACGTTGTAACATTTGGGAACAGCAACATGTTGCCATTATCAGACTGAACTCTTTGAATGCGCCTCGACAGGGCGCATGCGCAGTGCTTGACATTTTGAAGTTGCTTCTCCGGGGTGTTTGAACAGGAAGGCGGACATGTTGGTCAGGCTGTGGGAGAAAATCGGGCACCGTCTGCTGTTTTTTTTCCGAAAACTAACACACATCTAAACCCGGTTTATACGCCTTCGATCTGAGAGATGAAGCAGTTTGGAAGGGAAACAATGACAATGCACAGGATGCAGCGGAAGGACTGCCGTTACACGTTGTAACGACGTGTTTAAACTGATCGAAATTTGGAAGAAGCAGAAGTTTTTTTCCCACCACTTCTACTTTTGAGCTGTCAGATTCTATTGTCGTTTTCTGCAAGGGCCTGGCACAGATATGGGAACGGGCCTGGACTAACATTCCCACAAACTGTGCTTTTCAAATAGACATTACATTTAAGTTTTAATTGCCTTTTGTGTGGATGCACCAACATTTTAAGCCCTTATCCTCAGTGGCATCCTGCGGAGGCTGACTAATCTGTCGCCGCATTTATCTTTTGCCACTGAAGTTGTTTGCCACTCATACTGGGAAACCATCTTTCGACTCTGAAAATGTGGCTTTTGTATATTCAGCGCAACCTTAAACGTTTTATCGTCTGTGAAAGCTTGAGGAGAACGATGTATTTTCTTTGAAGTGCGGTGTAAAGTTCACGCGAAGAAAGGAACATTTGGCTAGCTAGCTACCGCTGGCTGCTAAAGCTAGCTAGCCAGCCTTCTGCCTCGCCAGTGAGCTGTTTTTGTTCTTAACCCAACATCGGGACTGAGTTTAACAGCAAAAATGACTGCTCGTGAAAGTTTGGAGGCTCGATTTGAAAAAATCGATGCCATGTTGAAGGATCCAAAGTCAGAAGTAAACACGGATTGTCTTCTGGTAAGTTTGTAGCTTGCTAGCTGGCTAGGCAGCTAAGCTAAGCAAGCCAACCATTCGGGGTCAGTCTACTCCTTGGAGCAGAAATTCTTTCCGAGACCAACAAGTCGTCTCAATTGTCACTGAAGGAATGTGCTGATATTGACGCCAACAGGCCAGTTTGACTCGCACACTTAATCAAGTTCAAACACCTGTGTGAGATCGTAACGTTATATGTATTAAGGATTTGCGAGAAAAAAAACCCAATCACCAGTTTGAGACTCTTGTGTCCTACATTCAAATACTGTATAAACTCACAACCTAAAACAATGAAACTGTAATTGCCAGCAGTAGGATTGGTGTCTTCAACAAAGGAGTCTAACGAATTAAGAAGCAATGCTAACTAAAATACACTGACAGATGGCAACCGTGTTTCTGTTCTCCACAATGCAGACACACTTTGTCTGATTATTTTTTCGTTAGGCCAGTTAAAACAAAACGTGCTATTAAATCTGCTTTGGCTTCCTTGCCACCCACCACACACTGATACTGGTTTGTGGTGTCATTAGTGCACTTTTTAGATCATTAGGAAGTGGGTGTTTAGGTGTGCTGTTTTATCTAGATTTACTTATCTAAGCTTCATTTGAAGCGATAGGCTGCCTGCAAGCCTGTTGTAACCTGCAGGCCTCCAGCTGCATCAGTACACCTGTTGGCTGAAGCCTGCCCTGGCTGCTTCCTGTCTATGGGCGACAACTCATGAAGCGACTCTCATGTCTGAGAAAAGGAGGCGGCTGCTGCCACGTGCTAAACCCTAAAGCAACACCTTCATAGGTTTTTATTACATGCGGCAATCCCAGGAACTGACTCACCATGGAGTGGATGCCAAGGGGATGTTGTTGTGTCAAGTGTTTGTTGATATCAGGAGCTCCTCAGCTTGGGTGACAGTGGCACTCAGTGTTTTCACAACGATTTGGCTCTTAGTGACTCATGTCAGCGCTCAGATGTAGTGTGATGAAACTAAAATTCGTGTGGGTAATTGGTTGGAAAATATTGGCCTCTGAGTTTCCAGAGACTGACCATGGCTCCTTTGTTTTGTGTTTGCAGGTATAACTGAGTTTTCACCTAGGGTTCACTGCTTTAACTAGCAAGGGATGACTGGTAGTCCTGTTTCCTCGTATGCAGTAGTTTCATTGTTAATCAATCAGGTAGTAATTTCATTATAACTCATTCAGGTGTTGTGCACATACGGTCATACTCTGATTAATGATGCCTGTACTTTGATTGTGCGATATGGGATGTATTAGCAGACAGACTGACTTGCCAAGCAAAAGAACATCAGGGACACCGTCTGTTTTGGGATGGGGGCTTGTCCTGAAACTCCACCCACACACCCGACTTAGTGTGTTTTGTGTGTACAGGCTGCTGTAGATAGCTGTCTTTTGAAAAGAAAATTTGCTTAGTCTCTATGACCTCCAATCCTGTTGCAGAAAGAGGCAATTAAACTCACCTAAAAGTGCACACGCTCTGCATTTTTAATGGCAAAAAGCTGTGGGGACTGTTCCTGCTGGCAGCCACACACACAAGGGTGTTGTTCCTCTTTTTTCCCCTTTCTGCAATCTCGCCTGATCAATGAATGGAGGCCTTTTGCTGAGGCTCTCTCTGCCACCATGCAACTCCACCCACAGCTTAATAAAATTCCATGTTAATCAAATAACCTCTTGTCTTTGACTGGCCTGGAGTTCCCTGTGTGTCCCAAAGCCATTCTGCACGTCTGGAGAGAGTTGAGAGCAGGCAGGCAGGCAGCTCTGAGGTAGCTGGGTGTGGGCTCTGCTCTCTACCCATAAACCAAAATTATGTGGACTGAAGACTCATGTTTCTGAACGCCATGAATCAGGACATTTAACTCATAAAGCAGCCAACATGCATGGCTATGAGTAATAGGTTCCATCAGATTGTACAATGCAAGCCTTTTACTGGCCATGTTTCTGTACCTGAGTCTTGGGCTGGCATTGCTTTCTCTCTTTAGTATAGCACTGCTGGGATTATACATTTTCCCATGGAAGCCTGGTCTGTTTTGTGTGATGGGTGACATTTGGCCTGCACCTTACCACTCAGCCCTGGGCTGTTCTATTGAGCACAGTATTCCAACCCTGTTGCCCTTATCTTCACCCCCTAAATAAATCCTGCTTGGAGAGAAGAGCGCCTTATCTGGATGGGCTGCCCCCTCCCCAGTCATTGTGCTTTAGGCAGGCTTCTGAGAGCCAATCTGAACAGACAGAATTCCTGACATTGTGATGTGAGAGCTCACAGACGTTAAGGGTCTGAGCATTGTCCATTTATGTTTTTATGTTGGCAACAATCAATATCTTGCATCAAACAATTTCATCAAATGATATGTTTGAATTGAACAAACTCACCTGAGTTGAAATCTCTTTAAGTTAGAATGAAAGAGATGGCGTGTTTGTCGATTTGTGAAAATATTGAGTGGGCCCTTAAGTGGTAGAGTCTGTTCATTATTTGGTATATTAGAATAGTTGAGATGATAGGTTGGAACTTGTTCTGCAAGGGCTTTGCCTCTATTTGAGATATGTAAAGGCCTCCTGGCACAGTCTTTGCTCTTACTTTGACACTTGGGGTGCATTAGCTTCCCTGTGTTTTGATCCCTCTTTCATCTGTTATTTGGAATCTGTAATAAGAGTAATTACAGGAAACTGCAAGACTAGTAAACCAGAATTGTAGACATTCGATTGACTGTGTGAATGCTGAATGTACATGTTAGGGTGAATGCTCTCATTTTGAAGTGATTTAGAATATAATTCCTAAATCAACAACACTAGTTGTTAGTAGTTATAGTTAATAGTTCCTGTGGTAGCTTGCTTTGATACAAAAAGGCATAATTAGATCTCATCCATTCATATATGTGTTTAAACTTTGACTTGTAGCTATGAGCTAATTTACAGACGCTTGCTTTATTAAATGACTGAGATAATGAATGTGTTAAAGTCATATTTGCTGGTTAACACCTGCCAGTATTTGCCACTAAAATTAGATTTCGTCCCACAGCAATATGTATGTTGACTAATTGAAGGAGGTGCTTGTTATGTCATTATAGCTAGTTAATGGTGCTGTGTGGCAAAGAAGCTATGGAACAGAAATTGCTAGTGTGAAACATTTTACTTGCTCATGTCAAAAGTTTTTTGTTCCTTCACCTCCAATTATGGTCCTGTGGCCACAGTTAGAATGTGGCATGTTTTCCATTTCAAACAAAATTCAGCCCAATTCTCAGAGTGTAGGCATTCAAAAGCTGAACTATCATACAGCAAAACCAGGGTCTACAAATGCTGACCATGAAGAATTTTTGTACAGGAAGAGGGACGGTTTTCAGTCACAACTACCTAAATTTGACCCTTGGTAATGATTTGTAGAACCATTTTACTGCTGTGCTTCCTAATTGCCTTACATAGTCAATCTGCTAAAGCCCAATTTCAGTAATAACAATCTTTGTCTTGCCTTGTCTGCATGTAGAATTTCTGCTGTTGTTCTAGCGACCTTTGCCTTTTAATGGACAAACCTTACCTGCAAGGTGTTGTCAGCACTGATAATGCAGCAATAGTGAAATTGTATTTGGTTCTAGACAGATCTGAATAGTTTTGACACAAGGAGATGATTGTCAGTCAAGAGTATTTACACTACATGACATTTTTCCAGTACTTTTTACTTGACATATAAAATCAAATTAGGCCTAATCAGTGTAATTTGCTGTAACTTATTCATTTGAAGCAATGTATAAGGTGACCCATTATCATTCGTAGATGGACCAATCTGGTGGATTTCTGTATTTCAGCCTGTTAAGTTGCGTACTGCCTACAGTTTGCTTATGTTGCCCAGCCTTGTTATTGTCTGATGGTAATGCAGCTGCCAGGAGACACTGATTTGGAAACTCATGCAGGAATCTTGGATGTCGCAGCTTCCTTTAATGCACTCCCATTTTTTGCAAAATGGTCCCTGCTTACAGTTACTTTTTACCCTGCAAGGCTGATGTACAGTAACTCCGACATTAAGTAAAAAAATGACAACATTTTCTTTGTTGTAGATTATGTACTTGTGCGTGTTTCAATTCTCTGTAAGTTGATTTTCGTAACATCCTCCCTGAAAGAGACAAAAGCACTTTAATAATTTCTGATATGCTTTGGAAAATAGACAGGAAGTATGTAAACAATATGTAATTTGTAGTTAATTGGCTACAATATGGAAGTCCATTTTTAATGATAAATTACATCTCCTTGAGTTAAAAAACATGTATATGTGGTAACGGTTATAGTCAGCATTGGATCCATCCCCATTGTCAGACAGGTTCAGGGCTGTCAGTTGTAAACTGCTCTCCTCAGCTTTTCAGCTATGGGAACAACAATTGGCTGAGCTATTTGTAGTTCTGCATTCCCTCAACAGACTGATTATGTGCAGGAATGCATACTAAAAAGATCCAGTCTTTTAATAATGGAACGCTTTTGCCTTTGATTCACCCATTGAACTTTCCTGTTTGTCTTTAATCTTGTTTCTTAAAGGGCTATAGGCCCAGTTAGTTTGTCCCACTTACAAAGGACACTGCAACCCCTGTCCAGTGAAGATGGTCCAAGTGAACAGCGTTGATGTTTTAATAAGATGGTTATTTATTAGGGTGAGGTCAGAAATCCTGGGCAGAGCAGGCAGGACAGCAGAGTTTTGCTTGAGAATCTAGAGCTCGGTCAGTGGAAACTCGTGAGTGCTCTCCGCTGTTGGAATAACTCAATTATATTTTGACATGAAAGCATTTGTGACAGTGATTCTCGCTCACTGGGACCTCATAAGGAAATGGAATGCCCCTGTTTTGCCACCCCTGGGTTCACTGTCACTGCCATTTATCCAGTGGAGTTGTTAGATATGCAGTCTTTCTAGGTAAGTGGGATTTCCTGTCAGTAGATATTATATACAGCAGGAGAATGCAAAAGGAGTTTGGGCCAAGTACTTAGTCTAAAAAACTTTAGTGAATCTCTAAGTGGTAGATTCCAAAGTGTACCACATTAATAAATCCCAGAGCAGATGGATATGTATCCCCTTAGATGTCCACTTCTATCTGACTGCCTGCACCTGAAAGTTAGCAGTCAGGAAGCAATGTAGTATTTCATGCTTTGAATGGCTCCATTAGTTTGTATGATCACATTTGTGTTTACACTGGCACGGCCTGCGATGGAACTGCCTTTATTTGCATGGCAAACTGAATGGCTGTCTGCACAATTGCTCACATGTGGAAAGCATATTGTCTTGAAGAGGTGGCAGAAAAGGAAGTGAGAAGTAGGGCTCGACTCAGGCCAGTCCACATGCCTTGTGCTGGCATGCAGAAAGGGATGATGTGGCTGAGTCTCCCATGGAAATTGTAACTCAGACTTTAATGTCTGGAAAAGAGCTTGTGTGTTGTGTGTGTGTGGATTTTTCTCCACTAAAGCTTAAAGAAATAATTGCCATATGTAATGTCAACCACTGGCTTGTGCGTTTTGTATAACTATATGTTTTTTTTACATAATTACCACATTTCATTAATAGGGTGATGAGATGGTTTTTCATATTATTATTTAGTAATCCTAGGGATGTGTCGCCCTATGACTGAAGCAGCATCAGCAGAAATAGGATAACATGGAGTCCTGCAAGCTCTGATTTGTTTTCCCAGCGATTTCTTTTCCTAAGACTGCCACATAATGAAACGTAGCCTGTGCACTGCTACCGCCCAGTGCTTAAAATTAAAGAGTTAAATTTTATTTGCTCTGTTTCTAATAAGGTAGATTACATAGGATATTATGTACATTCCATTTTCATTCCATTTATATTTTCACTTACTTTTAAAATGTGTTAATATTGTCATATGCTCTTGCCTGGTTGATTCAGCTATACCTGCAGTGAATGAGGCAAGCTCAGAGGCTAAAGGCTAGATCCACATACATTTAGAATTTAGACCCTTTTTGTATTACTATTTATCTGCACTACTGCAGCATTTTTGTTCTGCATTGTGTTGCACAGTTTTATCATTGATGCCTTTTTCCCTTCTGTTTGCCTGGAAAGCAGACAGAAAGACCTGAGCCCTTGGAAATTTCAGAAGTGTGGCAAAAGTGCTTATCTAGGAACAGTTTCACCTCTGTAAATTACTCTGAATTACTAGCTAAGAAAGAGCTTTGTCAGTGATCCTGGACCATCAGCCTCATATTTGTTAGTGTAGCCTGGAGCTGATTTTGGGCTGAGCCATATTGGTGCTCTATCTGGCCCAGCTGCAGAGTGGTCTGATAGCTGAAGCCAGATTGTGACGGATGATGTTTGGTTACTAACCCTCAACCTCGATGATTACAAACCAGTTAGTAGAGCTTACTTGTGTTTTGTATTTATATATTGAACCAGATGACCCTGCCTGTGTGTGGATAGTGTTTTTAAACATGGAGATGAGCATTCAGGTACACCTTTTGGGTTGGCCAATATGACTATATATACTGTGAGAGAATATAGATTTGTATACAGGTAGAGATTTTGGCGTACTGTAAATACTGTGGTAGCTTTTTTTTATTATCTCAGGGTGGCCATTGTAGATGGTCTTTGATATCAATGAGGAGTAATATATTATGGCAATAATGGATTTTTTAAATGTTTTTTTTCCATCAGTGTCAGGTATTAGTATGCTGGAATAGCCAAAAACACACTTAATTCATAATTTCTCAATTGATTTTCCCAAAAATCTACTGTATCACTATATATTATTGTGAAAATAATTACAGATACTGACACCCCCCCCCCCCCCCCCCCATACCTTGATGCAGTCCGTCTTTCCGTGGAGATAGCTGACACCACAGCAGAGATGCAAATGCTGAGATTCAAAGCTGGAACAGTTGCTGCTGACACACCCAGTACTGCACACTCTTACTTGCTTACTGCTTTAAATTGCTAATTCAACATTGGACGGTTTGTTCCTTAAATCCACTTTGTTTTACTTAGCAATTCAATTCTTGGTTCTTTTTTTTATGCCACAGTGTGATTTTTCACTTGCTAAAGCTGGTTCTTTTGTCACACTGGTGTTTCAGTAGAAGACTCTTAGCATGGCTGTCTTCCGATTTTTCTTTGTTTTTTCCTTCATTTGTTCTTCTATTGCACTAGCCAGCCCCACATGTACCAGCCCTCCGCTCCCTCCTCCTTTCCGTCATAGAGTTAGGCACTAGTGCTGATTGAAACTAAGACTCACTATGTGACTCTGTACTTGGGATGGATTTTTTTTCCTCCCTTCCTTCACTTTTTGTTGAGAACTTGTTTGGCCACATACCTAAAATAGCTCTCTGACGTGTACAGTCCTGTTAAGGAATGTTACTGTGGCTGTCCAGAGTTCTCTGCGGCAGGAAGTTATGCAAACGTGCATTGCTGAGCACAGAGCCTTGTGATTAGGGTCCTGAAGGACTCAGTTCTTATGCTTTTTTTTTTCCAGTGCAGGCTGGCTGGATACTGTATGGCCAACAAGGCCCCTTTTCTCTCCTAGCCCATGGTCTGTCTTATGTAAATTTTCCTTCCTGAAAGCTGACTTTTAAGTTTTTTTTTAGTTGAGCAGAGGATCCCTCTCAGCTCAGCCATGTGTGTTGATCACAACCTACCCTCTCATTAATTTCCCACATTCTGTCCCCGTGAATGTCTACGTTGCTTTTGTTCTTCCCACCAGCCGTTCTTCACCTCCCATTTTTCCTTTTCCCCTCCCATCTGCCTTTTTCCCTGCTTCCACCCATCCCGCAGGGCGCTTGCTTGTTTTATGTCTCATAGGGGGGGGTATGGCCCTGACCTCCACTGCTGAGCAGAAGCAGCCGAGTTACTTAAGAGGATTCCTCGCCTTGTCTGAGCTGCTGATTCACCATGTGTCATCATTGTTTTGCTCAGAGATGCAAAAAGAAATATGTCACTATTTAATAGATCATTCACGATACAGGAATGGCAGGATTCTTGTTATGATAGTGAGTTAAGAGATGATGTAGCTTATGTCAACAAGTAATATAAAGTTATTTATTTTATAAACAGATCAGCTGTAATATTTATTGCTGACCTTTTTGAAGAAAGAAAATGTAGGCTAGGTGACCCTTGGCAAAGTGTCAGAAGATGCTTAGTGTCAACATCTGGCTCACACCCGCTAAAGGGAATGCATAACAAGTTCAAGAGCTTGTGTGCCTGTCTTCTTTTAGCCATTCTGGATTATGGAAGATTAGATTAAATCCACAATCTACAATCCAATCCAGACAATCTAGCCTGTACTGTATGTATGTAGATCTATTATTAGTTTTCCAATATTGTAGCTGTCACAATTTGAAATGGGTATTTATGCATGGTCCTTTTTCAATGTTATTTATCGACACCATCATTCTTAACCCCGTTTTTACAGCCAATGATGCCATTCAAGTTGTCATGAAAGGGATTCTAATGAGGGTCAGAAAGTGGTGAGGTGGGAGTAACTTCTGTAACTTCAGTGGGATTTGCAGCACTGTATCGTAAAGTCACACATATTACCTCACTGTACGGTTATTGTTAGGCACCACCCTGTTGCCTTATTCATCAAAAGGTACTTAGTTTCCTCAGTTGCTTTTATTAGAAACTTTGTGACCGGGTAGGGAAATTCTGAGTTTGATCATCCAGCCAAAATCAACCAGGGACTTGCTTTTTACATCAGCCTTTTCCTTTTGCAGATACAGTGTAGAAAAGCTGTAGAACTGCAAAACTGAAGCATTCCTTTTCACAATGTCTGTGTTTGCTTACTGGCTTCAAGGTTTTCCAGTTTCTCTGATCAGCAGCTGACTCAAGCCCCCAGACGTAACAACCTCTCTCAGAATGTGCACTTTCACCTGTATGATTATCAGTAACATAACTTTGACTCCAATAAAACCAGACACGCTTCCTTAGTTCTTTTGGCAATTGACTTTGTTACAGTAAGTGATACTGCAGCCTCTTATTGAATCACAAATGAGGACTTAAGATATTAGTTCAGCCTATTCCAACATTTGTTTGAAACAGCAGAATTTCTTTTTCTTAATTCCTCACATGCATTTATAGATGCACAGCATGATTTTTAAAGATTTTCTGCCAGAATGTTAAAGGGGTTTACAGCAATGATTTTGAGAATTTAAATTGACCGTAGTACTATCCATGGCAGACTTTTTGTGGTGCCATTGAATGAACAACTGCCCTTTAAGATCCTTCAGTGGATCTGTTATTAATCACTTTAAGAAACGGTGAATGTTTACAGTAGCACTGAAATCCGGATATTTGTAATAAGCTAAAACCCTCCTAGACATTATTAATGTAATCCAGGCTGGAAGCCCGCTGCCAGCTTTGTGCAGAAGTCTGTTCAGAGATGTTCTACAGAGGCCAACAGCTTGACAGGACACAGTGTTTGCTTTTTACATGTTGTCTGTGATGCCGCTGAAGTAGTAGACACTGTAGCTTTGTTTGCCTGCTTTTTAACCCTTCTCCTCTCCCCTCAGGATGGCTTGGACGCACTGGTGTATGACCTTGACTTTCCTGCCCTGAGGAAAAACAAGAGCATTGACAACTTTTTGAATAGATGTAAGTAGCTCACATCATGCTTTTTCCCTTATGTCCTCCTTTAACATTGATCTGTCCATGTCTTTCACTTGAACCACTGGTGTTTGCAGACCCTGTTACATATGGGTATAAGCCTAGGCTCAGAAAAGAAGGGTGTTTTTGGGTCACTGCCTCTATGTAGGCTTGGACACAATAGGTGTCTGCTGCTTAGTGTCCCCAACAAAGGGGCATTCATAAATGGCTGGTGACCCACATGATGCCCATCGTGATGGATTCTCTTTTTCACAGTGCCCTCAGACTGGGGGACCCCCATAACTATGTTTAGACAGCAACAAAAAATACCAATCCGAGGCTGATGGTGAGGCTGAATGTATCTTTCCTTAACAGATGTAGATCTAGTATAACCGCCCAATTCTTTTACATTTCTTGGAAATTGCAACTATCATGTTACAGTGTTTATCCCAGAACTTGTTCTTGCAAAGCCAGCAATGTCTGAGGCGGGGGCAGGGCATCAGTGTTATATCTCTGGGGATATATGTCTTTCATTTCCTGAATTACATATAGACAAACATATCATTTACGCAAAACACCTATAACCAAACTGAACTAAACAACAACCCCTCCCTTTGTGGCATGTTTTGTAGCCTTCACTTTTCATTTTCCTTTAGTTTCTCAAAGAATTCTCCCCCAGTAAATAAACGTTGCACTGTGTTCATGTGCGTTGGTGATCAGGTTGTGGCGGCTTTCATGGGGAGATGCTTGCTGCTCTGTTTGCACTTTCCACTCTATGCTGTGGAAGCACACAGATTGTTGCTTTTTCCCATAATCATGTTTAAAATCTATAAAATTTGAATGACTTTAGTTAAGGTGGTTGCTAAATTAGTGGGGACAGCCTGCCTTCATAAGACAACGGTTGGGAGAAAATGTATAAGGCTTAACAGTTTATTTTTGTCCATGTTATGAGTGCAGTCTTAACAGCGCTTTTAAACATTTTTATCAGTTTGAGGAAAACTAAAATTCAGCTTTTCATATTCGATAATCAACCCGAGCTACTGTAAACCCTTGGGCTGAAACTGCCATTAGACATCTCCTCAATTACTCCTGGTACAGTACTTTTGTATATAGCAGTGTTGGAAATGCATTGATGGATATGGACTAATGGACTAGCTGTCTTGAAACTCTGGTCTTCAGTGGCATGCTTTGCCTGAAGGGCTCTTTACTCTGAATTCTCTCCTCCACGCATTGTACTTTGCACCCCTATCACCTCAGCTGGTTGCTCTACTGTATGTATGCTGGGACCGACTGGAAATAATCCTCCTCCACCCCCCCACACATGCAAGTGAACATAAAACAGCAACATAAAATCCTATTTGTACTTTTTCTAAACATGGTTTATATATCTTTTTGGTCTTCTGGGATTTTTGATGCAGGGATCATGATCCCAGAAACCTATGCTCCGAGTGGAAATGACTCACTCTTAAATGTTCTTATTCTAATAACTCAGGCCTTGCTTTTTATTTTTAGATCAATTGAACTTGAATGCCCCCGCACTGCGTTCCCGTGCCAGTTGTGACCCACGTGAATTGAATATTATCCTCCTAGTTCAACTATGACCAAATTTGGCTTAACAGTGAATACTATCTCCCCTTGGGGAGCTAGCATTGTTACATCAGGAAGAGGCCGACTCTCAGTAAGCAACAAACTTTCCCTAAACGGCATCTCTCAGCTGTGCAGAGGCGCTGTCAGCTTTTTCTGCTCAATTTGCCAACAGGCTGGATGTTCCGATGAAAGTCAACCTCGGCTATAAGTAGACATTACGTGACACCTAAATGATGTTGGATAATAAAAACTGGGTAGCAGTGAGGTCATCTTCCATATAAAGTGCAACCACTAGAAACTGTAATAGACAAAATAGACAGGAAGTTATGAACCGATACCTGTAAAATAGAACCCACATTCTGCTCTCTCAGCTACCTTATACTGTATTAACTTGAAGTCGCTGTCTGTCTGTATGTTTTGTCACCATACCTGTGATCTGCTGTGATGCTTCAATGAACAAGGCTAACGATAAGACTCCTCTTAAAGGTTAATGCAATAACTTAAGCATAGTAGAGTTCTCTGTTTTCTATTAACATCTGCCTTTCCTTGTTTTTTTTCCCAGACAAGGAAACCATTAGTAAAATTCGCGATCTACGCATGAAAGCGGTGGACTATGAGGTGGTTAAAGTTATTGGGAGGGGAGCTTTTGGAGAGGTGCAACTGGTAAGAATGCTGTTTTGTGTTTCCTGTATTGTGAATAACACTGTCTATAAACCTTTTTAAGAAACTTGCAATAGTACAATTGAATTAAGCCCAATTTTATTGTTGCCTCTTAATTTTTTCCAGGTAAGACACAAAGCCACAAGCAAGGTATACGCCATGAAGCTGCTGAGCAAGTTTGAGATGATCAAGAGGTCGGACTCTGCTTTCTTTTGGGAGGAGAGGGACATCATGGCTTTTGCTAACAGCTCATGGGTGGTGCAGGTATGATGTGGAGGCATCTAAAACCTACTTAACCTAGTGTGATATTATGTGCAGGCCACAGACTTTATGTGTAAATTTGAAATTTATCACTAAGAGATTTGTTCACTTTTCACTGACATTTTTCTTTTTTATTAATTGTTTAAAACATTATTTCTTCTCTTTTCTATTCTGCAGCTCTTTTTTGCATTCCAAGATGACCGCTACCTCTACATGGTGATGGAATACATGCCCGGTGGAGACTTGGTTAACTTGATGAGCAACTATGACGTCCCAGAGAAGTGGGCCCGCTTTTACACAGCTGAGGTGGTGCTGGCTCTGGACGGAATCCACGCCATGGGCTTCATTCACAGGTAACAACAAAACTTCTGCCTTCTCCCTGTCCCTTTTTATAAAGTGGTTACTATTATTTTACACACTGAGCTCTGTGCGTAGCTGCGATGGTGGAAAATTCACAGCATGACAGTTGTATTAAATAGTTTTCGCTGTTTTCCCATTAGCTTGCTGGAAGTTGCAGTGAAAGGAATTTTCAAGAAGACATAAATTCTGCTCTCTCAGCTCCCAGCCTCCTTCATACCTCATTACATCTGACCTATTGCTGCAGAGCAGTGCAGCACCTTCACATAGTCTGATTTCGTCAGCAATGTTTTTCTAGTGGCACCCTCAAGCAGCTCTAACCTTAATTGTTCACATACAAACGTGCAAAGTGCTTCAGTTTTCTCGTTATATGATGTATTGTTTGTTTGTCGTATATGCGCCTTGATATCACTTTATTTTTGCCTTCTCAGGGACGTGAAACCTGATAACATGTTGCTAGACAAAGCAGGCCACTTAAAACTGGCAGACTTTGGGACGTGCATGAAAATGAACAAGGTATCACATTTGGTTTCCAACAGGAATGAATGTTATCAAACCACACACATCAAAAATATTTTAAGGATAAAATTGTAGGTGGTTTTGCTGATTATTTAGTTCTATGAAAAACATTTGAAGCTTTTGACAGGCAATTATTTTGATGGATTAAATATTACGAAAAGGTATTAAAATTGTGATTTTATTATGTTTTTCCTCTTCAGGATGGTATGGTACGATGTGACACAGCAGTGGGAACTCCAGACTACATTTCGCCTGAGGTACTGAAATCCCAAGGAGGAGATGGCTATTATGGCAGGGAGTGTGACTGGTGGTCAGTGGGAGTGTTCCTGTACGAAATGCTAGTTGGTGAGTGTTTGGTTATTAATAGGTCATAATGCCCATTAATAATGTGAAGTTTGTGTTTTTTTAAAAATAACAGCAAAAACCCTGGATCATTTTTACCTTTCTCTCCATTATAAAAACGTGCGATTCTGAAGCTTTCCTGTATATTTGTTTTATGTTCATGTGTATGTCCCTCCCAATTTGTTCTTACATATCAGTAACCCATGGCTCGTTTGTCCTGCGTTGTGCACAGGCGACACTCCTTTCTATGCAGACTCCCTGGTGGGGACCTACAGCAAAATCATGAACCACAAGAATGCCCTGACCTTCCCTGACGACAGTGACATATCCAATGACGCCAAGAATCTCATCTGTGCTTTCCTGACTGACAGGTTGGATAGTGGCAGACTAAGTGCTGGATTTTGAAGAGGGTTCTTATCATAAGACCCTTACCTTGTTTAGGCATTGATTGTTTTCCGGCTTAGAGGACCCTCAGTGGAAAGAATCTTGATTGAAAATTAAGATGTGCCTCTTTGCTTTGAGATATTTTAAGAACTGCTTCTACTGGTATTATGAAAACCACGCACATGATTGTTGAAATGATCAAGGATCAAACTAAGTATGTCCTCCCTGACCCCCACAGGGAAGTTCGACTTGGCCGTAATGGTGTAGATGAGATCAAGAGGCACCCTTTCTTCAAGAATGACCAGTGGACGTGGGAGAACATCAGAGAGAGTAATAACATTTTCACTGTTAAGATTACTGATTACTTTCACACCTCCCATTTTATTTGTCAAGTCTGCTCACTGTCACTGCAATCATGTAGCCAGCGATCATGTTTTCCATTTGACCTACTACAGACAGTTGCAGGAAATTCTTGTAGACGAGCCATTCATTCAGTATCCTTTCCAAGACTAAACGTGATTCCTGCTCTGAGTAATAATTGGCAGCACAGCATTTTTTGAGGCCAACGACGGGGGAGCAGTCCATCGCAAATGTTAATGCGCCAGGATTGACACTGGAGCAGAAAGAGATTAGAAATGAAGGGCTAAATCCAGGAGCTATACTCAGTTCTTTAGTGGCTTTATATTTAATACTTTACTAGGCCGAGGTCAGCACTTTGGTGTTGGCCACCCCTGTCGTTCCACTGGCTGACCAGCTCTGCTAGCTGGCTGGTTTCCCTCGTTTTAAAGAGGGATTCAAAAGAGATATGTGATCCAGAAAAAAACTCTGTGTAGAGCAAATTGAAACACTTGTTTCTGTGTCTCTTATCTATCGGGAAGGTAATCTACCTCATAATACAGTTCTGACAGGTAATAAAAGAAAATATCTGGAAAATAATAGAGGAACAAGAGAAAAATAAATCATCTGCTCATCATCTTTTTGGGAGTGTGTTTTGAAACCTGTGTTTTAAATTTTGATTGCCTTTAACACATAGTGACTTATTATACGTAATGAACTTTGGTGGCCTTTTTTTGTTTTTTTTAATCTTGTTTTATCACAAATATTTTTGTGCCCTGTGCAGCTGCTGCCCCAGTAGTGCCTGAACTGAGCAGCGACATTGACACAAGTAACTTTGATGACATCGAGGAGGATCGGGGCGAGGAGGAGACCTTCCCCATACCAAAGGCCTTTGTGGGCAACCAGCTCCCCTTCGTAGGCTTTACTTACTACAGCAATCAGCAGTAAGTCTGCTGGACTTCGCTCCACACCGTGTTCTTAATCAATGTGCAAAATTGTTGGTTTGATTCCTTGTAACACTAAATTGTCCACATAATTGCATACGATGTGGAATATTTTACAGTGATGTATCTATGACATGATACATTGTTCAGTCAACATTTCACATCCTAAACTGACTCGTGACTTCAATTGCAATCCATAGAGTTCACGGTTTCCATGGTAAAAATCAATTTATCATAGTAAACATTGTTTATATATGTTATTTTGGAGCAAAAGTCACAGAGACAAACTCTTCTGTTTGCCTGTCAATGCTCCTATAATTTATAACATTGCTCTATATACTTATTTCTTCTGTGAAGAAATAGTGGTAGTTGTTAGTTTTCACTCTGAGCAGAGGTTTAAAGATAAATCAATAATATAACTCTTCTGTTTCCAGCCTTTTGCGCAGGTCCACCACCACCACAAAGGCCAGTGACAAACGTAGCAGCTCCACAAAGGAAGACAAGAGTCATGTGAGTAGACAACAGTAATTTTTAAGAAGAAAGTCTGTGAGATGTAGAATATCTGCCAATTTTTCGGCTCCTCTCATGACTTCTGACGTCTGTATCTATGAAGGTCTGAGATTGTTTATTGTATGTTTCTGTTTAGCTGGAGAACCTGCAGAAAAGGATCTACCAGCTGGAGGAGCAGCTCCACAGTGAGATGCAGCTGAAGGATGAGTTGGAGCAGAAATGCAGGTATGGAACAGGAGATTTATACATACACAAAAAGGTAGATGCTAACTAAGACATGATTCAAATGTTTTGGTCTCATAGACAGGCTGCGTTACAGAGAGAAGTTTAGTGAGAACATATATGTATTTACTTCTTTAAAAAATTATTTTATTGTTTCTAGTTAAATTGTGATATTTGTAAATGCAAACGGGTTCATAGAAAAGTTAATATGACATTTTGGCAATGTGTTCTCTAGACTTTTGTACACAGCAATGCACATGCGATGAAGTTCAACTGATTGTTATAATAGACATTTAATGTATTTTTCTCATATCCTGTTTTCCCCAGGACATCAAACACCAAGATTGACAAGATCATGAAAGAACTGGATGAAGAGGTTAAATACTGACCCTTTCTCTCTCTCTCTGTCTCGCTCTCTCTCTCTCTCTCTCTCTCTCTCTCTCTCTCTCTCTCTCTCTCTCTCTCTTTTCTAATGGGCAAATTTTGTTTGCTGCTTTGATTGCAGTTATATACACTCACTGCATCTACAGCTTTGTTTTGGTAATACATTTAAATGGCGTGATGATAAAATCAAACGATGAAGCTGAATAGATGACTCTTTAAAATGTAGGGGCTAGATTAAGGATTGGTTTCTTCCTGCCACATCACAGCTGCTCTGTGTTTCCTTGCCACAGGCAAACCTGAGGAAGAGCGCGGAGGCCAGCATGTCTGTGCTGGAGAAGGACAAGATCATGCTGCAGCACAGATTCACCGAGTACCAAAGAAAAGCTGACCAGGAGGCAGAGAAGAGACGCAATTTGGAGAATGAGGGTAAAGATAAAGAGGTTCTGCTGACGTATGATTCAGACACGTTGCAATTAAAGTATAATTACAGAGTGAAGCGGGGATGCAGTCAGTATTTGAAAATAGGCTTGTTGCATGTTAATGCCCTCATCCTCTCCGTATCATTTGATCTGGTTAAGACATATGCCCCAAATGGATTACCTGGTATCCTGGTGTGACCTTCAGCTTGCTCACCGCTAAATACAGATCTAGTTAACTATTAAACCATGCACATGTCTCTCTGACTTTCCCTCGTAACAGAAGACAGCACCAACTGGATTGACAAGCTGTTAGAATTAAAGACTTGATATTCTGTGTCTGTAATTTAACATGATTTTAATCAGGAAATTGTGGGTGGGATTTTGTTAGGGGTTGAATGGGAGCTTAGATGAGGCCCTGTGTAATTAATTTCCCATCTGTTTTTTTTTCTAGTGTCAACTTTAAAGGAGCAGCTTGAAGATATGAGGAAGATCAGCCAGAACTCTCAGGCCTCAAATGACAAGATTGTCCAGCTGCAGAATCAGGTATATGGTGGACACACACACACACACACACACAGAGTCTGGATGAGTGGAGGACAATGCAGTAAACTTTATTTTCTCTCCCGGCTACTCTCTGTTTTGATTGACAGCTGGAAGAGGCCAATGACCTCCTGCGTGCAGAGTCGGACACAGCAGCGAGACTGAGGAAGAGCCACACAGAGATGGCCAAGTCCATGAGCCAGTTGGAGAGCTTGAACCGCGAGCTGCAGGAGAGGAGCCGCGCAGCAGACGGGGAGAAGGCCCAGCTGGAGAAGGAGCTCCTGCTTCTTCAGAGCACCCTGGACTCTGAGAGGAGGAACTACAGCCAGGGCTCCGAGGAGATCAGGGAGCTCGGAGGTGACCCACTGACACACAAATGATGACGCTGAAAAATGAGAATCCAACAGTAAAATCCATAACGGCATGAGCAAATCACAGTTAGCAGTGTTAATATATTTTTTTAAATCCTACATTAAACCATCTCTGTGAGGTTCCAAATAACCAGTCTCTGATTTATCTGTCAGCCGGTTATATTTTAATGGAAACAAGCTTATGAAGGTCAAGAGGGAGGGAGTGTGATGGAGGGACATTGAAGTGTTTTTTTTGTGGTGAAAGTTATAGATTATCAGAAATCATGAACTATCTGAATGGCTGTAAAAAAAAAAAAAAAAAGGACTTTGCAGTGAAAATGCCAGCTTCATATCATAAACACGATGATGGTGACCATTTGTCTTTATTGTCCGTTCTCAGCGAGAATGGCAGGGCTGCAAGAGGACAACAAAAGCTTGAAGCTCAGCCTCTCCAAAGTGGAGGCAGAACGCAAACAGGCCCAGGAGAGGAGCAATAACCTGGAGAAGGTATACACAACAAGTACTAGTATTTATGCATATTTAAGTGCTTCCACCCTGTAACATTTTAAGAACTGCTGTCATTTTGTGCATTTGTGATTAGATACCAGGACAGTTGTGCCTTCACCTTGCTTTGTGTTGTTTGCCTGATCATTACTCCTCCCCATAGGAAAAGAACAACCTGGAGATAGACCTGAACTACAAACTAAAGACCTTGCAGCAGCGTCTGGAGCAGGAACAGACTGAGCACAGGGTGACGCGGGCACAGCTCACAGACAAATATGAGTCTATTGAAGAAGCCAAGTCAGCTGCCATGAATGGTATGCCAGTCCTGTGTCAGAGCATGCCCATCTCCACCGTTTTTCACTTTACTTTTTCTATTTGGTTCTTTTATTTTTTCTAGAATCATACTTGAACTTTTCTGTCTCTTCATTTTTATTGCCTCTCCACCTTTTATTTATTCAACTTCTTTCTGACACCATCTTCCTCTTCCTGTTTCATCTTTCTTGTCTACCATCCGATCAGACTCACCTGCAGGGGATGTTTGGGTGAGAGGAATTCAAGGAGTGTAAGCCAGTCAGCATGTCAGGACATTGCCTCATTGCATATTAAAGCTGGACTCTAAAGCTGTTTTTGCAATAGGATGAGTGATTCCGGGTGATTTTTATTGCCTTTCTTGTTGTACATGTTGGAATAGACTCCAGCCTCTCCTTGGCAAATTTCTTCCATGACAACTTTCACTTACTAATAATTAAAGCTCGTCATTGTCCACGTTCATCAAAAAGTATTTTTGTAAAAGGTTGAAAGACATTTTTTCATCTGGATTTCATGCCGCCATGCATTCACACATTGTTGTGTTTCCAGCTCCAAGAACACACTGTTCTGTAGTTCATAGAAAAAGCACCCTTGGAACAAATACAGCTCAGAGTATGCCCTCAGTAATAGAAAATTGTGAGAAAATGTGCATTAGCTTCTGATAATCTGATTTTGTTTTATCCAGATTCTGTCACATTTGTTCAACTGATACTCAGACATTGATAAATGATTAGAACACATAGTGTTGTTGTTCTTCCATCTAGTTATTGAATATGGAAGGGAACTGTCAGAATTGGTACATATTTGACAGATGGATTGTTCATTGTGAATTCAGGGTTACCAAGTGGGCCAGCACGCTGAAATGGTCATGCAAGGTTTTCAGTTCACTTGCTTTTCTGTCAGTTGGCAGTAGAACGAGGAATTGACTCTTTTTTTTTTCTGTCGCCGTCCTCCTCCAGCTGTTCAGCAGAAGATGTCTGAGGAGAACGGAGCGAGGATGCGAGCAGAGAGCCGGGTAGTAGAAGTTGAGAAGCAGTGCTCGATGCTGGAGTTTGACCTCAAGCAGTCTGTGCAGAAGATGGAGCAGCTGATGAAGCAAAAAGAGAGGTTGGAAGATGAGGTAAGTAATCCCTCTTCCTTTCCTTTTTAATATTCCGCTATATTAAACAAAGATGCCTTTTGTACAGCATTGTTTGTGCCTCTATGTGTGATATCTCACATCTCTTATGTCCTCCTCCTACAGGTGAAGAATCTGCGGATACAGGTAGAGCAGGAGTCGAGCAAACGCGTGCTGGCTCAGAACGACCTGAAGAGCCGCACGCAGGAGGTGGACCGCCTTCGGTGTTCAGAGAAGCAGGTCAAACAGGAGATCAACACAGCACTAGAGAGTAAACGCTCGCTGGAGTTCCAGCTGGCACAATTGACCAAGTGAGTGGCCTTCCTACACTAGAATTTTTAAATCTATCATAATTGAAAAAACGTTTTCTTTTCCATGAAATGTTGCATATGTTGTCCATCCACTACTAACATGAGATGCTGTCTTCAGGTAATGTACATGAAATAAAACAGAATAGAAATTATAATTAATAGAATAAACACTTTTATTATGTTAACTATGAAAATAGGACCATTTGAGGTTACTTGCACCATTGTGCCAGTTAATATTACTGTGAAACTAAGTGACAGTAGCTCCAGCCAGAAGCGTTCTGTTGTCGCTGCACTGGCCAGTAATGCTCTTAGGAAGTCAAGGCGTAAATTGCCCTACAATTGCCTGCTATTTTCAAATAAGTGCTATTATTCCAGCTTAGAGGGCGACTATGTCAAAGCTGTTCTGCGACTGAGTAAACCCTAATCCTTTGATGTAAACACAGAGTCCAGCTCCATCCACTCCATTGCTAATCCTCTGGCTAGTGATGTAGCCAGTGCTGCTGGTTGTGGTGCTAATCACATTTTACTACAGCGGTGGACTTAGAGGCCGGCACTGTGTGCCTCGCTGAAGAGTGTTGTTTGGAAAGTGCTCAACCTTACAATAAGCTAGATATATGGATTTATTTAAGGAATGAAAATGAAGGACCTAATGTATCTGGCTGATGTGTTAACAGACAATACAGAGGCAACGAGGGACAGATGAGGGAACTTCAGGACCAGCTTGAGGCCGAACAGTATTTTTCTGTAAGTATAAGTCTCTGTTCCCCAATGTCTCTGTCCTCTTTATTTAGTGTGAAAACTGCTGGCTAAGCTATCTGTCTGTCCCCCCGCAGACACTTTACAAAACTCAGGTCAAAGAACTAAAAGAGGAGATTGAGGAAAAGAACCGGCAGGTACAAGAGGCTCATAAAAAGGTGCAGGAGTTGTGCAGCGAAAGGTAAGTGACTACATTTTGTTCACAGAGGGCACATTATTTATCAGCTAATTGTTTAATGTCCTTTTGTTTTACTGAGTTTTTATTGCGGTCTGATTATAATATACATAAACGGCTATAACAGCCGAAGAGACAAGATTATGGCTGATATGTCAGGACTTTTAAAGACTAAAATTTGTTTTATCCTGGACAAAGGGACTCCCTGTCTGCCCAGCTGGATCTGACGGTGACCAAGGCCGAGTCAGAGCAGCTTGCCCGGGCACTTCAGGAGGAAGAGTACTTTGAGCTCAGCCAAGAGAACAAGAAGGCAATGACTAGACATAAGCAGGAGATTGGGGAAAAGGAGGCTACTATTGCACGGGTGAGCAAAACCTAAATTGTCTCCACACAATGTATATTATCTTGTACATTTAGTAAGATGCAACTTTATTTATTGTCTCAATTTTGAGTGGAAAAAGTGATGATAGAAATGTGTCTGCAGCTTGAGGAATCCAATAAAACTCTGACCAAAGATGTGGAGAACCTCAGCAAAGAGAAGTCTGAGTTAAATGAGAAGCTTCATACTCAGGATGACGGTACTGTCCCTTTTCTTTTACCTTCGTGTCTTATTGCTACGTTCTAATTACGTTGTTGTACAAGCTGAGTCTCTTTTTTTCTTGACAGAGTACACAGCTCAGAAGGAAGAGATTGCAAATACAATCAAGGCCAACTATGAGAAGGTCCTCTACACAGAGCGCACACTGAAGACTCAGGTAAAGATGCCCCTTTTTAGTCAGTAGGTATTTGCAAACACTAGTAATGCAATTGGAGAATGTTGACTGACGCTTTCCAACTATTTACCTACTTTCATTTATCAGGCGGTGAACAAGCTGGCAGAGATCATGAACCGCAAGGACATGAAGCTGGACCAGAAGAAGAAGGGCAGTACTGCCGACTTGCGGAAGAAGGAGAAGGAGAACCGCAAGCTTCAGCTGGATCTTAACCAGGAGAAGGAGAAGTTTAACCACATGGCCATCAAATACCAGAAGGAGCTGAGTGAGATGCAGGCGGTAAGTCAAAAAGAAGTCTCAGGATACTGGAGCCCAATAAAATCAAACCTTTTAGTTGTTTTTAACCCAAATCTCGTGGCTTTTTTTACCAACAGCAACTGGCAGAGGAATGCACCTATCGCAATGAGCTGCAAATGCAGCTGGACAGCAAGGAGAGCGACATAGAGCAGCTTCGGGAGAAACTGAACGACCTGCAACAGCGCATGGATAACTCGAGTGTGACCAGCTTGCAGACAGATGAGACGGACAGCAACATCGCAGGTAGGGTCACCACAGGGCCTTACTGGACACTGCTGCTGCTACTTTTACTGCGCTTAAGAAACTCAAGTCCTAAATGCAGGATTCCCGAAAGTCTGAAAAAACTTTGGATATCAACTTTAAGAGCATATAAATAGTCTGGGAATTGCGTAGAAAGACACAAAGTATTGGAGGAGATGATGGTTTTGGGGTTGTAAAAATGTTGCTGTTTGTGTGCTGTTTTTAGATATGTTGCACCTTGTGGAGGCATACAGTGACCCGCCAACTTTGTGAGCTATGCTATTTGGATCTTGTGGCATTTAGAAAGAGGTCCTCTTGTTCTTAAATATCAAATGATGATAGAAATGTAGGAAAGATGTTTTGGGTTGATAATGTGCAACCACAATTCACTAATTTGAATACCATACCTTACCCTCCTCCTTCTGTTTCCTTGTGGTAACGTGTTTAAAATATTTAAATATTTCAAATATGTGTGTTAAGATTTCTGCAAACCTTGACTTGCCGTGTTTTGGTTAATATAGGTGTTTGGACATGGTTCCTAAAAAATCCTTTGTAACACTAAAAACTACCTCACAGGGAAATAATAAATGTAAAGGACTGCTGTTCAACTTGAGTGTGAGTTTGAATAGTTATGTTTGTATTGAGTCAGCTCATTTTTCATTGATCTTATTAAGAAAGAGTTGGACTTTATTCTTTAGGGGATGCTACCTTTTGGTACCCTATTTCAAGGTCTTTTGCCCTCGTTGCCCAGTTTTGTTGTTTTTATGTGGAGTGTTTAATCTATTGCGTTTAGGATGGTTAAAGCAGCGATTCAGTGTCAGCAATCTTGTGCATATTTAAGACATAATAGCAGGTGTTTATTGAACAGACAGCTCAACAGGTTCCTGTGGTTTTAGGTTTAGTACATCAAAGGGACAAAAGTTGAGGCAATCTCTCGATTTAGTCACGCTTACTGCTGCACAATAACTAACAGTTTTTCAAAATTCATGTTGTAAACTCCTCTAACACATATCTTAATTTACAAATATGCCTTGCTCTAGGTCTGTTTTCATATATGCTGGTGTCTGTGGTTAAACCATTCTCTTTTTATTTCCCTCATGTCCAGCCGGTTCTCCTTGCTCTTCTTATCTTTGTAACTTCTATTCCTTTCCCTCTGTGAGTAACCGAGTGGGCGAGCCCCTCTTGCCTGGCCTGTGCTGCAGCTGTTGTGTGTTTGTTTCTTTTTGCCCCTGATTTGATTGAAGTATTGTTTCGCCAAAGGTGAGAAAAGCCATCTCTGTTGGTGGAATTCAACAACACTTTTGAAAGAAGCCTGATGGATTGGAGAGAAAAATGTCTTTCCAAATTGTCAAAACAGTCTGACCAACAAAATGTATAAGACTAACTTAAATGGGAGCTGAAAGATGCTGGCGAATTTGCTTAATGTCGGCTCCAACGGTAAAGTAACCACATCAAACCAGAGGTTACTGTCATACTAGACTACACCCTGTGTGAGGTTTACTGCTTCACTCTCAGCACCTTTCAAAACATGTCTCAAAACTGAAAAGGCAGTTGTTGTTTTTTTTTAATTCATGGCACTGTGAGCTTTAAACACTTAACACTCTTATTGGTTGTTTTTTTTGTCGGCATGTTCACCCAGAAGTACTGCTCGTTTGGACACGAAGACCTCCCTCACAGTGTCACATTTAGTAGACACGGCCCTCTTAGTTCACTATTCCCATTTAACTTGTGTTGTTTCAGCTGCATGCACTTGAAAGTATAATTTTAACACCAAATAATGTATATAACCTGCAATGCACATGGTGGTTTCTGTGAAAGGAGTGAGTAATCAAGCTATTGGAGAGAAAACAAATACTAATTCCTGCTGCAAAACTAAAGGACTTTTAACATCATTTGAAATTATACATTTTTACATGCTCTTTTAACATGCTGTAAGCAGGACCATGTCTAATATTTTCCTCCTGCATGGGGAGTGTGTAGTAGCAGCATGGGATATCTAAACTCTCCTCTCTCTAGATATGGGATATCTAGACATGTACTCCAGTGCAGTTACCTTAACGCTGGCAGGTGTTTTTAAACAATTATGACCTTTATCACTTAATTTGTCATTTCTCCCCAGTTGAGTTTGGATTTAAACACTGCATGGCCTTTTTCTGCAGTGCATTTAATTTATTGCATAGATTTGTAATTTTGTTTTGCATCTGGGCTGCTTTTCAGAATCCAGATTGGAGGGTTGGCTGTCCATTCCTAACCGTGCTAATATCAAGCGATACGGATGGAAGAAGCAGGTGTGTTCATTTGGTGTTTTTATCTATGTGTCGGCATTGTGTTGAAGTCTGTTATGGTTTGAGAATGCTGCCAACCCCTTGAGGGCAATATCGGGCTTCCTCTCATTGTCCTTTCAATATTTGCAGTACGTGGTGGTGAGCAGTAAGAAGATTTTGTTCTACAATGATGAGCAGGATAAGGAACAGTCCAACCCCTCAATGGTACTAGATATCGAGTAAGTATTTTCTGATCTTGTCCTCTTTTTGACTGTTTCAGTTTTGCGGAAAAGGAGTTATCCACAGAGTTGATGTTGCAGGGGTTGTGTTTAAAGGTTAGTAAAGCTAATCGTGTTATTGATATGCGATTGCTAATTTTGTTCCCTTTTTTGTTTAGCAAATTGTTTCATGTGAGACCAGTCACACAAGGAGACGTGTACCGAGCGGAGACGGAAGAGATTCCAAGGATATTCCAGGTTTGGAGGCTTCTTCCTGTCTTTCATGATTTCTCTAGATATTCGTATTTGCATTCAGCCTGGACTTCTGATGTCAGGTTCTGTGAAGCTCTGCTCAGCCTCAGAAATGTTTATTTTAGTGCAGATTTTGTTTGACGTGGCCTTCTCTCTTGTCTGTCTTCAGATTCTGTATGCCAACGAGGGAGAGTGCAGGAAGGAGGCGGACATGGAGTCGGTCCCTCAGGGCGACAAGACCAACTGTCTCCCACACAAAGGCCACGAGTTCATCCCCACACTATATCACTTCCCTTCCAACTGCGAGGCCTGCTCCAAGCCTCTGTGGCACGTCTTCAAGCCGCCTCCGGCCCTGGAGTGTCGCCGTTGCCACGTCAAGTGCCATAAGGACCACCTCGACAAAAAGGAGGATGTTATTGCTCCTTGCAAAGGTACTTTCCAGTTGATGTTGAGGCTGTATAAATGTGGGTGGTATTCACAAAGAGTCTTGAAAAGTTTGAGTTAAATGTGGCAACGTTTTCATAGCTTAAAGGTGCACTGTGGTGTTTTTTGTAGACAAAGAAAAGTTTACATTCAGTGTAACTCGCCAAAACACCTGCAACACAGCCATGGTTACGAGCTAGCAGTCTTCTTCTTTGTTGTCGAATTTAAGCATATCTTGGTGCGTTACCTCCACCTGTTGATCAGTGGAATAGTGTGAAACAATTGGCGTGCACGATAAACAAAACTGTAGGGTAGCACTCATAGAAATAACAGCTCCATAGTGCTACTCCGCATTGAACCTTTAATAATTCAAAACACTATTTTAGTAAAATTGAAAAATACTATGTTGTGAGATGACTCATAAGCTGCCACTTGATGTTGTCAATGGTGCATCAAGTTCAGTCAGTTTATTTGGTTTTGAGGAAGATGTTTTCAGTATATTCAGTGAGTTCATACAGTAAATACAGCCACACCCTTAACTAACTTCACCATGAAGTAGAGTTTAAACAATAAGTCAACGAATAAGTTGAATGACAGAAACTTAATTGCCAACTATTTTGATGAGCAATTAATTGTGAATATTTTCTGGTGTTCTTGTATGATAGTAAACTGCAGGTTTTAGGGGCCAACCTTGAGATGCAGGGTAGTTTTGAGGTCTTATTTGTCAGAATTGATTCTTGATCTGCAACACATTTTGCCATCCCCTACAGTAAACTACGATGTGACCTCTGCCCGGGACATGCTCCTGCTGGCCCTTACTCAAGACGAGCAGAAGAAATGGATTGGCCACCTTGGAAAGAAGATTCCTAAGACCCCACCATCCACATTTTCAAGAGCCTCACCTCGTTCCATGTCCACTCGCTCTGGACCAAACCAGTCCTTCCGCAAGAACCCTAAAAGCAATACAGGAAAGCTGAGGTAACTTGACAATATGTGACTTACGTTTTTAATTAGATAATTGCATGATGTACAATAAGGCACTGTGGTGTTGTTTTTGGCAGTATGTGAGGGTGTGCTGCAGTCAGAGGTCTTATTTTATCCCATCTGGTGGGCTGAGATGTGGTCAAGTCAGTCGGGTGACCTGCTGTTTGTCTCCTGTGTTGTAGCAGAGCGCAGTCCAGCCTCCAAGCAGCAGACACAACATCCAGCACTTGTTGACAGGAACTTCTTCAGAAAGTGTTGATGTTTTTTTTTTTTTTTTTTTTAAGACTTTTCTCTACAGCTTTAAACTTGTCTATTTATTAATTGTGTTACTGGGTGTTTCTAACTCGAGACACTTTCTGGTTGGTTGGTTGTTTGGTTGACTCCTGGGCTCTTTCCAGTTGACACTTGGGATTTTTCTAATTGGCACTAATGTGTTGTCGGGTTCGGTAACTAACTTATAGACTTACTATACAACTCTTGATAGAATGGTCCATGTAAAGGATTTACCTGTCAAACATGATGCAAAGATGTTAACGGTGTTGCAAAACCAGGTTTTCTGTTGTATGTTGACTTAGATTGGGTTACTAACCAAGGTAAAGATATTATGTCTTTCTTTTACTGGACACCTGTCTCTGTTCTTTCTTTCAGCTAACCATCTGAACCGTTTGGATTTTTCTTTCTGGACTCTCAAACTTTTCCTCCTTCCTCATCCTCAAAAAAATGGAGAAACCTGTATTACATAGAAAAGTCATTAAAAAGAAAAATATATCAATACATGACCAGCGCTGGAAAATTGCAACACGTCAGACACAAGGCATCATGGACATTAAGAGGCCTGAAACCCCCCTCCGCCCCCTTTCCACATTCAACAGATAACCGCCATCCAACTAATCAAACTTGCAGCTCTTCATGTCCACCAGAAGATGGCACACTCGTCTTGAACTAAGGACGGCCAGAGGAGCGATAGAGACTCATGTCATGGAGACATTCTGTGTTTCATATTATGTGGCAGTGATGATGGAAATGGGAAGGTAAAAGGGGGTTTTGCTGGGACACCTGCTCGTATGTGTTCAGTTTAAGGTACTGTCATACAGGGATTGCAGATCTGCAGTGAGTGGTTGTGTCTCAGGGGTGGAAAATGAATATCTATTTTGTAATTTTTTCCCCCTACCTGACAGATACTCAAGCTATATGCAAGCATACTTCTGTTTTCAGCTTAAAAAAAATGACTGATGCCTTCATCTACTATCTTTGGCCCTTTTGCCTTTATTCTTATCACTCTGCAAGTCACTTATCAGGTTTGGGACAGAGTATTGGGACATAAGTATTAGATGTTTTGAGTATTGAGTGAGGAGCATGCAAGATCATCATTTAAATCTATGCATTATTTTTTATTATTATAATTATTTTTATTGCTCCAAGCCATAAGGAAAATTCCATTGTAATGGCATATAGGAGTCCTAAAACTTAATTGATTTTTTTTCTGTTTATTTGGTACATTGTCTCTGTAATATTTTTTTTTTCTTGTATTGTTTATTTTTTCGTAATGTATTGCCTTACATTGATTCATAGATAAATGGTTCAAAAGGAAAACATTAAGTTAACAAATGTAAAACTGCACTGTTTGAATTGTAAATTATTTGTAGAAGACTAAACAGGTGTAGCATTTGGCCCACCTAGTGCCTTAACGTTTGGATATTGATTTTACTGCCATATCTGTTTTTTTTTTCTTCTCCAAAACAAGTCAAATCTTAACTCTTCCATCATTTATTTTTTAAGAAATCGCCACATATTTGTGGTTTTATCGGAACTTCTTTTCTCTGGTTTGAGTATATAAAGTATATATATTAGATTACCTCTTTATGGACACATTGCAATAGAGTTAGCATGTCAAAAGTCCCCAGACTCGGTTCATATCATATGACAAATTTTGGGATGGTGTACCTAGATCGAGCCTACCTGTGTCAATGATCGTCCTTGTTAACAATTACAAGTTGTTTCTCTAACTCGGTAATGTCCCGTTAATGCAAACCCCCCACAGTGTATATAATGAGAGAGACATAAGGATTATGGAATACCTCCGCAACCTTTTTATTTGTAACTTTTTGTTCAGTTAAAAAAGCACTGGAACTATGATCTACTCTTGTCTTGGATAATTTGCATGGTTAATTGCATTGGAGTCCGCACTGATGGATATGTCAATAAACATATCTTTATCATTCATTGTATACTAGTTTTCACTACAGATACCCATCACAGGGTTCATAATTTTACGAGGCTATACATGAGTCCATCTCAAGGCTGCATTACCAACCAGGCAAAGTACCCCCATGGGCCCCAAAAGCTCCAGGCTTATTGTGTGCCAACTGGTTTGTGTTAATTGAGAATTTGTTTGGAAATATATAGCACAATATCACTATTAACTGACTTGTTAAAGGCCCCAAAGTGAGTCCTGTTGTATTTTCTAATCTTGAAGCCCTGTCTGAAGAGGTTCCATCTGTCAAAATGTAGTTTTAAGACCTTCATTATTTCAGTTTTGTGCTTACATTCTAAACAAATTAGTGTTTAATGAAATTACCATGCAGTTAATGTTGGGCCAGGTAGTATTCCAGTGCAATGTGTGTATTACACAGAGAATGGTTGCAATAGGGGGCTTAATGGGGGCCCAGCAGCTAATTTTTGCGCTGGGGCTCTCCAGCAGGTTAATCCATCCATTTATCAGTATCAGGGATTCACAGGCTCAGGAGATTTTTATATGGTGGGAAACTATCACCTGCTCGGAGTGTTGTGGACTGAACAAACCTCAGTAACAACGATCCTGACTCTCATAAATACTGTAATTAATGTGGCAGAATGATCTGGGTGTGTGTAGTCTGGGTGCATTGTATGCTGCAGGACGGCGAGCAGATGCCAGAGCGCATCGATAAGTTCCCAGCGTGTTGTTGCAGCGTCATTCTGTTTGAATGAAGTTCAGACTGAGAACTAGCCAACTCTTCATTCGCGCCCCGGTGGATTGAAACAGGAAAAAATAAAGAGTTGAGGAAGTAAAAGGTTGCCAAACATGCCGGTGTTTACAGGTATGATGCTTTTTTAATACAACACATTCATTGCCATTGAAAATAACTAACCATGAACCATTACACGTGTTTTAGTGCAGTAACGTAAATTACATTTAGCATACTAGCTTAGCTAGCTTTAGCATGATATGCAGTTAGCATGCTAACGGTAATGGGTAGTCTGTTAGCTTTGTTAGGCCACAGGTAGAGTTATTACAAAAAATAGTATTTCGAGACAGGAGAACATACGAAAGTGTTACACAGCTGTAACTGTGTTACTGTTGGTTAGCGGAGTTGACAGAATGTGTTTGGTAAAGCCGGCTACGCTAACTGGCATCTGACACAAAACAGAAAGCAGCTAGCCACTGCCGCTAAGTGTCAGCTAGCTAGGTTAGCCAGACACCAGTTAACGCGAACACTGGCTTAACTACTTTAAAGCCATTGTTTCTCAGCACAACTCAACCACTTTAGTTGTATTTTTGTCAGATTAAGCCATGAACACGTTTAATTCTGTACCGGTATGAAATTAACAGAACACATTTTATTACTACAGGTAGCCTTGCTAACCAAGTTAGCCAAATAATGAGAGTACACTTTTGAAGCTTTTCATTGCAGTTGCGGCTTGTTAGAGAACAACAATGCCTATCGAACACGATTCTGCCGTTATAGCATGACGGTAATCTTATACGGGTTTCTAACGTGGCTAATCAAATGTTTTATCTCATTGCCTTGGCAGCCAAACAGCTGAACATTAGCTTTCACTTTGTGCTTTTAGCCCGATAGTCAGTTGGACTGTAGCTAGCTGTCTGATTCCATGGAGCACTTTACTGTTGCTGACTATATGCTGTGTCATACATGGCAGCAGTTTGACAACGTTGTGGTGCTTCTCAACACTCACCCTGGGAGGCTAACGTGTGTGTATGTCCTATCCCTCTCTTTCTTTCAGTAAATGTGAAATGGGGCAAAGAGAAGTTTGATGCAGTAGAGCTTAACACTGAGGAACCACCCATGGTTTTCAAGGCTCAGCTCTTTGCCCTGACAGGAGTTCAGCCAGACAGACAGAAGGTCATGGTGAAGGGAGGCACTCTTAAGGTATTGATATGAACAACAGTCAAGCATCTGGCTCTGAGGTGCATGTGAAAAAATACTGTGCTGCAGGTTTTCTTTTGTTAAAGGATTAGGCAGTATTCTGTATTTTCTCTTGTTGTCACCAAATCCCATGAAAAGACCAAAACCAACAATTTGTAAGTGCCCTACAATTTATAAGTTGCCTGTCTAGCCAAAGACAATGTTATAATTTGTTATAATAATACACATTATAGACTTGTTTTCCAAAAATTTATATTAAAACACTCCAATTAGCCACACCATTGCGTGTGACATGTTCCTTTATTACGTTGAACACACACCGTCCTGATGTCGTAAATATTGAGCACCAAAACTAGAGCACCAAATGTGTATTAATCCACAGCTGAAAATAGTCTATTTTAGACTAGACTATTTATTCCTGTCCTTTAATTCTTTAACTGTGTTTAACAAGCTAACCAAAGTGTTGTCCTTTTTCTAGGATGATGAGTGGGGGAACATTAAACTGAAAAATGTGAGTACTTAAGCTGTGTTTGGATGCATATAACAAGCATTTCTTAGTTCAGAAAGCTAACTACCGAATGTATTTTAACAAATAAGGTAGTGAATTTCTGTGTATTTCTATTCTTTTTGTAGGGAATGACTCTGCTGATGATGGGCTCGGCAGATGCCCTGCCTGAGGAGCCTGCTGTCCGGCCCATGTTTGTAGAGGACATGACTGAGGAGCAGCTGGCCTCAGCGGTGAGTAAGCCTGAAAAATTACCAGTACGCCTAAAACAAATATGGTGATTGCTGTTTTCTGCACTGACGTAGTCAGGTAAATGTGTTTTCCTCAATGTGATGTTTACCAAGTAGAGAACATAATAAACTAAATATAGAGTATGTGCCCCTTTTGGGAGATCAGCTTCTGAAAATGAGAAGCTTCGTCAGGTCAGCATTTGTGTTGATCTGAGAGAAATGTTCTTTTAACAAGTTAAGCTGCAATCAGCAGGGGGTTTTGTTATTGTCAGTAATTTATGCCAATGTTAACAAAAACATTTCTACTGAGGAGGAATTGTGAGGAATTGCGCCCAATTGTGCATGTGAACGCCAAACTGCTGTGTCACTTGATACTATGCTGCTGTTTGGCCAGTAGTGTCATCTCTGTTAGGAAATTGCCAGTTGCTCATAGCTGTTTTAAAGGGAAAGAGAGTAGCTGATTTGATTTGTCTGTGACAATGCCAGCTCTTCTTTGAAATCCACACAAATGTAATTATTTCATGTGTTAGCAGGATGGTGCACTGTAACTACTGAGCACTAATGGAAACTCTGGCATACCGTGATTAAGCCTGTAAATTAAAGATGAATTTTAACCTAACTGAACTTTTAAATGACATAACATAAAATGTGAGGGAAAAACAGCATATTTTTCAAACAATTTCTACATATCTGTGGTTAAGGACTAACATTCATCTTATTGGGAGTGGCCAATATAAAACACTTGAAGATGAAATCAGTCCAAAATATAGACAAAGTGACATGTTGATCTACTTGTATTGTCTCTTAGGAAATAAAAACTGTATTTTACCTTGAGGAACTTATTCCACTCTTTGTCATTTTCAGATGGAGCTGCCTTGTGGACTGACAAACTTGGGCAACACCTGTTACATGAACGCCACAGTGCAGTGCCTGCGCTCTGTGCCAGAGCTCAAAAGTGCACTCAGAAAGTGAGGTTTCTGCTATTATTGAGTATAGAATACATTCAGAAACTAAAGACACTAAATACAAAGAGAAGCTGTGTTTAAGTGGTCTACATTGTAATTTTCTGTTTGAAATCAACTTTTTGTCTTTTCCCCTGGTTTTTGTTTTTGTGGCTTTGCTCTTTCTAAAATCCCCTTGCTCCTTCTAGGTATTCAGGTGCTCTGCGATCTTCAGGGGCAAATGCACCATCACAATACATCACAGCAGGTATGAGGCATAGTAAATTGTTAACCTTATGAAATCACAGCCATATATTAGCGTCTTAAACGTATGAATGCATATAAAATGAATATGTATTTATCTTTTCACCCTCAGCCCTTCGTGACTTGTATGACACCATGGACAAGACCTCATCTAGCCTCCCACCCATTATTTTACTGCAGTTCCTTCACATGGCCTTTCCACAGTTTGCTGAGAAGGGGGACCAGGGACAGTACCTCCAGCAGGTTAGAAAGTTACTGTCACTGAAACTGATACAGCCATGCCATGTGTCTTTTATCTAAGTTCTTATAATAAATGTTGAATGGAAATATCAGGACATGGTCTCACTTCTTGGCATTGTTTTTGTTTTGTTCTCTCAGGACGCCAACGAGTGCTGGCTGCAGATGATGAGAGTGCTTCAGCAAAAGTTGGAGCCATTAGAGCCAGAGACTCCCATGGAGGTAAAACCAAAAAACATTTTTAACCTTATGTTTTATGATGAAACTGTAATTGAGAAGTTGGGGACAAATAACATGTTCCATTTTTGCTTTTTGTCTGTTAATCAACAGACTGACTCTGAGAGCGGAGCTGCCTCTGCCTCCGCGAAGAAGAACTTCATTGACCAGTATTTCGGGGTAGAATTCGAAACTACGTATCCTTGCAGTGTGCCTTTGTTGATCACATCTTTCTACATTTTATGTCTTGGTTCAGTATGTTTTGACTCTAAATGTTTTGCTCATAAAGAGCAGTGTGCAGTGTCATAGTTGTGTTGAAGTAACACCCAGCAAAGATCTCCCAGCTGTGTGACATTACTCTGCTAGGCTTTTTCTTAACTCTCCTGTTCAGTATGAAATGCTCAGAGTCTGAGGAGGAGGAGCCAATCAAAGGCAAGGAAAGCCAGCTCCAGCTCAGTTGCTTCATCAACCAAGAAGTCAAATACCTTGCAACAGGACTAAGGCTGGTATGTACCGAACAGGCAGCTGAGTACTTTTTAAATGTTTTGAAACAGAGGACCATGTGTTTGCTACACAAGAGAAGTGTATCATATTTATGTTTGTCCAGGTCTAGTTAGAGTGAAAGAAATGAATACAACATGCATACGACAAACTGGCACATGGTTAGTTTGTTTCCAGGGTAACAAGTATCAAATCATGTTTCTGCATGTTTTATCTCTCCAGAGACTGCAGGAAGAAATCACAAAAATGTCTGCATCCTTGGAAAGAAATGCCCTGTATATAAAATCTGTAAGTTTTTCCTTTTGCTGTAATTTCCCTTGGACATTTGAAAGAAGTGATCTTGTCTACTTCTCTGTTTGAAATGTATTTGCCTTCTGAAACCATCCTGTCAACCCTCTAGTCAAAACTCAGCCGTCTCCCTGCCTACTTGACTGTTCAAATGGTCCGATTTTTCTACAAAGAGAAGGAGTCCGTCAATGCAAAAGTCCTTAAGGTTTGTCTTGAGCCGCCTTTAATCTTTAATCCAATCATCAATTTATAACGGGGCTCACTATAATTAGTAATTTCATTGTAAGTCTAAAAAAAAAAAATTTGTCTTCAAATATTTTTTGAAGGATGTTAAGTTCCCGCTCATGCTGGATGTCTATGAGCTGTGCACCGTGGAGCTCCAGGAGAAAATGCTGCCCATCAGGTCAAAGTTTAAGGAGGTTGAGGACAAGAAGCTAGAGAAACAGCAGCAGAAGGTAAGGCCGATTTATAGCTGTTTTTTTTTTTTGGTGCTTCTACCTTTCATGCTTAACTTAGTTGCAGTTCTGTATAGCGTCTCACAATTGTCTTTGTTTTGTGCATTAGTTGGTGAAGAAGCCAGACGCAGCGAAAGCGGTGAAATATGAGCCTTTCTCAGACCCTGATGGTATGTTGGAACTTGACATTGCAATATTTAAAGGGGGAATCCGCACTGAAACACTCATCATGAATGCATCTTACCATTTTTCACAATGCATATCTGTTGAAATATAGACAATTTCAACACTTAAGAGGAAAAGCATGCACTCTTCCATGGGTAGTGTGGCGTAACAAAAAGCTGATTCCAGCAACTCAAGTGGATGCTTAAGAATAAAAATGCTTTAATAAACATGGGCTTACCATTATAAAAATACACCCAACTCATGTAGGCACATTTTTGAACAGCAGAAGAAGAAAATGTGTCAGTGCTCCACAATAGAGAAAATTCTGCATTTAGATTTGATATTTTTTCACCAATTTCTAACATTCAGTCATTCATCTATTGTTGAAAAGGCAGACATCTGTTTTCTCCTACTGTGCTAATACTTTTGCTTTTTGCACTTACTTACCAAAGGTTGTAATTAAATGTCAAATCTCTAAAGTCCCTGCAAAATGCCATTGTCCCACAATGCCTAGCAGTGCAATGACATTTGAAGGTGGATTTTCCCTTTTTGAAGGTCTACCATTTCAGTCAACTATGAGCCACAGTTGAAGGAGTTGTAACACACCAATTTTTCTCCTGCAGACCTGGGTTCCAACAACAGCGGCTACTACGACCTACAGGCTGTGCTGACACACCAAGGCCGCTCCAGCTCATCAGGTCACTATGTGGGCTGGGTCAAGAGGAAAGAAGGTAACCACAGTTGTTTCACACGACACGTATTCAGCATTAATGTGTCATGACTTATATCAGATGCACGCAGGAACTTAATCTTTAGAGTAAACAGATGTTCAGGAAGTAATTGTTTCCTCTTCTTCCTGTGGTCTCTGCCTCCTGTCAGATGAGTGGGTCAAGTTTGACGATGACAAGGTGAGTGTGGTGTCTCCAGAGGATATCTTGCGACTGTCTGGTGGCGGAGACTGGCATATAGCTTACGTTCTACTGTACGGCCCCCGGCGGCTGGAAATACTTGAAGAGGAACAGTAGCTGTGGAAGATTTCCTAGAAGACAAAGACAACATCCAACACGTACAAATTGCCATTTCCAAGCACTGTCTGCATAGATGTGCAGTAAAACTGGTGTCTTTAAAGATTTGATTACCTTAATTTTTGTTTTGTTTTGTTTTTGTAACCAACACGGATGCTTGTAAAACAAATTCTGTCAAATGGTGTTAAATATTCAACCATAGTGGGCTTTGAAAATGGAGATATGACGAGAGGCAATCTCTGGACTGGATCCTTGAAAGAGGTTTTTAAGTCTAGCTCTGCAGTTTCATTAAATGTTTTATACACATTGTATATTTTTTAAAGCCTTTGATAAGGTGCTCATATCATAAAAGCAAAATATTTCTCTTTAGTCATTTAATCAACTTGTACAAAAATGCCTAGCCAAGCTGTTGTCCTTGACATTCTGGCTTGTATCTTCTCAGATGTATTATGGAGATTTTCACAAAACACTGTAAAGACTTGCCCTTGTTCACCTGTTGGCCCTCTGGGAAATGTGGGTTCAATCTCAGGTCTTTTCTTAAGTGCTTGGCTTGCATCATCTCCTGGAATTGTTCTCAAATGTATTGACAGATGAGGTTCTTTCTGCCAAATCTTCACTAATGCTTTGTTGGGGAGGGGGGGGAAGTGTTTGGGGAACTGGTCAGGACAGGTTGCCCTTGTGGTGAACTGTGTGCAGTTAAATAAAGACTTGAGATTCAACCATGATGGTTTACTCCACAAGCCTTGAACATCGTTCTTGCTGACACTGATTTCAGACTTTGACATCTATATGGTTAAAATGCTACGCTTCACTTCGTTTCTCCATGCAGGTTTTCTGATCACTCTGCCACAATGTGTAAGACTTAACCATTACCACTCTGTAATAAGTTATTGACTGATTGCTTTTCATAGGTGGTGAAAATAAACTGTTATACCAAAATGTCAGATTCTTTAATGCGAGCACATGATCAAAATGAATGGTCTAAGAAATGTTTTATTAAAAAAAAACATTTATTGAATTTTCTACAGTGAAAAACAATGTGGGTTTCAACCTTTGCTACATACAAAAATGTTAGTCTCCAATTGTTTTTGGTATGAAAAAGGATGCAACAATGTAACGGAGATACTGATTATTGATTTACTTCAAGCCTCATTGAGGTTGTCTGCAATCTGAGAGAATCCTGCAGCATTAAGAGCAGTGACCAGGCTCTCCACAGTAGCTTGTGTTCCCTCTCTGTCCTGCCAGGCTACAAGCAGCAGTTTGGCCTGCATGTCAACATCTTCGCTGTCTGTTTCAATCTCTCGCAACTCTGCCGCCTTCATCTCCAGATGAGAAGCCAGCATCTTCCATTGAGCGCCCAGTTTAGCTGCTATGTCATCCATCTGCTGGTTTGTCACCATCTTGCTCTGTATGCTCGGACCTGGAAGAACGATGAGAGTATTAAAAAAACAAAAAAGGATGGGGACGAGTGGATACAGAAGGTGATGTGATTTGATCACCAAAACAAGGACCTAAACATGCAGACATCAAGCTGGGGGAGTGATAAACCAGGGCATGTTCAATTTTAGTTGAAGATGCTTGTTAGGATGTAAATAAATGTGCCATATATTCCTAGATAAAAACTTTAAGATCATTCATTCCTCTCCTAAATTAAGTTTAATTTGTGTGTTAAAAATATGAATATGAAAGAAGAAAAAAGTTCATATAGGTGGGATAAAATGGTGGATAAAACCCTAAATAAGGGGTTTCGTGTTGAATAAGCAATTCAAACTCACTGTCATTGCTGTCTTTGAGAAGATTGTCGCCATTATCGTCGTCATCCTCTTCTCCTGTCTTGATCTCTTCAGAAGGGATATCCTTCTGCATGTGTGGAATGAAAATCAGCATTTGTCAACAGTTCTTTATGGCCATCATACAGTCTTATCATAATGATTAATGCCCGTTTTTAAGTAACAAAAATCCTCACCGGCAGTTCTTTGGCCAGTTTGCTAACCATGCTGTCTAGGTAGTCTGCCAGGCTCTTGAACTTCTGGTTAGTCGGTTGAAAGAAGTGTGGACTTCTCCTGGACAGCAGCCTCAGAGCGCGCCAGCCGTAGTTTGGGTTCCGCACAACTCTGCATTCATTTACAGAACAGAAGAGTCACACAAACGCATACACATTCTGGGAATCAGAATCAGAAATACTTTATTGATCCCTGGGGGGAAATTATACAGTATCGGCGCTCCCATATAAGAGTAGAAAGTAGCATACATTTAGAAATGAGAAGCCAGTAATGCTCTTTCAAACTTTTAAAAAGGATTTTGTTCTTGCAAACTGGCTTTAAAAAGTCCTGAGAAGATATGTCACAAACTTACTTGTACTCTTCCTCCACCATGTTGGCAGGATCGGCCTGTTCAATAGCCTCTGTAAAGAATTCGTCCAGTGATGGCATGAACTCCCTGAATGAAAGACATCAGATGTAGAAGACTTTATTTTCTGATCTATACAAAAACGTGAACGTGATTGTAGATTGTTGAACTGCTACTTTGCTTTCTGACCCACTGACCTGTTGTCTGACTTGCAGGCCTCCATGTTGTCTTGGTTCAGGTTCCATAGTCGAGTCAACTCATCACTAACAAAACACAGAACAGCTTGAGTTATGGAAGCTTCATAGTCTACAATTAAATTATGCAAGAAAGATCTCTTAATTTGTCTCCACATATTGCAGACAAACATGATCTGCACAGAGCAACGCGCCTTGAGCTGACAGTTTTACTACTTGTATTAGATCACATACTTTCCCATGAAGATCTTGCGGTCCGGCCCTTTTCCAAGGAAGTCTTCTGGAGCTTGTCTTTTTCTGGTGGGTCTTTTGGGTTTGTCATCTACTGCCCTGTTAAAGAGGAAACAAGTGGCGCAAACTGCTATTTTGTCATGCTAGCCCAAGCCCAAGATTAATTTGTTTATTATTGTAAAAATGGACCAATCAAATGAATCAATGTATTCATCAGATCATATAATCATAACATTAGGCTGCTGTACCTTTCTTTCACAAAGCTCACGCATCCCTCATTTTTCCAGGCGTTCCAGTTCTCCTCTGTGTTGAGGATATGCTGTGAAAGATGAGAAGCATTTCTAGTGTCACTAGTGTACAGAGAGCTCTAACAAATGTGAGCATGTTCAGAAGAGCCTCATTTAATATTTAATACAAGTGTAACAAAGACATGGCTTACCTCAACCATGGTGGCAAACTTGTCTCCATCAGGAGGGATCTCTCTCAGCAGCTACGGTCACAGATTAATACAAATAAAAAGCTGGTGGTAAGTGGAAAAATGATTCCTGATTTCAGTGTGCTGACCCTTTTTAAAGTACCTATTGTAAGTCTATAAAGATCCAGGTAAATCTCAACATAAATAGGTAAGATAACGGGAAGACAGTGAGACATATGTATTTATGTGCCACACAGAAGCAACTAGCATGTAAGATCAAAGTCTGTGTGACTTAGGACGGACCTGATAAACCAGTTTAGTTGTCTCTTCAATCCACGCAGTCTGGTCATCATTGAGGATACAGCTGGAGCTGTACGAAGATAAAGACATAGTAAATATGAACCCCCAACACCTGATGACTGTTTTTTCACACAAATGAAAGTTTGTTTAGTGTTCTACGAGGTCCGAGGAGGGACGTGCTTCACCTTTTGAACTTGACCTGACCCTTCAGGTACTGGAAGAGGATGAGGTACTGCAGAAGAATGTGCCGCCTGAAGTTGCTGTCGCTGAGCTGCAGGTCCATCAGCTGGAGATGAAGAGGAAAGAAAAAGTAGTGAGTTTATGTCAAACCCATATCTTTGGGGGACATCATTCTTTACTTGAATAAATACAAATACAGATGCCATCAGTGATATAACTAATACATTTAAGAACATATCTTATTATAACATGGTACGGAAATACTAAACAGTACTGTCAAAGTACAGATATAAAGTTTCTATAATACATAAAAAAACGAGGCGACTAGGCAAGCTTCTTGTTTACTAAATGGGATTTAATATCTCCTCCAGCCTTAAAAAAAAAAAAAACAGCCTCAAAGCAGAATAAAATTACATGAACTGCCAATAACTCCTGGGGTAAAAAATGTTTTCTCACCTTCTCACTTGTTAGGAACTTGGCAAAGTAGACATGTTCTCCTCCAGATGCTCTCAGCTCCTCCAGCTTTCTCTTAGAGGCCTGCATGTCGTCCAACTTGTAGCTCTTGAACACTGCCAAGGTCTCATCTGAGTACTGAGCAGGACAAAAAGGAATGAGTCATTATTTTTCAGCATCTACTTTGGTTTTTTATCTGGCAAATTGAAAGCAAGGCCGCTAAATGTTCTCTGCTGCTGTGGTCAGGTGCATTACCTTAAGGAACGTCATCCAAGAGAATTTATCGTAACATTGGACAGGGTTTCTGAAGTAGTCCTGCAGGGTCCAGAACTTTCTGTACAAGTTGTAGTCAATTGGAATGGAACTGAAAGAAAAATTTGATTCAGTTTTCAGAAACTTAAAAACAGCAACAACAAAAACTGGAATTTAAATCTAGGCTATTTTAGAGCATGACCTTCACTTACCACGGTGCAGGAGCATCATCCTCTCCCATTTCTCCTTCCTCCACCTCCATGCCATCCTCCTTTTCTTCCGTGTGCTATAAACATGGAACCATAAAACAACATTAAACTAAAATCTTTAGATTATATTGAAAAAATTCACAATCATTATCAGGTGTCAACACTTTACCTTCTGGCTGAGGGTGCTTTCTTGTTCATTTTTGTTGAACACCGTTATATTGTCCAGATTAAACTGGCTCTGCAGATTGAGACCTGGAATAAAAACAAATGGCAGCATATAAAAAAAATGCAAAACGGACGCCGGTCATAAACTATTATACATTACATCTACGAGGGGTTGATGTTGTCTCATTTATTCAAAGATAACATACACAAATGCCATTCTTACCTGATTTTTCAGACAGAGGGAAGAGACGTGCCAGGAAAAGCTGGATTCGCCCACAGAATACAGTGTTCTGAGATTTGGACAGCCTCCTTAAAAGATCTACACAAATTGAAAAGGTGTGTTACAAAGAGCTATGCCTTTTAAAAAGTCTCGTTCATCAACAAGAATGAAATGTTCTCCTTACCATTACACATCCTCAACAAGTAGTTCTTCCCGGCGGTGTAAAACGAGTTCTAGGAAAAGGGAGGAGTGTAGACTTACAGGTCAAATAATTTTCATTATGCTGGAGAAATACTTCAACTGCTTTTACTGAGAGGTTGTAGCTTATTTACCGATTTCCAGGTGGAAACATTCTCCTCAACAAAAGAGAATATTTTGTCACATTGATCAAGAGGAAGGCAGTCCAGTACATCTCCCAGTAGAAGGAAAGGAGTTGTAGCAGAACAGATACCTACACGAAGAGACAGCAGAAGTTTGATCAACATGAGTTTAAGCTGTGTGTGTGTGTTGAGAGGTTAAGCAAGAACAAAACAATCCTAAAATTTCATTGGAAGCCAGTGCTGTGAAGCCACATCCAGGGATATGATATGTGTGAGGATTAATTGACAGATTGCAACTCAAATACATCATAATAATGTCTTATTGTTAAACATAGCTTTTAATGTCTCAATTCTGTTTTTGTGTAAACCATGTTTTACTGTCTTTCCAGTCATTTAGGAAGCTGCATAGTATGTGGTGTCTTTATTTTGGAATATGAAGGTCAACTGCTGGAAGTCTAGTATAATATCAATATCAATATACTACTAAGTGTTATGCAATTCCATCTGGGGTGGGCAATTTGAATGACATGAGACAAAAACATTCATAGGGAGAGTAACATACCTTCTGTAACTGCATCAATACTCAGGTAGATGAGAGACAGGTAGTCATCACAGCTCGCCTTCTGCTCCACCTGCAGAGAACACGCACTCTATTTTCAATTTCAGGCTTTCATATGATTAATTTAATGAGTTGTGTTGAAATAATATGGAGTAGATGACCGCTAATTTACTTACTATCTGATCACCAAGAACACCCCTCAGCGCCTGGTCAAGTGTGGTCTTCTTTTCTGTCTCACTGTAACATACGAGACGGGTAACAGTTTGATTGGTGATTTGGCAAACTCAATGAACGTTTTTGATGTGTATTCGTAAATTGTACAGAGGGCTAACACAAATTAACATTACTTACTTCCCAGGGATCTGGTTGAAGGCATTTACCAAATGTTTGCCGGTTTTACCAGCTAGAGCATTTCTGGCAGACGTCTGTATGCGTGTGAGAGGGAAGGAGAGAACATTTATGAGAGAAAATGCATCGATACATGGCGTTTTGTTAGCTTAGCTAGCATTATGCTACCTGCTATGTGAACACTAACAGCACAAGCAGTAGCTTGTATAAACAAACCTGCTATTTAGCTATTTTTAGCTAGATTAACTACGACGTACGGGATAAAGTCATACGCGTTTTAATACGAAAGGCAAGATTTCTCACCGTAAATTTGTCTTTAGCGTCGTCAAAATTAAATGGGGACGGCGACATCTTTACACATTTGCAAACGGAACCGCCGTTAAATCTCTTCCGGTTTCTTCGGCTGTGTGGTGGGGTGCATTCAGGAGCTCTCTGATCCGGAATATGCTGTTTATCACACTTAATATCGTAGACATTTACAAATAACATGTAGGTTATTATTTGCAACATTGTTACTGCCACCTTGTCTGCAGCCATGGTGATATTTTGTACTTGTATAATGTGTATATTGTCAATGTCTACAGTTGTAACATAAAACACTGCTAATAATTAATCTGTCTAGACACATGCATTCATTTGCTCAGTAACGACAATAATTTGATTGTCTTTTTTCTGCCTTATGGTTAAACCAGACCTAAAGCAGAGACGTTGGTGCAACCTACCATTCATTTTTATATGAGAGAGCTTTCCAGATACACTGGATACCTCTGAAATAAAATACCTCTTTAAGCAGCATACTTCAAAATTATGCTTTCTTTAAAATCAGAAATGTGTGAAACTATCATGTTAGTGTGCAGGCAAGGCGCAAGGCTGAACATGGAGGAGGCGACGTGATATCCCTCAAACATGTTATGTGAAGTGATATTGGGGGTCTGAAAGGCCTGAGTGAAATGAAAGAGGAAATGTTTTTTGAAAAGTTAATATTAATTATCATATTAGGATGGATAGATATTAGTCTAACTTTAATTTGTTAGTTATTGATGTAACCGCATTATGAACTTTAGGCCTAAATCCAATTTAGACCAGAGGGCGGCAGTGTTGCACACTATTTTTGTCTGCTATGGTGGAAAATATTAAGTGGGAGCTACTGTATGTGTGAGCGTGTGTGAAAGCTCTGTACCCATGGCAGGATAAATCTAAAATACACCCTTTCCTGATGATAATCCCTGTAGCATTTCACGTTACACAAACATGCAGCTACTGAATTCTTACCCCAGTGATCTGCATTTGTGAGTGTACACTTCGGTGTGTTATAGGCATACAATTTAAATTACAACTACTGAGCTGCAGGGCCTGAATTCCTTGATAAGATTTAATGTTCAACAATGTCACACAACACATTGGAACCAGCGGAGCATTCTACTGTGATTTTAATCATTAAAGGCCCAATGTGTCATTTTTTTATTACATACATTCAAGGTTTATTCACGTACACAATTGATTTTCTTTTCTTTTCATGGGTTTGGTAGACAATACAAGCCTGTTTTTTTCATAATCAGGCATTATTCACAAGTACATGTGTACAAGGAATTTGCATGCTGCATTCACAAATATTATTGTTGTAAACAAACCTTTAACCACACCAAAAAACATTGATTACCTGGATTTAGTTAGTTGCAAGTGTTAGTCTGTGCTTTAAAACACCTGTTAATCAATTTGAAAGTGATAGCAGGTTTCAACCCCATGTTTTGAATTTTGGTGGTAGGGGGACCCTTTGGTTTACATATGAATCATGGACTCTTTCACAGAACCAATGTGAGCACTGTGGCCTGTTTTGATCTGTGTTTACCATGCAGTTTCACGGGTCAGGGCCTCCGAAATAGTTTGTAGAAGTGGGACCAATCACCTTCTGCACCCTCTGACACGTGTTTGTAGCCCTGCAGTTACAACGACTGTTAACTGAACCTAAAGGTGTTGTGCTGATGTTGGGAGAAAAGCACTAAAGCTGCGAAAATATAGGCCAGTAGTGTCATGTAGAAAGAGCTGAGAGGGATCATTTTCATGACATCCGTGTGGTCGCAGTGGTCATAAAAAGGGGAAGTGAGAACTGTTCTACTCTGCAGTTTTGATTGGCACCTTGTTTCTCATAGGTAGGGTTCTGCACACAGTTCACCAGCTGCACCCCCCCCCACCCCCCTTTCTAACACAGCGTTTATTGAACCATTGCCAAAAACTGATGGTAAGTAACTCTTGTGTTGCAGATAAGGGTCCGGCATCAGTCAGTATGTGGAGATGGGCTAGTGGGGGGTTAAGGTTAAAGGCAAGTAGTCCTCAAGTTGGAAAAAAAAATCTGTTTAAATCAGGTTAAGCCTTCATTCCCAATTGTTTATTTTGTCTAGATAAAGATAATGAGAGGACCACTGAACACTCTCCCATGCCAAATTAAGCTCAACATGAGAGCCAAATAATTCGATGAAGGACAGTCTCAGACAAAATGACTGAGGGGCAACAAAAAGAGCATTGTCCGTGTTGTTGAGGACAAACTTCAAAACAAGAGTCTAAACACAATGCTCTGACCTCCGAGGTTAAGCACACAAAGGAAGGAGATTTTAGATTGGCCACCGTCACATGACCGGCCTCTGAAATTCCACCATAAAAATCATGCGAAGAAGCGTCATGCCATATAAGTGAGATAAACCCATCAGCACAGCAATCCTTCATTGATAAAATTTAAAGCACAGTGCACCTTAGTAGGTTTATGAGGAACCAAACTGACAGAGTTGTGGTAACATATACCAGAGCAGAGCAATATTCCTCCTTGAAGGGAGGAAAGCCATAAAGAATGATGCATATACCGAGTGTAGAGAAATATTTTGATTCTGCTAGTTCCAGTCATTGCAATTAAATGTAATGAAATATGTTGATTTATGTAGGCTTTGCAGATCCTTATAGCCTCTTCATTTAGCTCCTTGCATTTAACGTTTGTGATTTCACCTGCTAGCTGTGTGACAATAAGTGGACGTGACAATATAACAAAATGTACACCTTTACTAAATTATTTGGGACAGACATTTTGTTAATGATCATCTCACACAGAGCAGAATAATGGGTAGGCTCAACAAGGGGATGTGCATCCAACCACAGCGGTTATCCTGCCCCTGATTGGTGTTTAAGCTTACAATAACTTGCATCTATTTAAGCGACCTTGGCTGGATTGCCCTCACACGGCAGGGTTTCTGTTGAGAAATGTTCGGTTGTGGAGTTTAAAGTCACTTGATGTTATTCAATGATTAGCCCAGGGTGTGGGGATCATCAAATACCCATAAAACGGGATGTGAGAGGGGCCGTGTGCGTAGATGGAGAAAGGACATTCTTGTGACACAGCCAAACAGGAAATCTCCATGATGGCCACATCTTGTCTAATCATCCTTTTTCTTATGAAGAATTTAAAGTGCTTGTATGTGCAATTACCTGATCCACATCCTTGTGTTGTTTTACTACAGAGAGATTTTTGGGACTGTCGCCAAACACCTTGAATAGAATAATACTGTATATGATACATTCATATATACAGACCGTGACTCATGTCAAGGTCAAGCAGATGTAAATATGCTGTACATTATGTTATTCTGGTAACTGCATAATGTAAATAAGGATATGTTGACCTTACTTTGAACTTTACAACAAAAAAAACAAAACACTGAAATGGGATAAAAACAAATCTTTATTATAATATAATCATTAGTTAAAAATACCCACATGATAAAAATGACAAAAAAACTCATTGCAAAAATAAATATAATTAATAGCCATATTTAAAGCATATCTGTAAATTATGTTGTTTATAGATGTGCTGACAGACAGAAAAGCTAAGATGTTGCATTCAGAGTTGTTCAGTGTTTCGGCCACTGACTTTGCCCTGGGCTGCTGTTGCCCTCTCCAGTTATTTCAACTGCATCGTTTTCATTTTCTGGGCCATTAAGCAGGACGTACCAGCGCGTACTTAAGTTTGGTGTTCGTGGATACAGAAGCAAATCATAGATCAGAGCTGCCGCTATGCTGCCACACATGGGCCCCAGCCAGTACACCTGGAACGAAATCAGTCACATTTGTCTCAAAATAAAAAAGGGACACAATGGGATTTTAAAAAGCTTCAAACTGTTTTTGTATTACCCAGTGGTTCTTCATTTCACTGTTTATCAAGGCTGGTCCAAAGGAGCGAGCGGGATTGATACCACATCCAGTGAAACTTATCTGTAAATGGCAAATTCAGTTATTCAACAAATTATATTCAAGGGAATTCATGTAGTTTGGGAATATGTTGCAGGATTATGCATATACAAATTAATTGCGCAGGTTAATCACAAAGTAACCTTACAGTTAATCTGTTGACATGCATAATTTTGAGATTTTTAGATGTGTTTAGGGACCAAAGTAAACAATTGTAAACAACAGTGTTATACATCACCTAATTATGACCACAGTTCCTCTTTTTAAAGCAGTTTCCCTGTGTTTAGCATATGTCGTAATATTTAAAATATTTTGCAAATATATTTTTGGCACCAGTGATCTGCTGTGATCCCTTTGTATAAATTGCCTCATGGTGCCAGGAAAATACACTTGCAAAAGTTTTAAGTTGACACTCGCTGAAAATTTGTCTTCAATTTAACATGGCACTTGTGTAGCTGTCGTTACAATTGTGATCTGCTGCACCCGCTTCCTGAGCTGCTGGCACATCAGCCACACACACAGCAAAGTTATGTAAGAAGGCATGGAGGAAAAGTCTTGAATCATGATAATTCCTGCCAAACACAGGAAAACTGTATTGGCAAAGAGGAGTAGTGGTCTCAAGTAGATCCTTAACAACACTGACTGAACAGGCTATTCAGCTCCTGAACACTGCAGATGGTCTCAAAGTATCAAGCAAAAACACCTTTGACAGTCTAACATAAAAATCTGCAGCAAATTGCTGTTTACTGCAGAGCTATTTGTATTGAATAGTGCTTCTATTTTGTCCACCCTCTTATTTCAATGAAACCCTTGTCTGTCCCTGCAGTACTTATCTTGGCTGAAGTGGTAACCCCCATTAAGAGTCACTTCTACAACATACATTTATGTCCTGAACTGAGTTTAGTCTACTGTTGGTCTTGTCAAAGTTTCTGCAAACCACAGATTACTTACAGCTGCAAAATGCCCGAGCCCCACTGACAGCCCAACGGCCAGCGGTGCTGACCCTTTAACATCGCTCCGTTGCTTATCAGTCACTGCTATCACACACAGAACCAGCTGAAGGGTGGCGAGGAACTCGATGACGAAGCCTTGGCCCACAGTCACTTTGTTTAGCTGCAAAAGACAAACAACTACAGCTTAATGCAAAAAGTTATTAGATTGAATGCACTGGTTTATATTTCATGAAAAGGTTTAATTGTCCTGTCAAATAAAAGTAAAAAAAACAAAAACAAACAAACTAGAATGACTCCCTTACCTTGTTGACACCAAGGGACTCGCCTTTCCTGGATCCATTCACAATAGCACTAGCTACAACTGCCCCAAGAATCTGAGCCAAGATGTAGCAAACACATCGGACCGCACTGATCTGGCAGCTGACCAGCAGGCCCAAAGAGACAGCAGGGTTCAGGTGTGCTCCGCTGATGTGGCCCAAACTCTGAGCCAGCGTGGCGATGGCCAGCGCAAAGGCCAGTGAGACCTTTAGCTCCTGAGCCACTGTCTCCCCTGGAACGCCGTTCTCATCTTTTCCAATGATCGCAGATATACCAATGAATATGAACAGTAACATACCAACAAACTCTGCAGTCACAGCCCTCCAAAACACCCAGCTTTTTATTTCTGTCATCTCTGCTCCAAATGTGTCTGGTGTGTTAAAACCAACATGAAGGCTCTTCAGTATTTATACTGGAGGGGTTTGTGTGCAGAGGGGAGGAGAAAAGAGATGAAACAGGAAAAAGATACACTGCACAAGTTCCATGAAACGCCTTATGTTGAAAAGGCATTTTATTTGATACAAATAATACAATAGTAATTTCCTCTCAGAGTATCTCCTTTGACCATTCTACGTCTTTAACATCCTCCAGAAGGGGCGCACGAATTTCATTTTCCGATGTTGAACCACGGCAGAAAAGGACTCTTGTTTGTTCGCTGAAGGGCTCATCTTTGGGTGCCAGCAGATAATTATACAGAAGAGCTGCCACCACACCGGCACTCAGTGGTCCGGCCCAGTACACCTGAAAAATGAAAACCAGGACAGACATGTCCCTGTTTCGATAGGAATGATTCCATGAGTCCAACACTTGCTAAATATCTTATTTACAGCTCCACAAATACGTACCCAATGATCATCAAAAGACTTCTGTATAATTGCAGGCCCAAAGGATCGAGCTGGGTTGATACCACATCCTGTGTAGCTGATCTGTAAACCATATCATAGGAAACCACTTGCCTCTCTGGCTGTATATCAGCAGATTACATACAAGTTTGATTTACAGCCAGTTCACCCTACTCCAATCCATTGTGTCAGGCCACAGCAAGATGGAGAAACCATCCATCAAATTAATGAGGGGAAATGTTTTGATATACTCACTCCAGCAAGGTGTCCCAGCCCTACGGACAACCCGATTGCCAGAGGTGCAAATCCACCGACGTCACGTCTTTTGTCGGAGACGGCAAGCACACACAGGACCAGCTGGATGGTGAGCAGGAATTCTACACCAAAACCTTGAATCGGGCTGATTCCGTTTAGCTGCAATAGAGGAGAAACCATTTCAGTTTGCACTCTGCCTCTTTTGTCTTTGGATAAACAATTTATTGTGATATGGGGATTATTTTGCCTCAGCTTCTGCAACTCTTAAAAACCTAAAACGGATCCAAGCATGCTGCTAAAAAGCCAACAGTCTTACCATGCTTAAAGTATTTAGTTGCCTGACTGATTCAGTCCTTTACAAATGACTGCAGAGGACAGTACAAGCTTTCATCCTATAAACACTCCCTGATGAGAAGGCCTGCCTTTGTTGCATGACAACTACAAAACAGGAGTGATAATTAAAATTTGACATTTAAATTAAACAACTTCTCACCAGCAGTGAGCAAATGTGGAAGTCTTAGAGATTAAAACACACAACTTTAGACAACAAGTGTCTGGATTTCACAAGGAAACTAGATCAGGCTGGAGGCAATTCCCCAAATGACACTCAGTCTGAGCACTACATGCCATTCATTGAAGGGAGCATTACTCAAGAAAATTGGTAGCACATGGATTCCACCTTACCTTGTTAACGCCAAGTGAATCTGTGGTTTCTGGCCTAATACCATACACAATGGCACTACCAGCCACTGCTCCCAAAATCTGAGCTATTATGTAGAAAAAGGCTCTGAGGACGCTCATCTGGCAGCTGGCCAGGAGGCCCAGGGTGATGGCAGGATTCAGGTGGGCACCGCTAATGTGACCTATACACTGGGCTAATGTGGCAATGGCTAAGCCAAAGGCAAATGCCACTTTTATCTCCTGGTCAGGGTAGGAATTATTTCGGTCCCCTATTGCAGCCGAGAGGCCGATGAAGACAAAGATGATCATTCCCAGGGACTCAGCCAGAAGTGCCCTCCAAAATGCACACGTTTTAATTTCTGACATGGCTACTCGGATGTCAGCAGCATGCTAACAAATTTCGGGCAGTATTTGAGTGACACACCAAGACTGTAGCACAGGCAGAGGTTTGGTTCCACCAGCAGCCCAATTGAAAACATCATGAGTGACGTTCACCAGCATTCATCAAGTGTGTGGCTTTAAAAAATCAGGCCTGATTAGAAGCAGCTGAGAGATATGCGTTTCAACCAGTGAGAATGACCTCCACGTCTCCTGTTCAGTTCAGTACTTTTCCAGTTTAACAGAATGCGGTGCTGCTTTTACTGTTATTCACAACTCATCACCACACCAAACTGTTTGTGTGTGATAAAGTGTTATCTGAAAACAGAAAACCTGTTCAGATGAAAAATATGTTAAATTATCTAAATGTTTTTTTGGAATAAAGAGGAAAAGAGGAAGGTTTGAGTGCATTATAGTACAAAATAACACATGCAATGCTTAAGCCAACTGTAAATGAACACTGTATTGTTGTTTTAACATAAAATTGAAATTAATACAATACATCTTAATATTATGGAAGATATTTTCAATCATTTGGTTTAATTCCAGGCACATGCAGTATTAAATGTGTGAAGGACATGCATGAGATGTGAAGGACGCTCACTGACCTTTGCTTTTTGGAAGTCTTTGTAACTGGCATCCCTATCTTTCAATCTACTTATTCTATTCTGAGCATGTGTCATACAGGGCCGGCTGCATTGAAGTTAACATCAGTCACATGCCGCTGTGAAGGAAATGGGACCTTTGGAATTCACGACAAGGAAACCAGCCGTCCATTCTGCTTTTCTGTATGAGCGGACTGACAGGTCGAAGGGTCATGCTGCTTCTTGTCTTCTTGTCAGTAGAAAGTCAAAGCATCACCTTTGACCTGGTCAACAATAGTCCACCCAAAAAAGAAGACCACATCCCTATTTCCCTTTATCAAAGAGCTGATGTAGCTTTACTTGCAAATGTTTGCCAAATATTTCTTCATTTCTATTTCTTTCATTTATTTAATTCAATTTCTTTCTATTCTCAAATCAAATCCATGTTCTGTCTGAGATTTGTTTAAAACCACACTACAGATATGTTGTAGTTTTGACAATATAGCACTTGCAGACAAGGTACCAGAGTTGAGAGATGATAACATAATTGGGAGGATGTAGGATGTATTACTTCAGAAGAGCAGGATGGAAGAGGAGTGTACAAATGAACTGCACATAATAAAGTAAATATGATAGGAGAGGGGTGAGATAATAGTGGAGAACTGACAGGAAGGGCGAAGGTCATGCTTTCTAACCCAGGAGCAGCTCCACGGGACTGCCAACTCTCCACTGCAGAGCAGCAAACTGTCAACCAACATTTAATTTGTTGAAAAATCACCTTTTTTTCTTTTGGGATGTGCATATCTGATGCTGTACTACTCTACTGAATAGCATTTCATAAGCCCCACTCCTACCCCTGCATCCATCTGCAGGCTCGGAGTCTACAGGAGGGGGGAAGTTGTTATCATCCCGCTCCCTGCTGTGCTAAGCTTGGAGTTTCATGCGGGGAGTGATGTCACAGCCTAGACGCCAAACATCTACTCTGTACATATTCTGAAATACATACAAATCACCAATAAAACATAAAATAATGTTTGAGTTCAAGTGAGTCAAAGTGCTTAGAATTATACTGCATGAAGTAGAAATATCATAACAGTTGCTGAAACAGCTGTGGTATAAATTTGTCAAGCGGGCGCAACTTATTTCCGACCAGTTGATCAACATTTTCTCTGGTTGAGGACAGTTGTAAAGCCCACCAAAACCTGTTTTGATCTGGTGCCAGTGGGAACACCTCATCATGTGTGCCCTCCACTCATGGTGTTCACACCCCTGGTTGTCAAATGTAAATTAAAAATGACACAAACATCCCCAAAATCTAGTCTTCCAGAAGCATAAATAACATCAGGATGCAGGTGTTCTGAAGAACTCCTGAGGGGTTTTGTTGTTGTAGTCTGTCATGAGAAGTGGACCTCAACCTAACTCTAGGAACACAGAGAATTTAACCATGCAGAAATGGAAGCAAGTCAAGTATATAATCAATACGTACGCTGGTCTGTTAAGCAAAGAATAAAATGGTGCTTACAACGTCAAAGGTTTTCCCTTCCAGCAAGTGTAACCACAACCACACAAAAAATAACTTATGTCTAAATGGTGATAAATGACTTTCTAGTGTTCAGTGAGTCCAGTTTGGATTTGTTGGTTAATCTCCAGCAGTTTATCCATGGTCCAGGTCCAAAGCTTGAATTGAGATCCCAGTCCCAGGTGCAGTTGTCCATCCAGTCTGATGGGAAAAAGGCTCCTACTGAGCCTTGGTGGTTTTCCTTAAATAAGGCTCTTTAATCACATCTTATTTCCCTATCACATATCTCCCATCACATTTTTCGTGGAAACCGTTTATGGTCTGTTCCCTCCCAGAATGATATCACCTGTTGTTGTAAAGGACAGCACATGACATGTGAAGACAGTGACCCACACTTAAATATAATAATTTGACATTAATATACTACTTAAAATATCTTTGTGGCACATGACAGAGAGGAGGAGCCGAAGCAAACCATTAAAAATGGGGAAATTTGAATTCTTGGAAAACAGTTGCTTCTTCGAAAACAGGCTGTGCACCAATGCAAACCATTGTCTTGACATTCATAGAAAACTGTTGGTTCCTGGAAAACTGTGATCTCACTCTGCATTGGTAGGCGGAGCTAACAACGGCAACCAATAAAGCCATCACAAATTTTTGAATGAATAAGACAAGAGAAAGTGATGTATTTATACATCTTGATGGATGGAGGAAAGCTAGAGGCCTCCGTCAGCCTTTCCCTCCAAAAGACTACGACAAGGCCTAAAGCCTGTCTCTGTAGTTCAAGCAATCTAAGAAAAAATGAACCTTAGCCCTATACACAACCCATATCCTGCATGCAAGTGGAGGTGCCCCCTTTTTCATACTGTCTCCACTCACTGTGCAGCAATTCCTTAATTTCACTGGAGAGAACACTTTACTCCTGTGTGGCGAACAGAATGGGAGCTTAATACCAGCATACTGGTAAGGATGAGCAAAACCTGCATGGTCAAAGAGCTACCAAAAGGCTACTCAGTCCTTCTCAGTCCTTTCCCCACTGGCAAACTGCCTCAGAGTGCTAGAGAAAGGGTGAGTCAGAGAGATCTCCTGTATGCACTGTTTCTTGGCAGCTGGGGAGAAACTCTCACCAATCTGGCAACCTGCCAGTGGATGCTTCACCTGTTGAAAACATAAGCGAGAGAAGCTACTCATCAATCAGCAACAGCAGCTGGGCGGAGAAGCAAACACAAGAAGATTGGAAGCATGGCTGAGTACATAGGGCCAAAATGTAGGCTAATATCCGTCTAAGGATCCTTAGATAAGCTAAGGATTCATACTGTTTTGGTGTCATAGAGTTGACCATCAGTATCGTCTCAAACTATCACAAATTTAAATACCATATTCAGTTATAAAAAGTGTGGACCCTGAGTGTATGTTGGATGAGGACAATTGTTAGTTACAGATTAAGCCCAGATCAGTGATTTAGACCATATGAATTATATATATTCACAAATAACATAATAATAAATATAAAATAAGCTGAATAGCTTCAGCTCATGATGATAAATAAACACTTGTGTCTCTTAAACTTGAAAATGCAGGCCTGTGGTATACCATAGGGCTTTACTCCTGTGTTTATACACACACTGATTTCATCAACCTTTGACATCAGATAACGTTAACAACTCAGACTTAGCTCTTGTCTAATCTTTGCATATGTATTTAAAGACCTGTCAGTCAGTTTGGGTGCGATAGCAGGTTCCACTCCCATGTGTTTTAGTGGGGTGAACTTTTGTTTACATTTGAATTACAGATGATGTCTTTAATTTTCCAGTCGACTAGTCGCCAACCGTTGATGTGTGCTGTTGTTTCTTCAGCTTTACACATTTAACATTTGTCTGAAAACCCTGAGAGGAAGCCTGAGAGCTTGAGCGCTCTCTCACTTGTGTCTCTCCTGCACAGCTTTTGCCTTTAGGTCACCTGTCCTTGGTTTTCTGTGGTTTGGTCTTTGTTAATGCATCATGCATACATCAACATTTGATCAGCATGTAGCTTTTGTAGCATCCATCACATATGCCACTTTACTGATGACAACTTTGTTTATTATTTTGTTTAATTGTTAATTGACTTTAATTGAAAAATTCAAAGGCTGAAACATGTTGGCCAATAAATAATACATTAGATGATTTGGCTCAAGTTCTTCAGGAATGCAGACCTTTGTACACTTATTGGATTACCAACTGGGCCACAGACCTCTAGGGGCTTGCAAATTTGTTAGGAAATGTACAACATCAACTAATGTCAGTTTTGCATTATTCAGTTGTTATAAGTTGTCTTGTCTGGGCTGTGTCAATATCTAGTTTTGATCCCTTAATTATTTTAGTTTACATTGTACTTACCTAGTACATTTTTATAAATAGAGTTGTGCTTAATAAAATTACACACAGTAAACCTGAGGCCATGTCTACTTTGCTATGTGCACTGTATTCTGATGGGAACTCAGGGGAAACAGGGTACATACACAATACACAATGACAGGAGACGGGGGGCCCAGAAGAAGGCCAACAGCGAATCCTTGCCCTGGGGCCACATAAAAGGTTAATCTGGCCATGGATGAATGTGTATATTTTCATGTGGAAATATTATGGAAGACACACTAATAAGTATCTAAATTCCAGTGCACTGTACTGTAATTTGATTTGGTGTAACATATTTTACAGTTTAATAGGATATTTTCACTTTTCACAACAAGCTACCAATGTGTAAATGAGTGTCGATACTTTCTTTCTGTGTTCAAGGACATAATTTCAAGGGTTTTGTATGCCTGATTGTTCAAATCTCTAACATCAGATATCAAACATTTATTTATATTTGGTATCTTTACAACAAGAAAACACATAAAGCAACAACTCTTAACAACAAGTGTTTTATTTACTTAAAAAAGTGACATTTCGAGAGTGTACACACAATACATTATCCATCAGAAATACAAAGTGATGCAGGCACATAAAGTTTACAAAAAAAATGGCTCATCATAGAATACTGATATGGGGAAAAAACAATTCAACACACTGCTCTGTCAAGATTCTCACAACCTCGACTTGTATGCTCGAGCGGCAGTTAGGAGAAAGATTGTGTATGGGGTCAAACAAAGGAGTGAATTAGAAAGAGACACTAAACTGACCCGTTACCACAATCCTCATTGGTATTTCAAAATAGCACAAAAACTTCCTTCACTAAACTCAAGAGCTTTTTTTTTTTTTTTACAGGAATATAGACATGGACAATGAAACTAAGTGGCTGTGAGCGTGTGGTGCTATTTTGACGTCATTTCCACAGTTGTAGTGTCATTGCCTCCGTTAACTTCATAGTCACCCACGGGGCCGCTGACCAGGACCTTCATGCGCTCGGGGAAGTCGTCAAATTTGGGGGACAACAGGAAATCGTATATGAGAGCTGCTGCTACACCACCACACATCGGCCCCACCCAGTACACCTGCAATGGATAACTCTGATCAATCTCTGGATTGGCATTAGTTAACGCCTGTCAAATGTAAACCATAGTTATCACAGAAAGAAATAACACAAAGATTCCAGTGAAGTTCAAAAGGTTTACTTTTGTCAATATCTCAGCCGGGCTAATTGTAAAACAATAGGAAAGGCTATAACTGATTAACTCGTGAAGGAGGACTCGCGGGTAATGCAGTCGTCTGTCTGTTATGGAGTTATTGAATTATTTAAGCTTGACATGTAATATGCATGCAGAAAAATGAGAGGCATGCGTAAAAGAACTTGTGTGCTTCCCTCTCACTGCTTACCCAGTGGTTCGTGAAATCGTTCAGGATCAAAGCCGGACCAAAGGAGCGAGCGGGATTGATCCCACAGCCTGTGTAGCTGATCTGTAATCACCAGCAAAGAGACAACATAAGAGGATATCTTCAGCTATGTGGTCTGGTGGTATGATAGAGTCTGGCAGGGGTAAGGGGCTTTAACTAAAACAATAAAAATGCATGAGACACTTTCACTCCAAGAGCGCTATCATATTGTGCCTAAAACTGCTTTGGGTATGTTTTGTAAGGTGCAACTTACAGCTGCCAAGTGTCCCAGGCAGACTGAGAGGCCAATGGCCAAGGGTGCTGAGCCGATGACATCACGCCGCCTTTTATCAGTGACTGCAATGACACACAGCACCAGCTGGAAGGTTGCCAAGAGCTCTATGCCCACGCCTTGGCTGGGAGTGACACCGTTGAGCTGCGAGAGTCAGGGAGGAATCCAAAACAACAACAGTTTGTCAGTCTATGTCAGTTAGGTGGAAAGTTTCCCGTCACGACCACTTCCCATTTAGCAGCCGTTGGCATCGCCCCTGACGTCTGACAGCAGTTTGGCAGAAACTCCAAAGTGCCACATTGCGTATTCTTTTTTAATTTGTGGAAAACCTGGTCATTGTTATTCAGCGTCATTGAGCTGTGGGACACTGTGTATGGGGCAGTTTCCCCACAATGAGCAGATATCATGCCTTAACACTCACAAGCCTTTTGGTGAGAAGACAGCTGATGTTACAAATTACAGATGATTAAAGAAAAGTGTAGCATTTTAGCATTTTAGAATCCCAAATTTACCGAAACAGCTGAGGAGAAATGTCAAAGAGTTGACATTGAATTTTTTTTATTTGCAGATTCTTTCAGCTGTCGCAGGGTGGTGTGCTTTAATCATGTGTCATCACTCTTCAATAATAAGCAATGACAGAATGTCCAAAGAACAACACAAACAGTGCCAAATGAAGTGCCTACATCCTCACAAAAGCCTCAGTTTTCACTGGGAACTGTCAACTTTAGACCACAGAGGCACTTTGAATACATACTGTTGCATCATGTTGCAATGCATCCCATTTCCTAGTAGTGTGGGTTGTTTTAGAGCTCCCAGTTTTAATTCACATTTTTGTCACATGTCCTGTCAACAACAGTAAAATGAAATGTTTTACTTACAGAGTTGAGCCCCAGTGCATCAGTGGTACTTGGACGTGCTCCATACACAATGCCGCAGGCCAGGGATGAACCCAGCATCTGGGCCACAATGTACATGACTGCCTTGAACACGCTGATCTGGCAGCTGGTAAGCATCCCGAGGGTAACTGCAGGATTCAGGTGGGCTCCACTGATGTGGCCTAAACTCTGAGCCAGCGTGGCGATGGCCAGTCCAAAGGCCAGTGACACCTTCACCTCCTGGTCTGGCTTGCTGCTCCCAATAGCTGTGGAGATGCTGAGGAAAATGAAAAGGGTCATGCCAACCAGCTCGGCCAGGACGGCCCTCCAGAATTCCTTGCTCTTGAACTCTCTCATGGTGGTGGCAGTGTGGCTGTCCGGCTGTGGGTTTGAGCTCTGTAAAGTGTGTGTACTCACAAACAACAGCTACCGGCTGCATATATAAGGCCTGGGCTGATAATGGTCAGTGGGCGGGCTTTAAAAAAAACTGAAAGAGAGGGCCACACTGAATTAATGAGAAATCCAAAAGACTGGTCTCTTACTTCCCTCCCTCTGCTCCCTCACCCTCCCTCCTCCTCACTCTGTCCTCCGGCCCCTCTCCCAGTACCTCCCTGTACTCCACTTTCTGGTCTTTGGACTTTTGTGAGTAATCGAACTGGGTCCTGAAATAGCTGTATCCAAAGGTGCATTTTTCACTCATACAAGCATTTAGTTTTAGTGCAGCGCTTTCAGTTGGAAAAGATTTTCTCTTTAAATCCAGATGAATGATGAACATTTTAAACTTAATTAGTTCTGCTTACCTTTTGTGCTTCAGGTGTAAGAAAATAACAACTTTGCATAATTGTGTCTCCTGTGGACTTAATCGCACCATGGATGACTGACAGGACATAAAGGAGAGCCAGAGAAAAGCCAGACAACTCCCAAATAGTCATTTCGGGTTTCACCCTTCCCTCCACAGTTTTCAAGCTTTTACAAGACCACCCAAATGACGTCTCACATGCCAGCTCTGACTCACACTTTGAGACAAAGAAAGAAAATAAAACTTAAAAGAATAAAAAAAAAACATAATAAAGGTATTGCCAATGTTACAAACGAATACAAACAAGCCTGTTTTGTTTAAATTGGAGTAAACTGGGACATATTTTAGCAACCTAAACAAAATTCAAATATGTTGCATGTGAAGAGAGAATTAAATTTTAGAAATGGGACACATTTCAAGTAGATGGAGCAACAATAACTCATTAACTGAAAGGATATTTGCTAAATAATTGTTAGATGTATTGTGGAGCAAAAAAGTTGGAGCAGGGTAAAACATCAACTTTGAGAACTGAGCTGCCTGTTGCACCTGGCCCCCAACTCAAGGGGGTGTGACGGCAGACAGCAGCCAGGCCACTGCAAAATATGTCATGGACTTTACTTTGCTACTACTGAGGGCGTTTGTATGTCTCTGTGTGAGCCGGCTCTTGACTTAACAGGTTTTTTATTTTATTTCGGAGGATATTAAATGTCTGATTCAAATGAAACAAATTCAACTGTGTTACCGAAACACTTCATTTCCACTGGTGTAAAACTCAATGCAACTACAACATTATGGAGCTCTTTCAGCCTGTTGCATTTACAGTACAAATGTAATAAATATAGTTGACTAAATCTGTCATTGCTGCACAGGATGTCTTATTAATGTTTAAGCAGCATCAAAGGCAGATGAGGGAAAGCGTTGTGTCCTTAAACAAATGTATGACTTTTTAATTATTAACTGTGCCAGCTTGTACTCTTACAAGCTCATATTTGCCACATTCCTCGTGGTGAGAGTGACAGAGACAATTGCCAAACCATTTCTTGTAGTACCATGAAACATGCTCTTAAACCACAGACTAACACTCGGAGGACTAATCTACTTGGCTCGGCGCTGTGTCATCAGTTGATTCAATAAATGTGTGTCAGTCGGTGTTGGTTGCGCAGCTGGCTACGTATTTCACTGGACTTTCTTATTAATTGAATGTTCAGATTTTTTTGTTGACCTGTTTCAAGCATTATTATTCCTTAGTCATATATAACAGAAACTGATGATTGTTAGTCACTTCCACCTGCTCAATCAGCTAACATTTTATGGCAGTATAAGTATATTCAGTATAAAAACAGACTTTTAACTTTTGTTACATTTTGTACCTTAAAGAGAGCAAAAGGGCAAAAATATTTGTTTTGATATGTGTTATATCACATCAAATGTTTGACTGGGACACACCTACAGCTCAGTTTTTGTGTATGTGTGTGTGTGTTCCTGTACTGTGCTTTGCTGCATGGGGACAGGATGTAGATAAGCACCATTTGACAGTAAGGAATGATGACATATCCTCTTTATTCCTCCAAAAATACAGTTTGATTTGAACATTTGTAAAATATACTGCAGCACACTCAGTTATCAGACTTAAGTCTTTAGGTTTCCTGACAGAAGCATTTTCTACAGGGCCCATTCTACATTTCAAGCTCAGCTTGCCAGCTTTGCTTTTATCAGTATACGCCAGTGTTGGAAGAAGAATTCAGATGCAATACAACAATGTAAAAATACTCCATTACAAATAAAAGTCCCACTTTCACAATCTTACTTAAGTAAAAGCACAGAATTATTATATTATCATTATTATTATATTTTTTGGGATATTATCTTTAATGCATAAACCTCAAAAAGCATTTTAATGTTATATCTGGTCAACGAGGAGCTGATTTTATCATAAAGAGTACGTGTAAGTGTCATGAGATGACACTTGTGATCTGGTGCTATATAAATAAAATTGAATTGAAATTGGACTGAATTTTATTATCTTAAATATTGTTGGGCAATTTAAAAATGCATGTAATATATTGTGTATATGAAATCTTAATCTGCAGAGTAACAAGTAACTATAGCTGTCAAACAAATGTATTTGAGTACAAAAATACAATATTTCCCTGTAAAATGTAGCAGAGTTTAAGTTTAAAGAAGCACAAAATGGAAAGTAGATAGTATCAATATTAATGCAATGTTAGAAAAGTTAGCGGTAACATGTTTACATCTCTGCAGTGCTAACAGTAGCATGTTAATGATAGCATTTAGCCAAAAGCACAACTGAGCCTGATGAACAGCAGATGAAGCTAACAATCGACAGCTGAGGCTGTTTATGAATACACAGTATGTGTGGTTACTGTGTGCTAATAGTCTGACAAAACTGCTTCCACAGTTTTCAGTTCCCCAAGTCCCCCAGTGACCTGAGTATGCCTGATTTGTTTGTTAATTGAGTTAATGTCCGGAAGGATGTGTGGTAGCTGACAGGAAGCAATTATTAGTACAACAAAATAGGAGAAGGAAAACTTTATTTTTGGCATTGATCACTCTAATTTTCCTCCACTGTTAGCCAAGACATAATGCGAAAAAACAACAACAAAAAAACATATTATTGTTTGACCTTACTGAACCATAACCAGAATCAAGACAGTGTAAGAAATTAGATTAAGGTGTATAAATTCCACAAAAATTTGAGAGACTGACAAATAATCCAGGTCTGTTTGGTTATGGTTACCCTGATTTTGACCCTAATTAAGTAACTTGTCAAGGTGTTAACATAAAAATAATGAGAGGACTGCCTTAGTGACTAACTACACTAATGTATAACTGAGGACTGATGCACTGAGGACCACCGGCCTCTAATCTGTTACTTGCAGTGACACTCAGACTGGAGACATGGACATTAATCAGCCAGTGAAGTCCTGAACTGACGAGATTGATAGAGGATAGAGGAACATTTGTCAGACCAGTTCTCAAGCTAGATTCGTTCTGAGCCCATGACTACTTTACTGGATCTCTGCGCAAGAGAAGCACTGGAGCAAAACGTTCCAGGACAGGTGTGGCCTGAGGACTACGTTGAGAAATAGTGTTAGAACAGAAACACTGAATAAATTGTGTTTATGCTGGAGAGGTGAAAGCTTGGTATGTTCATGGCCAGAGGTGTGCAGTGCACGCACAAGCAGCACAGTCAAAATGAGATGGGATTTGGAGCCGCACAATATTTTGTCAAACCTGACATCACTTACAGCAAACCAGCTACTCTCAGTCCCTTTAAAAGCAGTGTGCTTCACTGAGCTGCCAGGGTGAACTGACGGCTCTGCAATGGAGAGAAGGTGACGACTACTAACATTTAAAAGAACAAACTTGATGACTCTTTTAGATATGTCTACTACAGTCACCTTTTCTAATATTAGAAAGAAGAATTTTCAGCAGATTTTCAAAGAGAGATATCTAAGCAATCAGGGACATCTAAAGTCATCAGAAGGATCAGATTTCAGATGAAAAATGTCAAAAATAGTATGTAATGTGGGGTGGACACGTCTGTGAAAGCAGTAATGTAAGCTGTAAGTTTTGTCATTAACAAGGTTATGGTGACTTAATTTGAATTTCCAGCTGCCTAAACCTGCGGTAACAAAGATGGTCTCTCTGGATAATTGAAATGCATGGACACCAAGAAAACCCAGATGCACCCAAAGTGCAAAAATACAAGGAAGGCGCTTGACTGTTCTGTTCTCCAAAACAATAAGTATATGTGCGTTAATGTACAGAAGTGTGAGTCAGCTAAATCTTGACCAATATTTTAAAAAACCTAATTAATGGTATTCTAGCCCTGCTTCCATTATATTCAACACAATTCTAGTAAGTACATTTTTTTTTATCATCACCTCTGTCTGAAGTCAACTGTAACCAAAATAATTATGAAAAAAAAATAGAAATACCATATAAAGAACAAAAGTGATTCAACAGAACCACTCACACAAACATGATGAACTTTACTAATGTCATTTTTATGCCTATCATCTTGCTTTTGTGGCGCTCCATCCTCACGCAGAAGATGAACATCAACAACCATCAGGTGTGGCCTGTTACGGTAAGTGATTCCACAAATCTTTCACAGTTTACAGTGTGATGGATATCTCTGCATCTTATCAGGCTTTCAGGCCACTCTAGTGTTGCCTCTGCTTCCATACTCCTGCTGGAGCTTGTAGGGGGGTCGTCACATTAGACCAAACTGTGAGGTGCTCAGACCACTCGTAGAGGAATGTGGAGAATGCTTAAAAACGCACACATTAAGAAGCTCTGTGTGAGTTATTTATGTAAGTGTTGAAATGAATGTTCTGAAAACCTTTAAAATTTTGCAGCTGATGGAACTGACTGCTGTAACAACAGCAGAAAGTAAATGTCAAGGGGAGGTCAAGGTCATGGTTGGCTTGATTATCACATGAGTTTGTTTGGTATTTCAGTTCAAAGGTGACACATACCACAAACAGAGGTTGCCGCTAGTATGCCGCCATAATCCAACCATGCATGCGGATTGTACATACAGCCATAAATAATTGTGGAAACTGCAATAAAAGACTGTAGACTGATCTAAAAAGTAGTAAAGAACTGCAAAGTAAAACCCTCCCTGACTTGTGGGGAAATCATACATTTATTTTCAGAAAAGTGAGGTGTAGTCAAGTGGAACTGTTTTTTATTCAATATGAAAGTGGTTGTACAGAAACTGTGTTGTTTCACATAGTTTTGAACCTGCGGCCTGATAGCAGCTGAAATGTACTGTTGGGTGGATGTGAGAGGATGGAGTTCCCTTCTTTCTTTTTTTAATATTTCACGCAAGAGTGCTCCAGTTAATTTCCAATTGCTTGCTTATCTGCATTGTTACATTATTGGTATCCTTGCACTAAAATAACATAAAGTGAAAACATAGAAAAGAACATATAAGAAAGTGTGCTAAATAAACACCATCGAAAAGAGAGGAGAAAATAGATAAATTCCCTTCTCCCTTGTTACTGAAAGCAGTACATGACGGATGTGAACTGTGGTTTGGGAAATGCCATTCCAAATATTAGATCTGCTTAAAGCCATTTTTCTTAGTTTTAATTGTCAGACCACAATGAATAACAAAACTAAATTAGTATAAGCCTGACAGGAAAGAGTCATCATGGTTTGGCCCACATTACCACTCTCAGATGTCAGACTCCCTTTCTTGCCACAGTAAAGTGATTCAAAGTGGCACAATGCACAGGGAATATAAATACTGGGAATACAAAGGGGAAAGATGGAATAAAACCATACATATGCTCCCAGTGTTTGTCGGGAATACTGCGTGCTGGTGGTTGAACAAACAGCCTGATGGGTTAAAGGTTGAGGAGCATGGACAACACAGAAATCCAGTGACCCGCGAAACTGCCTGTGACAGTTAGGAACTCATTTTACTAATTGCTCAAACTTATCTAATTACAGTTTGGTCACAAGGTATTTTTGTATCCAAAGGAAAAAAATCTTCACAGCAAAACAAATACGACACATTTGCATCCTTGCTTGCATGATTTCCTCTGGGAAAAAAAAAAAGATGAAAGTTTTAAGGGTACAATACAAACAGAAAACACTTGGTGGCAAGGTTGATAAATGTGTTCCCTAAACAGATGATAAAGAGAGGGATAAAGAGAGGTCATACTTCACATTGACCTCACACTGACAAGGAGAGGAATTTAGCTACAAGCCTGTGAAAGTGGACAGGGACAAAAGACAGATGAAATGATTCGCCAGGGCTCAGATTCATGTGTTTGACTGTCATTTGACTGTCGTGACGTGTTGCCCCTGCACACACTCTGAAATCATCACCGGTGAACAGCTTCCTTCAAAAGCTTCTATTCAACCCCAGGAGCAAATCACAATCATGAGACTGCTGCTACTTAGCGAGTCCGGGTCAGTGCGCTGGTGAGCTGCCCCAGACTGGACTGTCAGTTATGTAACTAATGTGAACCATCTCAAAATAAAGAGGCCTGGCCCAAATTAGCTCATTATTGTCATTGTTGGGGTTTTTAGATATCAGAATAAGGACACATAAATATTAACAAATCCCTGCAGTTTCTCAAGCAGGTTGCATTCGTGGGCTATTTTTAAGTTTGTTTACTTCGTGATTGATCAGTTTTTCTCAACAACACCTTAGCCTTGCGTCCAGATATTGTTAGAAAAGACGAATTATGACATCCCAGAAACTTCCTGCTGCCTCTGCGTCATTTTTATTTGTTTATAAAATATCCAAGGTGTAATGTTTGGTGTGGCTGCTCAGAATAGGAAGCATTAGCAGGTCTAATGTTGCTTTAATGGTTTTTGGCTTATCTGACTTCCACAGTGGGAATGTAATTAGAGAGTTATAAGGTGAAACTGTTTATTTTTGCAACAGCCATCATAGGATATCCTCTTATTCTGCATGTGTCTCATGACAGAAGAACAGTAGTGAATTTGTAAACCCCTCCATAACATTGATCAGTGATTTTGGCAGGATGTCAGCATGTGAATTCCTTTGTTCATAAAATCACTTGTGGTGTAACCGTTGTGTGAATAAATAAGTGTATTACAACTTATTCTAAATTATGTATTCGTCTCCTTTATCTCTGCAAAGGAAAGGCATCTAAACCTCTTCAGTGCAACAAATGATTTAGCTAGTACACTCAGATTGTTCTACAATAGTTGCAACAGCATCCAAGTGTCTTATCTGTGGTGGGTTCATATACCTTTAAACATTAACCGATTAGTCTTTGAAGGGATTTTGTTCTTCCTAGATGAAATGCAGCTTCCTCAGGTCTTTAAATGAGGCAACTGTGGTGAATTGTCAAGATTTATCTCAGTTGTAACCAACTCCTTTTGTTTGGTTACAAGTTTCTTTAAGACTTTGTGCATCGAACCAGCCTCTGCAATTTGGTCCTGGGCCGATGCCTACATATGTCTATCTCCGAAGAGATTTACATTTCCACTCCATGTGTTCTCTTGAGGCTGGCAGACTCACAAACACATAGGGGGCCTTTTATTAGAGGGATCAGTTCCCCTCAATTGTTACGTCTGGCTCCTGGCTCTTTGCCTATTTATTACCATTGTAAAGCCCCTTGCCTGTGTCCCCCACTTCTACAAAACCTATACAAAAACATTTTTGAAAAGCTTAGTCAGGGGTCTGTGATGCCATGACAACAGATCCAACATTATAGACTTCTTCCCGCTTTGGAGACCATATCATGTTTTAAGCATCTCTGTGGCGAGATCACCAAGGAGACCTTGATGACTAACCACATCCGGATTTTGGTACAGAGGCTCATCCTTGAACATTGATCGCTGTGAACAGGAAAAAAAAAACTGTGATGTGAAATTGATCACCAGATTTGTAAAAGCACAAAATTGACATCATGAAAGCTGACATGTTTGAAAACCAAATTAATTGATGGATTGATGGTACATATGATACAATGTTTGCTCTCAATTATGGACAAAATACAAGCTTATTTTATGAAGACTTCACACGGAGTAGAATAACAATGTCCTGTATAATGTAGCTGTCTCTCAATAAAACCTTTTTTACCCCCCAGACACTAGACGTTATCAGGGCTTTATGGCGAGCTGTCATCCTGGATGCTTTAGGATAACATTAACTTCTCTGGCATGAAAACAAGTTTATAAAATAATAAAATGTAGTGTGCCAACTGATAAGGATGGACTTTGTACTGTTGGCGAGCTCGTCTCTGGCTTTAATCCAATATGGACAATGATGCACTATTAGCCCAAAACTCCCTCATGAGGCCAATTTGATTTGATGTGTCTGTTTTTATTTACAGTCCCTGTCCAGTAAAAGCTGGAACACAAATTGCTCAGTAATTGAGTGTGAGCTTTGGACTGCACATCAAAAATACAACAAATGACCCCAGTGATCCATTCTTAAAATGAAAATACTGATTAATGCAGCTTTAAAGGAAACATTTTTGGAATAATTAAAGAAACTGTGATGTGCATTCTGTGGACAAAAATATATATATATCCCTCCGAAAACAAACAATATTTCATAAGCTAAGCTGCTTTTATGGCAGATGAACCCTGGTGTATGTCATCTGGTGAGGTTTGCTTGCAGTGAAATAGTGGTATCAGGGTGATCTTTATATTCCAAACAGAGCAGCAACTTGAAAAAATCCTTAAACCTACTGCAAGATAGTTCATTGGCAAAAGCTTCACTGGGAGGCAAGATATGCACTGATGTACGTATATAAATTGTGGAAAGGCCTCCCTCTGGTCAGAGTGGGATTCATCATATACCATGTGCAGTAAATCTTAGTAATGATATTTCATATATTATTACAACATTCATTCATTCAAACCATCTCAGCAACTCTAAAGTGCTTGGGAGAAGAAAGGGGAGTAGCACTGGTACCACTGTCTCGGAGTTATTTTATACTGTTCAGGCAGAATTAATCAAATAATCATCTTTTACACATCAACCTGATTTTACAGGTATACCCACTGAGATAAAAAAAAAAATCCCCTGCAACAATTTAATATCCAGAATGGGTGCTTCCTCATAAAAGCTAAATGGAAACAGCCATCACACAGCAGGACTAATCTAAAAAAGACAAAATGAAGTGAATGTCTAAAATATCCAAAAAAGGACTATCTCAATGGCATATCACTGAATAACTGCAAATATCAACAATTTTATTTGATTTCTTTCAAATTAGCAACAAACTGACTTTCACATCCTTGCTACCAGACACCAACAGCACATTTTTTGAAAGAATCAACGTGTCATGAATCAACACAGCTGATGACAGCTTGATGATGCTTAACACATCTCAATGAACATTTCACCAAATGCTTATGTGAGGAATAAATCAACACTGTTATGCCAAACAAAGCAGCCAGTGATGTTGTAACAGATCAGATGAAACATTTCTGTCTGCATCTCTGGCCACAACGATCTGTATCTAAACACCATCAGTATTATCCACTTCATCTCTTTTGGAAAGATAGTCTGACTGAACATTTTGATTCATGCAACCAGCCACAATATCAACTTTGATTGGGTTGAGAATCTACTTTTGTGCTTTTGTGATAACAACACTGATGACGTCATCTTTCCTTTTGTTTGTCCCCTCCCACATGGAGGTCAAAGCATTGTGTCAGCAACAGATCAACGTTCCTTGGAGGAGTTAGGGCCTCTACATGAGGGTGGATACTTACTGTCATGGGAGGTTGACCCTCTGGCCTTTGTGCTGGAGTTTCTGGTCTTACTAAACCTCCTGTTGGTCACAGAGGCTCAGCCTGATAACAAAAACTCATTTTCAGAAATGTCTTTAAAAGTTGTTATGAGTAAAAAGTCAGTCATCTGGGTTTGTCAAACCCCTTAATGAAACCGGATAACACACATTTTATATTCTGTGTCCACATTTCAGACAACTACAGGCCTATAAAAAATGGAGATACAACATATTTGTATGATCACAACTGATAAGCTCTTGCAGAGTGAAGAGACAAATTCAAGCTCTTGCCTGAATAAAGAGGGGTAACAAAATCATTAGTCACATTACTGTCTGTGCAGTGCATCTGTTCATCTGGGTGTGTGTATGGGTGTGTAAGGCCATCTGTTTTCATACTGCGGAGGGAAACAATGAAACCAAATTAGACTATATCCTAAGAGACAATCAACTGGGGGCCAGGAATAACGACAATAAAACGGACTTCCTTATCATATAGCAAGCTTCATTATACCACACATGCCAATGGGTGAGACATTATACAATTCTTTACATAATCAAGAAGGAACACAAATTACTCCACACATGGCCACAGTGTACATTCAGTACTTCAGACCAACATTTCATGGGAGAGTAGTTGGAGGACAATGGTTGCAAATGTGGTCAGCAGTAATTTAGGACGTGTCCGCAAATATTTTAATTTCACAGAGAGTGTCTGAAGATCAGTCTGGAGTGCCACCCAAAAGAAAGGCTCCATAAAGTCTCTCTCCCTGTGGTTCCCAAGTTGAAAACAAAATGTTCTCATGTAGCAGTTAGTGTCTGATGACACTGACATTGAGAAAAAGCAACAAAACACTCATCTGTCCTAACCACTTCATCCTAGAGGAGGGTGCGTAGTCAAAAATCCTGTGGTGTTCATCTTTTCATACATTTCTTCTCTCTCTGAAGATGAACATTGGGAACATCTGCAAATATCGCCACATTTAGGGAAAATGCCAGGGTAAGTACACAATGCTTTTTCTCAGAGCGGATTGATGCACAAAGGAGCATTTCGCAGTAATTATTTTAACAGTGTTTAAGCCTTATTTTTAGGTACAATCTACAGTGGTCAGAAATCCGGACACTCTTGAAAATGAGATTATGCTTCTCAGTGGGCTTACCCTGTAAACAATAGACTTGACATAATTTGACTTAAATCAGACCGCATATGACCTTCAAGACATTCCTTCTATGGAGGTATTATTGTGGCAATAGTAGTGATAATGCCAAAAAAATCAACACCCCTCACTGACAACTCGACTGTGATCTGTGATCCTGTCATTTTTTCCATCTCTTTCCAGGTGCAGCCCATCTTTCTGATGTCCACCTCAAAGTTACTCTCCAGGCTTTATCTTTTTTCCCCCTGTGAGTTTGAGTTTGTTAAAGCCTTTCTGGTGATGTTGGTGGCTGGTATTCCTTAGTGTGTGCCCTTTCTTTGTCCTTCTTCTCTTTCTAAACTCATCTTATTTGGATTCTACTGATATGTAGAATCATTCAGAGGCAGCTGTTTATAAAGGTCTGTATTTTCTTAAAGGTTGGTTTTCACCAAGTCTCAGCCCTGTATGAGCATGAACTTCAAATAATTTTTTTTTTGTGTGAACCAGTTTGCCTCTATTGACGTTGTTTATTTTGCCTGTTTAAACCCACCAGTTAAACAAGGTGAGGTGGACAGTCTTCCCTACATTGGACTGTATATCAGTACTGCCATGATGTTTGAGTTAGCCATGTATTTCTTTGTTTGTTGTCTGATCTTATCAGACTTTCCGGTATTTTTCAAACTCTGGACAACAAATGTTTGCCCTCGCGCCTGCATCAGTGTCTTGATTTGTTTTCACACACTCTACCCAGATAAATAAATGGTGATTGGTAGTATTGATTTACAGTTTATCTGCATCTGATTGTTGTCGTCTGTGAAAGTAAAAGTGCAGCCATGTCATCATCATTAAATCCAAGTCCAGGTCATTGAACTGGGTTCATAAGGTTGTCTGGATTCCTTTTATCTTTTCTTCTGAATACTGCCTTCATAACCCAATCAATGGTGGTTAGAAACAGAAAAGGAGACAGCAGGCACCCCTCTCTGGCTTTTAACCCTAAAATGTCCTGTCAGATTATCGCACACCATACTTAAGAGTCACTGAAAGCTTGACTGTCTTCCGTAGTGCCTAATTATAGCCCCCAATATAAACATATAAAGAACAACTGTACTCCAGTGATATATGATTTTAATTATTGGAAGAATGTAGTTCATGACTGTCCCCACAAACTTGCCTGTTAGTCCCTCATTTTCTGGTCCAATGTCTTTCATCCTTCCAACAAAATACAGTGAATTACCTTTTTTTGGACTGATAGTAGTGTGATACCTTTATAGATTTTGCAAAGGCTAAGGCAACATTTCACTGATATCTTGATAAGAGATCTTGTCTTCCAATCCTTTGGTGTCGTTTCCTCATACAGACTAAAGTATATATGGTATGGGAAAGGAAAATGTTTGTACTGAAAAGTAAATGTTTCATAACAGGCACACAATGGGCCCTAAAAGCATAAATATTCATCCATCAATAAGGTAATAAGTAGTTTCTGATAATTTTAGGTACAAATGTGCAGCTCTATCATAGGTGGAGTTTCTATTGTCAGTCAAGGCAGCACATTGAGCGAGGCACTTTAATGATGAAGGGAAAAAACACTTTCTAAAAAAACACAGCTACCTGGGTTCTTTCTGCCGCAGTGTCAGTTTTCAGGGGTGGGAAGCTGGTAAGGTACAACAACCAAACAACAGGGAAAGCAGTATGCCATGGATAATGGGTACATTATTTGTGGCCTTAAGGCACTAAATGATGGGAGTACAAAAATGCACTTTCAAGAAACTGTATTGTAATATACTCACAAACAGTACTACTGAAAAGCTTTTCAGCTGCACCTTTTTCTCAGTGCTTCTGGAGGTATGCTGTCTGGACCAAACTGATAACTGTAGAGCTGTTGTTGTACTCCGGAGAGTGATAATGCCCTGCGTACACAGGACATAGGACTCATGTTGACACAGTCCACAAGAGGCCCTTTGGTCAAGAATAAAGGCTAATGCTTTCTAAACTAATAAGAGGAAACTCCTTGCACCACCAAATGAGTGTGGAAGCCAAAGACACCTTCTACAGCACAGTCAAGCATCCTTGGACAAGCCCAGTAGCCATTCAACGATATTATTGGATATCATTAGTTTGTCTCACTTGAGGAACCATTTTTTCCCACAAGCCAGTCTGGTTTCCTGGATCCGACCACAGAGAACTGAGATTGAGTACTTCTGCATGTCCAAGAAGTTTCAAGATCACTACACGACGTGCAGGTAAAGAAATGGGTGGATGCTAAAAGAGACCACCATGTACTAACTGCAGGAATAAGCATGAAACGGTGGCAGTACTTCACAATGAAGCGATACAAAAGGCAGAAATGTAATGTATAGGTCCTGAAAGACCCAGAGATCCAGATAGATTACAGGTTGGCACGCAGCCTCATGTTCCAACTACATCAGGAGTTATATGACAAGGAGAACCACCTTGATGCCCTCTGACAGGATGTAAAGCAGGTCTCACCTATCAACAAGTACTGGAAACAAGGAAAACAACAACATGAGGAATCGCTATCAGCTGAGACCACGCAGAAGGAGACACGACAAAAGAAAAAGGAAGCAGTGAACAAACAGCCATGCAATACCAGTGACCAGCGTCAGCACAGGCAGAGTAAATGAAAGCCAACGGGGGAGACAAAATTCTGAGAAGAGAGATGAAAAACACGTCATTGAGAGTTTGGTAGCAGAAGCAGAGGAAGCCTGACCCGAGTGCTTGCAGAAAATAATTGCAGACCAGAGAGACCGGTCAAGAATAGATAAAGACAGACTGATAGAGCTGCAACTAGCCAGATAGTTACAGCATAATATATAATGCTGAAATAAATCAGATGTATGTATTTTTTTTACATCCTCTTTGTGTTGGTGTTAGTGTTTTTGGTGGGATGTGAATGTAATTTTACATGCATCTACTGTACCAATATCTACGCTTAATGTGATTTTAGTATTGAAACGCCGATCCACTGCATTTGAAAGAAGGTTGTAAAGTGTTTGCATTTTTTTTCTTCATAGAAATTTGACACACTGACAAGGAGTCACGGTGGAAACAAAAAACCCACACACTCAATATTCATTTATTGAGGCAAGCTTTGGGTCAAGGACATTTCAGGTATCCATTGCTTGAAGTTGCCTCCTATCATTATACATTGTACCTTAGCTGCAGTACCTCAAATAACCCTTTATCTGGTGAGCAGGGGAATTTTATATGCACTGGGGAAAAAAGCACCAACACATCCACAAAGAGGTTTCAAACTGCTTCTGCAAGACAATCCTCTTTTCTGCTGGCAATCTGCATGTTTTGAAGCGAAGTACAAAATGTTTACTGTCATCTTTCAAGCCATCAGGGGGTAGAAAGTTAGATTTTGGCTTTAGTATCACTAAGTCATCATAGCATGCAGAGTTTTATAGTAGTTTTGCAGATTGACCTCCTCTGTCAGTTAGGAGAGCACCCCTAAGGACTTTAACCACCTTTCAGGATTTTTTTCTTATTATCTTAAACTAAAATAAACCATGGGGCGCTGCTCTTGCAGTGACCAGAAGTTGCTACTGATCACTACTGATGATTTCTTGTTTGTTGTTATTTTGCTTGTTGTTTCATTTGTTTGTTTAGATCTGTTTTATTTTAATGTGATAATAAACAACATTTTGGTCATAATTACAGCAAGCAATATCGCTGCTTTTATTAGTTACAGGGTGATCACTACTGATGATTTTATTTTAATGTGATAATAAAAAAATGCTCATAATTGCAACAAGCAATATCTGAATAAATTAATAAGCATCTTAATGCTTTTTGGGCTGGAAGAGGAAGCTGGTGCAATTTGTCACCATGGCACTTTGAGGCCATGTTACCATTGTTGGTGTACGGAGGAGGTTGGAGACGACTTCACCCCCCTGACTCAAAGACAATACAAGGAATTGGGATGCAGATGTGCACAATCTGATATGAGATCTTTGTGGCAGCGAGAGATCAGATAGTACAATAGAAAGTTACGTCAGAGGTTTATCCCATGATCGGTTTCTCTTTTTCCTATGAGGGGAAAACAGCAGACGTCAGTGGAAGTGGAAGGTGCTACTTAGCTGTGGGATGTGCGATTCAGGGAAAGAAAGAACTCCTCAGGTGCCATTATGTGTATTACTGCAGTGTGTATCATCCAAGATCTTTTATTTAAAAAGTGTAGGGTTTATTCACGCTTTATTTGGAAGGCATGTGGGTTAAAATGCATAACTACTTTACTTCTTTTTTAAAAGGGAACAAGTTGGAAAAGGCCATCTCTCAGCCTCATTTTAGACAAATAGGCTGAACAGACAAAAGAATCTGGAGAAAGGATGAACTGGACGGAGACAGCCAGGATGCAGATTAAATTTAGCAGACTGTTGATGTTTGGACAGGGCTGTGGTTTCCCTTTTGGACTTTGTGTCAGTTACTGTTAAAATATGTTAAGTGACTATGATGATTTATGGTAATGTATGAGGAATACTGATGGCCAAAAAACACTGAGGCTGACCACAGATTGACCTTTGTGGCTGCGGTTTTCTGTCTTTAATTTGTAAAACATCTTAGAAAGAAAAGAAAATCATTTTTTTGTGCATTATGAGAGAGAATGAGAGGTTTTAGAACACGTATCTTTAATTGTATCTACGCTAAATGTGGTAAAATCAGCCTTTGTCTGCATGACTCCGCTCACTTCAGAGAAACAATTCTGCATGCTGGGAAATGAGAAAGCACCCCTCTTTCCCTTCCCATGTCCACCAGCCTCTCCAAGAAATCCTGTCTCTGTAAAAGTCATTGGTGATGGACGCCAGTCTTTGATGTGGTAAAAATCAGGGGCTAAAACAATGTGGGGGAATGCTGGCCGCCTGGCGTGTTGGACAGTGTCCCATGCTGTCTACCAGTTTCTTCGTAATGATCAATGACAGTATTGTGAGTATAAGCTCCTGGGTGAGGAAGAGTCACATTAGGGATTCGTGTTCCTCTGAGTGGCCTTGTGGTCAGAGGAACTGCCCTTGAACCACACGGGTTCGGGGGGTGACTATATAGCATTTGTGTTAATAGATGTCTGATGTGCTCAAGCAACTTAAAACAAGGCACCACATCCCTGACAGTTCCTGGCCTGACGTAAGTGCAAGTTCCCCTAAAGGGAGTGATAAAATATCACAGTAAGGTATTATTTACAGTGACTCTACTGTATTTTTTGATTGTAAAAAAGCTCACACGTGTCGTGCTGTACCCCCTCCTTAAAGCACTTAAGATCTGGCGGAAGTAGCATATTTAGCCGCATTTTGATGAATATCCAGTGTTAAGTGCATGAAACAAACTGAGTATAGGAATATACAGAGGAGAAGTGGTTTGACATTTTATCGACGTCTGTCATTGAGGAAACATTTTAGATTTTAGAAGTAGTATCATTTTAGATTCGTAATGAGCAATCTTTGCAGTATCTCCAAGGATGGATGTGTTCACTGCTTTAATAAAAAATCTGAAATATATTGACCAATACTTCTCAAAAGTGACTCTCAGAAGTATACTTGAATATATTTTTCTTTTAACTTTTATGCAACCTGGGCGCTTACCAAATGATTGCGTAAATTGCGTAACTCTGTGCACTCCTCCCACAACCACAGACAGACAATTATATCACATTGCAAGCATTTCCTAGATGCCTGAGTGTCAGCGTTAAATCTTACATACAAAGCATTGTGTGGAAATCAGTGAGGGCAGATAATCAGTGGGAGGTGGACTGGGAACTGAAGCGGGAGTTCACGGGTGGCAACGGGGCAGGTGTTGGCTCCAAAGGCACAGGATCTTCTCATAAAGTGCTGGTCCCTATGGTGCAAAAAGGACTCTCCTGTCTCCTATTTTGTAGTAGCCACTGCCTTATCAAGGGAAGGAAATAATCTGGGAGCTGCTTCCCTGCATTGTGTGTTATTGTTCCCCCTAGTGAGAGGAGGCTGCATTAGTCAGCAGGAGGAAGATAATGTTAGGGGTGGCTCAATGTAAGTTTGTTTGTGCTCTCGAGGAATATCAGTTGTTTAGACTTGTAGGAAACAAACAGAGGAACCTGAGAGATTATCAAGTAGCTGATGTGGAAGTAGTGAGAACAGAACTGTGAATACACATGACAGCATCCTCTCCCTAAATATGAAATGCATTGATAAGAAGTTGCCATTTGGTGCTCCCTTTTTATCCTCCAACTATAAGTGACTGTCTGTCCACCTGAAATTCATTTAAAGGCTGAGTTGTGTGGCTGCATAATAAGAGGCCTGTCCATTCACTTCCACTGGCAAACAACCCTGCCAAAAAACACACTTTGCCAACTTGGTAGAAGAACAGAGGATGTCCTTTTCCATTACTTGGACGGGTAGCAGCACTGTAGGGGTCCACATTTTCTCAACATTGACACTTTCAACCATCACTTATCTCTCAAGATATCCTCCACGCATTGCCTCGCTGCAATGCCACTCAATCCATTTCTAATAGCAAGTGTGAGAACAGATGGATGACTCATTATCCGATCATGCACAGTAACACTTGGAGCTGAGCACCAGACTTTGTTAAGATGTTAGGAGGGCTGTAAAAAGGTTCAACAGTGAAAGCTGTATTCATGTTCTCTGCTTAATGACATCCTGGGCTGCTGTTCAGCTGCCCGGGCCAAAGCCATGTTACAAAACAGACTTGTAACCAAACCAACACTTCCCCCTGAAAGCTAGAAGGTTTTCTCAAAGCATCAGCCACAAAGGGTGTAGAGGGCTCCTCTCTTGGGAATGGTGCACTTTATTAGATTTATCTTTCGGAGGACTCCAAACCTTCCTTATACCCTTAGATTGTCAAATTAGTGGTGCTTAAAACCATCCTGCTGATATTCTTATCACCTGACCAGGACTTATATCTGGTGCCCTCTTATTATTCTCCAGTGATCTGTCAGGAAGCAAATGAATCTCAAACAAATGGACCGTCCGCTACACCCCTTCCCTGAACTGCGATCGTTCAATCACAGCCTTAAATGCCGTAACAAGGCAAGGCAGGCCTGTCAGGCTTTGGATTTCTCTCTTATTGAAGCGATTTGCAGGGTGGTGTCCTCTTTTAGTCTTTACAAAAACCAAATACACAAGAGCAAAAAGGTAAGGAATGGATTTAACAGCTAATGTTAGCATGTAATTAGCTACATTGTTTTGTGGGGTTACTGGAACATTTACCCTGTAAGAGCATTGTGTATATCAGAGTTTAGAGTAACAACTGTCTGTGTCCTGCTATTTATTTGGTTTGGGTAATTTTTCACTCCAGCCAAACTTCGGTTATATAATGTTATGTTTACCAAACTCATCGGTTATTCCTCATCCTCAAATTAAATCAGATATCTAACCACTTTGTTGCTTTTGAGTCCAACAAGGGTCCATCCCAGGATTAGAACAAATAACATTTTAATACATTTTTTATTTATAATACTGTAATATATTACGAGAGCTAACTAGCTCTCCCCTACAATACAAGAACAAAATTGCTGCTTGTTTATTTCCTTGACTACTACATAGATAATCAGCTGCTGACTTTTTGCCCGGAACATCCTTAGCTTCAGTCTTTTAGCATTATGTCATATATGTAGTATAGACTGTATGGTGCATAGAAAGAAGTGGAGGTAGCCACTGTGACGTCACCCATTGGTTTGTGGACTACTGTTTTGAAGCCTCGAGTTTGGTATTTTGGCTGTTGCTATCTTGTTTTTTGGGAGCCAGAAGTGACCATATTTGGATGAGAGGGTGGAGCTGGGGATCTGAGAAGCCGAAATCACTATGCACGCCCACCTATACCGGCAAGCTGACTGTTTCTGGCTCCTGTCGAGCAAAGTCGCCGCTAATGAAGTTAGCTTGTAAATGTACTTACTAGAAAAAATGAACAGCCAACTCCTTAGAGAGTCATTTAGTACAAGTGAACACCACCTATCCTGATTGACAGGTCGCCGTGGTAGCCACACCCTAAAGCATACCCTGCTTTATTGTTTATTTTACTCTAAATAATAATTTACAAAATGAGAATTGGGCTGTATTGAAGAAGAAGTGATTGAGACCATAAACTCATTAGGAAAATGTTTACTGAGGTGATAAATCAAGTGAGGTAGTAGTTGGGTAATTTTCTCATAGACTTCTATACAATTGGACATCTTTTTGCATCCAGTGCAGCCATCATGTGAATATTTAAGACCCTTTTACAGGGTTCTTGTTTTAAACCAAATCATCTGGAAACATTCTTGAGTCAAGTTTAATTTAATTTAGTTTGAGCGTTAGTATTAGCCATTGTTGTTATTTCAGCCAACAAAATCCAAGGTCATCGGCTAGAAATGAGAAGCCTGCTGTTGTTTACTTCATTGTGAAATTGAAGTAGTTGACTTTTTTTTTCAAATTACTAAAAATTCAGAGTGGTTAATCTGCCATCGTTATCTTTGTAAACGGCATACGAGACATGGTAGAATGGAAAGCTTGGTAGGCATAGTAACTAAGGGGGGCTTAGTGAACTGTCAATTAAAGCATACTGTCCCACCAAACAACTGGCCAACACGGCAGCAAGGAAGCCTCGCGCCATACCTCTCCCTCCATATAAATAAATGTACTCACAGCTTTGTCTCTGCCTGCTGGCTTAATGGGGTTAGAGGGGTGAAGTTTTCAAGCCATTACTTTGAATGTCACATCATTTAATGCAGACCAAATCCCTCGGATGTAAAGCCTCTCATGTAATCACAGCACTAATTTGGGAAATGATATGTGCTAATTTCAAGTTGCAGAGGAAGAGGTTACAAAACTGCAATTGGCATGGACCTGAGGATATAAAATACTCTGACCGCTTCAGTCCACCTTTGCGCTTTACCTCTTTGAATGAGAGCAGGTCAGAATATAAATATCACAAAGTGTGATTACAAAATCCCTGGTATTTGAAAAGGTCACATCTGCTTTTTTTATTGAAACCACTGATGGGATGCAGGCTCTTTCTCTTGAGCTACACAGCGGTGAAAGGATCTGCTGCCGTTTTTAATGCAGTTTCCTACCAAACCACCCATAGTGAGGAATAAAAGCTATTGAGGCAACTCGGGTGTAAGGCCCCTTAGTTGAAAAGGGATCAAATGTGTGAGCAGAAGGCTGTTTCAGACCTATATGTTAATGAGAGAGCACTGCCAAGAGGCTGTTGCTGCAGCAGCTCAGACTCTGGATGGGAACAAGACTGGAGCCTAAGCCGAGCAGATAGACATTTGACACCAAGCTCAGGGAAAGCAATATGTTTTCAGTCCATTCCTGCAGTTTCTCACGTCATCAATGCATGGTCACAGCAGTACGCCCGAAATAAATGTAAAAATGATGATCAGCATCTGTTCAGCATTGAAGTCCCATTAGTCACCAGACATGATAGGCTCTTCGGAAATGACCCTCCTTTGTGGGCAGTTGAAGTATTTTGTAATTTCCATGTCTCTGCCAAAATGAAAAGTCACCAAGAAGAAGGCAGAGGGAGTCATTCTGTCCCAGAGCATGCAGGGAGGACCTTTCCATGTACCCTATATACACAGAATAAATTAGACCACTTTGATCAGAGCTACTTCCCAGTCAATCAGTCCACTAAAAAGTGGCTCGGTTTACTCCTGTTAAACAAAAGACCTGTAGATCAAGCATTAGGCTGTGAGAATGTCGCTAAATGGCCAAATCTGACTCCTGAACTCTCCTGATAAATTCTGCATACATGCATTTTGCACAATGGGTTAAAGTAGCAACAGAGCACATGTCGTCTACAAATCAAGGCCTATCAGGCATAGGGCCAGTCATTGTGACAGCCTTTTGCCAAGTTCAAAACATGCCTTGCAGACTGGACTGGTTGGCTTGTTTTCTTTTGGAAAGTCTGATATGTTGGTTGCATCCTGTCTCAGTGGGTAGCTGGTGAGCTCCATCCACTAGTGTACATGTTCATTTGCAACTTGTATATTTTTACGGAAAAGCTTTTATTCCTGTGCATAATTTTAGCCATTTATTTAAGGAAAAAAATTAACTTATTCAGCTAATGTGGTATCGCTAAAACCATCAAAAACTTATTGAGGATTTGAATGCTGAAAACATTTAGGCCTGTAACACAGAGAAATGCAGTCAAGCATTCTCTTACTAACTATAGGCCTTGTGGAGCTGATTTCATTCTTTTGTATCCAGGCCACAGATAAAACATTATCATGTTTTCTAACACAACACTATTGCACCGGGCCAACCATAACAGACCCAAAACAATCCCCTCACATCAGATAATATGGCCATTTTCACAGAGAGGAACTGATCTCTACCCATAGTGCACTGGTCCTGATTATTCTGTTTCCCAAGAACATAATAATATGTTCCCAGTGCCCAGTATGAATTAAATGGAATTAGAAATTATAGACAAATCCAATAAGAACTTTATATGAGGATTCAGGATACAGGATTCATTTTAGGCCACCTACAACCATTTTTATCAACTTTTGTCAAGTTAAGTGCTTTAAACTGCTGCTCAGAAATGCTGACAGTGACTTCCTTGTCTCCATTGCTGTCTCCTGTTTCCATTACGTTTGTCTAAATGTATTTTAAAAACAATTAACCAAGGTTTTGCTCTTGTTTAAGACTTTTGCTGCTTTTTGTGCTGGCCCTATAATTGAAATTATACCCTCAGAGTGGTTCTGTCTGGAACATTGAAGTTCAGATTTGGCCACAAATTTCTCCTGATAATGATTATTTGGGGAAAGTAAAATGGGAGGACAGGAAACATCACTATTGACAAAGCACTAGTACAAATATTAGGATAACACTCTGCTGAACTCAAAATAAGGAAGGTATGGGCCTGTATGTTATTTCAACTCAGTATCCTGCCATTGTAAGATGGGATGGGGAAAAAAAGCCAGCACCATTACATTAAAATCACAAATCACAAATTGATTAAAAAAAGTATTAGTTAACTACTGGATTTCCACTTTGGCAGATTACGTACAATAGGGACAGAAAAACTAAACCTGTGATCATTTGAGGGGAGAAAGACATCCTTGTGATCATTGACAGTTTCATGTAGATCCAGGCCCCCCAGTAGCAGCTTTAATGATCTCCAGAGTCATTAAGTGTAAATATATACCATTACATATCAACTATGACATTCTGGAGAGCCTTTATAAGTTGCCTCAGAGGTCAGGAGGTACACATAGGGATCACTTTATCTTTGCTTGTATCAGGGCATACCTTGCATTCACCAGAGGCCCATCAGGCCACCCACAGAGTTCACATTAATGGAATTTTGTGGTTTGTCAATGTTCAAGAAGTTGTATCCCATGAGTGATGTTTATTATTTATCACTGCATAAAGTGGAATGGGAATGCTCAGTCGTCACCCTCTTGTTTTTTTCAATCTATGATAAGCTTGGATGTTGCATCTATAAGCATTTTCACAGTTTAAGACGTTCTGGCACTGTTGAGGTGAGCTTGTTTTTTTAAATGACAGGGCTTTTTACGTGTCTGCAGTGATGGAATAGATGACAAATCAATGACAGATCAATGACAAAGCTGAGAAAGGAAAACGGACACACACAAAAAAAAGCCAAACGTTTCATCATACCAAGTTCAGATGAAAAATCAGTCCATGCTGAAAAGGATTTCCAGCAGCAAAGGGGGGAGGGGGGGGGGCAGACAGTTCAACAGAAAAGAATTATGCAAGAGAAAGTGGAATTGCAAGCTTGCACAAAATGCCACGAGTAAGCTTCATTGTAACAAATGAGTGAGGTTTTATGTATTTACAATGTTGTGTCAACTTAGTGCGCCTCCTTAATTCCACACGTTGTTTGATATGGTCTATCAAACATGCCTTGATATTTATAGTGGGAGTATAGGTACATTACTATCCAATGAAACAAGTTGGAACATGTTGGTTATCTATACCTCCAACGACACCTCCACGGGGTCAAACACGAAATGTGTACCTGTCGAGGGTGGTCAGACCAACCTGACAAAACTGTCCTTGTTTCTGAATAAAGCTTGGAAAACGTTTCATTTATATCTGGTGGTATGAATTACTTAAGCAGACATGTTGATACGAAGATCTTTCTCATGCTTTTATTTGGCATCATCATCATCTGCTTATGCAAGAGATAAAGAGCTGAAAGAAGCCTCACGCTGTGCTTTATTGCTGTCTTGTGGGAGTTGCTGTGTGCTGTATATTCTGTCCTGACTTTCATCTCCCTGTGCCTACATATCTGCCCTTTGTTTGGTAAAAAAGAAGAAGCAAAGTAAGTCAAATTATTAGGGAGTGATGCATAAAATACTCTTTTGATTTGTTTCTTTTCTCAGCCTGAGGGAAACGTACAGTTCCTTGACCTTCTGAAATGGCACGCTGGGGAATAAGCAGGAGGGATTTGCCCTGCCGTCCCCCCTCCTCCAGATGGTGTAGCCATTGGAGTCCATGGAGGCATTTATAGCAACAAGGTGTGGTCTAACGTGCGACCGAGGTGGGAGAGTGTTGGGATACAATACTGCTGAAGTCACACACTCACTCCACGTGACACAGGTCAGATTGACTCCCATCACAACTGAAATCAACATAATGCCCCAACAATTTCTCTCTGAATAGATCTCATTGTTTACTGTGGTGCAAAAATTTTAAATAGCAGAGTGCTTGAACTTCCTCTGCATTATGCTTTATGATTGCCCCCGACTTCAAAACATGTCCATGGATATTTCCCAGCAGGCTTTTCTTCAGTGTGGACGAAATAGCCATCACAAGACTCCTTGATTTCCATCTGAATTCCACTCATTCCAGATGCAGTCTGAGATACAAAATATGCACTATGTTCCTGCAACATGAGATAAAGGCACTTGAACTTCTGGGTCACTGCTCTCAATCTCATCTCCTAACCTCACCATTGCCCTCTAGTGAACACAAAATGAGAAGTTGGTAGTTGTAGGCTGTTAATTACGGCGCTTGGAGTTATCTTCTTTAGCTACATAAGGAACGGAAAAAAAACTCTTTCTCAGCACAGTTTTGTTCCAGCATCCAGATCTAATTAACTCTTACCATTTAGGCAGACAGACACTACGCCACCTCTAGTGCATACAGCCGTGTACCTCTGCCAGAAACTCTTGAGATGGTTGGTTTTGTTATGTTATGTTCTTATTAAATTAAAACAAAAGCAGACCAAATGAATCAGAAAACAAGCATAACACAAAAAACACCAAATGAAAAGATGCACAAACACTTCAGGTCCTTACATTGATTTCATTATTATTTCATTGTCAGTGCTACTGTTGCCTCGTTCCAGCATTTCAAATAACACATGCATTCCCCTTGTTTTGTTTCTTAGCATTAATGAATGGAACAAAGTTAGTTTAATTCCAGCAGAGTTGAAAGTAAAGACATTATTTTTGCCTGAAATCAGTAAAATATTTATACATTTAATTAACATTCAGTAGCAGCATTTTTAAAGCCTCTATATACAAGTCTTAAAGTGAAACTATTTAACTTTTGAAAGAAAAAACATTCTTCTTATCACAAATGAAAAGTTGAATTCATAAGACATAAAATGCACACATGCTACGGCCTTATTTGGTCTGGTATGACCAGTAGTTTATGGTGGCTCATGGCAGCTAATGTTAGCCAAGGTATCTCTCTAATCGCCATTTCTGAGTCAGCTCATTTATTACTCTTATCTTCTTGCTACATGCTACTGTTACACTACATTTGACCATTTACCAGTATCATGTAGATATTCTATTTAGCAAAAGTTACATAGTCAAGCTGTTAGGTCTGACAGTACTTGCACCTTAGGCCTCAAATGTAATGCTGTGATGAGCTGATGTGGCAATACCAACCACAAATATTACCCATCTGGCTTATGTGGCTAACGTTAGTGACATCATGAATGATTTGTCCAACAAATAAAATGCCAACTCAATACCTGTTTCGAAATTTCTGTACAATCATACAACAACAAGTCCTTGTCTAAGCACTTCCCCAAACACTGCTGCTGGTGACACTGACAATGGTTGGGTGCATATGTTTTACTGGGAAGCATGTCTGTAGATTTTCTTATTACTCATTCACCCCTAATCACATCAGGCCACAATAGATCCAGCCTAAAAAGTATATATATATATATATATATATATATATATATATATATATATATAAGTGCTGTTATTTATTAAGCATGCAAAGGTAATTTAACAGCACATTGTGAAATAACACAACAAATAACCAGAGCAGCTGGGAAAAGGATTATCTAATCACCCATCTCTGCACGGCTCTCAATTTGAGTTTATTTCACTGCTGCAAGTTGAGTTGAATCATTCCAACAGTATCGTTTTGTATTGGCTCACTGTGAAATTGATTTCACTTGACTTTGGTCCGTCCGTGTACATTCTAAGTGACTGGGTTTTCAAGCCGCTGAGAGTTGTAATGAGACAGGAGTCTGCTTGGAAGCTGGAAACAGAGGAAGACGAAACAAACAACTGAAGCGAGATCGATGACGGAGACAAAGTGTCTATCCCTCTGCTGATGTTGTGATTCCTAAGAGCCATTCTTTTTTAGATGCATAGCAGCTCACTTACTATTCACTCACTCCCAGCCCTGTCGAAAATGTTTCTGAGTGGATGCTGCGTTGAAATCCACATCTCTCTGTTGACAATGAACACAACCACTTACAGAAAATGAGGATATAACGAAAGAGAGATGCTTCTTTGAAAGTGTCCTTGTTTAAAATGGCAGTTTTCAAATAGTGTAGTTTTTATGTATGCCATTTTTTAATTAAATAAGCCATTAAATTCTTGTCTTTTGAGTTTTTGCATAATTTTCACAGCGCTGAATCCTTTTGCTAAATGAGCATATTCCTATGCAAAAACCAGCTCCACTTTTTGGGACATAACTTACATTTTGGGGACATTTTGTTGTTTACTTTCTGAACATTACTTGACTGTCTGCCCCACATGGACTAGCAGCACTGCTGAATTCTCTCTTTAAATGCATTAGAAAAAGTAAAACAGACTTAGGTGCCTGTCATTGAATTTATGGTATTAGTCCCGCCCATGGGTGTGGCTACAACTATAATCAGAAAACACCTCCAGGCCAGACTCAAAATAATATAATACTACATTACAAATTAGCATTATGCACATAGGGAATAATGAAGAATGATCTCAAAAGCAACAAATGCATCGAATATATATTAAAAAATAATAACTATGATTTAAATATGAAAACAAGGTCAGATGGTTTGACTGTAACAAAAAAAAAAAAATTCAGCAGCTTGTGATGTATCAATGAAATTACTGAGAGACTGTTGTGTTGCCTTTCACTGAGGGTGAGACTGGTGTCCAGCAGAGGGCAATAATGGTTCAACATTTTCTTTTTAATATTCTTCTCTACGTTCAAAAGGTTGCTCACACCTTCTGCATGACCTTGACACAAATGAGTTTGCATATTTTCTGTCGAATGTTTAATTGTTTTAGGTTGTCTTGTTATTTGTACATTGTTTGCTGTCTCTGTGACTAATATCTATCTCACTTTATCTCCATCTACTTCACTGATTTTATTTTCTGTTGCCTCTTACTAGCTGCCAGTCTTCTTGTCTTGTCTTACGGCTTATGCTAATTTCCCCTCAATTCCCCATCTTTACTCTTCCTGGACCTTAATCTTGAATAAATTTCAGTTTTTTATTGACCTGCCCGTTCGAACTAAAGGTTAGATTAACCATTTTTCTCCTATCTTGGGGACGAAGAACTCAGAAACTGAGGTTTTTAAGAACTTGATATAAATACTTGTGGGAGAACGGATCTTCATAAAACACACAGGTACAACTATTAATCCAAATCCCATCAAGAATTCATTTGAACTTTAGGTGAAAGATTTATTTAAGGCTTAAGTGTGGGGGGTCTCCGTATCTGTGCCTATCGTATATCAAATTAAAGTACTGTCTCCTGCCCTCCAGGCAAATGAAATATGTCTTTGTACATACAGTCCTGCTTTATCGTATCCTCCTCATCAGCTGTCTCACTGACGTCAGGCTCCAGCAGCTACATAACTCCATCATGCCACCCCAGACATGGGAGAGCAAAAAAATTCCAGTCTAAAGATCTGTGAAAAGCACATGAATATCCAAAGGCAGGAAGCAACGGATAAACAGTGTGCCTCGCTCACTCTTCAAAATGCTATCCAATCTGTATACCAAAACTGAAATGATGCAAAATCTTTCACAGGTTGTGATGCTTCAGCTTTTAATGTGGGTCTAAAATATTTTGAATGAAAATAATGTTTATTCAACAGGATGTCTGAGATCAGAGCGTGAACTCACAGTCGCTCACAGCAACACAGTGTGTGCCGAAAACCACAAAGGATATAATATTAACATTGTGAAAATGAAATGTGTGTGCACTTCTGGATGATTGGGTTTGTGTCTGTGAGTGTGTTTTGGTTGTAGATTGTGGTATAATGTCCTAAATAAAAAAAAAAGTCCATTCAGCTTTTTGTTGATTTCCAGCACTGAAAGTGAAAAAGCGTCACAACTCCTCCATTGTGGCTACACAGTATGTGTTATTTAGACTTCCATAGCGTTGGAATAAACTTGGAAACCATCCAAAATGCCAAGTGGTCATCAGGTAAATTACGAGATGTTTGGTGTGTGTGATGCGATGCAGCGTCTGGATTACAGTATCAGAGATCTGAGTCCTATCTCTGTACACCCATGACCACAAACAGGTATCACTCTGAAAATACAGTACAAAACCGTCATGAAACATTTCTATTGTGATGACTGGATAATCTGCTGCACATGCTAATCCAACTTTCACCCACTCTTACTCCCTCATTGTCTTAGTTTTAGCTAAACTTTAAAGTTCAATCCCACACTGAGCTTGTAGTTTATTGCTGTTCAGCTCTGGTTTATTGCACTTCTAATCAGTCTGAAATATGTCTGACTCCATCAAACCTACTTCTCTCTGTGTGTCAAACATTTTCACACTCATCTGCTGTTAGTGATGACTGGATAATCTGCATCATACGCTAATCCAATTTGTTGCCGTACCTAAAGGAATGTACAGCACAGCTGAACAGATGAATTTCTTCCACACATGGCAGATTACTGCAATTAGACACACACACGTGCACGCACATGCATGCACACAAACACATTCACACAGTTAAATACATACTACAAGTTGCAGTTCCTGTGATGTGCAGCGGGGATGTTCTCCACGGTGTCTGGAGGATGTGGGGGAGATATACACAAACAGCAATTTTCATGATGAAACTACAGGGGATTATTCACAGTTATTTTGATTCCCCTCTCGTCGGAGACCCTGATTCACCACCAGCGATTTGCCATGAACACAAAATAGAGACAAACAGGGTTTTGTACTGACAAAGACATCAGTGATGACAGACAATGGTTTACTGTCTGTCCCAGATATGCAGTACATGATGTTTACATGTTAAAGAATTGTATTAGTCCAGTATGAGTTTCCTGTCATGAAAAAAAGGAAAATTGTGACAAATACGTAAAAATAAGATCTACCTGGAAACATTTCTAAATGTTTTGTTATATCTCTCCCTGCCCTTGTTACGATGTCTTATTAACTCATGAATCCCATGTTGACTTTGTTTTGCAGAATGATATTACATACAGACATAGATATTTCTTGTGAGGCTGAAAATTCAAATGTAGTCTCGTAAATGATTTGGATGGTTCAATGATGTTAAATATTTCATTGAAAAGTTTCAGCCGATATTCACAATAATGTAAAAAAAACAAAATGACGTCTGTGTGTCTGTACTTTGCTTTGAATTAAATGCTAATCTCGGCTTGCTAACATGCTCACAATGACAATGCTGACATGCTGATATTTAGTATTGAACAAATTTAAAATTTGACCTGATGATGACCAAAGTGGTAGAACGACTGATTTACACACTGATATTGCCACCCCTAAAGGGTTAATGTTTAACGTTATGTTTAAATTAGAGTCATAGCTACAGTTAGATTAGACTATGGTTGAAGTTGGTGTAACATAGTAAATGTGTTTAATAGCGGATGCAGATTGTTCACCAAAGGTTCACCACAGGACTATTCAAGTACGATGTTTATGAATATCAGAATGACTGTCTGCAACATGTTAATTCTGAAAAAAACTGTTCCACTTGTGTCATATGAAGTCATGCTACAGGACTTTATGATTGCCATTTCTCTTTGGATATTGTTTGTAATGCATTTAAAAGCTCTAAAAGGGCACTTCACAGACACTGAGGATGGATCCTGCGGCACTCAACAGTTGCAAGCTTGATTAATGGAAATATCACACATTTAATAATCACTTGATGTTACTTCACAATGTGGCGGGAGCAACAGTGTTATTGTTATGTAAAACTCCAGCTGTTGTCCCTGAGAGATTTCATGTCAGGTCCTTGGTTCGGTACAGTACTTGAAAATGCAAAATTATGAGGAGACGGAAAAGCTGACCGGAAGTTTATTAAGCCCCACAGTGACTGGACGCCTATTTCCACCAACATGCACAGATCAGAAGGATCACATATTGAACGTATGAGTAAATATGGTATTGGTACTGGGGGAGACATAAAGCTGTGTGTCTGAGAAAAATAAATTTTGCAAGAACACAAATTCTTATGTGTGACTGGACTAAAACAGAAATAAACTTCCACCAATAAACAATTTGACTTGCTTTTTTATGCTACATTTCACACAGGCAAAGAACAATGTGTGCGAAAATGTGGGTAAATTGGTGGATGGATGTTGGCAGCAAGGACTGTAAACTCTGCAGAGAGAGCTGAAGGTGAGTGAGGGTTGACCTCAGCTGAGCTATGGCTTTGCACTGAAACCTGCATGAACTGGGTTATAAAATAATACTCACTCATTACACGCTGCAGTATTTTCTGCACTCTACTGTTGGTAATTATTGTTATTTTTACTCTCGCTCACACCTGTGATGTTGGCAGTCTCATAAAACAAATGCATTTCAGATAATTTTGTCAACGCTGATGGACACCTCCTTAGTCTTATTACTAAGGTATGACAAGCCCAACAATTGTGTCCACCCCGAAGACAAACACACAAAGACACACAAACAAAATGGTGTACTAAGCTCTCATGATGCTTACATTAAGTACATGTTAGAACAGTTTATTAAAAGGTCTACAGTATTTACCAAGATAAAATAAAAAAGTGACTCATCAAAATTGGCTGTAATGGTGTTTCGGCATAAAATAAGGATTATCATGTATCCAAAGAGGATACAGACAGCAGTTTACACAATTTAACAGCTTGATCAGACAGGGTAATGAAGCAATTTTGTGAATATTAGATTTTTGTTTTCTTAGCTGCTCCATTACTGAAAATAGTCCCTCTGAAAATTATTTGGAGTGTTATTGGATATCACACTAAACTGGCTGCTCTACTGTAACTGCAGCTCATCTCTACAGCTGAAAATAGGCAGTTTTGATGAAAGCACGGGAACCATTTCTCAACTACCATTTCACCCGAACTCACGAGTAGTTCTGTGGAAGTGCTTTTATCAATTCACCAGGCTAACACAAAGGGGAGCTAATAAAACACAAATTACAGCAAAATATAGAGCTCAAATAAAAGGAGTTTAGCTGCTGATATTAAGTTAGCTGGCCCAATCCTGTTCAGCAGGTTGTCCAAAGCCTGAGGGGCCTTGATGGAGGGATCTAATTACCTATATTATTAAATGACTTCACTTCACTTTACCACAACAATCACACAGCCAGGGTCAGCAGAGTTTCATTTTACAGCAACATACACAGAAAGACATCAATATGACATACTATTTTCACAATATTCACATCTGGACTGGATTGATCAGCTCTGTCTGAGGTTATTAGAAGCCTCACTGGCTCACAAAAGCATCAAACTGCAGTGATACAACAGGATGCAGGTTTAAAACATGCTTTAATTGTGTAACAAGACCAAGAGTCTACAGCCATGCTAGCAGCTCTGTGAGGCTACACACAGTGCTGCTTTGAGCTAAATGCTAATGCCAGCATGCTAAAATGCTCACAATGACAATGTTAACATGCTGATGAGTATCAGGTCAAATGTTTACCAAATCCATTCTGTTAGGTTTGCATTTCAGCCTGCTAACATTAGCATCAGCTTATAAGTGCACAACGTGCAGCTAAGGCTGATGGGAAGTATTAGGTCATACATCAAAGTATTAAGTTATAGTATTTATTTATACTTTGATGTATTTATTTATTTATTTAAAAATTTAAATTGTGACCTGACGATTTTTTTATGTACCATGACCATCCATCCAATAGCTGTCGAGACATTTCACTCATGGTGGTGTTATTTGAAAGATTCATCCTCTGGGCACCATCAATGTCTGTACAAAATGTCATGTCAATCCATGAAATAATGTTGAGACATTTCACTATAAACCAAAAAAGTCAACCTCATGGTGGCACGACAGGAAAAGTCAAGTGATCACCAAAGTCAGTAGAATTCATCCTCTGGGGACCATGACTATCTGTACAACACATTCATGTCAATCCATCCGACTGACTAACATTGCCATGTGGTGCCAACTGATTCAAACAATGGGTAACTTCAACACCAGAACATCCCGGCATCCATAGTAAGATAGTCCAGGCGTTGCTCTCCCAAGCAATGTTTTCCAGCTCCTCCTGGGGGATCCTGAGGCGTTCCCAGACCAGATGAGTTATGTAATCCCTCCAATGTGTTCTGGGTCTACCTCGGGGCCTCCTACCAGTTGGACGTGCCCGGAAAACCTCCAAAAGGAGGCTCCTCGGAGGAATCCTGATCAGATGACCGAACCACCTCAACTGGCTCCTTTCAACACGAAGAAGCAGCGGCTCTACTCTGAGCTCCCCCCCAGGATGTTTGAGCTCCTCATCCTATCTCTAAGACTGAGCCCAGCCATCCTGCCCACACCAGAACATGTTCAGCACAAACAGGCTGAAAAAGACTGAATGACAACGTTATGATTAAATAAACGTATGAATATAAATAACCCTGTTGTGACTGCAGGCCTTTGAGAATTTCTTTCCAAACACAAATCTTATGCATAATTCCAAAGAGTGCAGCAACAACAACGTAAGTAAATTATTGATCCTTCTCACTCTGATTTTGTGCTCTTATTGTATGTCACGTGGAATGCATGCGGCCACAAAGCAGAGCAAAGATCAGCTTATTGTCTCCTGAAGTGTGCAGCACTGGATGCTCTGTCATCTCCCAGCTGAGCCACTGATTTCTGCCTCAGTCAAAAACAAGCCTTTTCTTTGTAGATAGATTCAGAATAACAAATATAGATACTTGAGAAGAGTGGTTGAACTGCAGGTGGTGCATTAGCTTTTATTAATATGTAGCAAACAGAGGACATGACAGATGAAAGCAAATTATTAGCAAATGTTCCAGAGTCAGAGGCCTCAGCCCTCATAGGTATTATAGACAGAATACAGTCTTCATCTGATTGATCACTGGTCAAAATAATGATTGCTCAACAGGAGTTGTGATTATCACAGAATGGAAACATGCAATGTGATTACATGAGGTCAGAGGTGATTGCCTCCCGGTGATCTCATTTCAAAGGGAGATAATTAAAAGGAACATAAAAACAACATCTAATAAAAGATGCATTCTCTCCAGGGATTGTGATGACAATGGCTTTATAATTGCTTGATCAATCTTTCAATCATTAAATGTCCTTCAACTACTGCAGGTTTTAAACAGAAACAAAAGATGGGAGTAAGTGGTGTGACACAAGGCTGGGAACAGTTCAAAGAATGAAAATAAGTCAGAAAAATGCATTCAAGCTTGAAAAACAGCAAGAATTAGATCAAAACAATATTGTAAAATGCAGTTTTGGAAAATAGATGAGTGTGCAGCACACAGGAGTCATCTTTGTTAGGGCTTTGTTTGTTTTAAAGAAATTTTGGATTTCCCTGCCCACAGAGGAACATGAAATCTTTCAATTGAAGTTAAGAATATCACTAACCAGATTTTTACCAGATATTTTTCAGGTATTAGCCAGTATCCAGGCTGTGCCAGCAACAAGTGTCTCCTCCTCCTCCCTTCTACACTCAGCTTCATTCATCTGACTGCAGGAATTTTGAAAAGCAGAATCCAATTAAATGACAGATTAGAGCATTAGCATGAATCCTCACATTCATTTGTCATCGACCATGAAGGGAAACAGACAGACAGTGTTTGTCCTCCCTGATGCCAAAATCAAATCTAAACTAAATATCCTCATTCATCATAGAAAAGAAAATACACTAATATCAGTGCAAGATGGAGGGAATGTAGGAATTTAACAAGATGTATCACAGTTAATGCAAATGTACAATTAAGCCAATATTTGATTATTATTTGCTTGCTGTTTCTATTGTTGTTTCTTGTGCTTTGCCTGTGCACTCTGTAAAGCACTTTGGGTATGAAGTGCTATATGAATACATTTTCCTTTGCTTTTGCATATGCACAGATAAAATGAATAATCATGTGGATAAATATGACGGTAGTATATCACGGAACTGTCTAAAATGTGGAACTGGGACTGCAGCAAAATTCAGACGATTTGGTTTGACATTTAACACTATCAGAGATGTTAGGGGTGAAACTTGAAGTAGAATTAACAAAAAATGAACCCATCAGTCTATATATTTCAGGATATACTACAAGACCCAGCTTGTTTGTTTTGTGTGTGTTTTTTGTTGTTGTTGGTTATTGGTATATATATATATATATATATATATATATATATATATATATATATTGGGAAATTAAAAAATGTTTAAACAAGTCAATTATTAGAGAGAACTTCATTATGCTGGTTATCAGGTCTTTAGCTATGACAATGGATCGAGAAAGGTGGTAATGAGCTGGTTGCATAATAAAATCAGATAAACACAAACAGCTCCACCAAACATCTCTTTTACTGCTATCTATTACTCATCTTCATACATTTTATAACAAGGGCCACTCTTTCCTTTGTGTCATGTCAAAATTGCCTTTTTTCACATGCAGCTACTACCAAATGGCATGGACACCATGTGACTTAACACCTGCAAACTTGAAAATTGGATTGTAAACACCTTGAAAACAAAAGGACATTTCCACAAAAGATGGAAATGCTTAGCTCTGTGGCGATACCTCTCTCTGAATCCATTGTGCTGTCACCAAGCGTCTAAATGGGGGCCAGTGGAAAGTTCATCTGAGGGCACGTTTACAACAAGTCTATTTTGAGAGGTTTTATTCCAGCCTTTGAGTGTTTATCTGTTTGTTTGTTTTTCCTCTGGCAGGTGGCAGGAAAGATCAATGCCAATCAAAGCCGACTGCGGACCAACAAACTCCGTCAAGATGTCTGGAAATGTGGGTCTCCACACTCCTGTGTCCTCACACTCCTGGCAAATGTTGTCCAGTGTGTTAGAAGTGGGAACATTTTACCACTGATATCTGTAACTTGGCAGAATGACGGGTTACCAACCTCCAGTAGAGCTACTTGTGGTTTTTGTATGCACGTTTGAAACTATGAATTTGAACTCAAACCAAATGCAAATAAAATGTAAGCTTAATTTGAAGGTCATTTTCTGTGATTCAGATCAAAGAAAATGAAATGAAGATGTAATTGCATCCTCTTTCCGACAGTATAGGGCAGCATTTCAGAAAAATGTATCCACGTTCCAAATGCATTACAGAAACAGTCAGCTTCTGAAAGTTTTCACTTGACCTCCTGGCAAATACTCAAGTATAGTGCGCAAAATGAGTGTTGGAGTGATTCCCTGTGTGTGCCTCAGGTTTTTCACATGATTCACCTCCGCATGATTTAATTCAGAAAAAGGAATCTGATTGACGTGTTGTCTCTTCAAGGCACAAAAGCTGATTAGCAAGTCAGTGTGACTGCTGCATGCCACAATTATAGGTTTAGCATATATAAGTATACTCTCTTAATTGAATTTGCCGATGCGAAGTGCATCTCTGCATACAAAATATGGTCTGGAGATTTCAAGGACAATTCTCAAGAATGCATCAATTGAATACAAATGGTCCACACTCATGCTACATATATGACCAAGCAGCTCAAAAGATAAATCTGTTTTAAAATGTCAACTGAGCCTTATGGGGCAAAACAATAGCACTGCTGAAGCTACACTGCGCAAAATGCCATAGAAGACATCTCTTCAGTGGAATTTACTTCAGCATGGAAGATCCTCTAAACTGACATCGTGGCAGGGTGCACAGTCCCCCTTTCATTGAGGTGATGGAAGTAATCATTAGAATTAGAATCATTGTTGGTAAGAAAAGGCAGCGGGGGAGCAACCCGCCTACCGCTCAACAGGGTACATATCGCAGCTATGTCTACAGCGGTACCCTGAACAAAAAGGCTGCTTGCCAAGCAGAATGATAAGTGTAAATAGCCTATGCAAATCAAGCAGCATGTCTATTGTTCAGAGGGAACCTGCACACAAAGCACTCTCCATTCACCAGCGACGTCAGAGAATGCTGTCAAATTTTTCAGGCAACGTGAAACAAAATGAATTAAGGTGGATCAATACATTCATTTTAAAGCCTGCTATCACAGAGTTCATTTATGTGCATGTTCTATGCATCCTGATTACTGAGGATAATTGTATTAATGGTATAGTTTGATTAAAGTTGTTACATGGTTTCCGGTAAGCCAATTTTCCCAGTAAACCGAGATTACGTGATCTGTTTGGATGATGTTCAGAAGGATGTATAGTGGCCCAAAGGAAACTAATTTCATCACAAAAAGAGGACAAAATATATTGTATATTGGTTTTCTTCTGTTGTTGTTATTGTAGCACTATTTTTCTTGGGATCACTAGAAGCATACAGTAGGTGAACACACCACTCCTGCAGTGTGATCTGTTTGTCTTTCCTCCTGCTCGTTTCTTCTCCCTCACTGTCACTTGTCTCCTGTCTTGAGAATGAGAGAAATAGACCTATGCAAACAGAACTGGGACAGTTGTTTTCCTACAACTTCATGTAATGTCCCTCTTACAAACTTTAGTCAAATAGAAAACGGTTTCTCAAATTTGCTCCTTTTCTTTGAAAAAGTATTAAACAGCAAAAATGTGCACATTTAGACAAACTGCATTTGCTTGTAATTTTGTCACTTTGTTTCTGTAAGTAGTAAAAATTGGACGTTTGTCAGCCATGGCTGTTGTTTCTAATCACTGACTCGAAAGATTTCCAAGATGTTGTACACATGGATAAATGAAGAAATGTGTGGGCTGCCGGGGTACTTTCAATTGGATTATTATGCAACAAGCCAATCCCAAAACCGTAGTGCTGCATGGAGGAATGAATGAATTGAGAAGTTGAATTTTGGGATTTGTTCCGAGTTCAGAAATATGACAGCATTGCTAAATTAAAAGAGCATTAAGCATCTTTAATGAAAAGTGAAGATGGAATTGTTTTTGAATGGGATTTCTGTGCTGCTGTGATTGGTTTAACATTAACCAGTAAATCATGACTGGGAGGAGAAGTGCAGTGGCAGACCCCATAAAACAAGAGGTGGTATGATATTTGGAAACCAGGCTACATCAGTGACATTTGTACCAAACTTTACTAATGACCGATATGATATTAGGTCTTCTGAGTAACTTGAATTATGTTCAATACTCTTCATTTTCTATATGTTTCTATATTATTTACTGTGTTTTACTACTGCAAAGCTCCATAAAATGCAGTTTCACCACAAGGAACATTAAAAATGTATTGACTCCAGTTAATCCAGGAGTTGAACGTGCTTACATTAATTTCAGGACTCTTTTCTGCCATACATTACTGTAGTTATCATACATACTGTACATACCATCCATTATTAGGGCCTGCATTATTCTGCCTCCAGAAACAGAGGAATAAAAATGTCTTTGACGCAAATAATAAAATGGTTGCAATGTGTAGGAGGAGGGAAACTAATAAAGCTAAAAAAGACAAGAATTATGTGTTTGTATGTGCATGTTTGAGTGTTAGGGGCTTTTAGTGAGACACACAGTAATGTCAGCACCTCTGAGGCATCTGTTGCCACGGATACATGGCAGGGATTAAAAGTGGATATCAGTGAAGGCGGACTGGTAAAACAGTAATGTTGAAAAGAGCCTTTGACAGATGTGAGAAGGTGGCAGTGTAAGGGCATGAATGACATAAATTAGGGATTCTGAATGAAGCAGATTAGCTCAAAGACAAATATTTCACAGTCAGGGACTGAAGTCTATCAGTAGGCCACGGACAAAAAGGAATTAGAAAGCCTGCATGATAAAATTCCAATTAAAACTTTTTCCTTTTTTCTTTTGAGCACAGTCTTTGTATTCTTTACAAAAAGATCTTAAATGAATTTAAACTGGCTGATGTGAAGCTGTGGGTGCAAATTGAGCATCTTTCTTACTGCTGCTCCCCTCAGATCCCAGAGGGGATTTCACACTCTCAGAGGAAAGCTGCGGAAGTCTTTGTTAAAATAACACCTGCTGACGCACAAGACTCTCGTAGACCCTTCAGAAGAATTTTTGTGCACTATCGGGCTGCTGTTTGACTCTTTAACTGGCAAAGTGACATTCAATTTCTTACCCTTCTTCAAGCCTCACTCGAGGAGAAGAGGCATCTGAAACAGGTGCTGAGATCAATTAGAGGGATGACGGCTGAGTATTAATGGACCCAGGCTCTGTCTTGGATCAACCAGGGAGGGGGAGAAGGCAGGAAGATGGACAGTTTTAAGTATAAGACTGACATATATGTCTTGAATTTCATGGATGTTAAAGCCAAGTCACGGTGTTGCAAAGGGAGACAGGAAACATTAAGAGCTTGGCTAAATTTGGATTCTTGGAATTTCTAGGCACACTTTTTGAAAAACCTGCATCAACACAGACATGATATTACCTTCAGTATAAGGTTGTTATAGAGTACATATTGGCAAACAGTTGCCTATTTACACATCCAGGGGACATGGAACATTTGTACAAGTCATGTTCTGTCCATCTGGCATATATAAGTCCAATGTTCACTTTTATATCTGGCTCTTCAGCTGCTAAATCCTCCACTGTGTTTACCGGTCGGTCGGTTTATCGGTGCCTTTTTGCTAAAAACAGCTGCCTGCTATGGCTGGAAATGAGACTGATGAGAGCGGTGAGAGAGAACCAAAACACAGAGGTTGTGGGCTGTAACACCACGACAATGAGCTGAGAGGTTCATCACATTCCAGCTTCAACGCCACAACAAGATAAATATTTTAGGAGAAAACCTGAATTCTTGGAATTTCTTGGTGTGACGTTTTTAAACGATACTGACAAAGTGACAATAACTGTGACTTCAATAACAGCTTATTAACTGAACACTTTACATTCTTACTGTAGGTGCTCCCAGGGCTAAAGTAACACAAATACAATGGTGAATAAACTGAATTTAGGTGGGAACATTTCTGATTTATTGCCGGTCCATCCACCTATCCATTCATCCTTTCTTGAGCTACTTGCCATTGTGATGGATTGTTTGTCACGTAACGGACTGTTCTGTCATCTTTGTAAGATTTACAATAAAAGGCTGCTATTCCAATTCCACCCCTCACAGATATTATTATTGTGTGTCACTTTTCTATATTGTAACACAAGATACTGTATGAACTCACAACAGAGGACCCCGATTTCAAACCATTTAGAAGTAATTTATGCCTGAGAAGCATTTTACAGTAATCTCTTTGTGACTCAAACATGAACTGGCAGGGGGACATTCAGCATATATGACATATGGCGGATTCATACAGCCCATTTGAGGTCCATTATATCATGGAGATTAATGTCTATGATCTCATGGACATTAATCTCTATGAAAAATTAGCGCTGGAGTCCATTTGCACAGATTAAACATGTCAATTATAATAATAACTTTATATTATACTAATTTATTGCCATGAAACCATTACACAAACACCGTTTAAACTTGGATTTGCACAACATTATCAGACAGCTTTTCATGTTGGCTGAATATTAATAGAGTCAGATAACAGATTAAGAGTCTGGAAAATTTAATTCACGATGCAAAAAAAAAAAGAATGTGTACAACTGCAGATTAATGGAGGATTTTCTGCAAATGACCATTAAAATGTGATAGTTCATAGGCTAGGTGAAGGCCTGGGAGATAACCCAGTTACTGCGTCCAGGAAAGAGAATGATTATGAAATTATTTATACATGCTTCTTTTCATATTGCATAACAAAATTCTATTCTAGTAATTACACTGAATTGAACTGTATATCCCTGATCCCTCACCTCTCATTGTTTCAGGATGTACTATATATTTTATGCACTGTATAAAAAACACATGGGGGATCAGCTTTGTGATTTTATCTCAGACAAAAAGAGAGAACAGGAAATTAAAGCGTAAAGCTAACCTACACAGAAAGTGATCGCGAAGCCATTCATCACACTGATTCATATCTGAAAATAGATATATCGATTGTAAAAAACATCTTATCTGTATTTTAAGAAAAAAACATCTTTCATGTTATGACTTAAAGCAGTTCTGTTAAGAAACACAGCAACATTTCCTCCCGTCATGACTGAAATCTCTTCAGTTCACTTGAAAAGTGCCAAAATGCAAAATGTTAATTACCTGTTGGCTGCACTGGCTATTCACAGGTGCAAACACTAGTTGCTAAATTGTTCAATTATGAATCAGAGCAGAGGGCCAAAGGTATGTCTCCTGTCTTGGAGATGAATCAATGGCAGCATTGCAGTGAGAGGGGGGAGGATGAAGGGAAGGAAGACGAAGAGCATCCTAGGTTGTATCAGTCATGCCAAGCAATATTTCCCCCTAAGCCAGACAGAGCACTGCCTCTTAATGTGGAGGAAAACAAAATCCTGGAATTAGCATCATCAGAGAAAATGTAAAAGGTATTAGCCTCTTATCGTATTCTTTTCATATTCTTTTAGCAGATCCGCCTTCACAAAATTCAGCTTTTAGGAGACATAAAAAGGTTTTTGTGTGTGTGTCGTAAAGCAGTAATAACTAATAATTTCAGATGATGCACACTTTGTGTTCAGTTTCTTTGTACGCCTTACAATGTGCATCCATCTGTTACAACAATCCATTACTTCTTTACTGTTCGGAGATTGTTTAGTCGTTAATTGGTACAAGCAGAATAAATAGATTGCAATTTGCAGATGCAGATTAGGTGCTGTGGACAATACATTTCATACATTTTGTAAGCAGAACAAATTATTAGACAGTGACGCATTTTCAGCTGTCAGTCAAATGAAAAGGTTAAATAATGGTTAGGTCTTGGCAGTTAAACAACTTGGTTAAAGTTAGAGTTGGAAGCAGACCAAGTGCCCACCAGTATGGCAAAAATCCAAAGAAAATACAACTGTACCAACGATGGATGGTAGATACTGCCTCCTGAAGACAAAAGAAAACCTGAGCTAATAATGTTTCCAAAAATATATTTGGGTCTCAATACCTTTATTCAGCTCTTCTAATGTGTTTGTTTAGGAGTCAATGTATCTCACTGAAAAGATATTAAAGGGTTTTAAGGCTTTAAGTCCTTTTGAAGTGGAAAATGTATTTCTCTCTCCATTCAGTTTACTGTACAACATTTTCACATTTTAAAACGAATCTAAATCCAAGCTCATGTTTAGTCTCCCTGAGATAGCAGCTTAAATATTTGAGGGCACTTGTGATATTATCTCAATTTCTACTGAAAGATGAAATGGAACAAGAAACAAAACCTTTATGAGGTACAATATAGTATATATATACATATACATTTGTTCAGACTCTGGTGTGTAAAACAGCTCCAGGGGCCTCTCATGTGCCTCTACTGGGCTCAGAGAAAATCCTGACAGAAATTCCTTATGTTTTCACTTTGAATTGCAGATGTCTGAATTAAAACATAAAATACCAGTGAAGGAAAGCTATCTCTGAAACACCGTCATCCTCCTTCTTTAAACAATTAGCATTCCAATCTCCCCATAGTCATGCATCGCTGTGTTCTTAGAGGCAGTAATTGCATTTGAAATTCACTCTTCTCGACTCGACTGTTGATGTATTATGGCATATAGATTTTCTTGTCAGATTTACAAGGTTGGCTACTACTACACATTGTAGTATAACCCCAATGCACAGATCACAACACAACTGAGAACACTGTTTCAATTAAAAAAGTAGGATCTCAGAAAAGCAGCGCTAGTACTTCAAGCCTCATTGATTCAGACAGAGTTTCACCAGGAAAGTTCATATTTATCTATTTAATAATGAATGTGTTACTGCATTTGTGGGTTCTTCAGTTAAATGTTTACACCTTGGAACCAAATTTGCCTCTTTTTAAATAAACTCTATGCTTTCCTCTGTAGTATCACTTATTCATGAAAAACAGATGTGTGATGAGGAAGAAGAGGCGCCTCCTCCTTTGTTGCTGTTTGTCATGTGAAGTATAGTGTACTCATCTGTTCCAAAGGATGGTACAGTTCAATAATACAATATGACATATGGATGTAGAACTGAAAATAAAGGTGCATATGTATGAAAGGGTTAAGATTCTGTGTCTCTGGCTTGTGTCTTTCTCAAACTAACGATACTTTCCAGGTAAAAACTCATGATGCTTTGTCAGGTCGATGTGGGTATGATGCAACATTTAACTTAAATGGACACAAAGATAGTAACTAATATTTATGTAATTAGGAAATAATGATTATTTATCATTGGTTGCACGGCATGTACAGTTACACCTGAATAAATCAGGAGCAAAGCGATTATTTAGACACAAATCTGCATCATTGACCTATATCAAGCAGTCTTGACAGTGCTGACCTTTGAAAGGGGATGGAGATGACCCCCTCATCACTTTTTGTACAAGCCCTTAGCTATTCATTATTCGCAGTTAGTCTGATTTGTTCCTTACTTGTTCCTCGGTAGCTACCCATGATTTTGTGTTTACCTTTCTGTAAAGAGTTACCTTTTTATGCATTTTTGTGCCCCCAAGCTCCAATAGCCTTATTTCTATGCCAGAATTAATAAATATTAACATAGTTGCAAACAATGTAGGAAACCGTGAATAACTGCAGGAAAATATGTCTGTGTTGAGCATGTTTCACTTCCTAAGGGAAGAAATTCAGTACTAAATGTCCTTTGCTGTATTCTGTTCACCTAGCTTCTCTCTCTGACATGAGCTTGACATCTCTGGGGAGGCTGAAGCCTGAAGGCACAGAGTTTTCATTCTTGTGGCATCTACAGTACATTCAAAACAGCACAGGACAGATGGCAAGGGATCACTATCCAATATACTGCATATGAGGCTCTAAATTGTATTTGAGCTTCCTTTCATGATCTGTTAAAATTCAACTGATAAGTGCTAAACTGTTTCACAGCCAAAGATAGAGCCAGGCGAGATTGTCTCACTGTCACCTCAGACCCCAGTCATGTTCGTTTTAGTGAGGACAGCTTTTTCCAGCTTGAACTTGGTGTTCATTAATGTTTGCATCCCTGGACACGAGATGGAAAGAAATAACATAAACTGCAGCTATCATATGTCTTTAAGGGATTAGGGACTTCACTGAAATGCCATCTTCATCCCACACTGAACCACATCTCGGATGAAAACCCAGCTGAGATGTGAGACCATCGTTATCGTCAAAACAGACAATCTCAAGACGGTGTTATGCAGTGCTACTGTTAATGCTCTGTGTTGCACTACATTTAACATAATATGATTATATGGAAAAGACCATACATATTTTGGGGTGACACTAACCCAGTACAACAGAGGATCAAGGATGGTGGAGGCAGGGTGTTGAGCTGACAGGTATAGTCTGATTTACTCTGAAGAGTAACTATTGATTAAAGCCTCTTCTGTTTGCTTATTGTACTGCATGGCAAATTGAACACTTAGAAAATAAAACCTGGTTAATCAAAGGTCTTGCCGCCTCAACACGAAAACATTAAGAACAACAGCACTCAGTGGGGGAGAATTTTACTGTGTGCAATGCAAATCACTTGAACGCACATCAGTTGTGATTTCATAGTTCTGGCTGGATAAAAGAAGTAGTGAGGAAATGTGGGATATTAAACTCTGATCAGGTGCCACCGCTGTGCTTTCAACATTTTTTCCACTTGTTCAGTCTCTCAGACACCCAGAGGGGCTTATATCAGAAATCCTCTTTAGACTTTCTCAGCAACTGGGCCTGCATGTCTTCAATTCTGAGACAAGTGAAGGGAGAAATCTCCTGTGTAATGACATCTGGTCAAAGGTATGGGGAATACAGAATTGCTTCGCCCGTCATATGAGAGCATGTGTCAAAAGTATCACCTCTATTATCCCAGATTTAGATGGTGAGGACCACCGCTTCAGTCAGTCAGTTTTTCATTTAGGTGCTGCACTGAATCCAGACGACGATGCAGAATGTGAGTGCTGCTCGTGACAGTTGGTGAATCCTTCAACATATATCAATTGTTGGAGGAAAATTGGTTTTAAATCATAGCCATTACCAGTAATGCGGACAGAACAACTTGGAGCTCTATGATCCCAACTGACACTGTGGAGTACTTCCGCTTCCTGGACTCCATCATCACGGAGGACCTCAAGTGTGTGTGTGCGGGGAGCTGAACATCAGCTGAGCATCAGCTGAGCATCAGCTCCCTCACCAAGAGAGCACAGCAGAGGATGTGCTTCCTGTTGCAGCAGCAATGAAATGATGGCTCACTTCTACGCCGCCATCATTGAGTCCATCCTCACCTCTTCTATCACCATCTGGTGCACTGCTGCCACTGCCAAGGACAAGGGCAGACTGCAGCGTATCATTCGCTCTGCTGAGAAGGTGATTGGCTGCAATCTGCCATCCCTCCAGGACCTGTGCACCTCCAGGAGGCAGGCAGGAAAGATTGTGGCCGACCCATCCCACCTGGGCCACAAACTTTTTGAGTCACTCCCCTCTGGCAGGAGACTGCGGTCCATAAGTACCAAAACCTCACACCACAACAGTTTCTTCTACTGCAGCTGGCCTCATCAACAAGGCCCTCACTGAAAGACTCTTAATACTCATGATTTTAAAATGATTGAAATCTAACTAATTTCACTGCAGTTGTGGAGCTGTTGCACTGTACCAGTAACAATATACTGTACCCCATAATCAGAGGTGGAATGTAACTAAGTACATTAACTCAAGTACTGTACTTTTTACTGCACAGTTTTGAGGTACTTTTACTGTACTTGAGTATTTCCATTTCATTCTACTTCATACTTCTACTCCACCCAGTATTGTACTTTATACTCCACTATATTTCTTTTATAACAGAAATGAAAGAAATCAGCTCAGCTTATGGCATTTAGTCTTGAATGAAGACACTGCAAAGACTTTCAGCCTCAGAAGATATCCTGAGATTCATTTCTGCCCCCAAGGTGCTGTTTGAGGAGATTATTTGCTATGAGGCCATACTTATATGTTGCTAAAATTACATTTACTTTCACTGACACCTGGGAACACCACATGGCCAAGGTCTTCTGGATACAGAGATGATCTTTAATGAAAATGTTCACATTTGACGCGATCACATAATTTCACTTTGAACTGAGTGATAAGAAGCAGCAGATGTCTCAAGTCTCTGAGAGGTTTGACAGCTGTGACAGCATCATGGTACAGCTTCATCTTCTAGTGTCATCGACCAAGAGGCACAATATGGCATCATTACCGTTATTACAGTTGAACTGAATCTTGAACTCAGGTAATGTGTGGCTTTGCTATTACACTCTGCTGGCGTTGAGAGCTCAGCGTAGAAGTATCTAAAACCGACATCTCATGCTACACCCCAGAACAGTTTCCAACATTGTGACATGTATGATGCACGCCATAGTCTAAAAAAATGCCGGAGAACCAAAACCATTTCACACAAGGGCAATCTGACGTAGTGGGAGTGACATCCCGTAAGGCACCCTGGGCGTGTCAGTCTAGCTATTATGATGAAGAGCTCATGGAAGGAATCGGCCTCTGGGAAATAAAGTGGCTGCGATCAACATATTTCTTCTTCCTCAGTGCGTACATGTAGTGTTTGACATGCCAGCTCACACAAGCAGCCTCACACAGTTATTACACTGCGTGAGCGTTTCTCCACACAGCAGTATCATCTCCAGCCTGGGAGGTTGTGTTTATTGAGTTACCTTTAGATATGCAAATTAAACGTTTTGAATAGTTTCAATGCCTTGTACACCTCCTCTCCACTTTAAAAAGACAAATTGAGGAGTCTATGAAATAACACCAAACTGCTGATTGCTATGAAATTAGAAAGCTTTGAGTGTAGCGTGCTGTAAATGAAACAAAGCTTCATTTGTGCTGCCAGCTATGCTTTTAAACTGCATTTGAATGATTATTTCATGCACATAGTTAACTTTGTTTTTCCTTCAGGGAGGAGCAATCTCTGAAACACTGTTTTTATTTCAGGGCTCTGTTATTTTGGATGCTTCCTTGAGGTTGGAGGAAGCATCAACAAAGCAGTGGTGATTGTGGCTCATTTAATCCACAAGAGCCGGACTGAGGCCAGCTGTTCTTTTAGAGGGGCCAGTTGAATTAACTCTGAAACTAAGTGTACTCACTTTAGCAATGTTGTGGTGCAGCGTGGGTAGAATTTGTGAGGAAGTTAAGTCAGACAGGTCCTCTAAATATAAGGTATAGAGCTGGACAAGTTGCCTGCAGGTATCCTTTTACAAACAAATACATTTCTTTTTGAAGTACCTTTGCATGGTTAGTGGAATACAAAAAAAATCCATTCAATTATAGTAAACCACAGGATGACATTTATTTATGTTCACATTAAGAGGAAACTGTGCACATGTCATATAGACAAAGTCCTTTAACATTATAAAATACTAAATATAACACATTGGCAAATAAGTCCAGATCAGGCAGAATATAACATAACAGGCAATAATCATGCACAGATTTCAAAGTTTGTGTCTCCTTCAAAAAGTGTAATTTCAGTCTCAGATGCATATGACTCACCTCCACCCCATTCACCTCCAGTTTCACCAGAACCAGCTGTCCAGTGCTTCAAGAGAGCTCCACATCACATGCATCCACATCTTTAGCTAGTTTGTTCATCCCCACCAGTGTCTAGACTCCAGGGGGATAGTCCTGTACGGCTTCAGTACGTGACTTCTCTCGTAAAGATGATAACATCACTACGGAGTTTAAGTGCCTTCTTGTATACCTATTCACCTTTTTCGAATGAGCACACTGTATCCAATACATTTATTTAATTACTATTTCAGCCCTTCTCAGTCTTAGTCTGTCCTGATATAAATGTATTTGTTCGACTTTCTTTACTAACCACTCACTAACAGAGCAGGGAGTGTACAAACAAACAAACAAACAAACAAACAAACAAACAAACAAACAAACAAACAAACAAACAAACGCTTCGTGCTTCCTGGTGCCCGGAGCTTGTTAGAGCTGTTGGGATTCAACCACATGGTCTGTAAAATCAAAACAACGCACTTAAAGCTGCTTCTGGGCTTCATTTGATTTGGTGCGAATGTCAAAAACAATGCTTTACAGACAAAAGGTGTTTCACAAGAAAACAGAATAAGATTTTGTGTCATATTTCAAACATCATATTTTACTAATAAGATAATACACCTCAAAACACCAATTTGAAAAATGTAGCTATGGACAAATGTGTGTTTTCAGACCAGTGAAGCTGTGAGTATTTGTAGCATCTACCTGCTGTTGTCTGAGACCGGAGCCTGATTGCAAGAAATCTGTGTTGTCTGCACTAACAGGTCTGATAGTCGGAGTGAGAGGATTTATTCCAAAAAGAATAAAACAGTGACAGCCCAAATAGATTTATTCAGGTAGCCCTGTTATTGTAAGGTGTTCTGTATGCTCTCTCTTTACTACTCAAAGAGAAAAAAAAGTACACACTCTGAGACAAAGGCCTTAGAAAAACAAAGCTTGCAGCTGACAAGTCTTTTCTCATCTTCACCCAAATAACTCACACTTCAGACTCCCAAGAGTCCTGGTAATAACACAAACCACTAAAAGTCATTTCAGATCATCCACTTGAGCCCCACGTTGTAAAAACAACCGCTTGGATTATTCTCATAGTGGCAAAGAAACAAAAAACATGCAAATACACACACAGACACAGATTCACTAGGGCATGCATGCACATAAATAGACACGGACAAAAAGCACAAACACATGGGATAAAACTGGGATAAAAAGTCAAAGCTTGAGCTGAGCTTTGGAGTGTATTTGTTGGGGTGAAAGCTGGAGGAAGCGGGAGAATATTCACTCTCAGCCCAGTTGGACTGGTCTCATTATAGAGTTTCCTTCTTAGAGTTTTCATTCCCTTGAACGTGTGTTCTTTTTTCCTTTTTTATGTTCCTACTTACAAAGTGGACAATTGGTTTTTACCACTTTTATTACACTACGTCAATGTTAATACGTATGTTTTTATCAATTTAAAAATCACTTCTCATCCAGATGACCTAGAACAGCTTGGTAAAACACTTTCCAATACAGTTCAGGTGGGTACCATATTTTCTTTTCCTTTTTTTGAATATATATACAAACAAGATTCATCAGCATTCAAAGTTGTGTTCTTACTCACAGTGTGGCCAGGTGACAATTCAGTGTACAACAAAGTGATGCTAGACACAGAGCCAGCATCAATAGTACGAAGCTGCATCTTTATCTACAGTGCAACATTTGCAGCATCTCAGTTTGAGCTCAGCCCACTATAATGACCTGCTTCGGCAAACACTGTTTAGAAATGTGGGATTTCCATTCACACCTCACAAGGGATAACACACTGCATTCGGTGTGGCTCAGCGGGGAGGCAGAATTCGCAGTGTGACGTAGGCAGATATTTACAAAGATACCAGTGACAACAGGTCATTTAGTTCAGCATATTAATTACAGTACAGATGCCTGCCTCAGTCCCCGGAGAGGTCACGTGCAGTCTTTTAACATGAAGGTCCTCTTAAACAGTGCAATGAACTGGAGGGTACCACTGCTGTATGTAGTCACGGCCACTCAGTTCAGACAGAGCAGAGTGGTCAAAGGTTTCCCTCTATGAGGCATGTGCCCAACATGCCGTTCCAGTGTTTTGTGGCACGGTGACTCAGAGGAGTAGGTCATGGCTGGCAGCAGCAACAGGACATAACAGACTGGACTCAACTGCTCACATCCTCAGCCAAAAGAAATGGACGTCAAATGACTACAATGAGCAGGTTTTATCACTTGTGCCACCTGGGCAGGGCCCAGTATGTGACTGCTGAGCTGCACTGTCAAATGCTTTGATTAAGCCACCTTGAGGCCTGTACCACTGTTACATGCTGTGCATGAGGATATTTATTCGGCAGCTGTCATTTCATTCAGTACAGTAAGTAGCTCATACTAAACCCTGCAGTCATGCAAAGCTTCTCAGGCTGACTCATGAGACCACTTTGCCCTTCTATGCTGCAGGGAGTCATGTTAAGGCTTAATCAAACCCTGCCAGTGTGCTGTACAATGTATAGCTGGTATTGGCTTTTAGTATTTAGACGATATGTTTTGAAATGTGACCTATTTAGCCCATGGTATTGGTTTGCTGTGTCTCATTTTGTTCTGAACGATGCAGGTTCTTCAGAGGCTCCAAGGTGTACTTTGTGCCCCCCCCCCCTTGCCTCTCTGCAGTGGGTTTCTCCATGCCGTGCCCTTGCTCTGAGCCACACCTCCATGATCCTTCGACACAAGAGTTTGGCTCTGTCTTTGTCAGCCAAAGGAGAAAAAAGTGCCTTTTTTATTGTGCAAAAAAGGCTCACTTGCAGAGATGACATTCATTCGAATTAGGTCAAATAGACCTTTCCTTCAAAGAGCTTTCAACATGCCAGTGGCAACAAAACTGAGTTTAAACAACAGAAATGTCCCATTAATTTCAAGTGATTCATTTGGTTTGTAACCATATTAACAGCCTCAAAAAGCACTAGCGAAAACCAATAATAATCACAAGTTAAATCTCTGCTCTATGGTCCACTGTACATGTGATTAGTCATCCCCGGCCCAATGAAACTGGCTTCTTATCAGCAGCCCTTACTTACATTACCAAATAAAACTCTGAGTCATCAAGCACCCTAAGGCTCAGAATAGGCAGAGAAATCCCACATAAGATCCACATCCTTTTATAAATCAGCACACAATCCACGGTTGAGTTGAGTTAAGTGGGATTAGGCTTAAATGCCTTTGGGTCTCGAGATACCCAGGCTCCCAGATCTGAAGATCACAGATGCGAGCTTTGGGTCCATGATGAAATGTCCCTCATGAATGCTCTGTTGTTCAAACAAAGAGTACAGGTTACTGAAAGCATGACAACATATTGTATGCATCATATAATGTCATGTGGACAGAAGAGAAAGCTTGCTGAGCTTGAATCCTTGGCAACATGATTTATTACACATTATTCGACAAATGTGCTCTTCAAGCAGATCCTCATTATTGTGATTTACAATTCCCTCACCTCTAGCAATGACAAACCCAGAGGAAAGCAATTATGAGCTCAAACCAAGTTTATATGATAATTTTGCAAAAAATTATGGATTAATCAGTAAAAGACTCTGTTTATGCCCAATTGAAGTTTGCTGCAATGCAAATCTGTGCAGAATTTAAATTTGTAGTGTTATCATAAAGGTGCATTTGGACAACAACAGTCCTATCTCTGTATTTGGGCTTTATTTTCCTCAACAAAATCAGCTGTCTGCTCCTGGTTCACTCATTTGATGGCTGTCGTGATTGTTGATTTAGCAGCTCTTTATTCAAAATTAGATATTGGGAGGACGGTATGGCAGTTTTTTTCTAAAATGTGGGGAGGACTTTGCTTTTTTACTAAATGAATTATAAGATTCAGCCCCTCTGCCCACCACAATAATTTCCGTACGACAGCACCGTGCTATACTGTTACTTAAACTAATTTCAGACTTTGCGATGTGTATGTGATAAATACATAAAACATTCTATTTGATCTGTGAAGTTACAAAGAGGTATTCAACCCCAGATGATTCTGATTATGTTTATCACCATCATGATGATTATGATAATTAGAATTAGAAAAGTGTCTGCAAGTGTTCTGCTCCATTTCACATGTTACATAAGATGCATTGTGTGACAACATACAACATAATAAAACAATTTACAAATAGTCTTAGTGAGATATGATAAAAACACGTCTTTCTCCTCCCATCACAGAAAGCAGTGTAGTTCAGAGGGGTTTGCTGTGGGAGAATTAATTAACTTTTTGGTGTACTATTAATAGCAGGGGCAATTATAACATTGCTCATCACATGGTCAAGTCAGCATTCAGATGCTGGACTTAGCGCTGTGTGTTACAGATCTAGTACGTGCCCTGAAAGCACAGGGCGGTGAAATGAGATGGAGTGCTGCATGTGGGAGCTTAGAGGGACCTCAGAGAGAAAGCCTCACGCCGGTGAAAAGGTCGTGTCTCAGTTTTTGCAGGTAAACAGCCAAGATATTAGACTCAGTTATGAGACACATTTCTAGTCTAGACACCCAACTATCAGTTTAGGAGCCAATATTTTGAATATATATATATGTTTTTCATTTTAACAGAAATATAAGCAAATTGTAAAGAAATAGATGTTTGTTGATTTAAGGAATTTTTTTGTTTTATTTTTTCATTCTGATCAGAAGATCTGACTAAAAGGTCACTTTGTTAATGAAAAATTCACTGACATTTCTGGCTATATTCTGTTGTACTGTGAAGGGCTTTAGTTTTCATGTGACATATACTGAAACTTAAACCAAATTGCACACGCTGCTAAATCCGCTCTCAAGTGAACACAGCAGTTGATTGTTAGAGAGGAGAGTCACTCAACCTTATTGTAATTTGCAGTTTTTTGGAATGGAAAGTGTTAGGAGTACTGAACTCCATGATCATTTTCATTGTGGTCCTAATTATTTTCACATTTTGAAATCACAAATTGGCCCATAATGTTAAGGGGAAAGCCACCTATTTTAAGAACTCTTATTCTTTCAAAAGCTATTGTCACTGAATGTAAAATCAGGCTCTGCTCCTCTGAAAAACAATGGAGGACTGAGTGGAAAGAATGGCTGTCCTATCTCAGAAACAAAGGTGGAAATAGCATGATGTTGTTGTAATGTCACAAAACCACTTAGGGAGGAGGTTGAGGTGGATGTTTTGATGTATAAAGCGTCTGACTTTGACACTATAGACCACGGCTTGCATCCTGTCTCCTACGAACAGTCAGTATTGGTTCTTTTAACCGCGGCCAACCTGGCAACCAAGGAGGTGTAGTGTGGGAGAACTTGGGTAGGTTGAAGACCAGTCGGGCTGCTGCATTCTGTATCAGCTGCAGAGGTCAGATGGCACATGTAGGCACACCAGCCAGGAGCGAGGTGCAGTAATAGGTGCGAGATGACAAGAGCCTGGACCAGAACCTGTGCTGCCTCCTGGGTGAGGAACGAATGCATGCTCCTGATGTTGTGGAGGATGGATCTGCAGGGGCTGGTCTGGAAAAAATGACATTAATTACAGGTCTGTGGAGGGACACAAACTCCAGTCTCAAGCATGAAAGGTGAATGTGCTACACCTCCATCCACCACCCTGGCTTCCATTGTGTTCATGGTACTGAACACACTGCAGCATTGTCCAATATGGATGAAATTGCTAGGGATACTTGCCTGGGTGTGTTCATGAACATTATCTGGAAATTAGGTAAATTCACTAGAATAGGACGCATACATAAGCCTCCATTAACTAGAAGTGCTAAATCAAAGGCTAGTGGACTTCCTGTAGATGACTTTGTATGAGAGGCAAACTGTCCAGTTGCTTATAATTTAGCACTTGTAGATATCAAGTATAGGATATTCATATCATTCATTTCATTATAACTTTAACCCTAAAAATATGCTCAAAGTTATCAATCAATTTGAGAAAAGATGATTGACATTTTTTTCTTTCTTTTAATACAGTGGCCTACATCGTCCACCCTTTTCTTGATGTACTTTGCAGCTGATTAGCTGTTTTTATATATATATATATATATATATATATATATATATATTCAGAACACATTCAGACAGGCATCAACAGGTGTAGTTTATGTGCACATTTATTCTATGTTGTTACTCTCATCTGAATGCAGGGACCCCCCCCCCCCATAAATAAACACGACAGGTGGGTGGCAGGTGTGAAATGTCAGAGTGACAGTGTGTGATCTGGTCAGTTCGGTGTGTTGGCTGTCTTTCACCGGGTTGCTGCAGCACGTGGATGGATGTGCGGATGCGCGGCTCTGATTGGCCGGGCACGCGGATCCCAGCAGGAGCACCGTGCTCTCTACTTGTCATTACTGTTGCTCAGATTCACAAGCCCATGAACACCGCTGGGCTCAGTGTGTCCACCTCCTCTCGGACTTATTAATCTCTAGTTACTGACAGCGGCGGCTCGCGCCATGGATGCTACCATTTATCAGATCATATTTGGGGAGCTCGGGGACTTCAACTGTAGTTTGATAGACGCTTTGCAAGACACTTTTTTGGAAAACGCTACATTGTCATTGCTGAGCACTGATGGTAAGATGGAATTGCTTGCTTTTTTTTCTTGTTCAGTATTAAGAGGTGTTGCGTCTTGGATAAAGGGAAGCTATAAGCGTCCGCCTTTTTTTGTTTTACTTTACCCCCCCCAAGGTTTATATTGCAATGCCACAACCGATGAGATTGGAACCTGCTGGCCGCGGACCAGCACCGGGAGGATTGTAGAGAGACCCTGCCCTGAGTACATCAACGGGGTGAAGTACAACACAACGAGTAAGAGTTGTTCATCATGCATTTGCAACATTATACATTTTGTACGGAATTGGTTTGTTGTGGAAAAAAAAGAGAAAAAAACCTGCAGACAGAAGTAAAATGTCATTTTGGAGAGTTTGGAGTCTGCGCTCACAAATCCAACAACATAATGTGTCGTAGTGCACTGTAGGTGAACCATTTCAGGATGTTAAACTGGCTGATTTTCTGGGTCTGTTGAAGCCCTTCTGTTTTGATGTAAAGCAGTGATGACAGTGGATCTCAATGATCATTACACCTCCTGTCACTGGAACAGACGCATCAGACTGAGCATGTGTGCTGTTCACCTGTTAAATGTTAAAGGACAAATCTGCCTAAAACATCCCTGAAATGAGATGTGAATACAGTTTGTACAATTCTGTTGCTTAGTTTGTGATTGTTCCGTCAGATACCTGGCCAAACTATAAAACTTCACGTAGAAGACAAGAGAAGACCTTCTGTGATAAAATGCTCTGTCAAGGGGATATAGGTTGTCAATAATGGTCAATAATCATAAACAAAAAGAAGAATTCATCACAAGCAGAGGCACAAATTTACTCCAGAATGACCAGAATGCATTGCAATCTAACATACAGGACTGTCAGCCAGGAAGCACAGTTTTCTGTCCACTTAATGTGGTCTCCTGCAATCAAATATGTTTTCCTGAATCTAGCCCGCAACAATTTCAGAAGGATGAATTTGTGGCATTGCAGCTTCAACTGCAACCGCACATTGTCATCATAGAGCCCATCAGCCTCCCTGGCTGTGATTGTGACCTGATGAAGATCCTGTGTATCCTGTTATTTGTGTAGTCAAACACGTTTGTGGTTTGGAGTCAGTGTGCAGCTGTTTGTCTTTTAATCAGCTTCACCTTGACTCCAAGTCTTAACATCAAGTTGCAGCCAAGTCACTGGCAACATCTCAACAATAATAACATTTTTAACTTAAGCTGAAGGGATGTTTTTTTTGTCTGCTGGCTTGAAACACTGAGCAATTCCAAACCCAAACTGTATCCGCCAACAGTTTTACCAGGAGCTGAGAACAGCACATCACAACTCTCTACCACCCCAACACTGTCACGTTATGTAACTCCTGTATTAATCATGAGGCCAATGAAGTTGTTGTTGACACACTCACAAAAGTAAATGAAAGCATTAATAACATCAGAAAATAACTCCTGTGATGCGCCGAGCACGGGGGTTCAGGCTGACAGTGAAAAAGTGTCAGAGGCTTGAATTTTTCATTCAGCACAGCTGTTATCTCTGTAACAGGCTCAGGTGCAGTGTCATTACCCACTAACCCCCACCACACACACTCACGCACACCCTACTGTCTGCTCAGTCACCTCTCAGTGCATTGATTCGCCCTTTGCTCTGCTGGTGCTCAGTATCAGTTGGACATGCCTGGTGGTTTGATGCACTTGGTGTGAAAAGCGCAGTCATTTGCCATTACAACATGTGCCAACACCTTCTCTGACGTATGAGTTCATTTATTGACACGCTTGTGGATTGATATAATATTTTTGACATGCTGAGCGTTAGATATTGTGGCGAGATTGCAGTGATTGAATATTTGTGTAAACTTGATCCAATCTTCCAATTAAACAATAGGCCTGTCAGATGCACTGGAGTATAATGGCATTTTTTGCTTGCTGGAGATGATATAATATATAATGACATAAGGCTCTTGTCACTACTCTCGTTGCCTCCTGCTGTTCAAATCAAATAGGAGAGAAAGTAAGTACAAGAATCAAAGATGAAATAAACTATTTTAGGAAAATGAAGTCACATTGTTAAACAGATTGCAGTTTTGAGGTGGAATGAAACAGGTGACAGATGTTTTTGTTCCTTTGTGTGGAGCCCCGAGTAAGATAATTACAGGAATCAGTCTTTCTCACAGCAGATTGTACAGGTTTTTTTTTTGCACCAACAGTTATTATTACAAGTGCCATTTACTTTTACCACATATAGGACTGAAAATTAGAGTTGATTTGTCACATACATGTGCTTTTGAATTTGTGAAATAAGCTTTGATGTCATAAAGCTAATCTATAAACCTCTGATAAACATCATTACAACAAATGCTTTTATTTTCCTTGTCCGTTAGAGCTCTCAGTGCATTTTCCATGGATGATTATGGAAGAGGTTTCAGAAAGGGGACAAAGTAGGCAAGAATGTGAGGGAATTTTACAGTTTGTCCACGTTGTTTGTCACGTAACAGAAAATATTTCCACTGTAGCGGAAGATAATAGACTTTTGGATCATGGAATTTTGTATTAGAGCCACTGTGGCAGAGTTGATCGGTTTAGCTGTCTGTGATCAATTGTCATATATGAAAAAAAACACAGGAATCACACAGGAATCGTAATAGGCTGATGAGAATTAGTGGTATGGAAATGCACTTTTGATCATGTGAAAGAGTATTAGAGTCTCAGTCGATTATGGCAGCGATGCATAAGAGCATGGAGTCATTGTGGGAGGTCGATGGGGCTGCAGGATAATGTGTTAAAACATTGCATGCTTAGCCTCAGCATTCACTTTTCATGGATGAAAAACGGGTTTAAGTTTATTCATTCATTTAGTATTTTACTTGGTGAGACATTTTTTTTCCATATATCACATTTGTAAAGCAACAGGCATTACAACCTGCCAAGTTCTCCTCTGCTAGCCACCGAGCATCTATAGGGATAAATATCTGGTTAAAAGCCACGTTACAGTAGTCGCTGGGGCAGAGTTAATGTTAAATAGTTAGACATTTTGGGAAATACACTTCTTCACTCAACGTATTCACTTAATAGTTAATGATGGCTACAGTATGTGTGTTGTTGTGTCACATTGTACAATGAGATCCCGTTGACCTTTTACCACATGTCTATATGCACTGTGAAACTCTGTAGGCTGTCTGTAGATGTTCACATGCACATTACATCATCGTATTTCCCATCCGTTGTCACTCTGATTTCTGTTAAACAGTAACTCAAACAATTTTTGAGAAGTTATGGACAAAACACAGTGGTCAAAAATAAAGCAAATTTGATTTGTTTCCCCAAAGACCAAGTCGTGTTTAATTTTAAGGACATCCAGTCTGTTAAATTCACTGTATTAGGGTGAACGTATTAGTGCAATAGATTCTGGTTAAGCACAACAGGGAAGCATTTACAAGTTACTCGTAGTTGCATAATTGATACTTAAGTCAAGGGATGCTGCATGTTTTTACAACAAAGAGACATGGATACTGAGACAATGGAGGTGATTATATTGATCCTGCTGGGTCACACTAGCTGATCCCATTTGCAGCCACGGATAAATACAAATTTGGAATCACAAAATAGGTCAGACTAAGAATAGAAGTAGGCCCTAACTTCACATGAGCAGGTGTTAATTAACACAGTGCAGTTACACACAGAGTCTGAAATAAAGAATTAGAAAATGAATTTGATGTGATGCTACAGCACACTGTTGTGCAAACTAAAGCCTAACTGAATGTGTTTTTTTTAGTCTCTCACGTTGGCCACATACAGGACCTGACCTATGGGACTAACAATAGATTCTCTTCCATTTGCCTCCTTGGGATGTCTCAGAGCTAAACATTTAATGCTACAGGCCTGCATATTAGAACAGCATGACCCTGGATGGGCTACTGTTATATTTTAAGGACAAGGCCCTGTGCTTTGTATTCCCAGTTGTTGAACACTGGAGGATATAAATTCAGTATCTCGTGTGTAACCTCGTGGGTTTCCTGTAGTACTTTAAAATGAACGGCTGAGTAAGTTTAATGTCAGCAAAATGCTGCAATTCTCTTATAAAAATCAGAGGTTTCACAGACTTAAAAGGCCCGCTCAGGTAAGGGACCGTAAATTCCTTTCCATTTCTTCAAGCATATATAAATATTAATGTCTGTGCAGAGCGGCTTAAGAGGTTTATGCATTTTTAAACCTTCCCGTGCCCCATCGTCATTTTCTTTTGGTGCATTTATCTAGTTCTCTGGTTTACATGACATGCACATCACATTGTTGGGGCAGAGTTGTTAGACTTTCATTGTCTTGTCTTTGGCACTGCCATGTGACGTGCTTTCTGTCAAGCCTCAGGCAAGACAAGATGTTCACAGCAGTATAGATGAACGATATCAACAGCAACGTGCCAGTCTTTCAAATTCAAGCCATATCTCAGTGACCTGTGTGCTTTCTCTGTTCAGACTCTCAGAGTGCAACTGTAATTATTCGTTCCCTCCTTTGACAAAACTCACCTCATCCCTGTGCGTCTCTTTTCATTGTCACCGAGGAGACATCCTGTCAGCACATAATGTACCTTTCTAGTCAACACAGCTCAATGTCAGGATTGTTGTTTCCACAATAGAACTTTATTGATTCTCTTATCAGGATTAATAAAGTCCGAGACGTACCGGCGCCGTGGTGTGTATCAGGTTCAGAAAGAAGAGCGGAGCTGCTGCAGCGATGCCTGTTGGGGATACAGCTAGATGGTTTATTTTAAATCAGAGATCAGTCTGTGCAACATTACCTCATCCTTCGGAGGCAAACATGAAACTGAAACAGAACGGCGGATAAACAGAGACGGGCTAAAATTTTTAACTCAGGAAGCTCATGGTGATGCTTTTTAAGATGCTGTGTGTGTTTTTGTTATTTTTTCATTATGTGTGAGAAAACACCAAACACCTACATAAAACAGCCATCTTTTTCTCTTATTAAAATTGTTCAAGAGCCACAAGTGACATTGGACGGCAGGCCACAAATCTTTTAAAAGTGACTGAAGATGTAAGGTAGATCATTCGAAGGCAAGGCTGTGTAACCGATTTACGAAGCAGCGTAAAAGAAACCCTTCTGCTGTACCATCAGCATAACCTAATGACTCACCAATGTTTGCCACTAAGGTTTGATGACAGTCTAAATGAGCGTGATAATGCTTTTCATCTTCTTGTGAGTGAGCTCATGTCCCCATAATTCCCCTGGGGAGGAGTTATATGAAACCCATATTTTGGCCTTAAAAAAGCATATCTTCCAGGTTCCATATTCTTTACATATGTTTACAATCTATCTATAATCTTGTCATCCTGATTGTCCATAATGTAATTTTAAGATGTATATTCTGAACACATGACATCTATTGCATGTTGCTTGCTATTGTTGTTTTCTTCCATTTTTTCCCCAGATAAAAAGGTTTCTTTGGGGAGTTTTTCCTCTAAATCTTTTCATCTGAATCGAGGGTCAGAAAGGACAGAGGGTGTTGTATGCTGTACAGATTGTAAAGCCCCTTAGGCAAATTTGTGGTTTGTAATATTGGGCTACATAAATAAAATTGACTTGACTTGACTCAACATGCACAAACTTGCATATACAAAGTGCACATATGAAACTGTACTTTTTGGTTTGACATTTCAAAACCACAGAACATCTTATCTTAGACACTAATCCTACTGATGCAATTGACATCCGATGTGCAGAGAATCACGCCCTCCTGGCTGCTACAGCTTGTGCTATTTTGTTTTTTGCTGAATCCAGTGATTGCACCAAACTCCTCTGTAAAGTACCTCTCCTGTGGTGAATCTACCCCCTTGAAACCTTTGATCCACTTCTCCCCGGCGAGACTGGGTAAGAGGTTAGTCAGTCAGCAAATTCAGGTCAGCATGTGTAGCAAACATTTCACTTGCCACTGCACACAAGTCCCCCAGGGGGTCCAATCAGCACCAGGCTCCCCTGGCTGCACTCACCCCTGCCTCAGCATCCACACATACAGTACAAGACTCGGACAGACATTTTTAAGCCACTTTATAATACTCACATCCATGGTTACTGTTGTTGAGAACGGAGCTCTTAGCTTTTAATTTTGGGTATTACCTTCTGTTATTTGAATAATAGCACCTGAGAAAGGGATGACATTCCATTGTTTTCTAAGAACATTTTAATTATTAAATTCCTCGTCTCAGACATGAAGCCTTGATGTCTTAGTTTGTTTCTCCAAATGACACTGAATTACCAACCCTATCTCATAAATATTACATTCAAATCAGTGGTGTTGGAGTGGAGTCATGGCAGGTGTCTTCCATTCCTTCCATCCCGACCCCCCAGCCTCGTCTCAAATTGTCGTTTTCACACATCAAAACTCAGGGTGGACCAGCTTGCTTGTTAAGAGAGCCTAAAATCTCAGCACCTGTTACAAGAGGTAACAATGGTCTCAGTGGTATTGATCAACAACACCCCTGCAGTGCTGCAGCCTCTCATTTTCATCTCGTCTCCTTCTGGAAATGCTTCTCCCTCTTGTTTGTGACAGTTTTTTTCTTTTTGACCAAGTCTACTTGTGTGCTTTTGTGTGTTACTTCATATTTGTAGTTGTGCATACATGTGTGCTTCAATAGCTAGCTACTGGGGTTGTCAAGTACGTTCATCTTTTTCATTCCCCTCCATGAAGCTCGATGTTGTGTTTGTGTTGTACTTCTGTTGCCCGAGATGAGGCACTGCCCTTAAGTCTAAAGTCAGGGTACGAAAGTCTCCCATGCGCAACACAACATACAGTAACAACACGTTGACCAACCTCCGCCTCATGGACTTTGTGTAGTATAAGAATGTCACAATTCCTGGATTGGAAAAAACGCTGCAAGTGAGTGTAATCCAGCGCAGCAACTATGTGTGGAATTACACGTTTGACAGTGAAAAATGAGAGTTGGGAGCTCTTTATTGTGGTTCTATTAAAGTCAAAGGCCACAGGACCAATACAAATGAATTGTTTGATTTTAATGATAATGATCAGACTGAAAAGGGTTTTTTTCTAATTGCAGTGACCTGCTATAAATGTCTTTGAGAAAGTACTTATAAAATGTGACAGCATATGCATGCTTTTTGGCTGTGTAATGTGGTATAATATGTCCTCATTATCCAGACACGCTATCCTCAATGTTTGGCTTGTTGGTTTCCCGCAGGGCCACAGACTTGTAACACACAGCATTTTACTCAGCCCTTTTCTCTCACCAACTGACTTCAGTATAGCTGGAGGTGTGAGAGTTTGACAGGAAACACGCAGGGAAACGTTTGAATCTATGACCTACGATTGTAGTTATTCCTAATGTGTCATGAGGGCATGAAGAGAAACAGGAAAGCTTAAGAGACCCAGCTGTGAGTAAAAGATTACCCAGCTTCCTCAGGCTCTGTTGGCCTGTCTGCTTCAGTGGTCATCACTCAAGGCATGATGCTGTTTAAGAGAGATTCAGTGTTTCAGTCTTCCCTGCTAAACAAAAGGAGATAGACTGACAGTTACCCAAACTCCCTTTCATTGCAATTGTTCATGGTGAGATGCTTATAAGACATGTGCAGTGAAGCTACTAGTAATAATTTTATGCAAACCTTTATTTGTTCAACCATCCAAATGATCAAACTAGATGTTGAAATTCTCAAACAGTTGGAGGGCCTCAACTCATTAGTCAACCAACAGAAAATTAATCTGGAGCAATTTTGATAATCGATTAATGATTTTTAACTATTTTAGTGGCATGGCTCTATGTGGGTCAGTTAGTTCACCTCTTCAGTCCAGACTGAAATATCTCAGTGATTGCCATGGCATTTTGTACAGAGAGTCATGGTGGCTAGAGTGTGGTAATCCCATGGCTTTTCCTGTAGCACCACCAAGAAAAATAGACAGACTTTATTGTCCCCAAAGGTGAATTTTGTTTCCGCAGAGTGTGCATTATGTGTGCCTCCAGATGAGCACAGACTGTGTCGTCGCAGCAGAGCATGCAACGGAGTAAAATCTTCGAGATGGGTTGGCACAAAATGTGTACACACATTCATGCTTTCCAGATGATGTATCCTAATGACTTTGGTGATCCCCTGACTTTTCCTCTAACATCACCATGAAGCTCTCGTTTGTGGTTTTACACTATTACATGAATTAATGTATCCCATGGGATGAGTTGTCATAACTTTGAGGATCATTTCTCCATCTTCTGATTTTTAACTCAGTACTTTTGGGTTGAATACAGTATGACAGCTTTAAAGTTGTGATGGATATATTTCTCTATTTTCCAACACTTTATGGACTAAACTGATTAATGGATTTATCAAGAAAAGAATTGGCACACATAATTGATGATAGCCCTCTTTGTAGAATTAGCTTGGCTACTGTTGAGCATTAAACTTATGCGCATATTTGCATTACAATGACTTATCAACTATTTTGAAATAGAAATGCAAAGCTTTTGTTTATTAAAACTAATGATATAACAATAGAGTAGATTTTTCTTTTTGTTACTTCAAACCTACGAGTTTTGTTAACCCAGAAATAAGCAGCCATGAATAAATATTGATGAATAAAAATCCTCACCTTGAACTGTGCCTCTGAAATGTTCTCCAGCTGGGGTGATGCACTTAATTTTATGCAATGACCTCCACAACTTTCCAAATCTGTATAGTCGGTTACAAAGAAAAACAAACAATATCTTTACCGAGAGGAATAATAACAGTTGTGGGCTGTATCTCTCTCTCTCTCTGTCTCTCTCTCCTTGCGTGTGTCCAGCAGTTCCACCCGACTGACTCTGAAACCCAAACAAAACCTGCCCCCTTCCTTTGAGTTCAGCTTAGAAAAGCGGCTTTCTCTTCACTTTTAAATTCTCTTCTTCTTGAAAATAATCACCCTTAGACATCTGAGTAATACTGAGCTAATTCTAAAAGAACGTATTCTTTTCAGGTTCATTAATGTTTTACCAGAGGGGATGTTCAGATTCACGAATGCCTCTAATGCCCATATAACCTCATCATAGGCATAAACAAGTAATACATTAAAACTCACGTCGCGTATGTACATCGTGCTTCTTCCCATTAGTTCATTTATGGAATTCAACGAACCATCTCAAGTGTAATTAGAGTGCCAATCATAGTTCTTCCTTCCCTTCCTACAGAATAATGCTTCAGTCCCATCCATACAATTGACATGTTGAGAGATATGAAATAAATAAAATATCCTCAAATTCCCAGCAGACATGTTCAGTAACCTCCAATTGACTTCTAACATCCTACTCCAAGGTGTGTTTGAATTTGACTTGGAAACTGAACAAGCTATTCTTTGTAGTCAAGCCAAGTTAAGTCAGTTTTATTAATATAGCCCAATATCACAAATCACAAATTCAAGGGGCTTTACAGTCTGTACTGCATACACACCCTCTGTCCTTAGACCCTGGATTCAGATAAGGAAAATTCCTATTTAAAGTGCTTTGTAAAAAACTGGCATAATTTTGTGGCATCATTTTGGTTGTTCAGTCTCTATTTCCCTCTGGAACCCAGCAGAGCAACAGAGCTCCCTGATCAGGTCCCTGTCCAAGTCACACAGACAGACGGTCTGTTCCGAGTCTTTCAGAAAATATAAAATATCACTCCCGACATGACAATGTGTGAGAACCTGCAAGTTCAAAATAAGTGTTTGTTTTTTCCAGTTGTTTTATTGATCTCTTAAACAAGCCGCTGATTTGAAATGACAAAAACAAAAGGCTGTCTGAGAGATTGCAGTTTACAACAATTACTGTTGGGGTTAAATCAAGAAAGAGATTGGTCTATTACTAACAGAGTCTACTTAGCAGAAATTCTCCTATGACATTGCACATGTGCCCGGAAAGCTACTCATCACCCAAAACACACTTTCATGAGTCCCAATGGAGCACGCAGTCACTCAGGCAGAGCAAGAGCATGAAGCAGACGTCCAAATCTTTGTGAACTCACTGAGACAGTCTGTCCCAGCTAGAAAAAGAGACAGTTCCTGTCCCTGGTTGGGAATCATCCCCACCTCATTAAGAGAAGACATTCTCCATCAGTGGCACCGAGGGATAGTCAAGTGCTGAGCCAGGGCCTGTCAGTCGAGCTGGTGGCCAGGGCTTTCAGCTAACGTTAGCCAGAAAGCTGGAAAATGCCCCATATGCACAAAACACAGGACAACACAGAGGGAACCCCTGTTGACAACTCCTGTGCCTGAGAGACCGTGGCAACGTGTAGGGACAGACGTATTTATGTTGGACAAGAACACCTACCCCGTGGTGGTTGACTATTTCTCCCGGTACTCTGAAGTCACCCATCACAATGTGGCATCAGCCAACACAGTCATATTGGCTCTGAAGAACATCTGTGGTTGGCATGGGGTCGGGGAGCTGCTGATTTCAGACAACGGCCCACAGTATGCCTGTACTCCCTTCAAAGACTATGCCAGAGAGTATGGATTCACCTACATAACCACCAAGATACCCACAAGCCAATGGAGAGGCTGAGAGAGCTGTGGCCACTGTAAAAGGGTTGTGGAAAGAGGGAGGAGATTATGCTAAAGCTCTACTCAGTTATCGAGCCTCGGTTATTCTTCAGCACAGCTTCTCATGGGGAGACAGCGAAGGACCATTCTGCCTCAAGTGCCCAAAGCCTTTTCTCCACACTGGCCAAACATCAACACAAGGAAAAAGGAATGAAGAGCGACTCTATAACAAACGTCACAGAACACAGAGCCGACTTGCTCCCAGGCCAGAGTGTATGGATCACCACGGAGAACACTCACGAGATGAGTTATACACCAGACAGCAGCCCCAAGGTCTTACCTCAACAGAACTGAGGAAGGACTGTTGAGGAGAAATCGTACACTTCTGCATGCAACTCATCAGCCAACATCTGATGCAAATGCCCAAGATGACACAGACTCAGGTAGTGCTGACAAAACCACACACCACATATGTTACAAGCTCAGGCAGACACTCGCTTCGGCCCAAAAGACTTATAAAAGGTGCAATGTGACCTAGGGTCACAATTACATAATTGAAAAGATTTTGAGATATTTTTTGTTATCTCAAAGCTGTTTAAAATATAGAATATTAACAGATACAGATATTAACAACATGAACCTACAACTTTGCAGGTGTCTTATTGTCATAAAATCTGCCTGTCAGGACACTCTAAACAGAGACTGATAAGGCAAGTGATAAGTCTGTCTGAGTATGATTGAGCTGTTTCTACATGTTGTCAGCTGGCTTCTCCTCATAGCTGCCCTCGCAGTTTTTCTTGTTCTGCTTGATCAGTTTATTCATGACTTGACTGACTACTAATTCCAGGCAGAGAGCCTCATATTTGACATGTGAGTTAAACATTAAAAGTATGTGGTATCTATCTATCTATCTATCTATCTATCTATCTGTCTATCTATCTCTCTATCTATCTATCTATCTATCTATCTATCTATCTATCTATCTCTATCTAGATGTTGGCTCATAATCATCAGATTCAGACTTACAGTATCAAAGTAATCCAGGTGATTGTTGCCTGTACAGTTCAAACAGGAACTGCTTATAGCCAAAGCAGCACGACTTTCCATGATGCAGATGGGAAACAAAAGAGCCGAAGTTAGACACCTCAAATTAATTGTATTCACATCTGGACTTCCTCCTATTGCGTGTGCAACCTCCTTAAAAAAATGTGGCCCGATGAGCCCATTACTGCCCATATTATTTCAATAGCTCTCTCTTTTGTCATTTATTTTTAAACATAGACACTTTAATTCTTTCCATTCATCTAGGCCTTCTCTTATTACAACCCTTAAAGAAAAATAATGCAATATTGTCAAATGCAATATTTACACTGTTAAACTCTACAAAGGAGGAGAAACTTTCATTCAAAAGCAGTGAAGCTCTTATCAACTTTCCGGCTGACTCAGATGCACACTTGTTCTATCCTCAAGAGAAACTGAATGATAACATGTATTTGTCAAGCCATTGAAAGTTACAAAGTGTGGTCTGGTAAATATATTTATTTCTTTTGAGGAAATAGAATTTGTTTTCATCCTTTTGGCTAAATTACCAAGATTATATGTCCCTCTGCTCTCTATGCAGCATGGATGTGGGATAAAGACATTGTAAGCCACTGTGTATGTCACTGTAAAGGACGGTAGTAGCAGGTTGGTCAGGCAAGCAGCCAAAGCTTTTAGACTAACGGCATATGTCTTTTGTTGATTGGCTCAGGGGAGTTTGACCTGAGCTTGTATGGTTTGGTTGTCCATGAGGCTGCACCACTTGACCACTGAGAGAAATGTCTCTCTTTAAACCTGGTGCAGCATTTCTAGAGCCACATCTCCTACTGCTATCTCAACTGTCAGATGCAGGAGGAATAGTGTGGCACAGAGGCTTACAGTCACCTTAAAAAAACAGTAAAGCAACAGTGATATTTGTATTCAGGCGGCTTCCCTGCACTAAATTCTACCCTTTGTCTTTTTCTGTTATCCAACTAAAATCTACACACGTTTTTTGTGTTTTAAACTACAGAAAGCATCTACAGTAGAAGTGGGTGTCTAATTCTCAGCAGAAAAATGTCATGCACATTTCTGCACAAGCCACAAATGTGCATGACACAGAAAAAGCTTGAACGTCTTTCTTTAGAGCTATTCCTCCCCTTGGGCTGTTCCCTTTATAGAAGCCAAGAGTGTGTGTCAGAAATTCACGAAGGGAAAAGATGACAAAACAAAGACTTCCAGCACAGTTTGTCAAATGTGTATTTGATTTCTAAACTTTTAAACTTTGTATATACCGTCTAACATTCATTTCATATGCAGCTTAATGCAACAACTTCATTTTCCCAGGAGCAATTCAGAGGACATTATTAGATGCATAAATCATCCCTGAAAACAAGTAAGACAGGACAGGCTATGAGTTAACAAGCTTTTCCCTTTAGCTTATTTAAGCAATGTGCTAATTACTGGTAGAAATCAACAGTCAAATGTATATGTCTGAAAATATAAAAGCTCAGAGCATCAGAGTTTAATTTCAGTGATAGTGCCAGAAAGCTTTTACCCAGAGGGATGAGTTTAAATACTTTGTGATATATGTGTGACTTGTGATCTAACATAGTCTGGGGTTTCAGTACCTCCTCAGCATAAACCTCCCAGAGATGTATTTTAGGTAATCCAGCCATTTTTTGGAGCGTGTGCTGATAATGCCAGAGAGCCAGGGACTTTGTTTTGCTTTGAAAAGGATCAGCACCTCTGACAAAATGTATAACAGAGTGAATGTGACAAGGACGGGACAGTATTATTTTTTGTGAAGTGGTTTCACTGCCATGTTGTGTTTGATCAAACTTGGGTCAATCAAGGGCTTGGGAACAGTTGTGCGTTGTGATGTTGGCATGTTAATGTTGACAGGTTAGACTCACCGGAGACTAATGCTTTATGATCTGAACCACAGGTCATCTGATCCATAAATATGTGAGTTTTGGAAACTGGCGTCTGATTATTTCTTTCCAGATAGAGAACAGTTTAAGTTTTTCACTGTACTGCACAGAGGGAGCACCTTGTGCCTTCTGTTAGGTGATTTGGGCAAACATATCATTTACGGCATTCCTTTTCCAGATAGATGATGAATACAGGAAACATGAGCAAAAGAAGAACAGTTTTTCATTGCCCTTTGAAAAGGACACTTTTGCATGTAATACAAAAAGAGAACAAAAGACTTGGAGATGAGATGCAGGCCTTAAACTGGTACTTACAATGTAAAAAAACTTATATTATTTTGAAACAGTTCCAGACAAATATCAAAGATTATGTGGCTCCCCATGAAAACTACAGCTTGCACAGTGATAGATGTGAGCAAAATTGAAGCGTTTAACTCACTTCAGTCTTTTCTAACATCCTTTCTTTGAACACTCTTACATTTCTACACGCATTTCCCAAAGCAGCTCTTGAGAATGAGTGCTTCCGCATGCCATTAAGAGCTTCTGAACATGGCAGTCTGAGGTGCTGAGAAGGATTCTGCACACACTTTAAAGTAAAGTGGCGTATGGCAGTGCTATATTGAGAAAGGGTTAGAAGGGTTAAATCATAAAGCGTAAATATAAACAATGTAAACCATTGTTTTACATTTTATAACTTGTAGTCTTCAGACGCACCCGATGATTACTCAAGTGATATCACTTGAGGCAATTTATCAGATTTTGCGCAGTATGCAACTTTTTCATATGCAGTAGTACTTCCCAAGACCTGTAAATATCTTTTTATGAGTAAAGTTGAGTTCCCCTTTAATGTACTGTCAAATATCAGAGCTTTCAGGGTGGAAGGAAGTTTAAGAAAACATTATTTTACTATAATAATTGTCATATTATTTATTGTTAAATTACTGTTTAAGATACTTTTCCATCCTCCTGATTTGATTTTGACCTCAATTAAATCTCAGCAGGTCAAAAGTGATGTAAAAGAACAGAAAGACTGATATGATATACCGACTGAATTGTTATTCCCTCATCATGTTCTTTAAGTTGTCATGTTATACCCTCTAGACTCCTGCCTTCATGTCGTCACTTGCCCTCAGATGTCTGTGTATCTAACATGGCAGCTATGCTCCAGTTCTTGCCGCCTAACTGAAATATCAAACTGCAATGAGCTGTGAGGTTCCCATGCTGTTAAGGTATGGCCTAGTTTACTCTGTCCCCAGCTCATGAAATTAAATTTCAAATGGCTCGAAGGAAGTGCTGCCGTAACTGGCTCAGGTGTGCCGCTCGCATGAGCTGTTGCTGATCACTCAACTTTGAGATATTATAGCCTTTCATCTTTACTACAATTTGAAACTCATCCAAACAGAAGTCCACAGCTTTACTGACAATTTCACAAAGCAACTGAAACTGGGTAATTTGTGATAAGCTGTGAGCAGCAGCTTGGTGCTTTGAGGAGGAGAAGCAGTTTTCTTTGTTTGAGTCCATCAATCAGGAAACCGACCCCCTGGCTCAAAAGTAACAGATAACTAAGAGACAGATGACAAACTAAAGCACAGAGCAATCAAACACCAGACACAGGCAGGCAGGCTTACACAACCTTTAAGTGAAAAATGTTGTACAGTAATATTCCTGTGGCATTGCTGCAGGTCCCACAGTTGGTAGTACAGAAACAAGCTCAGCAGCAGAGAAGGCACAGACTGTTTGGTTTGTCTTCCAGATTAGTTCTTAAAAAATGTATTAAAAATGTATTTCACAATTAATAACCTAAGAATCTTTCATGTTTTCACTCCCCCATAAACCAATACATGCTAAATGTATGCAATTCAAAACTCCTTTCCTCATTTATCTCGACAAACAAGCTTCCAATCTTCTAATCCTTGAACAGTCATATGGTGTTTGTTTGCATGTGGATATTTGTGCATCCAAGAAAAGCAAGAAAGTTGGCATGGTGGCTAGCGGAGGAGGTGGGCAGTTTTGGCACGGAGTGAGCCAGTTGGGAATTGCACATTTCTTTCATTTCCTTATGCATCTTTACGCCAGAGTGTGGTCCGTGTTGGGCTGCTTACGGCGTCGTTAACACCTTCACATGGCAGCTTTATCCCTTACCCAAACTCAAGAGACTGAGACATGTAGCGACTTCTATTTTAGCTGTATGACTATAACGCACTGTAAAGAAAAATGTGAAGAGAATAGCTTTATCATGCGTAATGCACAGATGGTTTGTCAGAAATGTGTTCTCCCTGCACCAGTGCCTTGAATTAGTCCTGCCTCAGTGGAATAGCTCACAGGAACTCACAACCTGCTCCCCTTCCTCTATTTCTGCACTGTCACTGCTTGTTTCACAAACACAGTGTGATATTTGCCTGGAGAGGCTGAGAACTTTATCTGGAACCTTGTGCTGCTACTGTAATATTACCCAGACAATGTAAAAGTGCTATTAGTTTTCATGATTTTTTTCCCAGATGTAATATGTCGCTTGATGAGAATAGTGTTCTCCATCATGTTAGAAAATAAATGTGTAGTTTAAAAAACTAAAACATTGGATTGGCAGAAAACATCTGCACTGTGACTGGCTGAGTTACCTGACTGGAGTAATTTTAGTTGTTGATGACTTGAAGTGATTCCAATGTCCTGTTGATGCTGACACACTGATTCTCAGCTTGATTACAATGACACGAAGTGCTTGTGATTGTTTGTCTGCGCAGATTATTTTAAGTTTTAGTAATTGTGTTGGGATGAGGAAGCGGAGTTTCAACAGATACCGTCAGAGAAGTATTTCCCACTAACAAGGAACAACTTCTGAAGGTGGAACATTTTTGGATTATTTCAACCACACTGAAGTGAAATACCAAAATGTACGTTTACACAGCATATGTTTCACATCCCCTGGTGCATTATTATTGGTGCTGATTTTCCACTCTCTTTTAAACGTGTAATCTTGTAATCTCTGGTGCTCGGTGTCTCTCAGTCAAAACCATAACAAAATATGTATTTTGATGTCGTTGAGAAGTAGCATGGGATCATGGGAGTTGTTGTATTCATTGTTAAACAACCACCATTGCAGATGATTTCAAATCTATCTGACGTAATGAGGCAGAATTAAAGTTGTATTCACGTTACGTTTATTCACGTTTTGTCATTTCATTCTAATGAAATAGTCGCAAGTAACGTTAACTTGTTACTACCTTGTTACTACTCATTACTGTCACACAATAACGTTTGCTAACGTATCGTTAACTTGCTAACTTACCATTAGATGAGTCGACTACCCATACAGCTACTGTAGCTAACTTTATGTGGCGTTCAACATGCTATACCATGGAGTTGAATCAACACCTCCCTGACTGTTGTATTGTACTCCATAACAGTGTCTGTTCACTCACTGTGCACCTTGAGCGGTATCATAATGGCTCCAAACTAATGTTATTTGTCACTATTATGCAAAATAAGTAATGTCCCTCCTGGAAATCACTTGATGTCCTCACCGATGAGACAAACAACAAACAGCAGCCCTGATTCTCCAGTTTATTTGCCTAAGTTCATGTTCCAACCATGCATGAGACATTAGCTGTCATAACACGGTTGCTTAGACTGCACAAGAAATCTGTAAATGCTACATGGCAACTAATCAATGAACGTATTGAGGCAGCTTTTTTCGCAAAGTCAACCAAACAAGCACAGTGTGTTTCAGAGTGTTTTGTAATTGACTGTTCTACTGCGTCTCAGAGGATTGACATTCCACTCGTTCAAGTGCTATAGTGATTTAACCGGCTTTGATTTACCACAGCTCCTACTCAAATGGATTTGTGATTAGGGATTTCCCTTCATGTACAGCACTGAGCATTTTCTAGTCACAATACAGCATGTGTTGCCATAAGTCAAATGAAAGCATATAATGAGCCAGTTTTAAAGGATCTTTTTTTTCTGCTTCTGTGTTTCTAGCTGCCACAAGCTGTTTTCTGCTGTCTGCTCTCCAAATACAAATGTCACATAACATTACGTAACATTAATTCGAATGCAAAGGATCTTACTCTGCTGCTGCCACTGCTTCAAGAGTCGCTGTCGGCATTTCTGAGGTGCATGGTTTCCTCACTTTCTGCCATATTGTTTTGTTGTTTACAAGAATCTTTGAGTCAGGATGAGTCAATATAAACATTGCAGTCTACACTTGTGTGAGATTTGTCTAAACTGCAAATCCCCAATGGGAAGAAATAAGCATTATGCAACTTTCTGAACATCGAGATAAATGTATTTATTCATTCATCCGTTTGTATATTTAGGGAAATATCTACTCACAGTAACATATCAGTAAATATCTATGAAATAATGCTGAATAGTTTGATTATTTAGAAATAAACTGATCATACAGTCAAATAAAGTTCATCTGTAAGGCATTTATTTGGAATATGGAACACACAATGGAGGCCTTGACCTGTGAAAATATCATAAAATAATAACAGAAGGTGTACTGAATCTATTATTTTAATGCTGTTTTAAAAACAGTATAAATCAGACGGTTGTAGCTTCTGACAGCAGCAAAACCATAACTGCTGTGAGTTTTCATGCACAATAATGAGACACCTAAATAAATCATGTGTATCTTGGCAGCAGAGAGGTTGAAATTATCACTTGAAGTGGCTGGTCATAATAGAATAGAAGAAAACAACCTTTGCACGTTTATTGCTGCTCTGATTCCGCCCCAACTCTTTATACATTCTTCAGTGTTGAAGAGATAAAGAGCCCTCAGAATGTGCAGCGAGGAACTGCAAAATGAATGAATTTCAGTTCAAAGTTGATTATGGAAAGCGGGTTTTAACAGATATGCAAATAAACTGACAGAGTAAGAGGCTTTGCATTTCCCCACCATGAATAAAAAAAAAAAATGCATTGCTGAATTTGGTGTTCTGTGTAAGGCTCAGACAGATAGTAGTGCTCAAGTTTGAACTGAGCTCCTGAGAAATTACAAGGATGTTAGGATGTTTTAGCTTACCTACTTGGCAAACACAACCACAACAACACAACAAACAACCGGCCTGCACCAGCACTTACTCAGCTCAGAGCCACGTCTGATGTTGAATACAGATGGGAGATTTGAACAGATGAACAAATCTTGGAGTTCAACAAGTATTTGAAAACGTAATCAGTGTTTGCAGCAATGCTACAATTTCATTGTTTTCTCAACCGTGCTCCAAACTCTTTTCTGGCAGGGAGTGCTTACAGGGAATGCATGGATAATGGGACGTGGGCGTTGAAGAGCAATTACTCCAATTGTGAACCCATTTTGGAGGAGAAGGTTAGTGTGGCGTCGCAGGAGCAATCATGCTATGTCTTTCATTCTTCATCTGTTAACAGTCTCAGATAAATGCTCATCACAGCTTCTCATCATTACACTAATGGCACAAGGGGAAGGCCAATCAGATATAGCAAATGAAATGTGGTGTTTTGATTGCATAACGCTGATTAAACTGCATTTTCTTTATCTATGTAGTGCATTTAAATTATTTAAACGTTTGTTTCCAGACCACTTATCAAATACACAAGTACAGTCTTGTCCATGTCCCTATAAGCAAAGCCAGAGGCCAAACTGTAAGACTGATGTATTGTATGTAATGAGTTTTGGCCTGATTACCTCACATCATGTCTCCTGATTATGTGTATTTCTGGGTCTTGCTCTATTTTCTCAGATAATTTTAAGCCTGACATCTGAAGTGTGTCAATGACATTTGCTTTCTCTCACTTAAGTTAATACAAAACAATAAAGCCTGCATAGATAAATATAGAGATAACATCCTGGTTCTATTCATGTATTTGTGTATTCCTAACCTCTTCTCTTTGTTCTATTGTCCAGCAGTTACATTAGAGAACTAATTTAAGTGCTGTCTTTGCAGAGAAAATATCCAATGCATTATAAAATTGCGCTGATCATCAACTACCTAGGCCACTGTATCTCTGTGGGAGCTCTAGTTGTGGCCTTCATTCTCTTCTTGTGCTTAAGGCAAGTACAGAAATAGTACCCATCTAAATGTGTCCTGTATGCATGAGACTCTATAGAAGACAATCAGGGAAATTTATGTAATATCCTCGGACTGCTTATCATTAACTCGCTTATGTCAAATGAAGAGATCTCTGCTGCTCGGCTCAGCTGGAGAAATGTGTATTTCATAACACTTCTCTTCAGTCATACCTCTTTTCATGTCCTGGTTTAAACACACACACACACACACACACACCTACAGAACAGGGCAGATACTTAACAGCCTCTGCTGAGTTGTTCACTGTGTTTTGATCGACGTGGGCTTCTGAGGCAAATATTGATTTCTTTAGGTTAAAGAGTAAAATAGTCAATATTTTGTTCCAAGATTAAATCTCTTTAGATTTCATGGAACAATCTACCACTACTTAGGGTTTTCCCCACAGAAGTTTATTCTTGGCAGGATAGGAAATGACAACCTTTTGAGTAAAGTAATCCAGTGATACAGGAACAGGAACAGCTAATATCTAATTCAGCACACTTTAAATCTTTATTTTTGTAAGTTTAAGTACATTGAAAAATGAAGATCCAAATGATTGGATGAAATTAGGCAAAATAAATAAAATAATGGTTTTACAGTCTGTTTGCCTGTACTATTGGAGCCTCTATAAATAACATGACAGTATAACAGTATACCAATATTGCCCTAATTTCTTTATTCTACTATTAAGACCTCACTTTTCTCTGAATAAGCGTTACTGCCTCTATGAAAACATGATAATAAAACATTTCTTTAATTCGACTTGTGGGTGTAGGAGCATACGATGTCTTCGAAACATCATCCACTGGAACTTGATCACCACCTTCATACTGAGGAATGTTATGTGGTTTCTGCTTCAGTTGATAGACCACAATATCCATGAGAGCAATGAGGTAACGTCATTGATTCACAGTGTTGTATATATAAAGCCATTAGAAAGTCTTAACAAGTTTAGCTAGAAACAAAGTATTAGTATTTCTGTTGCAATTCACAAGTAACTTTGAGTCTTGTGTTTTCTTTTTCAGCCTTGGTGTCGATTAATTACAACCATATACAACTATTTTGTGGTGACAAACTTTTTCTGGATGTTTGTTGAAGGATGTTACCTTCACACAGCCATTGTGATGACTTATTCAACTGATAAGCTCAGAAAGTGGGTCTTCCTTTTCATCGGCTGGTGTGAGTATGTCCATGCTGACAGTGCATTAGCAACACGCTACTCAGCTCTTGGTTGTGTACAGTAGTGTTCACAGTTTGGTACACTTACTCTATTTGTCATTTTGAATGAAAATAGTAAATGGCAGTTGAAGTGTTTAGTCTTCAGTATGCATGAAGATGTATAAAAAACAGGATTTCTTATAGTCTAATAGTTTTTCTTATGGTTCAAAATGCAAATATTAGAACCCAAGATTATGAATTGAGTTTCATCAGAAACAGTAGTCGACAAAACATTTAACCTCAAGGTCTATTTAGCAGCTGTCCGAGAGCTTTGTGATCTTTATCTGCAAATGCTCATTTTTATGGTTCAAATTTCCATATTTACTGAACACTTTAAGGACTTTTCTCATCCATGTTGGTTTGTAATTTATTTTCCTTGGAACAGTAGTTGACAAAACACTCTCACCTTAAAGTCCATTTAGTGGCTGTACTGGGACTTTCAGCCATATCACATAATTATTTTGAATTATTATCAGTGTTTTGGATTAACTGTGAACGTACATGAGTATTTGTGACACAGTAGATGCTTACATATATTGAAAATATTGGTGTTAGTGTTGATGTCTGATGTCAGACATTAATCTGCCCAAAATGATAAGAGTTTCTCAGCTGTTTTAAATTAAAACCAGTTTTTAAAACAGCTGGGCCCCTGTTCAAAAGTTCCCCATTTCAAAGTGAGCTTTTGCTTGAATGACAGCACTTTAGTGAAGTCTGGTCAGCGAGTGAAGCGGAGGGAGACCCTTTAGTCCTTCAGACTTAAGATAAGACTTTGATTTTTTTAAGAGAACAGAGCTGCAGTGAAGTGTGCAAAATGTCTTTTTTTGTGCTTGACTTCCAGTGATAGAATGAGTTTTGAACATGTAGCGAATGTCCTGTCATGACCGCATAAATTATCTATGCTCACCTTGACTCAAGCTATTAGGAAACGCATGGTGTCAGAATATTCCATCCTGAAGCAGAAAACATGGAAACAGGCTTGTATGCTTCCCTGAGCCAGTCTGACAATCTTTTTATGTAATGGACATTGCATGTTCTTGTAAAAACAAACACAAACTTTACTGCATCTAGGTCATGCAGCAGAGCTTTATGAGCACAACAATGAAAAATAAATAGATAACTGAGCAGATGACATATGATTGGTAGTGACACATGGATGACATGATTATTGGCTTTAAAATAGAAGTAACCAAAGGCAGATATCACACGTATCAATCTAGTTTTAATGACCTAAAGTGATTCTTATCATGATACGATTACTTTGAGGATTATCTTTGAGGAAGGTCACCTCATCAGCACTTGAAATTCACTAAGCACTAGGTGTAGATTAAACTTGGTTTTTGTTTTAATCCAATATATCTGTGCAGCCACATATCCTGTATTTTCAGTGAAGACAAGATTTTGAAAAATAATATTGTATTGTCATTGATGATCTATTTGTGATGTAGAAGAGTAAAGAAAGTATAATTTGCTTGTTAGGGAAATTCACGTTCCATCAACAAAATATATATTTTTAGAAGGCTAAAAAGGTTGGACGCAGATAAAGGAATACTGTAAATGTTTAAAATGTAATATATAGAATAGAAGAAATTATGACTTGTCATAGGCGGATATTACTGAGGAACAGGGGGGTCTGAACCCCTCCTTCCTGGAAAAAAGATTGAGTTGTCCCCCTCAATATATCATTGTAAACATAACTATATCATTTTGAATAATAATAATATGCATGGAAAGCACTTGTGCTAATTATTGACACAAATAACATTGGTTTGATCCACTGCCTACCATCTGCCAAACCCCACACACACTAGTACGCAGTGGTACAGCCCTTAAGTTGTTTACCTGTCAATTATCCAGTATATCAGTATATATATAGTTCAGTGTTTACACTGGTAACGTTTTGCTGGCAGGCAGCCACAGAGTATATAATACATTTTGCAGTCAATCATCTGATCCACTTCCTCAATACATACAATACACATACAATGCAACACGTTTATTGTTCTACCAGCAAAGCCCGATTCCTGCCCCCCTCTCTCTCTCATGTCTGCATTACAAAATCCAGTCAGTTCATATTACAAGTTAGTAAAATAATTATCTCAGATAATTCCCAAGAAAAAGAAAAGCAGACGATGTCGGTATAACATCCTGGGCACTGCAAGAGGGTTTATTGACCAACAGACCCATCACTCTGTTGTTTTTTTGAAAACCATAAAGTTATAACTTCTTACTTACTTGGCTTAAGAAAATCGAAACGTTACAGTCGGGGCTTTCCCCCTCAAATCATGTTTGGCTGAGGTTACAGACTTTCCACAGGAAACACTGCAGTAGTAATGACGGTTTCCTTTCCATACATTTGATATATTATTAACTGTTAAAACAGTGCTTTTGGCAGCACTTTTGGTGTCCCCTTCAGGAATTGCTCTTAAGAAATGTTATGTTAATTGCTCCCCCCCCCCCCCGCTTCCCAAAACAGTGAAATGAAATATCGGCCCTTGAGTCATACTAAAATAGAAACAGGTAGCTGTAGTGAATGGACAACACATATTATGAATACAGGTAAATTGGTATAAGTATGAAGAATAATCTGTACAGATTCTTTTGTTCTTTCATCACAGCTGCATTGTAGAAGCCACAAGCCAGTAAAGAGATTTCTCATTGTGCCACTGATACAAGTCTTGAGAGATTGTTAATTAGAATTCATTAGGATATGATGGAAGTGGGGCAGATTAAATCTGTCTTCCACCAGAGGCCTTGATAGCTGGGATCGAAATAGGTTTAGACCTGTATTCTTTAAGATCCATTAAAGGTCATTTCACTGATCTTTTCAGCGTTACCTACATCTGATCCACTTTGTCTAGCTAGTTACAAAAACACATCTGATTTGTGCACTCACTATTGATATTTAGCTGGAAGATGTTTTGCTCATTTAGCTTGTCGGCTCGCTGGCAGAGTGAGAAAGTCAAGAATGAACTGCTTGTTTAACCCATAAGAACCCATGGTGACACCAGTGTAACACACGCTTCAAAGGCCCCAGAATCTTCCTTAACAGCTTTGTGCTTGATCTTAACTCATTAAGTCCCAAAGCGACATATACGAAACATCCTGGTGTGGTGGTCATGTCACAGTCATGTGACTGTGACTGGTCGGGACCTTTTCAAAATGGTGGTGTGACATGTAAACACAAGTGAAGGAAGCAACTAATTTCAAAAAGCCTGTATTTTGATACTAAAGGTAAGTTAAAACCCATTTAACGATTTAAATGCTTTAATAGTGTGTCCTGTATACAGTCAACCTCTTTTGACCATATTTCTTGAACAAATTAATGTAAAACAATAAAACAAGTAAATTTACCATAAACGCCCAATGTAACGTATATGTACCATCGCAGATCTTTGACATTAAGGGGTAGTATAAAAAAACCCCATCAGAAATGTCTTCAATGTGGTCCACTTGGTCTGTGGTGTATTCCCCATAATTTTCCTTTGAGGGGAAATGGGTCTGGGTTCTTATGGGTTAAAAGCAGCAGACCTTCCTTGAACTGCAGTCCTGGGTGCTTTGGTGATATTCCAAAGGGATTTACTTGAACATGCAGCAGAAAGCAGACACACGGCACAGTCTCCGAACAGTTTGCAAAATAATCATAACCTCTGAAATGCAGACCACATTAACATGAAAACAAATAAAGGATTGTAGATGAATACAATAGTTGCAAGTGTTCTAGTGTGAAAAAGTTCAATAAATAACTGAAAAAAGGGAACTCTCAGGTTCAAATGGTTGAATTTTATCATTGACGATTCACTTTTTTAAAGGCAGACTTGATAAAACATAATCTCTGGAGCCAAGTACGTGGCCATCCTCTCTCCCCTATTTTTGATATGCATTCACTCGACACCTCATGCTGATTTGACGGATCACTGTTGAAATGTGGTCCATGTTCAGTAGCGAGAGCTGCGGCAGGCCTACGTGAAGGACGGACAATTTAACATGCCACATATGCCATCTGTTTTGCCACATATCTAAATGTGGAAACAAATCTTTCTCATATTATTATGAGTAATTCTAAGTGTATTATTTACCTTGACAGAGTTTCATTTATAACATTTATTTTCAGATATATGTACATACATTATATCCATTATTTCTCCGCTGGACCTCTATGAGGGCAGCTGCTGCTGAGCGATGTATCGTATGACTGTGAAGCCAATTTAGGCTTAAATGCTGTTACTATATCTGATACAGCCCTGTAGCCCTGGAGCTTGTAGTCTTGTTATTTTTATACATTTTTATCCAGCGGCACAAAGTTATATGGTTCTACAAAAGAAATACATTCTGTGATTTTCACCTTCATTTTTCTGACCTACCAGCGCCACCGAAAAGAAAAACTGTTTGTAGTTAGTTATTTTTATTGAGCTTTTTCTAACAATATCCTATGCCCCTTATTCTGTAAATGTTTTATGTTATTTCTGACTATCTTTTTATTTCTTCCAGGTATTCCATGCCCTATAATAGTAGCCTGGGCCATAGGAAAGTTGTATTATGAAAATGAACAGTAAGTATGTAAGTTTCTTGCCAAAACCCTATAATGTTAAATGTCTAATTCGATGGTATTAATTGTTTCTTTTCTCCTGTCAACAGATGTTGGTTTGGTAAAGAACCTGGAAAATATATGGACTACATTTACCAGGGACCAGTTATTCTTGTGCTCCTGGTGAGCAACAACACAGGAAGTCATTGCACTGTTCATCCAATATGCCATTATTTTCACACTATTTGTTTGAACAATTCATTCACATAACGCGCATTTTACACTGGCATGAGATTTATTACTAAAGCCTGCTTGTAGATGTAAACTGACGGAAATATCTGCCCTGAGATGAAAATGGTTTTATAATGAAACCCATTTCCATCCTGCATCTAGCTTGTTGGAAAGGTGGAATTAATCTTCCTGATGGGTTAAGGTATTTCCACGCATAAGAATCCAGAAAATAATAAATTATATAACATCCACAGGAATGTATCTGCTAATGGCTGTGTGCGAGCTGTTACCAGCATGTAATAGTGCGGTGACCAGTCCTGAGTTGTGTGCTCCGCTAACACTGTCTTGTTGAGAGAGGAGGTGGCTTTGACTTGTGTTGCCCTCTATTCCTCCTACTCAGCATTTAATGAGCAGAGTCTGTTCACAGCAGAAAATTGCAGTTGGTGTGTTTCAGTGTAAAACTAACTATTCTGTGTGTTTTGTTTTGTTTTTTTTCTAGATAAACTTTGTTTTCCTTTTTAACATAGTAAGAATTCTTATGACCAAACTAAGAGCTTCGACCACATCTGAAACAATACAGTACAGGTGAGTTGATAGTGTGGATGCAGTGGCAGACTCGTGTATTTTAAGGGCATACATTAGTGCACTTCATTGTGTTTTCTCCAATGGAAGGGCACCTTAGAGGTCACTGCACTCAGTTTGTGGATGGTTTAATGGTTGTGTACAATATAAAAATGATATTTATCTGCGATGTTATAGGGCTGTGAAGAAATGCATTTTTAGCATCAAAGTAGCCAATTTAGAAAGCAGACTAAACCTTCACAATTAGTGTCAACATTTAAATTCTGACTTCATTTCATACAAATCTGTGAGGTTGATCTGCAAATATCCTCTCAGAAAGGTTTTTGGGGATCTAGCTCACAGATGCTCGGAGAAAAGGTAGATACATATATAGTAGAGATTAATTATTGTTCTTACAGCTTTTGCTATGCCTCTTTCAGGATAAGTGTTGCCTGTAACTGCAATTATTGTTGGTAAATCAGAATCAATAAATCATATTAACACCCTAAAAACCTATTTCTTTAATGTGTTCCACTCAAACATATTGATACTTTAAGCAGTAAATCATCTTTCTTTGGTCGGAGAATGGAAATAGTTTCCTACAACACTTCCTATATTATATGGCACATGCTCGAATTAGGTTGCATGGCAGTTTCCTTGCAAATCTAAGGTGACATTTCATTTCTTATGTTTCAGTAATCTCCAGAAGAAACTATGGCAGACATCAGGTTTTCAATTTATAGACATATAGACAAAAATGATATATGTGTGCCTGTCATATTTTCATTAAAATGAAGTCTAGACAAGCAAATTGACCTGAGTGAGCACAAGGTAGTCACAGTATTTCATGCAAGAGGCCATTTCATTTAGTCCCACCATGTTGGAGGTGGAAAACCTCTCATGTGTCTGACAAGACTTGATGAGTGAGTAAAGGCAGAGCTTTGGTGTTTGCTTGAGGGAGGTGAGCTGTGTGCAGTCTTGATTTATGTTGTGCATCTGACCGCTAAATTGTGAGTGTTTTCTCACCTTTTACTTTAAGTGTTTTTTCTCCTTCTGGGATTATTTAGAGAGTACATGGTGTTGACAGTGTCACAGCTCAGACAACTTTTATTCAGGCTTTTCAGGCTGGAGTTGGATTTACGGTTGTCGTGTGACAGATATGCTGACATGAGCCATGCAGGCTGAAGTGAGTGGAGGACAGGAGTGTCAGACATAAATTGTTGACCTAAAGTAGAGCACAAAATGCTGCCAGTTTTACCAGAAATGCATGAATGATATGAACAGTGGGGTCAAGGAAAGACAAGGGATTTTCTGTTATATTTAAAGTGCTTGTTTGGCACAGCATGTCAAGATTTTGTGCATAAAACATTTTTAAAACATGAAACACATGTTTTATAAAATAGAATTCCTTATAAGTAAATCGCCCACTTCATTTTAAACATTTTGGGTTCCCACATTCTTTTAGCTAGCTCTTTAGTTCATCAGAAGTCCAATGGGCAGTTCAACTACTTACCCTGTGGAAAAGACGTGCAGAACCTCCAAACCAAAATTAATTTATTACAACTAATTAACATTTACACCTGCAAGCTTTATGCATAACTGCAAAAACCGTTTAATAACCTATTTACGTTTTTACTTCAGACCTGATGATTTGTTTGCAAAAACACGAGTCTGCTGTATATTAATGCATTATGAAAATTCAGAAATGCATTATTACCAACTAAAAATGATTAAAAAAACTAATCAAAATGAATTTTTTGCAACCTGGCAACCCAAACTTTGTTCTTGTTAATGCCGTACATTTGATAAAGCATTATTATTAACCTCTTATAAAGCCATTAGTTACATCATATAAACCCTTAAGGGAATGTGGTTCTGTACCCATCTTGCAAACTAGGCTTCTGCTCTAATAATGTGTTGATATTTCGAGAAGCAAAGCGTTGGTGTGTGTGTGTGTGTGTGTGTGTGTGTTTCTGCCCAGGCTGCCACTGACACAGAATCATACATTTTCCAAAAATCAACTTGAATGAAATCCAAGTTCTTATAATAGTAATTTTATAAATGAGGCTGCTGATTTTCCATCCCTGTCTTCACAGAAAAGCCGTGAAAGCAACACTGGTCTTGCTACCTCTGCTGGGCATCACCTACATGCTCTTCTTTGTGAATCCGGGGGAGGACGACATCTCACAAATTGTTTTCATCTATTTCAACTCCTTTTTACAGTCTTTTCAGGTGAGAATAAGGATAATGACACAATGTGACACTGGGCAATGCTCAGAAAACCCACTCACACTGTATACAAAGGGAACAATGTGAACCATACTGATTTCTTAATGCGTTTTATCGCAGAGCCGTGTCACTTCTTACAGGATGACTTTTCGGGTTATGAGCCTTCTTGTGGGAAGATGATTTGAAGTAGCATCCTGGCTCTGCTTATGCACAATACAGCCCTCCTGCCTCATGTTCAGCGCTCTCAGCCGTTAGGATTAACAGGGCCACGTGGGCATGATTTCTGCTCTGTTTTTTTTTTTTGTATCTTTCTATCTGATGTGCTTAGATGTAAGACTGAGTGGGAGGAAAAAGGGATTTCAGGCATGGCTTCTTCCAGCCGAGAATTATATTTGACATGACAAAATTTGCTCCCAAAATTGAACCCTTAATTTATTTTGCGTTTTCTTCTCATGACTGCGCCATCTGAATTCTCTGATGTCTAATTAAGGTGCCAGTACACAATACAGCTGCGTTTACCTCTTCTAATAGCAATGTGTCTTATTCTGCAGGGGTTCTTTGTGTCAGTGTTTTACTGCTTTCTAAATGGAGAGGTGAGTCACTGGAGTTGCAAAAGACTGTCAGTATTTATGAATTTCATTAAATCGTTATTGTGTTTGTTGATTTATGATCTTAATAAAGCCCCACATGTATTTCCATGATTAGTTTAGTAATGTTTTTTCTAACTTCCCTCCTAGTCACAATTGTTGCTGAGTTCATGCAGGGGTAGGAACAGGTAGCTTTCATAAAGAAAAAAATAAACTGCTAAAAGATGTTCTGTTCGAGTAGGGAAATTGTAGCATTTTGATGATGGTCCTTAAATATGATTAAAAATAAACTTTAATTGAGCTCTGTCATTTTATTAAGATAAAAGCAAATTGCTGGAATTCCAGCTGTTTGAAAGACCTTAATGCCATTACGAGAATGACATATTTGTCAGTAACTGTGAAAAATGAAGGATCCTCTTTCTGCTCTCCCTCGAATTAAAGCTCGGGGATGAAGAGGCGGTTAATTCGATGAGGAGTTGTGAAGAATTTCACAGCTCTTGTACAGTTTTTTAATACAAGTTCAAAATTGGCATTTGCAAAAGTGATTGGCATTAAGGGATTGATTTCAATTTTGGACATTGAGATTTTGTGGACATTTTGTACTCACTGCCCTCATGCAGTAGATGTAGAGAGTTTTCTTGTTTGCAGTAAATTATACTCTTGTCCTCTGTTGATTTGATGATAAAAAGGGGTAAAATGCTTTTTTTTGGAGGGGAGCATGCCTTTAAATGCCTACATTTTCTCCACATTTCTATCAATTTTCCTAGTCAAATATTTACAGTGAATACATAATAATAACTTATTATTATTTCCATGAACCTTAAGATATTCTGTAAGAATTTCAACCCACACATTGTTCTTTTAATAATAAAATAGGATTTTGGTATTCTGTCTGAATTCAACACTAACAGGCCAGTTTGACATTTTGGGAAATATGCTTATATGCTCTCTTGCCAAAAGTTAGACGAGAAGATCGATATCACTCAAACAGTATCTATCTTCTCATTTAACTCTAGAGGGAATAGCTAGTCTGGCTAAATCCAAATGTTTAAAGAAATCCACCTACCAGCACCTTTAAAGCTCACCAATTGACATGTTTGTTTAATCGATTAAAAAACAGAATAACTAACAACTAATGTGTGAGCTTTAGATGTTCTTCCAGTTGTTATGCTAAGCTAAGCTAAAACATTTTTCAGACGTGGAATACGTAACTGGCTTCTTTTAGCTGTTAAAGTGATGGCTGGTGGTGCTTATTCAGACCAACATGTTAAAATGCCTTCAGATTGATGCAAATGGCTGTATGTCTGAAAGGGGCTTAACAGTCTTCTGGCTGTAGCTTCATATTTAATAAACAGATCTAAGAGTGGTAATGATCTTTTCTTTATTCTCAAAATGTCGAACTAGTCCTTTCAAAAAAAAAAGACAAGGGAAATATTATATTAATCCTCAACTTTTTAGGTACGTTCTGCGGTGAGGAAGCGGTGGCACCGCTGGCAGGACAACCATGCCCTCCGAGTGCGAGTGGCACGAGCCATGTCCATCCCTACGTCTCCAACCAGGATCAGCTTCCACAGCATCAAACAGACCACAGCTGTGTGACCAGGGAGCACGTAATCTCCACTACAACATCTATGGAGCAGACTTTATGTTTTTGTCCAGTGCAAACAACGAAGTGATTTCTAGAACAGACTGATTCCTCAAACAAGGCCACGATGTGTCGAGTGGGACTGAAGAGCCACTTCTGTTGTCTGGTGAGAACAAGTAATAGCATCTAAAAGTACACTTTGACAGCACATGACCTATTACTGGACACATAAGACTCTTGGAGGATTTATCTCCCCCTTGACATTAGAGTATTTAAAAGACATAAAAATGGCATCTTCATCAAACTGTCACATCACAAGAAGTCTTATCTTCTGATCTTACAGTGTTCTTATTGCTGTCATCTCACTGCTTAGTGGTTATTAGTGGAGTAGGATACTTAGACTCTTGTAGACATCTGCTCCATTATTGTTATTTAGTGGGAAGGCGACAAGGAATCATTTTTATTAGACACATTGACCAAGATGCACTCAAAACGTTTCCAAAAAAGCCATTTCTTTTTAATACGATGGATATCAAAACGCAAAAGATGCTCTTTGAGTTAACTGCTCTTTGGCATCAACAGCTGCTTTTGACAGCTAGGAAAGAGGCTTTGGGGAGAAAGAGGGTTCACCTGAATTAAATATCAAAAACTATTCAGTGTAAAAGGCATGAGATTCAAAAGAGGCACTGCTCTCTCTTGTGAAAAGGGATTAAAAATGATATAGTGTGAAGTGAACAATTGGTATTCACCTCACAACCAGTGGTGACACGTTTTTGTCAATATGAGCTAATGATTTTATACAAACAAGCCATGCTAATGGAGCTTTATAATGTGCCCTCAGAGCAGTCACAGTCTACTCCTTTAAATCTGTGCTCCTTTTTACAATGATTTTTTTTTGTCTTGTACTGTACTGTTGTAAACATAGTTAAAATACGTGTTCCCCAGCTAAGCTTCCTCTCTGTTTCCACCACTAGTTTTTGCTACCCCTTTGTCGGATTTAGCTTTTTTTCTCCTCAGAGAAGGAGGGTGTGACCATAAAGAGCAATTTAATGTGATATGTGTTCTCCCTGAGGCTGATGGAGGAGCGGTCCCAAATTAAAGCTCTCTTCCAAACGAGTAAAGCTGAGATTATATATATATATTACTTACTGAGTTTGGAAAGTGATTCTAAGTAATTTGTGTAATGTATGTTAAGAGCCATGCATGGATTTATCATGCAGGCACAGTGGAAGCAGATTAAATTCTTTTAGCTTAATGAAATCCTTGTGGCTTTGTAGTAATCAGTGTCACAACTAAGCTGCTGGTTCAAGAGAAGAGAAGCTTGATGAAGTGAGCACCAATTGCGTCCCTAAACACTTGTAATGCCAATCCTTACATCTGCTCAGGCTGCTCACACAATAATGGGAACAGCCATCTATCTGTATGTCAAACTGCAAGAAATACTTATGTTTTCTGCAAAAGGATGAAGAAGGGAGAGGAAATATTAGTTTTGAAAAGGATTTGGAAGAATCAAAAAATCTGAATTATGTTGCTAAATGATGATGCTCCTTTGTGTGACTTCCACTGCATAACATCAGAGAAGTATTTCTGCCTGTCATGTGGTACGTTTGAGAATGTTTAAAGGAATAGTTTGACATTTTGGGAAATACGCTGATTTGTTTTTTGTTGCAGAGTTTGAAGAGAAGATTGAGACCATTCTCAAATTTGTCCATTAAATATGAATCTAACAGCCAGCAGACGGTTAGCTTAGCTTAGCTTTCAGACTGAAAACAGCTAGCTTAGTTCTGTCCAAAGGGGTATCTGTTGGCTGCCTGGCGACCCCATAGAGACAACAAGGAAGTCACTGCTCCCAGCCAAGAAATAGTCCTGCACCACATAACAACCATGAAGACCTTATGGCAGAGGTTAGCTGTTTCCCTATGTTTCCAGTCTTCATGCTAAGGTAAGCTAACAGGCTGCAGTCATTCTTCTAACTCTCAGTACGAAAGCAAATCCGCACATTTTTCAAAATGTCAAAGACTTTTGAATAAATACTCTTATTTTGTTTTAGTTTGGTTTGTATTTATTTGTTTGTTGATTGATATTTCTGAAATGTTTTGATACTTTTATCAGGATTAAAATCCACTGGATCTACTGTGGAGAAAAAATACAGGATTTTTGTGATCAAATTTGTTGGAGCGTGTTGTATAGAACATGAAATATTTCATCCTCGTTGTAAAAATGTACATTTTATATTTGTATTTGTATTTATTTATTTTGTAATTTTTTCTTACATTACAGAAGACATTTTTGTTTTTTGTTGATGTGCTGCTTAACTGGACTAACATTAGCCGTTACATCACATGTAATCTCTATAAACAGATGTCTGCATATGAATGCAGAATCTGTAGGCAAGGGTCAAGATTTTGTTATCGGAAGTGTTCTGGTTTCCGTCTGTAGTTCGAGTGGTAATGACCAATCACGTTTGAGCGGGCTTTGGTTGCATGAAGATAAACAGTCCATGTGGAGAGCAAAAGAAGCAAACGCATTGGCCGAAATCGGATTGAACTTTTTTTTTTATCAATCTTGGAACCCTAGAGATTAGCTTTTTATTAGCCGTTTTAAGATTGCTGTAAACAATGACTGGCGCATGGGAGAGGAAGTCTCGGCCCAGATTTCCGTTATCCATTATCCAGATATCCGCTGGCTACACCATAAGCCCAGAAACATTGCCCCCAGAGGCTAAATGGTTGTTAGACAATAGTCGATTGGTTCCGAGATTGTATCAAATGTTGAACATCAAAGTGATTTTGATGTAAATATGTTATTGTTTTACCTGACTTTCTGTTTCCAGCATCACAACTTGTGCAGTTGAAACGCTGCACACCTCTCCATGACCTCATGAACATACATGAACATAAAAAGGACATCATCTAATAGTTGTGAAATATTTTCATACAAAAATAAGAAAACAAATCATTTATTCAAACTCACCAAAGAGACAAACCATGTTTACCAGCATCCAGAATTTTATTGTCTACATATTTCTATTGTTGCCACTGCACTTTGTAGACCAAATCTTGTTGACCTTATTTTGTACACCATTTATTGTACATGATGAAATGTATTCAACGCGGTGTGATGTCAGACTTGTTAACTTTACTGTACATGAATACGTTACTGATTTTAGGGAAAAAGTATTTGTTGAACCACACATGTTGCCTTACAAACAAAAGGAAATGCATTTTTAAGCTAATGTCTATGTAAATGATGTATCATTGTCTTACTGATAAACATTTGTACATGCACATGTGAAAGGAAAAATATTGATTTGAATTAAAATGATACTCTTATTTTTGCTCTTTGGCTTTTCATCTTAAAGGTCTCATATTTTCGAGGGAGCTCGTAAACAACAGTGATCTGTGTTGACATGATGCATCATGTCTATTCAGTTACACTGGGCAATATAATATTAGCTACAGATTGCATTAATGGGATCTGTTTAGTTGATTCATTTGCTATGTATCCCCCTCTCGCCAAGCACTGCATGAAATAGATGCAGCAGTCTTGTAATGACTCACACAAATAATCATTCTTATGATAGAGTAGACTGCTGCAGCTTCACTGGCACGGTCGTAATTGTCTAACTTGTAAATAGAGTTTTCAGTGATGGAAGTGAAGATACCCCGAGGGAGCGCCTGCTAGGTTATGTAATATGAATGCAGATACAGTTTCATACAATTCAGGCTGGGCTGGAGTGAAGTGCTCCAGTACTGCCTGTACCCAGAACCCTCAGGACTCAATGAGTTATACATCCCCAAACAATTAGCTGAGGCTTGTTGTGACAATTAATGCTTTTGATGGTTGACAACAGTATGAAAGGCGGACAGGGGATGTGACGTTCTGGAGTGTACCAATGCCAGAGGCGGGCAGCACATCCGCACTTCATTGTGGATTGTTTGCCCCGAGCTCCTTTGTGTCTATATTAAACTGCATTTCACCAGTCATTACCTCAGCTAGAAATAAATGACTGGCATGACAGCCCGAGGCTGCCACTACAGTCTTAATGTTTTGTCATTTATAATGCATGATGAGGTGTTTCTCATTACATTATGCATCAATCTGAAAACAAAAAAACACAACCAAGATAAGATAAGATTATGTATGTTTCTAATCTCTTAATGAGTTATTGCTTTTAATTAGAAAGGATGATCTCTTACAGATCCTGAGTGGCAACCCTGTCAATTTTACACATAAATGTCAGTTTATTTGTCATTGGGAGTGCTGCTCAGCCTGTGAAAACAGCTGTATAATGTCTTCTGTTCCTTTTGAGGAGCTTTGTCAAGTGTGACAAGAGAATCTTAGAAAGGATCTTAGAAGTACCTCCAATTGCCTCCATTCCCGTCTCCACCCTAGAAACTTCCAACCAGACGCTAAAAGGAAAGTCTCTTCTATGTTCTAATTATTAGGATTTTTTATATTTATTTGTTCAAATGTTGGAATTATATTTCTTGTATTCAGAGGAATACAAATATACTGTGGCTCAAACCTCTGGCTAATAAACTGCACAGTGGCTGCTGAATATATCAATCAAATTAAACCAAAGAATGTCAAATGAGAACATTTTATTTCAGAATTTTATTTCCCCTATATGGGCTTTTGGGAGATGAGGTTGAGTACGATTAAGGTGCACTTTAAACAGCATTGCGCTTCACGAGGAATCACATTAAGGAAATGATTCCAATATGATACAGCTGGTTCACTGAATTACTCTGGCTGAGCAGTTGAGTCGAAAAATATCCCCACCATAAGCTGGTGCCATCCTGGAGGTCCAGTGGAAAATTGGCTGTGCACAAATAATGGCTAAATATATAACCTAACGCTCAGGCTGGAAGAGGAGAGTTGACTGACAAAGATTGTGTGATGAAGGTGAGCAGACCAGAGGAGGAGAGATGCTTGAAAAAGCTATTTGTGGTGAACGTGAAGGTCATATTAATGTTACAAATTAAAATAGTTCGAGTGGATTTGTTTCCAAATGAGTTAGTCGGTGGGCTAGTCATTATAAGTTCATGCTGTGAAGCCAAACATCATTCAAACCCACAAAACATTTTAATTATAGTGTAAACTGCCAACGTTACACTCTTACACTCACTTCTGAACTTTGGGGAGACAAGACATCTAATCATGTAATTTCCCCCCGGGGATCAATAAAGTATTTCTGATTCTGATTATTTCAATTTGAAGGAATAGTGAAGCTTAAAAAAACATGGGTTTAAACTATGTTTTAACACTATATACATATACTGTATATATGTAGCTTCAATGAAGAATTGAAACAAGCTGATATGATCCTACTGTTAGTGGAATAAAAGCATTTTTTCAACTTAAAGCTACTTGAAGGGAAATAAATGGTGAAAACATAAGGGGCTAACTGTCTTTAGCCTCCAGCAAAACACTGAGTTGTAGTCAGCATGAATACACTGATATTTGTTGGTGTTGTTAGTAGCTGCCAGCCCAGCCTATAGCAAAGAAAGTGACATTTCATGATGCAAAGCAGCTCTTTTAACAACATAGCAGTTAGCAAACCACAGTGAGCTGATAAGTAAGCTAGCATGAAACACCAGACTTCTGTAAACACCAAAAAGTTCAAGCAGCAGTGTAACAGCACAAAATGAATCATAATAAATTATGTGAGTAGGTTGTTTTATTTCACTTTAATGTGGGTTTAAAAGAAAGAGAGAGAGAAAAGGGTTATTCAATGGCCTGAAGACAGTGAATGCTGTTTTATATTTTGTTAATTACACTGATTATTAGAGTTCATTTGAAGCGCTATATATCGGCAATGTGAATGAAACTGTGCCACTGGTTGGATCAAATGGAAATTTTAATTTACAATGACATTCAATTTCGTGGCACCAGCAGGATGGATGAAATGTGACAGGTGAATCTCAGAGATTTATCATGATCTCATTTGTGTGTTTAAAACAGGACTGGAGCTTTGAATCTGTATTGAATGAATCAAACGTGAATCAAGCTTTAAGGATTCTTCATTCATTCAGCAAATGACATGTTTTTCCCCCCACAGTGTTCACTAAACCAGTGTAATTAGAGTGAGGAAGAAGAAATTATCTGGGCAACAGCTCTCTCTGCTGGCTAAAAGGAGGAATTACTACTACAAATTTGCTTCATGTGATGGATCCATTTATTCAATCTGTATATGCATATATTGTTTTAATGCACCAATCATTTTTCAGATGATATACATTTATAATTGTATACTTTATATATATATATATATATATGTATATCTTTTTTTTTAAACTCCAGTTCACGTCTGTAAAAATGTCTAAAAGAATCAGCAAAAAATCAACAACAATCATTTCTGTCTGATCGCTTTCTTACTTTCCTTGTTTTCCCCTTTAATTTGATCTTTAATTTACACTTTATTTTGCCTATTTCTTTTTCTAGAGACATAAAGTGTTGTCTATTGTACACCTGGTGATCAGGTGCGTAAGAAAATTAAATCATGCAAAAGAAAATCTCTTAGTTTCAGCACACTGTCAGCACTGAAGTCCACGATTGAAAAGATGTTTTTCTGTTGAGCTCAGTACTGACAGTGTGCCTGAATTCAAGTAACATAAAGTGTGTATAATTCTGTCTTATCTAACATTGTAAACTGTCTCTTGTCAATAAACCACAGATAAGGAGCATCGGTTTGAAAAAGAGAACACCATCAAAATGAATTTATTTATTTACCATGATCTACAATATGAGCAGGGGGTAATGTGCAATGTTTGCACAGCATCAGTTCTAGAAAAACAAGGTGAAATATTGATGAGTTATAGATGCATCCGAGATGCATGGAAATGAGAAATATACAAGATGGGATTTACAGAAACATGAAGATCTCCTGCGGTCAAGAATTCAGGGTCTTGGTTTTCTAGTGAGGAAGAAACAAACTCATTACTCACTCATATTGATTCATATTGCAGAGTGATGTGGCATCAGAATGACAATGACGTACCGTTTTTAAGATGCCATAATGTGCTTTACAAAAGCTTCATAATTTATGCATCCATTAGCATCCTCTTGGTTTTGCATTAGCTGCTCCACCTCGTCCTCCCTCATCTTCTCACCTGTGGTCCATAAGGAAGAAACCAGGAGAACTGTCAGCTCAGTATGTTTTCCTTATAATGACGGCTTTATAAAATCAGTTTGCGGTAAGACTGTTCAACTCACCCAGTGTTGCCAGGACGTGCCTGAGCTCGGCTCCCATGACGGTGCCATTCCCCTCCTTGTCAAATACCCTCAGACCCTCCACAAAGTCCTCATATGTTCCACGGTCCTTGGCCTTGCAAATGTGTTGGTGTATGGGCAGAAACTGGTCAAAGTCAAGCATCTTGGTCTGCATGTCTGTGGAAAATAATGAAAGTGCTGATTTTACCGAAGAAAAACAAAAAAAGCTGGACCGGTTTCTGTCATGACCAAACTTTATTTGATCCTTTCTCTGTATTCGACAGAGGCTGAGCATTAACACCAGTCTGACAACAGGGGAATCACTCTGCATAATGTGCATACAACCCACCTTCAGGCTTGGGCTTTCCAAGGACATGCATGATCTCCACATTGGTAGGATTCTGTCCCAAAGCCCTGATCAGGTCACCACACTGGGCATAAGTGATTTTCATCTCGTTGGCTGGTGTCCTGTCAAACAGCTGGAAAGCATCTTTGAAGTCTGTGAACAAAAAGAAAAACAGGTGATTCCTTTTGATTTCTGATGATCCGAGAGAGCAGAATCTTTGAGGACAGGCCTTGAAGACGCAGCAAAGTAATGATATATATATATATATATATATATATAATGACACCCCTCGGATAAAAGGGTCCTTTGCTAAAGACAAAGCCAAAAAAAAAGAGTCCACTCTACCATGTTGCTTTCATCTCCTCTCAAAAGGGATCGATTTAGATGTATGTGTTCATTCTAAAATAACAGATCAACCTCAACCTCAACCTCAACCACTGTATCATCCGGTGTTGTTGAACGTTTCTCACACACTAATGGAGAGCATGATCACACAAACCATTGATTCCCTCAATAAATAGCAGTCCATGCAACACAAACTGTGACAACCACCTCAACCTTACCCTCAATTTGCTCGGGGGTGAATTCCAGCTGCAAAGATACAAAGCACACAAGGCGGTCAGAAGCTGCTGATCATTCAGGGATTAGTACAGTTCACAAGTCAAGTGAATGGGATTGACAGCAGAGGAAATTACAGAGGAATAAGCGTGACCCCTGACCTTGACCCCACCTTTGTTATGACATTCTAGCAGATCTAGTTACAGTCTGCATCTGTTCCAATCATAGTGCATTGTTTTATCAGTGACCTTGGGTCTAACACCTCCCTCTTGCAGTATGTATACTGCCTGCTGCTGCCAGCTTCATTTGAGTTTATTTTTAGATGCAATATGTGGCAAACAATCTTTGGTAACTATAAACACCACCGGGGTACAATCTCAACGCGGCCAAACAGAAAGATTAAGAAACAAAGACGTTCTGCACAGTTTTATTCAGATTTACATTCATTGAGATGCACTCATTGAAAACATGTGTTGCTAATTCATCAACCACTCGCTGAGTGAAACATGAAGGCAGTTCAAAACTTTAATGGGGACCCTGTGGGGAACTCTTTTTTCCCTCATTTTTTATGAATACTTCACAGTACGAAAGGGGCTTTAAAAGACCAACACAAGTTTTTTTCTGAAGTACATATCAAAGGGATGTAGGGTTGTAGGGTCAAATCAGTTGTACAATACAGTAGTTTGGTGCTCTATACCAGAGAAAGAGATCAATGTTAAACCAACTACTGTCTGTAGGGGTACTCAGTTTTACAATCACATTGCACTCCTGTTTAATGTGTTACTCTAAGTCTAAAAATAAAAAAAATTGTTCTGAATATCCATGACAAATGTTGACTGTTTATACTCTACATGTATATTTTGGACTCCCGTCAGATAGTGGCCACAGTTTCCGTCTGATGTCTGGATATCTACAAACCCCAGCCCCCTCCATGAGGCTTTGTAAAAATATTATCCAAACACTTATCTGAGCATGTTTAAAGATGGATGGCAATGGATATAATTATCTATATTTTTCTTCCTCCCGGTTTTTCCACCCCTTTTGCCCTCAGAGAACTGGTGCGGGTGGTCTGCTGTGCACAGACATAATGAAAATCATATTTTGTGGCTTTAACCGCGCTCCATTGTAACATGGCGGCTCGCTCAACCAGGAAAACATTTATCCATTGAGAAGGGGCCAAGTCAGCAGAAGATCTTTCCATGATGTCTGGTATCAGCTAGTTTGCCTCTGAACCTAACAAGAAGGCACAGCTTCTCTGTCTGTATAACACAATTTGTTATGAATGTTTTATAGAGATGAAATAACTATGAATGTTTTACAAATTGCCAGCATAACCATAACCCATTCAAATGGGTGTACAGTCTTGTTTTGCTTGCACTGCCACGTTTACGTCACATGGGGTCTCTAACTAGTAACCATTGAACATTTCTATGAAATTTCCCTATTAGTAATGATCTAATTGTGAGATAAACAGAAATGCTACTATGCCAGTGTGAGTAATCATTGGTCATTTAAAAGATTATAACACTGTCTCGATCTACAGCCGATTTACATTGCTTGACATTGCTGTTTTTGTTTTTATTTACCGTCACTGATGTGGGGTCAAACTCCGGGGTCTTAGGGCGCTCAGGCTCTGGGGGTTTGGGGGGCGCTGCTGCAGCAGGTTTCGGCTCTTCCTTCTTCTTGGGGGCCATTGCAGGAAGCTCTCAGGAGTCAAAGGGAAGGACTGACACACCAGAGGGATCCAGCACACTGTGGGTGGAGGTGGCCCATTAGAGGTTAGGTCCCTTTATCCACTGTCCACAGTTGTCATCTCCACCCCCCTTCCATGCCAAACCACACTGCCAACAATAGGGGGAGGACTATAAAAGGATATGCCTTTGTGCTTCTATTTAAGACAAAGGCTGTTGTGTGTGCGTGTACATCATCAGGATATGGATGATGCAAAACTATATTAGCTGAAATCCCAGGCCTGGTTCTGTTAAGGCTATTTCCATCAACACCACCAGTGAGACCTTGTGTAACCGCCCTTATCTCGGACTGCTGACCTTGCTCAGTGAAGTGTGGTGGTTATTAGTGAGGAGGGGATGACGAAAATGATGATTGCTGAACAAGAGGGGGGTGAAGTTTAATTTACAATGTCACAATGCTGTATGATGAACTGCAATTATCCCTGATTATTATTCAAAATTGCAAACAATGTGCCGGGACAAGCCTTTTTGATGACGATTTGTCTGGTCTGATCAGAGAGATTTACAGAGCATTAAACTTGCATTCCGCCCCAAAATAGGATTCACAGAATGTTGTTTCTGTCTGATCTCAAGACTGTTTCGAGTGTAGTTATGTGCGAACGAGCCTCTCTCAAGAACATAGAAGTCAGGAAAGTAATCCGGGATGACACTAAGTGCCACTTTGTGAAGCTGCCATTCACACTTGAATGGAGACAGAGGTTGTAGACAGAGTGGCAGCCAGGGTGGTGTTCGCATTGTTGTGAAAAAAATATCATATGAGTGAAAATACTTGAGGAAACATTCAATTCATTTACAAATGAATTAAGAGTGGAGCAGCGTCTAAAGGCCATTCATATTAGAAGGTTCATTCAAAGGCCTTCCTCCCAATAACAGTTGTTAGACTGCGTCCACACTGTGACTGTGTATCTACTTATAAACACACTGTAAAAACATAAGCACATACTATCAACCCAATAGAATGGAGACAATAGAGCATTCAGTGTTAATGCTCATAAAGTATGGAACAGCCATCCTGGTGATTTGGGGTTTGCACCTACACTAAATTAACTAACTAAATGTTTCAATGGATTTCTGTTTACTTCAACTTCAGTTTTTTTTCTTCTTGTTGTTGGTGTGTATTTCTGTGTGTTTTCTGCACCAACTGCTTTTGCATGAGGCTGTGCTTCAAAAATATTGAATAATTTTGAAATATTTTGAAATGTGAAATTGAACCTGCAATGTAGTAAAAAACGGTAAAACTAGTAAAAACTCCCTAAATTAAAATATTACCAAGGATGGCGTGCTTAATCTCTGTGAACAATGTGGCATTTCTTCGGGTCACAGTAGGACAGCTTATTTAAATTTCATGACAGCAGGTAAGACTGAAGTCATAAATAATAATCATAATTACCATAATTATGAGGACTGAGTCATTTATTTCACAGCCTATAGTCCTGCAAGACTAAAACTGGTTTGTAAATTTGCTTTGTAGCTGTTGTCATAAGGAGGATGAAATACGATCAATCCATAAATAAAGAAAGTAATTTCTCCTGCAGCTTCAAAGGCTTGATAAAGCTGAACACTGAGAAATCCATTAACAATACAGTGATACAAATTCATTCTTGCACTTTTTCTTTGCATCTTGTATCAATGTGCCTGATAAATGATTTTTCACCCAGCTACAGGCCATCTATAATCGCACAGAGTTTATTACATCCCTTTGTCTTTGCACTAACAGATGTTACTCGACAGCTGCTCTGGGATCATATTTAAAGCACTGGCTCCCTCCCATCTCCCATCCCATCATGTGACAAAAGTGGCAACCGATCAAGTCAGTAGTGGCAAATGGTGATTATTGGCAAATCCACAGTTAGGATGTGCATGCAAAGCACGGCCTTCATTATCAGTAGTTGGGCTTGCAGTGCTGCACCATGTGCATTCCTCTTATGTCTCTCCATTTGCTTTTAAACCTGAAACCCCAGCTTTTTCAGAGGAAATGAATGAGTTTTCAGATTTCCTGTTCATAATGAAAAGCAAAGACTTTTAAGTCAATATGAATATTGAATGAGCTGTGAGATCCCCTCTGCGACCAACAATATTGTGCAAGTTTGAACAGGATCACTTCACTGTGGGGATGATAATCTAGTTGTCATGCATGATTAAAACTACCCAAATCTTAACAAACCAACTGAATTAATGCTTGATGATGTCAGAGACAATGTGGAAAAAAGGAAAAGGATTTGCATGGATTGTTGGAGACATTTTGATATATCATTGCAGGTTGATATTGTTCAACGATGCGTGGGAAGAATCTAAACCATAATAAAGATCAAAAGAATCTCATCCTTCAAACACAATTAAGAGAAACACCCACAGAAAAATAATTAGGCCCGCTCTGCTCCTCTTCCTCGCACTCACTGTGGCCTGGTCCGTCATGAAAGAGATGGAACATCAGAGCATAAAATAATCACCAGATTAGTGCGTGCTGGAGAAATAATAAGTCATGGCTGCAGTTTGTTCCTCATTATTTTCAAACAGCACATGACATGCAGTTGTCGGTGTTTGGCTGGAGCTAACCTACATAGTGACACAGGCTGAAACTGCGTATGTCAGTCTGAGTATAAATGGATCCAGCTCGGCATAGGTCGCCGTCAAATCCCATTTCAGGTCCCACCAGGTGACTTTCATCGACAGGCTTCAGCAACAATTCACGACATGACTGAACCGCACTGAGTCATGCTCTTGAAACATCAAAGACCTGTGCAGTTTGCTATTTTGGAGTTAGTCTGTTGTCTGGCTGGTATGTACATGGAAAGGCTCCAATCTGTGTACAATGCCAATTGTTACTTGGACCCATCAGATGACCTTCAGTGCAGCTGTAGCCTTTGCAGTGTGGTGTTAACAGCTAGGATAAAAGCAGGGCTGTTATATAATTACGCCACAAAAAAGTGGCTCTGCGGCTGAAAGACACAAAAAAGTTAAAATCATTAATCAAGTACTCAAAGGCCATGCGGTTCGATGCTGAGGCAATATGTCTCACCCTGCTGTATGTGATGTAATGGTGGACAAGTGTGAAATCTTGTTAGAGAAGATACAGAGAACCCTATTTTCAGAAGGAGGAGGTGCATGATGAAAAGGACAAACGCTCTGAAATCGACTGAGGTGCCCCACCCACCCGACAGGAAAACGTCACGATAAGACTCTTAAATCCTTCAGCTGATAGTTTTGACAAATCTTAATGTTGAATGTGAACTTTGATTCAGCTCCAACGCTTGCATTATTCACGTGAAAATGATGTTGATTGTTTATTGAGTTTATATATATATATATATATATATATATATAGCCCCTTACATGTGATTAAATTAGAATTGATCAACTGTCACACTGTGTGAGTCTAATTTATCATAGATAAAAGTTAAAATGCCAATTGATCTAGATAAATTAGCATTCATCGGTTGAATACCAATTAAACATTTTATGAATATGACATTTTGCAATGGTTTTTATATAATATAAATGATACACATAAATACACACAATAACAAAACTGATACACATTCACATACATGATTAAAAAGTTTTGAATTCAAACGCAGAATTTTGTGTTTCTCAGTTGATCACTATTGAACTGTAGACTTGTTTCCTGCCATTTACAACATTTTCAATTCTGACCTAAACCAATTATCAACAGCATCAGAAAACATCCATATCTTAGAGGTAGTTGTTGTCTAATGTACGTACCTGTTGTAAAATACCTGTCAATCAATATTGAAGTGGCAGCAGGTCCCAGTCTTGGGGAAACCCTTTAATTTACATGTCGATTGGTTTAAACTGCAGTATTAAGTGTATGCAGTGCTCTGTAACTGCATTAACAGACAGAAGCTCTCCTATGGTATTACCTCTCAGTGGAGCTGTGGTGACACTGTTCCACTGTGATCATTTACCAGCACTCAGGATATAGTGTGTCTGAGCCAATCCTAATAATAATAATAAGGTGGTTAATACACCAGCTGGATTCCTGGTAGATGTGACGTGTTCATTATCAAATCCACAAGGCAGTCAGTGAAGTGAGCGAGCATGTAATTATACTGTCCCCTGTCCAACCAGGACCCGATGTGGTATCCAGTTTAGTGTGCAGAAGTGGTGACGGTGCCAGTCCGCACAGGCTTCACTCCAACGTAGACTCTGCTGCCATGTTGTTTGGCACAAATTCTTATTTAGTAAAGATAATATAAACACAGCTTTTGGGGACTCACAGCAGGATTTCCGTTAAAACATTTTAGCCTTAACAAACAAACATTTATGCTGTTCCTGTTTGTGTGTGAGAATGTGTGCGTCGCAAAGAGGCAACATGCAATTTACTGAGGTCTGAACTATTCTTGGTTCCATTCTTTCACAATCAATTAAACACCTCTAACATTTGTCCTCAGTGTTCACAAGCATAGCGTTCATGCATCAAACATTAAAATCTGAAAGGTAATTAGAAGTAAGTATTATTTATTCAGGGGCAGGATGTCAGTCTGCAGGCCTAAGTTATGGGTTGTCAACATCTGTGCAGTAAAACACCAACAGCTGAGCCACAGCGCCCTCCTTTGGTAACAGGGTAACTAGCTGGGACTGAAAACCTACTTTCTGAATCCCCAATTTAATACATTTGTCTTCTTTAGCTTTCCTCATCTAACGTTTTCCACATTTTTCATCCTGGATTTTTTTTTTCCTCAATTAACATTAGCTTACACTCAGAAACAATGAGGCCATTTGGTCATTTGGATGCTGAGCCCTGTTGAGCAGCATCAATAAATCATTCTGACATTTCCAAGATAGCATTGTATAAAAGTGTCCTCACATTAGATCAATGACACATCCTGTGCATTTGATTAAAACCCCATTCTCCCTGTTCTCTGTATTATTATCTGCCACCATGTCCCCCTTACTGTACTGCTGTCCTACTTTCATGAGTCGATGAGAAGAAAGAAAATATTTATTGAGGAAAGTTATATGTATTGATCCTCATGGGGACATTCGTTCTCTGCATTTGACTCAGCAGAGCAGTGTGCAGCCTCTCTCCTGCACACAGTGGCCACCGCAAACCAGAACGCCCTTGCTGCAAGGCGACAGTGCTAACTGTCAAGTCACTGTGACAAGCGCTCGTTTATTCTGAAATTGCATACTGGGTGATCTCTGCATAGTGCAGGCGGACGCCTTTAAATTCACAAACAACCCTCTTGTCCGTTTGTTATTGATCAGGTAAATCACCTACTCTGCTCTGTCCATACAGCCAGATCTCTACTATAGTCACAAGTTCCCTTTTGTTGGTTTCATTAGTTGCACAAGGCGGTGTAATGTAATGATTCTCGTGGTGATGTATGTTAATGACTTGAGACGTTTCCTAAAACTTGAAACGTCTAAGTTCAGTATGTTAATGGTTAAGACTGTCATTTATAAAAAGATAGAATATCAATTTATTCCATAAAAATGTGAAATCTGTGTTTAGTTATTTTCTGCATGAATTATTTCCTGATTATTTTTTGTACACATTTTTGTCTACTCTGATAATCATGGCTGATATTATTTTCTATTACATAACAAACACTTGAAGAACTTGGATCAGCTCGACTCCCTGAGGTTGTAATTGCTTTTTTCACTTGCCTAGCTCACAGTACTGTTTTTTAATTGCACTATTGTTTATTGTACAGAAGTGTCTGCACACCTTGTTGAATCTAACATATTGTTCTTTTGATGCAACTTTTTATGGTTACTTTGTTGAGCAGCACTATATATAAAACTAGATCAATAGAATTTAAAGAGCTTGACCTTTGAAACAGTAACAAACAAAACAACTCGATTTTGAAGCTCTTCTGAAGCTTTCGATTTGTTTTTCTTAGTAATTTAAGGACCTCTAAATCACAGGCTTCACTTTTAAGCCAACGTAGATGAGAAATCTTTAAAGAGCTCAGAAAAAATAGAAACTAGAGCATCAACAATTCCATAAAACTTTTCTCACTTGCTGGACTTTGACACAATGACACACTCCCCCAACTCTGTTTTTGTATTTGGTTTTGTTTCACAATTTCTTGTCCTATTGCAACACTTTGGTTACTCAGGAACTTGTTGACTCTGTACGACATTGTTGACAATCAAACATTACAACACAATTTGTACTTCACATGAGTGTGCAGCTGCTGCATGTTGTTGCATTTAACTGCATTTGTGTTTTAATTTGATTTATTTTGAATTTCAATTTGTTCAATGTCAGCAGTTAATCAAATTTCTTACTGTAGATCATTTGCAAGGACCCTTGTTTGGGTTTTTATAAGGTTGATAACAACATGTGACATTTAATGACAAAATATATACTTCACCAGGAGGCAAAACATCTGGCTTTCAAACCCCTCGTGGAAATAAAAACTACTACTGGTATTTGTGTCAATTCCAGGTCACAGGACAATGTGCCAGAGGCCTGTTGATGTTATTGGCGATTTCTCAGTGCGTAGAGGTCAGTAAAATCATAAAGACCTCCATCTCAGCAGTGTGTAGCTGTAACCCGTATTTAGGGTGTCAGGGACACATTTTCTTTGACCAAGATTTGTTCCTTTACTCTATTTCTGAGGTTTACCTTTGGGAGACCTGAGAGGGTGAGCTGTCAAGACAACAAGAGTTGCTTCAGAGAAGATGACCTGACCCCGATCCAACTGGAAATAGCTTCGTCAGGGGGATTTCACCAATTGTTTTGAGACAAAGGAAGGGCATTGGTTATATATTGTATATGACATTTCAAATCATGTCTACAGTAAATGGAAGTGATTAAAAATGAAGCAAAGAAGAAGAAGTCATTCCAATCCCAAGTGCTTTTTCCGGGTACAGTGGTGGTCGTGTGAAACTTCCCATTTTCCATGAAAAATATTTTTCACCCATGTATTGTGTTTTTGCATGTAAAGCTTTCACGTGCAAATGAAATATGCAAATCTTCAGGGTTATGTGAAAAGGTAAAAAAATGTGGGTGGAAACATTTAACAAAAATGTTCATATGGAAAAGATCAAACTGAAAGTATAAATAGAAATCTTCACATGCTACATGAGACTATGAGTGTTGCACAAAAACACATGAAAACCATCATGTGCCCAAAAACATACATGTGCTTTGAATTTATATATGGGTTTTTTACTTGACTTTTGGGGAATGCGTCACACAGATATAGGGTTTCAGTATAGGGTACATTATATTGCTTCATTCTTTTCAGTGAATATGTCAAGCAAACATAAATGTGAAGTGTGAATGCTGGCGTGTTTATCTGATTTTGAAAAGGTGTTTAAAAAAAAAACACACACACTAGAGAAAGCTTATTGGCCGAGTTGGACAATGACATCAAATAAAAAGCCAGTCAATGAGTCAGGATGAAATCTAATATCTGTAGTAGGAAAAAAAATCCACATGTGCAATGATAAGATGAGGTTTCTTGCAGACTCTGTATGTAGGGCAGGAACCTGTGTCCAACTTCCTGGATGATCACAAACCCCCCCCCCCCCCCCGTGAGCGGTCCCACAGACATTGACATCTGCCTCGGATCGCACAACTGATGTAAAGGCATGAAAATAAGCATCTCCAAATGGAGTACTGAGTAGTAAGTATTGAGCTACGATGGCAGCTTGCCAAGCTCTCTCTAAGAAAATGACACCATCATGTCAAACACTTGGCTGCTGCCAATGGCTCAGTGAATGAACACCTCTTACAAGACAGATGCTTAATATTTGTCCCATGTTAATAAGCTCTCATCTGTTTTGCTGCCTGCAATGGATGACATTTGCCAAGCACTTGGGACATGTTCTGGAGGTGGATATTAATCATTCCAGATGGATGTCAAGGATCAGAAGATTTCCACAGCCAGGGATAAGTACCACGACCAATGATAGCGGCATGGAGATACAGTGGCTGGCTTAAAAGCACACTTAACCTTTCACAAAGAACATTTTCAAAAGCAAAGCTTGTCCTGTCTTTTTTTTTGGTGAGGAGATTATACATATGTCATGAACACGGTTGCCTCTGTTAATCTTCTGCAGCTTAAAGTATTCTGAGTTTCCCATGGAGACGCAGTAGGGTGCAATCATCTACATGGTGGATGAGCAAATGTATGGTCACATGTCTTATTGCTGGCTGCTTGTTTATGACAGCTTTCATATTGTTCATTGCCTCTCACCCCAGGAATAACCTACTCATGATGGGAAGGCTGATTATGGTTGAGCCACAGCGATTACGGTTGATATTGTTACAGTAATACCATGATCTCGGAAAGAGGAATGCATAGGGTTAAAAAAAAAAAGGAAGGAGAAAAGGGAAGTGGAAAAAAAGAAAAATGTATTAATATTTTGATTACTGTACATGTTTTGTAACATACAGATTGCTCATGCACACGTTTGTGAAGCAGGTGCTGCTGTCATATACTGAATGTTTCTTATGAGTTAGTTTAAAAAGACATCTCCTTGTAGTTCAATTGTTGCTTCTATCTTTGATTTACTGAGCTAAGCAACTCAACAACACTTGACACCAAGTACACATCAAGACAGTGAATTGCTTTTTTTTTTAAATAGCTAGGTAGGTAGGTAATTATTAAAGTAAAAATGACTATGATTCAATTTGGCTTGCAAATGATTTCCTGTTTCTGTAAAACTGCATTTGATCAAAGTTCAACTTCAACTTTAATTTCATATTTTACCAGCTAAATCCAGGGCCAGATTATGGACCCCCAATTTCTCTCATCTATGTTTCAAGCACAAATGTATTTAGTAAAATGCATCATGTACACACAAAATAAACCTTAAAACTAGATTTTACCTCAGGTGTCCCTCTACTAGATGGGTCCTCCATGCCTTGATGATTCATACAATATTTACATACATATATGCAATCAATTAGATCTAATTAAGTGCCATATGGTGAACGTGGAGCCTTTGGGTGCAGTTGCCGGCTTTGCCCTGTTGGTAATCCAGAAAAAATGGGCTGAATCATCGCAGAAGAAATTGATTTTTTCCAGAGCTTTCACTTTACAACTACATTATAGTGTGTTATAAACCATGCGTTCAAATGTTCATATACTGCTTATACATAATGCTAAATAGGGATAGGTTATTAATATTCAAGTGCACGTTGAGCGTACAGTTTAAGTCCCACATCCGTCTCAATGTGCATTCTAAAGTATAACTGCACATGTAATGAGTGCAGGCGAGTTAAAATCTGATTTGATGAAAATCTGATACCATGTGATGACACTGTCAACAACATGAGATTCCACATGAGGATAAATGGCACTTTAGTGCCTGTGAGCCAGTAACATATGGCAGTGAATGACTCTGATGCTGAAACATTATTCTCTCGGTTGGATAATGCATATGTTGTCTCGGTCCAGCAGTCCATCACTGCATGTCAACGGTGAAAGCTTTTACACCAAAGCTGTTTTCAATTTTGTGTCTTTGTTTGCTGCTCTGTGTCTGCTGTGTTATGAACAGCAGAGCCTGTGAGGCGATCACTGAATTACACAATTATTCTGCTATCATCGCCCTGCATGGTTTAATAGGTGGGACATTTCGCTCATATTGCCACGGTTAAGCGCTTGTTCACCATTTAGACCCATGCAAAACAGCACTGTACCCTCAGCTGTTCGAGTATAATAGCTACTTGAATATGCAACACCGATATTATCACTATTTTCCTCCAAACAGGTGTGATCATAACCCTGCAGTTTCTGTGTTCTCTTTGGAGAAAAAACAGTTGGACATCTTAACACTTGAGTTGGTCTAACGGGGGAGGTCACACTGATTGTTGGCCTCAGAGCAGCAGGTCGTAAAGGCTTCAGAATCAGAGAGGCAAAAGAAGCATTTTAAATGGGAATATCAAGACTTTACAGAATAAAAAGAATGACATCATTTACCGCTGGAGAAAGACAGAATCTAATCGCTGGAGACCTAAATAGCTCAAAGAGCAAATTTAACATTGTTTTATTGACTTAATGTAACTTTAAGAGAATATAAACATGATATTGAACAGATGATGTATTTCAGGAACCTGCTAAAAAAGATTACACATTACTTCCGTTACTTCTGTTTGAAGTTGTGAATTTCCACATGCTCTATTTCTGTGACTGGTGTTGACAGTACTTTTTATGTTGCATTGAAGAAGTCTTTACTTAAGTAAAAGTATCAATGCAACAATGTGAAAATACTCCATTACAATTAAAGTCCTTCAATTAGATTCCAATTTAAATAAAAGTGCACAAGTATTATAAGCAAAATGTATTTAAGTAAAAACTGGTTCTGCAGAAAATTGTCCCCTGTGACTGATATATTATCAAATGTGACATTATTTGATTGTTAATACTGATGCATTTTACTGTTGTGGGTAGTCAAGGTGTAATTAGTTTTAACTACTGTGTATACTGTAAGGTAGGTAAGTGGTTCCCAAGCCAGGGATCGGGCCCCTCCAAAGGGTCACAAGATAAATCTCATGGGTCGTGACATGTTCAATGAGAGATGAAAGGAGAACAAACAAAAGTTCTGATGCACAAATCTGTATTCATTTTCTGGACTTTTAATCTAATCTTGGCTGTTTTTTGTGAAATATTGGATAGTTTCACCTCTTTGGCCCTTGAACAGTTATCTGAATGAAACCATCTAATAAGTTTAGAGGGGAAATCACTTTGGTTGGAACTGCTGACAGCTCATAGATGAAAGTCAGTAGTTACGATAGCTGTGACATAAATGTAGTAGAGTAAAAAGTTCAGTATTTCTCTCTGAAACGTAGTAGAGTAGAAGTATTAAGTAGCAGTAAATGGAAATACTCAAGGAGAGTACACCTTTCTCAAATTTGTACTTCAGTACAGTACTCCTCTCAAATGACTCCCCACACAGGTGCATGTGAGGTCTCACAGGGAGTTCGACTTCTCTGGAGTATAATCGACCCCAAACACACGTAACATCACTGAGTACGATGACACGTTTCTTTGTCTGTAGCCCATCAAACTTGTCATGCTTCCTTATTTAGTGTAATAACAAATTACTTCTCTCAATACTACTTCTACATATTGGATTGAAAAAGGTCAGAAGAGAAGATAATAGAATTTGAAGTAAAAATTGGTTGCTTTTGCAATTATTATTAATGTTATTATTATTATTATTATTGTTGTTGTTAGTATTGTTATTGTTATTATTATTATTATAGCAGCATACAGCAGATGGTGCCTGAGATAGAAAAAAACACGGACATCTTCTGCATTATGTCTCGGTAATCCAATCCTACTAGATGCAACTTTTGAGAGACTGCAGGGGGAAAAAGCGGTTTGGCAAAGGCCCTGCGATCTGTTGAATGTAGAGTTTGTTTGAGAAAATATGTCATTTCGGAGTCGTGGTTTATTCCAACGTAAGAGAGTGCGCACCAATGAGAGGCTGTTACGCTCCACCCTACCTGCCTCCTCTCCGCCCCCCCTTTTCCATCCACATACTCACTACTGAACACGACCTGCCGCCTGCCACATCTGGAGACGCTTCCCAACACGAGAAACTTCAACTTTTTTTTGCATTCCCTCTGCGCAGAAACACAGACTTGTCTATCCGTCAGGGTGAATTTGGCTGTCTCTCTCTCTCGGTAGTAAGTAGAGGTTCTTGAAGTCAAGTTGGCGTTTCTGTCTTTCTCCGAGCTGCTTTTTTTTTTTTTTTTTCTTTTTTACATCACCATCGCTAAACAGAGCCCGTTCGGGACTTTTCATACATTCAGTCGCTGTTTGACGGCCACGCTAGATTTGTGTTATAGCTGTTAACGCGATTTGTGGACATAACATGACACATTTCCATGTTGTGTGTTTTCGTAATGCGTTAAAAAAAAAAAAGAAGTGTAACCAAGGAAAGTGACGTGCCTCAGCGCGTTAATTAGCGTTGATTCCCGCAAATCAAGTCAACAAATCTATGAAAAGTTTGTCATCTCACGCTCTGCTGTGTCACGAGACTCTGTTTATTGTTACATGCTTTTAGTGAAGCCTGTCTGAGACCCTGCTGCCTCACTGCCCGCACGAGAGTAGGTGACATGACAGGGAGTCAAATAGTGAAATAATTCAGCAGCGACCGGTGATGGAGTGATACATTTCGGGCTTATTTTTTTTGTCCAACACTGATCTAACACTTGGAAGAGAAGACTGGAATAAGCCATAAGGCGCACAGCTCCATACTGAAGTGTTTAAGTTAGTCTGAGGGGAAATTTAAAAGACCTAAAAATACAGCGTTGGTTTCTTCCCCTACAAAGAATCATTTGAACTTCCCACCGCAGAGCGAGAGCGACATAAATAGTTCTGACATGTGGATGTAATTTCAGACGAGGAAAAAAAAAAAAGAAAAAAAGAAGACAGATGCAGAGAAATAAAGAGAGCGGGCTGAGCCTGAGAATATAGTAGATTATAGGAAATTAAAAAAGAGGGCAGAGCGAGGCGATTACAGAGTTATGATTTCACGAGCCGCCATAAGCATCGAGAGGCCAGATGGAATGAAAAAACACAACTCGCTCCACTTTGAAGAGAGTTAAGTAGCTTAAATCATTTCATCCGAGCATCATCAGCGTCTGTTTGAGCCCCGCGAGGACTCTTTGCGAGGTAGAGTTGCCTCAGGTCAGGGATGGGATCCGCTCTGCTGCTCCACAATCTGGACTTTCTTCTCATCTCACTAGTCAGCAGTTTATACCTGGTAAGTCAATTTTTATTATGTAAGCAAGTATCCCAACCAAAATGTCATTTTCTGATGTTGCACTGAGCTGTAGATGTCCAGCGGTGCCTCCACTGTGCACAGATCACTGACAGCATGTGAGAGAGCAGGCAGAGCAGCTGCATGTATCATATGTCAATGTTTTGTGTTAGGAAATGTTGGGGAAAAGTGTAATTTTGTAAATCAGACAAAACGTGCACATTGAACATATCTGCAAAGCATATCTACTCTCAGCTTTGGATTTCTGCAAAACCTGCTCATTGCATCTCTTGCAAATCATGATAAAAGTAGAGCGAGTATTCAAGGTTAAGGAAAGATGGCTGTTCTGACCTCCAGAAGAAAAGTCAGGAAGAGGACCAGGGGTGAGGACAAATGCTTTGTGCTCAAATCACCTCCACCTAATTGTCCCTGTGCTGCATGTCACACTGCTTCTGGGATTATTATGTTGCCAGTGAACACAGGCTTAATTGCCAATACGTTGCATGTGAGCTTAAATTGCTGGAGACACTGTTGCGTATTGACACGTATTGACAGAGTCCTAAGTGGACTGAAGAGGTTGACAGGGCTCCTAAAAACAAGCTACTGTGATTAGCGCTTACGCTCTTGTTCCATGCGTCTTCCCACAGTTACAATGCAACAACACAGTGTTTGTGTAAAGCAGCGCCTGGTAACCTAGTTCCTGTAATAGGCAGGGCATTGTGTTTACTACAGATTTTTTCATGTTTCATGGCCTTGCAAAGCTCTCACCTGTCTGAACTCAAGCCATTCTTGCCGTGAAGAATGGCAGTAAATATTTCATTCATAAGTCCCGCAGCACCTGAACAATTACACCTCTCTGATTCACAGCTGTAATGATTTACTTTTGCCCGACATTGTGATTTATAATTGCGCTGTCAAATATTGCCATAGCTGTATGCAGAGGCCCTGCTGCGCGCACACACACACACACACACACACACACACACACACACTGTGCAGGCAGAGCAGCGCACCAAGTTGGTTCTGTGTGTTTTGGCTGAGGCTGTTGTGCATTCAACAGGCAGTTCGCCCAGGCTCTGAGGTACAGTGCATTTTCCCAGTGATGTGGTCCATCACTGTACCGCAGTGGACCTCTAGGCTCATTGGTTTAGATGGCAGAGGAAAACAATTATAACATAGCTGTGTATTTATAGCTGATTCAACATTCAGTCGTTAAAAGGCTCTGTCTGTGAATGGTGTTTACCCGTTTTTTAAGTTTGGTGTTTGCTTAGTCTTCCTCTCCACACAAAAAAGGTAATATTTTTTCCAAACTGCGACCAAACAGTACGTAGATTTCACTGAAAGCCAAAGCTAAGAGTGGAAAGTCTGCGTCCTCTGTTTAAAGACAGAACACAAAGCTTTTTAAAATTGAGACATGCAGTTGTCAAATTACGTACAGGACTGCGCCACTTTCCAGAGGCTCGGCATGTAAATAAGGATATCCTGGTATCATAAACACAAAAAAAGAACACAATTAACTGGTTTGGGTCCATAGGTGTTGTCCACAGTTTTGGAGGAAATTGGCTGATACAAGAACAGACAAGGAATCTCTCCATTGTGTTTTACACCTCAACAGGCATGATGCAGTGACAGCTCACAGACAAAGCACTGCCTCAAACAGCCTTTGTTCAGTGTGACTGGCTTCCTCACTTACTCAGTTATTACATTTATTAAGCGGAAGCAGTGCTTTCAGGAACCTCAGTGAGTATTTAATTTCTACCTCATGACTGTGTTTTTCTCCGTGATGACTTGCATGTGTCTGGATCCTCACTGGGAGACTAGAGCTGTATCTGCATCTGCATGCCACAGTCAAGCATTATGTCAGCTCTGGACAAAATATGAGTGTGAGGACTGTCATGTTTTGTAGAGCACAAGGCAGTTTTGACTAGTTCGACTAGAAAATATAGTTATTGACAAGTTTAGTCCTAAACTTTTTTTTTGCAGAGAAACACTGAAATAACTGATAGAGAACTGTTAAAAATGTTACGTCCATTTTCCTCAGCAGAGACGCACTCGTTTGATGTTTATTGACACATTCAATCAATTTGAAACCACAGGATCACGACTGCAGTCTACAGTTTCATCGAAATGCATTCTAACAGGATAGAAATGTGCCACGAAATGAACACAAAAAATTGATTTTTATAATAATCCACTGCCTCACAAAAGCCTTAGGACAGTCAACGGTCCTAAAAATCTGACACTGCGTCACCCTCGGAATAACCTTTGAGAGTAGCTGTATCTAGCTCTGGCAAATTACCCTCAACGGGAATTCATAACAAAGATTAGAGAGCGGGATAATCTCATCTCAATCTGTCCCTCGTAATTAGGGGCAGCAGATTACTTCTCACTAATTCATATGAACTGCTGGTACATTTGTGAAATAGGATTTAATATTGAAATTCATCTTTGTGTGCCCTTTTAACTGATCTCCAGCATGATTTATGATAATGATGTGTGTGAAGGAGTATGAAGTGAAGCATCCCCTTAAATGTATTCCACAAATTTTCTTTTTGCTGAGTAATTTAGGCACTACTGCAGAGACCTCAGTCTGTTTGATTGCCTCCTTCAATTATACTTACCCTGCAGCTTCGTGCAGAGAGTTATTTACCATTAACTTTCCCTAATAAGAGATGATGCAGTTCACCCTACTGTGTAAGACGGAGTGATAGTTTATCATATCTATACTTTATCATCTCTCCATGTAAACATATTGTTGCAAAATTCTCATAATATTTTAACACATCTACTTATTTATGAAATTTGGTTTTCACAAAACAACAAAAATCTTTTCACCCAATGGGACACACATGGCGAAAATTATTCTCTGTTTGCTTGTATTTTTAATATTTTAGTGATAATGTCACTCATTATCTCATGTCTCATTATCTGTACTAGCACACGGACAAAGGTCGAGTTGTTTTCCAATTTAATGTGCAGCACTGATTCATTTCCATTTGAAAAACAAATGACACCTCTTCTCGAAATTACAGGTGAGCTGAAAGTAAAACTCTTCTTGCAATAGCCTCTTTGGTTGTACGATATGCCACCTCTGACTGATGAAACTGGGTGTATGAATAGGATTTCTCGTAGACAAATATGGCAGATTTTGAACCTCAGAGTTGGGGATATAGTGAAAAACGGTTGCAATTGTTACCGATGTTCTCTGTGTCTCTGGGGCGCAGCTGCAAAATCTGTTATTCTTCCGGTACCAGCGCCGTCATTTGACGTGTACAGTGATGTAGCTGGGGGCTAGGAAGAATTACAGGTTTGCTCGCTTGTATAGCAAACTAGCTACATTTCCAACAGCGAAAATGGCCCAAAATATGAGTGCAGAGGATGTTATGGACAAGGATACGAGGACATCCCATAAAATGTGGTGAAAGTCTAAAGTAAATCAATCCAAAATCTATATGAAAAGAACAGCAGAGTGACACCAGGTATTTGACCACATACCTTAGATGTGTTCATTCATTATACAGTGTGAGGAACAACAACAAAATGCCACCCACACCATGTGTAACCAGCATTTCATGATGCATTTCCTCAGGGAGTTCAAACAGTTTGGACACAGCCTTGATCTTGATTCCTTCTCATATCAGGCCACATTAGGACACAGAGGGACAACAAAGCCCTGCCAGGACCAATTTACTCAGTGTACATCTCTGTCAAGTGGGTGTCTTTTCATATTCCTTTTATTAAAAGGAAAACCCCACCCCAGCTATATTTACAAAATAGGTATCACCAATGTGTTATTTCTGCATCCTTAGGGTTATTTTATGATGAAAGTTTTTGTTTTTGTGTGTATGACGTGTGGCCAGACTTCATATCGTGACCTTTACTGCTCCCAAGTTGGAGAAGAGAAGCAGTAGGAGGTGTGACAGTAATGATTAAGTAGCAAAGTTCAATTTTGTTGTCAAAAATAGCCAGGATTTGTTGGCTGCCTTCAGACTGCTTCAAAAGTATATGGTACAATTTCTTTTCAATCTGCTATTTTTGTGTTTTTTTCCCACATAATGAACAGATTTCACTCAATTTCACTCACAGACGTCTTTTAAAGCAATCCATTACTGCTTTATGCTTGGCCTAACCAATTTTCATCGGCATTTGTGTGCATCACAAAAGGCTTTTACAGTTTTGTCATTGTCACTTTTTGCTGTAAGTTGCCAGTTGATTTGCCAATCATAAACCTGGACACAAATATAAGGAAGCTCGCAGCCTTGACAGCCAGTTAATTCAACTTTAGCAGCTGAGGATCAGTGGAGCGGACTGCTAATTATTTCTTAGCTTGAGCAAATGGCGGGAAGCTACAGACCAGGCCAAGAGAAAATGAGCCATCTGGCCATATGAACACACCAAAGTCCACAACAGAAAAAACAAACAAAATACTCATTGATAATCTGGCATGTGGGTTCTCAGACACCCTCGTTTGTAAGAGCAATACTGGGATGAATGCATTTTAAGAGCTGTTAATGCTATTAATATATACTGTATGTCCAGGGGGGGTAGAGTAAAAAATCATTAAACTGGATTTTTAGTGACTTTCAGTTTCCGTGGGTATGATTTTGTATAGTATTAAAATATATTGTGATTATCTTTGCCTCATTATGTCTACTAGAGTTCTCGCCTATTACATAACACAAAACAGGCAGTGAGCGTGAAACTGGCCCTGAGGTATTTGTGACATATTTTTATGTTGGCTAATTTGACTGTGATACTAAAACATGAAACACTTTTCATTATAGCTTTAATTGGGCTTAGAGTTAACGATTTTAATCAACAGGGAACTCCCACTGTTTTTCCACAGTGCAGGGCCCTAATACTGATGATAATAGTGTCTGAGAATGTGAATAATGCTTATTTTGTGTGCTTCATTGCCAACTGCTACTCCAAAATGTCTCATAGTTGTTACTCTGCCTATATGAGGGTTTCATTAAATAAACTGAATAAACTATGGGATTAACTAATTCAACTGAAGGTGCGGTATAGCCTGTTCATTTGTTGTGGCTCTCCATCTGCCCCACAAGGTCACAGAAAGTACTTTGCGGCTGTTTTGCAGGAAATAATTCAATTTAAAAGGAAGATAAAGAACCAGCTTGATTGGTCTTCACTGAAGTACTGTAATCAATTGCTGTGCTCACTTTTCTTCAGCCTGCCTCTCTACTTTTCACAGAATAATGTTTCTTTGGCCAGTACATAAAACTATGAAATTACTGGCCGGTGGCCGTGCAGCAATATAACACAATATAGCTAGCTAGTAGAGCTCAGCAATAACTCAATCTTATTGTTTATCGACCATTAGCGGAATCAAACTGCAAAGTCAGGTAATATTAAGTTTGTCACTATGAGCAACTCCTTTTGCATTACATGTAGTCATTTGATCCATTGTAAATATAAGATATTGATTAGTTCAGCTTCAGAGTTTTGTTTTACACATACGAGGGACTTGGTTTCAGGTAATATATAACATACGGAAACATAATAACAATTCATTGCTTTGAACATCAGTGGGATTATTTCATATGTGATTGCGTACATTTGCCATATGTTGACATATACTGGCATCATACTAGCTAGTCAGTTTGTGCATGTCTGTGTATACACTGACCTATTAGCATTGGTTGTTTTCCCATTGAAATTTTGAGGAAGTTTTTTTTTAACACTTTGTGACAACTTTTGCAACTTTCACATTATGAAAAGAATAACTAGTGAATAAATAGAAAATGTCCACTCTCCCTTTAAGTTAGTAAACATAAATGTCTGATGGGGGTTCACATTTCTGCACTGTTGTACTGTTTAGGCAGACTGTACGATGTCACTCCTGCAGGCTGCCATCTTGTACGTAGAAAAATGCAGAAAAAGACTGCAACACATTGTTATGTCAGGTAGTGGTAATCTAATGATTGTAGGATTTTATTATCAGTTCATAACAAGTTGCTAGAAAGAAGGTTAGATACAGGAAACAGTATCACATCAATCAACCAACCACTTCAAGTCACAACCTTCATTCAAATTATCATATTTTTTTGGAGGCCGCTGCATTTCTGAACTCTTAAAAAGAACTTAACAAGGACTTTTGATAAAAGTGCGAGTGGAATCATAATTATAGTGAGCTCTTTTGTTTTTACAAAATCTTTTTTAAAATGACCAAGAAACTTCACGCTACAGAGCAATATACATTTAAACCCACCAGCTGGATGTGAATTAACAGTTGTAAGGGGTTGACAATAGGTCAGGAAAGCTTTTAAAGTTATAGATATAGAAGATATAGTTATGGATAGTGCTGTAAACCACAGGAAGCTCTCAGCTCTGTGGAGACGGTCCACAAACACTACACTCACTTCTTGAGTGAAATGTCACATCGAGTCACTGAAACACATCAAAAATAACATGTTTACACACTTTGAGAGCATCATGTAATTGTGCTTGATGGACTGGAGAAACGAAAATCACCAGTAGTACATAAAGCTGAAGGGTTTAAGAGGGCTTATTTCAGTGCGCAGATGGTATTTACACCCACCTTGGTAAGATGTCATTTCTCCATCCGAACGGCAGATTTGAGACATCCTGTTAAGTAATTTAGTTTTACAGCACGTAATGTGGATTTAAGCAGCATGGAGGTGTAAAGTCTGTATCAGCTGCTGTACATGGCTTGTCGCTGCAGATCGTGAGTCACTCGCTGTCGTCACTGGTCAGTTAACATGTTTGCCTGAATTTTCCTGGGATCAGCATGGGATTCAGCTCACAGAGGCAACTTGTAGTGGGAAAATACCCTTCACACGCATGTCATTATGCTCTGTATTCTGCTGCAGAGCTTTACAGTAGCGGAGAGGATTCCTGAGATGATGTAGAATAATCTAATTTCCTTGAACTTTATCTTCGAAATGCCACGGTTATCTTTTTTTTTGTATTGACTGACACATTGCTCAGTTTTTAGAGGGCCTGTGAGTCAGACTCATAACGTGTGTGTTAATAGGAGAGTCTTCAGTTTCACCAGCATGGTAAGGTTATACCATGGCTGTGTTTGACTCAGGAAAGGGCTTGTTTTCTTGACTTACCGTGACCTCTGCTTTTTTTTTCTTAACTTTTCCACTTGAAGAATGCGAGAGTATGTGTAACTCAATGCCACTTTTACACCTATGAAAAACGTACACTTCCAACAGATATTTTAATGATGTGCCTCTATATGACCTTCAGCATTTGTAAAGATCTGCCGCGGTCTATGAGTTTGACAGCTTTTTTCCTTTTTTTTTTTTTTTAACCTTGACGACTTAATGATGCATTTAAAGCAACTTGTTTGCACCCAGTGATCCTGTCAATGAGGCATCTTCTAAAGCTTATGAGTAGCAGTTTGACAAAGATCAGTGAAAGCAAAGCAAGACAGTATTTAATGATGCCAAAGATGCTTTGGTAAACTACATGACAGTTTCAATCACATACCTCGCCTCTCACTATTTCTTTTTCCTCATTGTGGACATGTCATAAATGAAATTATTTTTTTCTTGCAGACAGACAGAAGTTTCCGAAGTTTCAGCTGAATACCCGAGACATGCCAGTATGTGGTGATGGTTATCTCAGAGAAGTTAAAGCCTCGGCCATGTGTCAAACATTTGACACATTTCAGAGTGATAAGCTGCCTCTCCTCTGTCAGTATTGGCTTCTGTCTTCTACTCACTCAGTGTTGAGAATGTCCAGCATCAACATTGTTTTCACTCTAGCATTGTTGGACAGAAGAATAGCGGTATATCGATTTCCAGTGCTAAGATGAGATTGCGTCCTATGTGGTCCCTTTTCATCAGTTACCTGCTGTATCAATATTGTGGTGCAGACTTCCTTGCGGGCAATATGCTTGGAATCCCAGAGTACCTCAGTTGAGTTGACATGTGAAAATTCTCAGCTATGTAGATGCCTTCACCCTTGACCGACGCTTCTGCTCAGCCCTACCCCCACTGTTGGTGAAGGGGTTGAGTTTCAAATATATAGAAGCTCCCAGACTCATTCTACTCTCCTAAATGCAACAAGAATTGAGTTTGTAGACAGCTCCGAGTCAATTCCCCCAAATTATCAAGAGCAGGAAGAGTAGGATTTCACACATCTGATCCAGTTGTTTACGTGATTTGGAAGCAGCTCAAATCTTGGGCAGGAATACTCCCCTGGCACATGGCTTATGGCTGAGAGGAGGCCAGATTTCTTAAAAGGACCTTTATTAGTTTCATTGCAAAACTTCTGGGGCTTATGGGTTTGTAAGTATGCAGTTCACAGCTCCAGATTTTCCAGCAATAAGTAAGAAATCCTCACACTGCACCGGGGAAATCTCAGCCAATGTATGTTCAGATAACAGTGCGAAGTTTGGCTGGACTTCCCTGCGTTACCTCCATGGCATTTACTACATGAGCCGATGAGAGCACAAACTCTGAATGTTGCAAAAGTTATTTTTCAAGTTCATCGCAGATCTGAAGTTAAAGTGCTCCATATGAATATACTTGTATGGTTCTGGAGGCATTTAAATGATGTTTGGGACTGACATTTACAAGTGTAATGTTAATTGTGTATTGAAGGTCAGATAGATGATTAATTCCAAGTGTTATCGCTTGAGTTCTTCCTCCAAAATTAGAAGATATGGCTCATCGGTGTCTTCGCCTGGTAGACTTGTGACGTGTGTGTTGGGACGGGCTCCAGCCAACCCTGTGGCCCTATACACTCAGTGGATGGTAAGAAATGAATGAATGAATGAGTGAGTAAATAACTTATTTAACAATTTAAAAACACAGAATTTTGGTTTATTATATTTGAGCTGTAATTTTGTTGCAGGTTTATTTTGGGGAGGTGAGCTGCACTAAGCTTGTTTTTTTCAATTAAAATCAAAGCTTGACAAACAACAAAAGCACATTAGTGATACAATTGCACCAATCATACAATGCACAGTGTTAGTCATGCGATTATACTTCAACTCACACTATGTCTGCGTTCATGTGCCTAAAAATGTGTACTAAATAGAGGCAGTGTTTGTCAATGTAGCCCATGGATTGGCTGCTGTATGGTGACCTAGCAGTGTTTTAGTATTGAGTTACATAATTTATCAAACTTACCATGTGACTCTCGAGCTGGAACATCCGTTAGAGTTTGTGGCTCATTGCTGCAATTATTTTTATTGGTGATGTAATGTGGCATGGCCATTTTTGGAAGAACCAGACCTCTGTGTGGAATACGTTTATTTGATGTGTTATTATTGATGAGGGTTTTCTTTTTTCAAGGCAAGCATCATAAGGGCTACAGTAAAGAACTGTAAAAGTCAATCAAGAACCTACATTCAGCGTGCACTGTAATAAATATTGGAGGCTACAACATTAGCTTGGAAGATTTTCATTCTTTTTATATCCCCACAAAGTTTTATAATTGCATGCCCAGATTCCACTTGAACAAACTGTCATTACAGCATATCTCTTTAGTTGTGGCCACAAAAAAAATATAGTGAATGTGGCTTTAAAAGGAGATTTAGACACATGTAGTAAACAGAAGAAGATAGTAAAGTGCCTCAATATCCCAACTAATTTTGGCAATCTATCATATTTATGTAATAAAGACATGAATGTAATCCAGATACTAAATGTTATGCTCTTAACCAAATGTACAATGAAGGTATGAGTATGCAAGTATACATTCAATGAAAACTTAAAGGTGAACTCCACCGAATTTACTCACCAAAGTCTGTTTACAGCTCTTGGGGAGTACTACTGCATATGTAACAGAAGTGTGTATAAAGCCTTTTGTGGCTCCGGAGGGAGCTGCGCGAAATCTGATGAATTGCCTGAAGTGATGTCAGTTGATGTCAGTGAAATTTTGGTGTAATAAGCTTATTTTGATCTGCAAGGTACAGTAGTTTGGTTTCAGTTTGTGACTGAAGGATTGCAAACAATTATGCAGATGAGGAAAAGCTCAGAAAAGTTGGTGCTGTTATATACTTTCTTGTGCCAAGGATCAGATGTACTGCTTTTAAACCATTGATGTACAGCATATTAACAAGATTCAAACCCAATCACTTCTTGTCATTAGGCAACAGTGCACACCACCAGCTTCATATATGGTAAAAAAAAGAAATGTTCAAAACTTATTCCATGAAAATGTTTTTGTGTTTTAATATTCCTTTTTAGTGACTGAAGTGCAAATTGAATTCACTTTACTTTGTTGTGTTTACAGTGAGCCGAATGTATATCGACTTGTTGTCATCTGTGCGCGCTGTTTGCCTTTTGCTACAGACTCTGTCTTTTACCCATGAGTTCAATTCATTTTCAGTCAAATAAAAACATGGTTCAAAGACCTCAGCGCCAGTGACCTTGTAATAAGTGGAAAGTGGAAAGCTCATGCTGACAGGCCAGTTGCAGGCCTCGCAGTTGGAGTACACCGTGAACAGTGTAGTCCATGTGTGCTTGCATTTTCTTCACTCACTAGACAGTCTGAGCATCTTCGTCCTCAACTGTATGCATTAACATTTGTGTCTCGGATATGTATTAAATCCTTTAAATGCAGTCATAATGTGATGTATGTACAGTATCTATCTCTGCAGTTAATCCATTAATGGCTCAGCACGTCATGTAGTGGCTTTACAGAATCAGATTTGGAACAGCTTTTTATAGAGTGAGCAGGCATGAAAGCAGCATTTGAAAAGTAATATGAAAAAATGACAAACAAAATATATTGGTCAGAGACAAAGACAAGTGTAATAGGGACCCTGTTTACTTGCCTGGTATGCTTTTTTACCCTTGTTTAATGGTTCTATTTTGAATTATGGCTTGATTGAGGCCACAATGTGATTTCTATTTAATCTTCCATAATAGCTTGAGTTTCAAGTGGACTTCTGTCGTGTGAATGTTTTTTCCTGGCAGTCACGCTGGGAATTATGGTACATGTTATTTATGTTAACCCTTACAGCAGTGCTTTAGGGAAAGACACAACATATGCATATTTTAAATATCATTTTGAAGGTCACAGTAATGTGGTTACTGTCATGTTTTATTAATTTCTGTGCAGCAGGAAAAAAATAATATAACCCTGTGATAAAGATAAATTGGAATACCTTCAGCTTATCTGACCACATGCCAACGTTATTAGATTTTGAAAACGATACTTAATTCATAATGGTTAGTTCATTAATTACAGTGTAATTTGCTTCATGCCTTTGCTTTATGATAAAAGGATGTTTGTGCTAGAATGGCTCCTTTAAAAATCACCTCAATCAAGGTGACCATCTGAACAAGGTTCACTCTCAGCAGTCTCTTCAATAAGCAAATCAAAAGGGTGGAATATTAGCAGGCAAAGGCAGACATTGTGGGTGATTAAGCAGGGCCTAATTTGTTGACAATTTAGAGGCTTTATTGGGAAGGCAGTTACAATTAGGGGTCTTATATAAACAGTGTCCTTGTCCTGGTTCTGAGCAGGCAGTGGGCTGCTCGGTGCCCCTTTGGTTAACACTGGAAAAGGAACTGATTGCTTAGAGTGTTGCCCTCTACATGTGTCACCTTTTTGTACTCAGCTCCTTCTTCACTTAAATGTTAAACTACGTCCACGGCACTGATTGCTGCGTTGTGCTCTGTTCTCGCTGGTAATGGCACACAGTATACTTGCTGCAGAATATATTTTCATCAGGATTGTAAGGTCAGAAGGACAAGCGTCGCATTGGCTGCTGGCTTCAAAGTGTGCTTCAGTGTGCTCAGTCTTACTGGTCAAATTGTTTGCACTCCCACTGCTAAAACGTTTTGTGTAAGTGTGTTGAATCTTGGACAGGCATGTCCACATAGTAGGGGTGTAACTGTGCACAGAATTCACGGTTCAGTATGTACCTCTGATTTTGGGGTCATGCCCTCAAATACTGGCACATTGTCAATAAGTAAAATAAATAAATAAATAAATAACACAAATGTCATGCCATTATCATTTGTGTTTGCCATTCAGTGGCAGCAACACTACATGAGCTTGACTAACCTGGTTAACCGGGCTAAGCCAATTAGCATGCTACAACTGATGGACAACAACTGGTGCACTGCCAAAACTTAACATGTGACACGAAAGACGGAACCGCGACTCGAGAGCGTGGACGTTTGTATCACGGATTCGGTCTCGGTTTCAGGACTGTTAAATCCCTACCACATAGTTTTCTAAATCATTGACTTTAGTTTTACCGTCATGTGTTCAAATTCACTCACTGAGCTTCTTAGGCATCACTGCACATCTGCCTTGAAAACACAAGGTCATTTCAGCTCTAAATAGTAGGGGTGAGCAATATGGTTACGCTCCCCACCCTTACCTGACCCAATCAACCACAGAGAAACACCTTTAAAACAACCAAAGTCATGGGATTTATTAACAAAAAGACGTACAAACAACCAAGACAAACGAAAGGCACAAAATCCCAGGCTGAGAGGCAGCATGACCAGCAGTCTCCACACCAGAAGCCTCTCGCTTCTGATGCTGGCATAGGATCTTTTAAGCACGTCATGCAAAGGCAAGGTGCACCTCATTGGGCAATCATGATGAGGCACACCTGGGCAGAGCAAGAGAGGGCTGAAAAAGGGACAAACAGCACAGGGAAGCGCATATAGCCGTAACAAAGTGGATCAAATATGTTGTGACAATATATGTAATGTAAACCGTATCACAATATTTATATACATTGTGAAATGGTACATTTTCTTGAGCGTTTATTGAACTATACTTTACACATAAAATAACCAGGTGGTAGGGTTTGATTTTGGCTTATCAGTGAATTTAATACATAAATAATCAAGATTGCTCTTGAATTTGATGAAAAAACTGTGTAAATCCAATATTTCCATGAATTAATCCAGCTCATTTAAAAATTCTTTTTAAATCATTTTAAAAGGACAACAAAATCTCTACCAAATCTCTTTTGATTCATTGTACACATTGTCACAAAGTGCATCCATTACTGACAGTGATTTTTGTCCAGGTTGTGATTACTCTTTAATCCTCATGTGATGGACTATGCACACATTTGTTTATGATGGTGTGTGAACCTCTGTTCTGGCAAAACGAATTTAGTTGTTTGGAAACTGCTGTCTTTAAACCATCAATTAATGAAATGAATTGATCACACTAAGTGACCTAGCAGAAACAACATTGCAATGTAATGCTCCCCAGTACAACAGTCCTGTAATAGATAATTTGACACTTATATTGTAGTTATATTGTTATGTTGCTGCTCTATGTATGAAAATGAGGGTAAAATATTATCACACTTTGTTTGTTGTTGACTGTACAAGGAACAAGCTTGAGCAAGCAGAATGATCTGCATGCCGAGAATGCTGATGGTGGCTCATTGGTGGTTGACACTCACATCCATTTAGACTTGTGAAAGCGCTGTGATGTTAAACAAAGTGGAATATTAACTGAAAAACTCCCCGCAGGCATCTAATTATAATGTTGACACCGAGGTCGACTGCTCCAATACTGGAACAAGGTTCTACAAGTTAAGTGGATTTGCTGTTAATTAGAGGCTGAAACAGAGAAACATTTGTGGCAGGGGAGAAGACACTGATACGAATGAACAGAAACAAACTTTAGCACACTGGATGCTCCACCTGAACCGCTAATGCCACATGACATGGCCAGGACAGTCAATTCACTGTCATCATTCATTTATGAATCCTTTTGTGTAAAAGAAAAAATTACCTTTGGAAAGCTTTCAGACACTTTAGCCTGTTTTTTTCTTGCAGCAGTATGTATTTTGGTGAAAAAGTGTCATTTAAAAATGGATGAGTCCATTAGAATGTACCTGCTGTCAATCCTAATAAATATTGTAGTGCCCTACTTTCTGCGACCGCACCTATTTTGTTTTGAAAATTACTGTCGGTCAAGGTGATTTGCAGGTAATTAGATTAATCCACAATCTTGACACGTCATTCATTATTACAGCTCATTCTAACAAATAGAAAACCTAAACAAAGAGTTTTGAATGGCTTAAGTCTATTTCTCAACATATAATGTGTGAATGTATCATTTCAAAGGTGGCAAAATGTAGTCGACAAGTTTTTGTTTGATTCAGTGTTTCTCTCAACATGAATGAATGATGCTTTCTAAATGCTAAAATGACCACAGCTCATGTTTCATACTGTGACTTAGAGGATGAGAGGATATCATATTCCACTAATGCTACAGGGTATGGAATAAAACTACACGATCTGTTACATCTGGCAAAAAAAGAGCTCTAATGGATTATAAATCCACTTTAAAATATATATTTTTAACCTATAATCCTCATAATCCCTATATAAAAAAGGACTATATTTACATTTATTGTAACCCATTGTCCTGCTAGCAGTGTGCCACAAGTGTTATTAGTTGACACTTTAGTGACATGCATTAAGATTTTATGAAATGTCTAGTGCATTTGATTGTTTGATTGCGTAACCATTAATAGTTTTTAAGCTTTTGATGTAAATTAAAATGCTGCATTTGCATTGCTTTATTTGAGGAATGGCTCGTACTTTGTGCATTAAATCACTTACGTAATGCAAGAATGGTCCTTCTTAATTTGAGAGAACAACACAATCACAGCTATCTGGGCTCCATGAAACGTATGCTGCCTCTCAGAGCACACACAATGTTTCCATCAAGGACAAAAGTGCTGTTCTTCAGGCTTACGACCAGAGCAGGGTATAATTAGGAACTAAATGCTGCTCTAAGTCAGAATGTGGTCTGCAAGCATTTCCAAAGGACAACCAGTCTTGTGGTTTGTGGTTTTTATCATCAAATGCAAATTGCACAGTTGAAGAGGAGTGGCACTGACTCATAGAGTTTATAATATCCAGGAACCTCATCCGCTAAAACATTCATGCGGTGCAATATGTCAAAAGTAACATATTCATGTTTTTTCCAGATAGTGGACAGGCCATTAGAAACAAGATTCAGCAGAGTTATAATTTTCTAGACCCCCCTATTTTGTGGAGAAAAAAAAACGTACAGGAAAGTCCAAAAGCCCTTGGGATCAAATTTTGAATATATGCCAACAACAAGGAAGTGAATGTTAGCCTATGGTGTAAAGAATGGCAAATGACCAAAACAAGTACATAAAATAAACATTTGACTGTAGTCCCATAATAGAGGCGCTTTACAGTGACTAGAGTAAATATTATCTGTATATTATTTATCATCCATGTGATGAAGTGTGACCTGGAAAGGAAAGTCTCACTTTATACGACCATTTACCTAAAAATCTCATCCTCACCGACGGATCAGCCAACAGAGAGAGGCATTATTGGAAGACTCAGAAGTGATAGAGAACATTAATATGGTTTGTGTTTCCAGTAAAAATAGTAACAGTGATGAGTTTTATGTTGACGATCACACACTGAGGTATAACACAGAGTGTGTGTATCTACAGCACAAAGTTTGCTCTCTTCCCCTCATATGTATAAACAATGTAATAGTTGGTTGAATACGAGTCTCATGTTTTCAAAATCAGGTGAAATGAAAACCAGTAACGCCCACAAACACATCCCCAGATACTGTATCTCACACTTAACATATCTCTGTAAAAGCATCTATAATTAGGGAGAAATTATTACTGATTTATGTAAATATTCAAGATTAGCACAGATCATTTCAGCATGTATTACAGTATATTCATGATACATGTAAATTGAATTGTGCTTCTTGTGTAAACACTGGATACAAAGAAAACAGCAGTAACTGTTGTTTTTCCATTCAGCTACAGCACTGCATATGTGATATGATCAAACTACATCAAAATCATGCAGATGATGAGAAGATGAGAAGAAGATGTACCCACGAGGGATTTGATATGCCTCATTGGTATAAGGCACATTCGATGTGCTGGAACATCAAAATCTGTTGTCGATTTAGGCAAATTAAATGTCATTTTATCTTTATTACTGTTCAGTGACGTTTTTCAGGTGCACCACACTTAAGCATTCCTGCTGTTGGTTCCAATCTGCGTTTAAACAAAACGTATTTTGTTCATGTTGGAGATGAAGATGGAGAGGCTTTCCAAATCCCAACTGTTGTTCTGGCTCTCAGCCAATGACTGACTGAGCAGAGTCAGCTTATGGACTTTCAGTGGTCCTCTAGTGCCACCATCAAGCTTGCCTCTCAGTTTTCAAATGAATGTATCCTAATCCTTCAACCTTTCCCGTAATGCCACCATTAGGCCACACAGTGGCTGCTCCACTAAACCAATCTATGCTATCTGTCACTAGACCAGCATATGGTTACGTTTTCTGTCAGAGTTTTGTCATTTTCTTGTCCTTTACTGGTCTAATCTTGCTGGTCAAACAGATTGCAGTTGGATGACCACAGCTCAGCCTTTTTCTGCTGCGTATTTGTTACATACTTTATAGTTTCCTACCTCCTATAATTCATGCTACATGGAGCTTTCAGTAACTGTTAAAATCATTCAGAATTACTGCAGATAGTAGTTCACTTATAGCAGGAATTAATCGGTTAGGTGTGTTGTTAGATTGTGTTTTCATATTGATGCCATGTAATGGTAAAAAAAAACTAAAAACCTCCACTGCAGTCCAATCCCTGCATTCATTTAGTAATCTTTGTTTATTCATCTTTATCTAACCCTTACTATTGTAAATATACTTGTAAGCAATCTACTGTAACACTGCGTATTTGTTTATCAGGTTGCATTTTCTCACAAACCTTTGAAGCATCGTCTCTCTGCTGTCACGGTCGTTCAAACGTCTAGTTGAATATGGGTTTAATTCTATTATCCACTCCGAGTTTTGTTCTGTCATGAGCTTCTTTTGTATTTAGACTCATTTCTCATGGTCTGAGACGATACTAATGAGATCATTGGGCTGTACTTTGACTCGCAATCCATTGTTGACTTATTATAGGTAATTACATTTAACTCAGTGGTGTTTTTCGCGGTTCATTTAAAGTTTTTGGATACTCAACTTTTTTGTTTTGTGCTTTCTAATGAAAGTCTACCTCACAAGCTCCAGCATTTGACTCTCTTATTCACTGTAGGGCATTTCAGGAAATGACTTTGGTCAACCACAACTTTCTTGAAAAAAAAAAAGAAAAAAAAGAAAAAGCGCAAGTCTGTCCACAATCAAGACTGTTGGTAATGTACCGGAAACCCAGTGTCTCCACTCAATGTATGCATGGCGTCTATCCACATGACTCCATTTTTGATTTTTTTACATCTTTTTTTGATCCTTTCGCTATAAATTCAAAAAATCAACAAATGAACACTAAAGACATTCATTTATGGCACCAAAGCTAAACTTTTATAACTAAATATAACTTGGCATTAAGTTACTAAAATAATTCAGTAACCAAATTCTGGAATTAGAAAACTAAAACTAAATTGTAAATGTGCCTTCACTCTCATACTACATAGTGTCAGTATTTAGTCGTAGTGGTTCAACACTGTCTTGACACACCAGCCTAAATACAGTTCTCTCAATATTGGTCTTATATCCTTGCAGAGAGCTGCAGTTTAAGTCATCAAGCCGCAGTTTGCGAAGACAAATAGAAACTTGTGGTTTATTCAAGTGGAGTTTGTATTCTAGCGACCAGTGATGAAAACACACATATTTATACGGTGTGTATTTTTCTAATTTTCATTTTGGCTCTCGCTCAAAAGCATTTGACAAAAGATTACTGTGTTTTGAATGAAATGCAGTAAATAAGAATGTCCATGTTTCTCCCTGTGAGAGTTGTGTTTACTTTGGAGGTTTGGACTCTGGCCAGTGGAGGAGGAATAGTTTTCAGAAATAATCAGGAGGCACACTTATTACCCAGGATTCTCTTCTTAAAATGGTAAATGATACTCCTCTACGTCCCTGCGAGTGGGAGTCTGCAGGCGAAGGAGACATTTCCCTGGTTTTTGAGAAAGAAAATAAACCCCCGAAACCATGCCTCATTTTAGTTTAATGTTTCACAGGGGCTCAAACTGCGCTGCAAAGGTTAAGATATTTGTTCCTAATGTTTTGGAAACACAGCTTCACTTACCACGTTTGTAGAAAAAAAGTGTAACTGATGTGCACCCTGTGATCTCAGTGTAGTAAACTGGCTGACATTTCACTCAAATTAAAAGCTTGTTAATTTCCTTTCAAACTGTGAAAATACACAATTACTAAATTGCAGAACCACATATACTATACTGTACTCCACAGTGATGATAATGACACTTGTCCTTTCAGAGTAGTTACCATCCAGATTCACTGTTTCTGGTTTCCTGTTGGCTGAGCTTTCACCTAAAATAACACCAGCCAGTTATTTAGATGAAAATAGTGTGAATGTCTCAGGAGCGGTTCAGTGGAATATTCTATATTGGCATAGTTAGCACAGCAAACAGGTAGTATCTATCCTTGTTCGCCTGCGGTCAAATGTTGTTCCATCTGTGGTTGTTTGCTGTGCAAAGCCATAAACGTCTTCATTCTGTAACCTTATTCAGCTCTCAGACTGGACATCCTTATTTCAGGGCTGAAGGTAGTGAAAATATTGATGGATTGAGGTATTATGGTTTTGTGTGCAGCAAATCCACGACGGCTTGGTATTTACAGTTTAATTTTAAGCTCACGCAATTACGCACTTGCATCAGAGACAATGTATGCACGTCTTTGTTCCCAAATAAGTCTCAGCGTGCAGATTTAGAAGTTCCTTAGCTGCTTATTTCAGATTATAAACAGGCACCAGAAAGGGCTTAAAAAGTATGGAAGATATCAAAACTTCGCTTTACTGCAATAGTTGGTTCTCATGTCATTTGCAGCAGTACCATAGATACTGCTTGTTGTGCAGTACTTCTACAACAGCAACTGCATGACTACTAAGTACATTAACCCAAGTACAGTACTGACTATAAATAAAAATGTAAGGTACTTGTACTTTACTTGAATATTTCCATATTCCACTACTTTATACTCCTACTTCATTGCATTTTAGAGGGTCATGTACTTTTACTTTTGATACTTTAAGTAAGATTTTGAAAGCAGGGCTTTAACTGTAATAGTATTTTGTATGTAGTATTTTTACGTTGTTGTATGACTGTTTTTACTAAAGTATAAGATCAGAATACTTCATGCACCACTGCATCTTTTATAGATCTTTTTTTTTATAGAAAGCAACATTAGTTAATGTCTGTAGTAACTTATTAGATGCCTAAACACAAACATTAGTATGCAATAATGTGCAACAAATAAATCATGTTGGCCAGATTAAAATCTCATTAACAAGGGAAACATGGACAAATCACATTGTAGCTACAGACAGGACAGAACATAAGAATATCCTAAGAATATCTCCACACTGCCATTGCTTTTTGGTAGTTGGAGCAGAGGCTATGGTTCAATCTTGAATTTTAATTTGTGCCATTTATCAGACTTTACAAATCCAATTAGGCCTGAAAATGGAAGTAACAAATTATTAGAAGTATAATTATTTGTATTTGTGTATGCATGTAACCTCTTCACGTCTCTTTTCGTTTCTTTCTTCTCTGTGTGTTGTGACTTAACTGCCTCTTGGCAAATTAATTTTCCATCACCATGTGAACCTGCCCACTTCTTGTTTTGATAGTAATAGCAAAATTTGATTTCTTTACATCCAGACATGTAATTTGTGTCTGAAACTGACAAATGTAACTGCAGCCAGGCAGTCAGCTGCTCTGAGCAAACGTCTGTCTTTAATTTGTACTGTTTGCTCTGCATCACTGAACCAAAAAAACAAGACTGGGAGGTTTTTTTTGGGTTTTTTTTTGCCATACCTCCAGGCACACTGTATGGCATACACGTTAGTTTGTCTTTCATGCTGGATACATATTGCATTTTGCTGCAGTATGTCTCAAAGCACCATAAAAAGCCTTCTATGACAGAGGAGAAAATCTTGGTGATTTGTGCGCTGATCTGTGCTTCAGTTTTAGCACTGGGCTTGAATTTCTATGTTTTCATTTCCACTTTTCTCGTCACGCTCTGTTAAAAATGAATGTGGTCATTTTCAATACAGTCACATTTGTCATTGCTCAAAAGTGATCCACGGGCAAACAGCGAGCCAGTCAGTGTGACCTATTAGAATGGAAAATGTTTCCTTGACTGGAAAACCACACCTGAGGTACCACGCCACTCTCAAACACAATGTTCAAAAGCTGAGAAAATATAAGGTGTAAGAAAATGCTGGGAGTAGAAATGTCGTCTTTGTCCGTGTTATAACTTTGTCATGTCAGATTAGTGATCACATAGTGGATATAACCACAGGAATAGAAACTGAGACTATAAACAACAAGTGAAACTGACACTGTTTAGTCAAGGAAAAACATCTTTTTGCTTCATGACTGTTAAGACAGAAATAAATATACGGCTTTGCTCATGAAGGCTTTGCGGTCAAAGTACAATCTGATATGACCAGATACAGACCAGGCTAACATCCAGGCCACCCTTTTGTTTTCACTCCTGTTCCATTTGAGAAAATGTAGTGTACATTTTGAGGAACATTTGACCGAAGGACATAGAACGTGCTGTACGCAGAACTATGGTTAAAGGGTTGTGAAGCAGCTTTGAAGAAGAAAATCATGTCTGGAGATAGCAAAAGTTGTTAATTCCACATTGAGTTATGGTCTATTTATAAACATTTCTACAGCAGTCAGTAGAAACGTAGAAAAATGTGTTTTCAACACTGAAATACAAACAAATTCAAAATTGTCTCAATGTGTCTACTGCCAAGTTTCCCACCAAAACCATTTTAGGTGTGGGATACATTTATTTAAAAAAACAAAAACAAAAAAGCTTTACTTTATTTACATGTAGAGAACAATATAATTTGTACAAATGTTGTATGAATAAAGAAAATGTCATGGTCTGTTTTCTTGTACTTATTTACTGTAACATTGTTTCAATACATCAAAATCAACTGAAATGCAATCCCAGACACTCACTAATATAATGGGATGAATTAGTGTTGACTTAGTGTCAGTCGTGATTGAAAATCTGACATTTATGCAACATTAAACATAATGAGAGTTTTCAATTTTGTTTCAGTGTGCATTCAATATTCAATATTTCACTGTTGATTCAATCGTATTTTGCTATTGCTATTGTATTTGCTATTTTGCATTTCATGCAAATTTTTACTCCAAGAGCAAAGTCAGAACCTTTGTTTCAGATCCAGATGGGACCACAAATGTTAAGTAAAAAACAAATTAGTCTCTTTAGACGGATCGAAAATTGTCATATTGCTCAGTTATGTTGTTTATTGATGGAGCTTTGGGTTTACATCGTGTATCTCTTTATTAACTCTTGTCATTGTCTAATTTTGCAGGTTTACGCGGACGATGTGCTGACGAAAGAGGAACAGATAGGCCTGTTGTTCAGAGCCAAACGGAAGTGTGAGGGGAACATCAAGTCAAAGCACAAGGTTCCTGGTGAGTAAAGAAACAAGAATAAAAGTCTACAGCCATGCTAGCGGTGCTTTGAGCTGAAAGCTAATGTCAGCTTGCTAATATGTTGATTTAGTAATTATAATGTTTAGCATGTTCAGCATTTTGCAACAATTGCTAACATTTGCTAATTAGTGCCACACAAAGTACAGCTGAGGCTGATGGGAATGTCATTAGTTTTGCAGCCATTTGGTCATAAACCAAAGTATCTGACAAATTAAACTTTTGAAATGAAGATGAGACATTTAACTCAAAATCACAAAATTCAACCTCATGATGGTGCTAGAGGAAAAGTCAGAGGATCACCAAAGACAGTGGGATTCATCCTCAAGGGGCCATGAACGTCTGTAGAAAATGTGGCTAACTATGCAATAAGTGCAATAATAATAATTGTTTTAAATATCACAGATAGTTAATCCTATTGCAGGATGCCTTTTTTTTGCCGCTGACCACATTTTTTTTGCTGCAAGGACATCTGTAATAGCTGGAGAGCTGGTAGCTTTTGGTCCATCATTTGCTCCTTTAACCAGATTGTGATTTTTGTCATGCCATAGCAGAATAACAAAGGGATTACAGTGTTGTCATGTTTGTCATGCAAATCACCCAATTAACTGAGTGTTGAATAGATAGTAAATAAAATCTATCAACCTGTCCATCATGCTTTGTGTATATCGACCAAAATGCCTGGTTTAGCAACACTGAAGGAAACTAACTTTGTAGGATGTGGAGATTTGGAGGGCTCGTGATGGCAATGACCCACTTCATTAGCCTTGATCGGTTTCCAGTTGTGTGATTTTCCACTACCTGCAACAAGTTGCTTTTAGAAGATTTCTGTCAGAGACGCTTATGTCAAAGGAGACTGAGGCATTTCTCGCAGCAAAAATGGTTTTATTTGTCAGAATAGGCTCGGCTATCGAGGGAGCTCCCCAATGAATTCCAGCTGGAACGAGAGGTTCAATGGAGAGTCCAATAAATTCTCTCAGGGGCTACACAGAAGAGAACCTCATGGAGAAAGATTTGAAATACACATAATGTACAAGGCAGGGGATGTCATTACATGTAGGAGGAGTACCAGGAAAAATCTGGACTGATGGAGGAAGAAATCAATCAACACAAAAAGTAAAGTTTACCAGGAACTGTGCGAGCGAACAGCAGAACCACAATGATCACAAGAGTGAAAGTGAGAGTGCGTCAGACTACTAAGACCGCCCTGTTGTCTTGATTTTACGTGATTGGTGACTTGTTTGAATGTGATTGTTGATTATAAGTGCCTATACTAATCAGCTGATGTGCACACTTAAGCGCTCTACGAGAACCACCTAGATGCTTCATTAAAAAAATTCAAGATAGATAAAGATTTTGGAGACAGTTTTTTCACATTGTTTGCTGAAACGTAACAAGTCAAATACCCTTTTTTTTTTTGAGCAGTTGAATGTGTGCTGTAAGTTGTTGGTTACATGATAAAATGCTGCTCTGTCTCCTTTGTCCTCCATGTGGCTTTCCCGGAGGCTGGGATTGAAGACCAAGCAGAACCAGGGGTGTATTTGTGTATTTATGGGTGTCTGAAGAGCACCATTTTCCAGCCGACCCCAGCATCTACTGTATCCCATTGTGGTCACTGTCTTTTTCCCAGCTGATTGTTCAGAGGAGGATTTTGGATTCCACAGCCAAACCAATCGTATTATTTTCCCTTTAACCCCAGTGCATTGTGGTCGCACTGAATTCTTCGACCCTCCAAACGATACCCCCTTGTAAATGAAACACATAATTAAAAATGTTTACTTCCAGGCTAAGAGCACAAAAGCTTTTGTTGACCGTCGTTCCCACTAGTTACATTGGCCCGTGTGGTATTTCCCAACTTTTCATGGTTTTGATAAATGTCCACAAATCTCAAAATTGGATTTTAAAAAATATGACAGAATTGCTACTATTGAGAACTGCAGGCGCCGAACAGCAGCTTGCGTAAGATGTCCAGGGGTTTATATAACAGTGCTGTGCTTTTTCTCAAAGCGTATTTAACAGTGATGGCCGTAGATGCTAATGCAGAGCAGCCAGTCAAACATTAGGCCTCTCTCAGATGAGAGTCTGTGCTGCTCATCTGACCACCATCATGCCTAATCCATCCTGACATGTCGTAGTGACTGGCAAGCCTGGTGTCACACTTCACCAGCCACCTCCAAGCACATTTGCAGCTGTCTTTTCATTTCCATGATATTTGTAGATTTAATTTGAATGTCAGTATTTTTAAACTTTGTGGCATTAAACCAAATTAAAAATTTCACACAGTCTTTGCAGACTTAGATATGAGTGGCACATATGTCAAATTTCTTAATTACTTACTATCAGTTTCATGTTAACTGTACACACAGGAGAGTGGTACCAATCATCTCATCTAACTGTTGACAAGAAAGTGAATAAGTGTATTTCCCAAAATAAGTTATTCCTTTAATTGTAGATATGAGTCAATGTAATTGCTGCCATTTCTCCATGCAGTGCAATGCTGGAACAATTATTCAATTAACCAATTAGTTGATTTTAGTGACTGATTCATTAATTAATTGTTTAAGTCTTTTATCAAGGTAAAATGCCATATATTCTCTGTTTCATTTGATTTTAATAAATTGGTTTTTTGAGCACACAAAACAAGCAATTTAAGACATCATTACTTTTTATAGGATAAACAATTAATAGATTAAACAAAAAGAAAAGTGACTAGTTGTCTAATCTAAATAGTTGCAGCCTATAACTATATACTCTATCATGGGCATGTTTCTCCATCTGTACATCAGGGAGGATGTTGATACTGAATGTCTGATGGGGATTCTGTGAAACCATGAGGCGGTGTTTTGGGGGCACATCAGCACATGAGAGCTGACCTGCATACCTGATGATGCTGGCACACACCGGATGTGACTCATCCTGCATGCGGTGGCCGTTTTCTGACCTCTTTTGGAAGGTTGCACATGTGTGTTCAATCACAAAACAGCTGAAGGAATTAACATAAACATATTACCTTAATAAAGAAAAAATCGAATCCCCAGTGTGATTGTGTTGTATGCCTGGATAAGCACATATGTGCTCATTTAACATGCTTGATTTGAGATTTGTTTTTACTTAATGGCACATGAATTGCTTTAACTTCACTTCATTTGAACTTGATTTGAACTCAAGTGTCTCATCTGGTTGTTTTTTTGTAATTATGTAATGTGGAAATCATTTAAAATCTGGGTTGTGGTTTGTCTGTGATGCTGAGTGAAATTTAGGGGGCCGTCAAGATTTGAGATAAAGTTCAAGGAAAGCATTACTTGTGCTTTCTGGTGACCCATGTAAGCGTTTTCCTTGAAGTGGTCATTAGGATTTGGACTGAATTCACTCTTGTAATGTTTTTTGAACATATTCTTTTTTTGTTCATGTATTGTGGCGTGACCTTGAATCTGTGGGTTGAGGTAAACTCAGAGAATAGCAGCTAGCGTGCATATTTTGAGGACTTTGGCTTTACATCTGTGTTTGCCTTGCCTGTGTCCTGCCTGACCACCCTCTGAGTTTTTTTTCTGGCACTGTAAACTGGTGGTTTTCTGAGCTATTATAGGAGATGTGGAGTGATGACTATTTTAAAATGCTAGTGTGAAGTGCAGGATTTGTTCTGTGTAATGAGTTGATGGTGCAATTCTAGGTTAATTGAGAAAAGGATTAGGTCCCTGTGAGAAGCTAAAGCTTTTTCAACATTTTATCTATTTGTTTTTACTCCTCATTTGTACTTTAAATACACAAAAGTCTCCATTACGTGACTGAGACAAGGTTTTCATTGAGGGAAACACTGAGGTTTGCCTGGAGAGTACAGTGGAGGGATGTGGGTTCAATGCCCCAGACCTTGCAGTGTGAAAATAGCGCAGCCTTCAAGCTTGTGGTCTGGGTGTAGAATAACATCAGCAGTCATTATAAAAGGTTGCATGTATCATGAGAAAATGCAATATGTGTTTTGACATTTGCAGGTCAGAATCAAATGAGTTGGGGGGGAAAGAAAACCTTGTTAAAAACCCCAGTGACATCACTAATACCAAATATTCACGTTTCTATTTAAATCGTGGTCAAGAAACGTACGGGAAATTATATACGTGTGTTCTGCATTTAATTTAAGCCTGTTAGTAGGTGGTCCTATGGTAATAAAACCTATGGCAATAGTGAACAGCAATTCTACTTTTACTCCCAGGATGTGTGGTCAGTGTGATTTTCAAAACTAAACACTCTTTTTTTCCCACCAGAGATCTGTAGGAATCAGTCAGCTCCACTCAGTCTGCTCTTTAATTTTGTGCTCCAAGTGACAGTCAAATAAAAAGCATGTCGTCATTGCTTCAGATGTTTCTTTGTAAGTTTGATTACAGGAATGAGAAAATAATGGATCTACTGCAAAGAGAGGATAGTTTTAGTTTTATCCTTAGCTACTTATTAGTGGTCAAAGTGGGGCAGATGTTTTCAATAATACAACATAAATGCCAAGCCATAAGGGAGGCGTTTGCCAGGAATCTATGGGGAAAGGGACTTTGCTCCCACTATCAGAGGGCTGAGGTCCACGGTTTAGCTGACAATTAGGGGGCTCTGCGCTTTTGAGATGGCATTCTTTCCCTTTGAACCTGTAGCTCTTTGTCTGAACTAAGTATAGATGTATGAGTACAAAGTCTCACGTACGCAGGTCATTCGTCACTGAAAGTAGATGACAACGTTTTTTTGTGATCTTCGGGAAAATCACACCGTCTGCAATCTTGTAGGAGTCTCAAGAATGTGAGGAAAATACTGTTATAATGATTCCTGGTGTGTGTTTTTACAGTATGTTACAATAGTTGATTTTTGATTGGTTTACCTGGTAATGTTTATTCATTAACACAAGATGACAAAAGATGAGATATTCAAGGACATATGGTAAATCAGTTTTATTGTTAATATTATTATCTTTCTTAGATAGTGAGAGTAAAAATATGACAGAAAATGACCCCTAGACCACCCGGGCTCCCCGACAATTAAGCTGAAAGCTGAAAAAATTAGTAGATAAATTGATTTGTTAATCAATAGAAAATTAATTGGCAACAATTTTGATAATTAATCAAATGTTACAGCTGTTTCACAAAGCAAAAATTACTCATATTGTGTGTTTACAGCTTCTCAGATGTGAAAATTTGTGTTTTGTATTAATTCAAATTGAATATCTCAACATTTTGGACTGTTGGTCAGACAAAAGACATTTGAAGATAATTTTTTTTCTATTTTTTGACATTTCATAGACATTTCATAGACCAAGCAATTAACTGATTAATTGGAAAAGATCATTAGAAATACGTCAATAATAAAAGTCGACAATAGTTAGTTGCATCCCTGATTAAGTTGAATTTGATGCAGGTCAAAAACAACCCTATGATACAAAGAGTATCATAAGCTGTATAATGTAGCACTTTTATTTTTCCATAATAGGCTACTTAGGATGCTGCAATGCAGACAGTGTTGCAGGGAATATTTTTAATGAGATCCAAACTGAAACCAATTCAATACAACATAAAAACAGTACGAGCAGCTAACAAACAAGCATTAATGAACACACTACATTCAACGGACAACTTGTTATCTGCATGGTGGGAATTTCAAGATTGCATGTCTTAATTGTATTACAATAGATGGGGAGTTTGTTTGTTTTCCTTCAACATAATAAAAAAAGCTAATTTACAGTCACACTTACCACAAATTGCATGGCTGCTCTGCAGTGCTGATTTGCATACTGTGTGAAGTTCATGTATCTGGCCTACTTTTTAAAGGACAACTGAATCCTTCAAAACATACAGCACTGCTGCTCTTACATGCCTATAAGCCATGTAACGCTGGAACCAAGGGAGAGCAGCACTCGGTGGCTCTATTTTTAAAAGTCAGCGCTGCTTTTTGTCTCCGCAGATGGTTTTTGCTCACCAGAATGGGACGGCATTGTTTGTTGGCCTCAAGGGCCTCCGGGGAAGCTTGTATCCACCTCCTGTCCAGAGTACATCTATGACTTCAACCACAAAGGTAAGACTGGCCCTGGATAAAGTCAGCAGTTGAAACCCTGGAGCTCATTTTCAGTTGGTGAAAGAGCACCAGGCCTCAGGTGTTACTGCATAGTGTGCAATCATATCTTGGAAGTCCTGAACCTTTGTCTGCCATTTATACAATTATGCAGCTTGAAGTAAGAAACAAGCTGAGGACAAGTAATTGACTGTGTTGGCAAACAACTGGCGAAATCTGTAATTAAAAATAGACTTTTCTGTTTGGTGTCTAGGACTAGCATACCGTCGGTGTGACAACAATGGAACGTGGGAGCAGGTCACAGCCAACAAGACATGGGCCAATTATAACGAATGTGCAAAATTCCTCTACCATTACAACCACAGCCATGAAAAGGTGGGATCCGTCTCATCTCCATTTACATGCTCATAGACACAGTTACAGTGCCTTCCTTCTCAATAATTAAGAGCCTTTGTGAATTCATCGCCAGAGTAAATTGTCACACTTTACATGTTACAACCTTTCAGGCGGCTATTGCACCATTTTACCCTGCAATTACAACCCCTTTGAAATGTGTAACACATTCTCAACATGCCCTCTCCGTGATGTACAGTGAGAATAATGTACAGGGAGATAATGACAGGATGGCAATGTGGTAATGTGCTGCTTTGTGATAATATGAGCTGTAATTAGCTAAATGTCCGTTCAAACATAAACTGAAAACAGTGTCACATTAGTCTTAATTGCAAACTTCCCAGAAATCATTCCATTCAGAGAAAACTAAGAACTCGTCAATCATGACGAAACCTCAAAGCCGCCTTCACAGCAACTAGACAGTGATAAGAAGAAATTTAGACACTCAAATCTTTTAATGTGCCCTACATGGCCAAAAGTATATGGACACCTGAACGTTACACCCATATGTGACTGCTGAGTTTGAAACCTGGCTGCAGGGATTTGCCCCCTTTCAGCCACAAGAGCATCACTGAGGTTCAGGCACAGATGATTGGTGATAAGACCCTGCTCACAGTCGGCGGTCCATCCCATCCCCGGTGTCCTCGAGGTGTTTGATGGGGGTTTTGCACAGGCCAGTCAAGATGTCTTTATGGAGCTCGCTTTCACCACATTGAAACGGGAAAGGCTTCCATAATCTGTGGCCACAATGTTGGAAGTGCACTATTGTTATTGTAATATCATTGTATGCTGCTGCATTATGATTTGCCATTACTGGAAGCATACCATGAAAAATAGCTGCAGAATAAGTACATGCACATACATTTGGCCATATTGTGTGTGTTTTCTGTGTCTGACTACATTCTTAGTCTAATCATACTCTGAGGCTAGTCATGTTAAAAATTTAAGTAAATGAATTTTTCACACCCTTACAGTTTTAATATCTCTAATTTAACAACAAGTATTACGATTTTTCAACCTTAAACCACAGATTTCTGTAACATAAAATCTAAACATTATCAGCATGTGAGAGTCAAACCTGGGATCATAAATACCAGAAGCACTGACATCACCATCACACCACAGCGCATGTTGAGAAAATGACCCTGATCGCAGTTGGTCCTGTAGTGTTTCTCTCTCTATCATTGTGTGAGGGTCGGATGTCAGATCATAACACTGGCAATGAGTAGGACTACTGGGTATTGTAAGAAGGGTGGAAAATAGCTATAACCTGGCTGTAAATGGAAAAACAGCACTTACTCAGCCATTACCGTGTGTATATGAACATGTTTTTCTTGTATATGCAATATTGCATTATGCACAGTAATAATTCTGATTTTTTTTTATGGAGAATTTTTTGAATTGTGGTCCGGAAGCATTTTAATAATCAAATTTTTGATTTTCCATGAAACGATACAAACATCAGCTGCCCCACATAGATTTTCCTCTCCTCTGCTTGAATGTGGTGCAGAGGATGTGGGCATAACCTCATCATGGCGCCCCCTACAATTTCTTTTTGACTTCAGATGTTTATGTTGATGGGCTCCCGAGGGAGCGGTTGCAGCAGTTAATGACAAATACATATGCACGAATGAAAGCCCCCACACAGCACAACTGCCGTACCGCGGACCACCACCACAACTTAGGCACCCGTTTTTTTGGCACAGGATCCTGATGCTAAATGATAACAGCAGTGAAGTATCTGGTTACATCACACGGGGCTCTTGGCCCCTTCAGCATGTTGACGCACAGTGGGTCTGGTTAGTGGTTCTCCTTCCAGTGTCCTCTGGCTGCCAGCTCACTGCTGGAAGATCAAACTGCCCCACCCAGCCTTCCTCAGCTCCGCCACCCATGTCAGATGTTGCTTCCATCAGTAACGTCTGGGTGCTTGAGACATTTCTGTCACCAAGTGGCAATGCATTTTCAAACACACTGAAGTTAACACATTTTGAAGCTTTCCCCCCCAAAAAAATGCTTCAAAATGCCAATATAAAGTGAACTTTCCTTTTATGTTTATATTTACTTTGCCCTTTGTGAAAACCTGCTCTTTGAAATGAAATCACTTGCCTAAAGTAATGTGATCTTGTTGTAATGTGACTAAGCACAAAGAATAACCCTGAAGCCTGAGTGTATTTAACCAAGTCTTGTAACATCTAACAAAAACATATGTAATCCGAATGTTTTTAGTTTTCCTAATTGTCTGCATCACTAAACTGAATAGCAGCCTGCCAGTATACATATTATTTTCCAACAGATGGAGATAAATATACATTTGTCACATGTTCCCCCCCCCCTTTTTTTTTTTTTATCAAAAAGATGATATAGTGTATACTGACTGAATGTAAAAAATGGTAACTGAGGCCTCCTGAACCTTATTCATTGTATATGAGCATACAAATATAGGCTATTATGAACAGTAAAACTAAACATAAAAGTATGCATTTGTCCAAAGTTTGGTGCTCACTGCTATTCTATTATACAATATTATTAGCCATTTCAGAATCAGAAATACTTTATTGATCCCCGGGGGGAAATTACACAGTTACATGTACTCCCATTCAAGAGTAGAAAAGTAGCATACATTTAGAAATGAGAAGTATATACAAATAAAGATATAAATAAAAATAAAATATATACATTTACAATATTTACGTGAAAAATGAAAATATATACAATAACAGTGTATATGTTTTGCACTGGTAGGTGAAATAAGTCCATTTCTTCACATTCACACAATACAATTAGGAAACAGGGATGTTTTCAGTTCTATTTTCTTGTTCAATCAACAATGCAATCTTAAATTTCCAAACTGTTATATGCATTCATTAGGACTTTTTTGAAAATAAAATCCTAAACTAATTGCATACACAGTAGTAGTGTATATGTTTGGGGGTTTTATGAATCACAGGTATTTGTGATTTATTTGTAGTTATGTACAAACATAACAGCTATTGTTGCTACAATGTATTATTTTTCTAGACATAAATCAATCAATCTTTTTACACAAACAAGCAGTAATCTAACTAAAACCTACAATACATCTAGCACAACAGCAAAGGGGGAGTATGCTGTAGTCATTTTGCTGCCCTGTTGCAATTCTGACAAATTATCCTCTTCCAACAGGAGGTCTTTCACCGTCTGTATCTCATCTACACAGTGGGGTACTCCATCTCTCTGGGATCACTCATGGTGGCCGTCGTCATCTTGGGATATTTCCGGTGAGTCGATGCTGTCACTTGATTTTTTTTTCCAATCAACCCTTTCAATCACAGACGCTCCCAAGAGACGGATTTAGGTACAGGGTCAGACATTAAGGTTAGAGCAATTGCAGAAGGGATCAAAACAGGGAGTCTAAATGTTTAATGACATGATGGCACAATTGCTCACCATGCCATTTTATCAGTCGCAAACATACAGTGAAACACAGAGCATACTGATGTCATGATGGCTTAATGGAATCAAAGAGGCTTTATCATGAAATCATGCAATTCACCATAGCTGTATAAGCATGCAATTCAGTGTGTCACGGCAACAACATGAAGCATGCAAACTGTATCAAATATTACCTTTGACTTTTACTTTGACTTTTAACAGACTATGATATGTCTACCTTTGAGGAGGAGTCTGCCTCCAGGCTTGCAGTAATGCATGCTTCATTGGATGACATTTAAGTTCGTTGTTATTTTCATGCTGATTTCAGGGTTTCGATGACAAACAACCAAAGCTTGGGTATTGATTTTGCAATTCCACCAAGCTTACAAAGATTACAGTTCTCAAGCCACAAAGTGTGTGCTTCTTTCCTCCTTTTTTTCCCAACTGACACAAAGAACAACAAACAAAGAAATTCTCAAAAGATGTGAAGAGCTGAGAGTAAAATACTCAATTATTGTATCGTGCTTTCGGAATGTAAGAGATGAAAGGATTTGCCACAGATGCTGTATATACCAGCCTTATCTTGCCTCTCTTGCCTTTGTGTCAACAGCGCTTAAGTGAAGAAAAACAGGGTTGAATTTATTTTCTGTGCAGCAACAGGCTGATTAATGCAGGGCAGATTTGTGATTATTTGCTTATTTTGTTTAGCATGGGGAGTATCAGAAATCGATGTGAAGGTGCTGTTTACCACTGTTCCCACCAGCGTGACTTGCCATACAGGCAGGCAGTCAGAAGGCTTTAGGAACGCTCCCAACCGGCACCAGGAAATCTAAGGGCCAAATGAGTTTAATAAGTTATCCCAGGGGCCCATCTGACATTCTGGCTCCGTGCTCCGGAGCACTCCAGCCATGTCTCCCCTTCAACATGTCAGCTTTTAGACAGGAGAGAGCTCATAAATGTTTTCCAGGGAGAGAAAGGGGATATTTCACATTAGCAGTTGTGTTCAGTATTTTTCACCTGGGAAATGTACGTTAGATTAGTTTTCGCCGACCACTCCTAAATCAATACTTCTCTAATGGTAGCATGTCAGATACTCAGCTCATTAATGAGGCTTTAGAGAAAGACATAGTTAATAATGGATAGCGGTGGACCAATTTCAGTATCCAGTGGCTAATTGTTTAAGATTTTTTATTATGAGACTGAGAATATTCAATGTTCAAGTTGGCTTTTGTAATTTCTTGAAACACTTATATTCAGTATATATTTTCAGAATATTCAGTACTAATTATCATTGACTTTCTTTACTTGACTTTGTAATGACGTAACCTTCATGGCCATTGATCCAGCAACCTGATTCCAATACTGGAGCGTGACCTCAGAGGCTCACTCCACAGTAAACGCTCAGACAGGATGTTTTGGAAGAATTTTTGACAGATAAACTTGTGCTTGTCTGGAAGGAGATTTGCATGCTTTTCTCGACACATGCTTGCAATTTTGTTTTTACAGCTCACTTTGAGACGAGCAATTCAATATTTGTGCGTTTCAAGCCCCTAAATCTCAAGAATGTGTTATAGTCAGCGTGGAATTCATCTGGCTCTAATTAGGATGAGTATTGTTCATGTGTGTGTGAAAGTACTTGCACTCATTTAACATGATGTTGTGCCTGCCCACACGTACTCACACACACAAGAAAACACAGGCACAATTTTCAACAGATCTATCTTTTGACCTTGCTGCTCTTGTTTGTTTTTCTCCCTAGACGATTGCACTGCACCAGGAACTACATCCACATGCACCTATTTGTGTCCTACATGCTAAGAGCTATAAGTATTTTTGTGAAAGATGTTGTGCTCTACTCTGGATCGGCCTTAGAGAACATGGAAAGAGTCACAGTGGAAGACCTCAAGTCCATCACTGAGGCTCCACCAGCCAACAAAACACAGTTTGTAAGTACACATCTAAAACACACCTATGGATGGGGTCAATATAAAGAATTCTGTCCTTGAAGATATACAAAAAGAAGGAAAAACACTCACTGACCTTATTTATAGAGAAGATTTTTCACACAATATGGCCAATAAAGGATTTACTGTCTTTCTCCAAACAGAAACAGGAATCCTCTTTGTTTGATTGCATTACATGCACAGGTAATTTTATCTTGTAGTGTAGTTGGGCGTTTAACATTTTGCTTCCAGAGGGGAAGTGGTATTTTGCAAAGTCTCACCTGCTTTTCCAGTGCTGGAGCAAATAAACTGTACTGTCTGTCACCATGCCAAGTTTTTACTAGGCCAGTACTTGGCTTTCCCTTTCAGAGTCAAGTTTAAAAAATGGGTGAAGACTGGGTACTTTTCATGCATGCTTTAATACACAAACAAACAGTTTGCGCAATATATTTAGTGGACACTTTTATCCTGTGGATGTCCATAATGAGTTATACTGGATTACAATTGATTCATTAAACTAGGCAACATATGTGACACAATGAAGAAACACAGATGTTTGTGCTTACTGTATACTGTAGTGTATGTAGCTATAAGACCTGGCCCCTTAATGAAAATGGAAATTGGCCCTTTTTCAAGACTATTTGGGCTACTGTAGAGAAATTGTTAACATGCTGTATGTGCATCATACAAATCAGTACAGATATTGCAAATCAATATGGCTTACATCCTTGCATGCAAGTCAATACAATAGTAGTCAATACACAGGCTCTGTTCACACTTGGCAAGAAAATACAAACTTATACTAAATCTGATTATGGAACTATATAGATGTGGCCTTACATTTAATTCATACGGTATCTAATTTGTAGCAATGTAATATCTAATTAAAGTGATGTTTAATTAATGAAAATGGAAATTGGCCCTTTTTCAAGACTATTTGGGCTACTGTAGAGAAATCAATAAAAATGTAAAATAAATTTAAATGAAAATTACCTTATATAACCAGGCTATGTCAGAGATTACACACCCTTCTTTTATGTCTTGGTTTATTGCAGCTGGTCTATTCCCGGCAGTTACACGGCACAGGGTTTACACCAAAGCATCACTGGCAATAATCAGCAGCTTTATAAATCTGTATCTAAGAATAGATAACGTTGATTGAAACAGAAATATTCAAATCGCAGACCTGTGTCTCCATTAAAGGTGTAAAACACCAATTAAAAAGCTGCCCCATTGCAAAACCCCTGCTGTAGCCCAACAATGCTTGTTACAATACAAGCTGGTGAGAAAAAGATAGGGATGACCATAATAAGACAGGTAATCAATACAGAGAGAAAGCAGTTCTGAGAGGAACTGGCTTCTTATAATCATGGCATGACAATACAGCAGCAACAGCTGCTGGATAACACTGTGGAGGTTGACTTTAACTGGAGCCTACTCGATGGCTGACTAAATCAGTATGGACTCCTGGGACTTCCACACATACTGTCAAACCAATTGCACATGATACTAACTGGATTATTATTTCTCTGTTCAAACTGAAATCATCTATAATAACATAAATGTCACTTTCAAGATGGTATAATAAAGGCACAGTTCTAGGATACTCATTTTGAACCTGGACTAAATTTATTTATTTATTTTAGATTTCAATTTAATTCAATCAATAACTTGTGCGACATGTCTACCGATTTTCAATGCTCTCCAATACAAGCCAGCGAGGCCCAGGGGAAATTCACAGGGTCTGAAAAGCAATGTATTAATTTTACTTCATCACAAAAGCTGCATTTCGCTGCTGTGACACCAATAACCTCTGCCCTGATTCCTGAGTTCACTATATATTGTGTTGGGTGTATTTATTGTTTTAACAATTGTTAGATAGTTAGCACAGAAAAGGTGTTTTGTACTCATATGACGCATTCATGTCACATCACTTTTAAAAATAAATACATCCATGACAACCTCTAATTTATTTATTTTTTGTTATTACTTTATTTTTTGGTAAAGTGTCAAACACACTAACTGGCAGCTGAAAGCTCTTTTGAAGACTTGTTATCCACATGTTACACTGTGATAAGTCCCACAGTTTCAAAACTGCATATTACATTAAAATGTTCTGTTACTTTCAATTTCACTCGGGTAAAAATGAAAGTGATAGCACTTTCAAACAATAAGCCCAGAATAAAGCTTGGGCTTCCTCAAGTGTAGATAATGAATCAAGACGCCGCATAAGAGAGAAATAACAGGCTGTGAATAACACAGGCACGAATGCCATTTAAAATGTGTGAATTTTAGGGAGAGTATACTGTAGGCTGATTCTCCCACATGCTTTTGGATTAGACAGGAGAGCCAAGAAAAATGACTTCTATTCTCAAAGGAAATGCTTTATGTCCATTCACTAATAATTCCTAATTATTCAGTGTTAATAAAGGACTATAGTGTGTTGTTTATGTAGCGTAGTGAAAGGTCAGTGTGGCAAGGTCAGGGTAATGGATGGCTGTCATTCAGCCTGCAAAGGTGGGTGTGTCGGCAAGGCCTGTGTCTCTATTAAAGACATAAAGCTCCAATTAAAAAGCTGTGCCATGGCAAAACTCCTGCTGTAGCCCAACAATGCTTGTTAGAATACAAACTGATGAGAAAAGATAGAGATGACAATTATAAGACTGGTAATCAGTACAGAGATAAAGGAGTGCTGAGAGGAATTGGCTTCTTATAATTACGGCATGACAATGACAGTTGTGTGGAGGTTGACTTTTCGGCTCAAATTCGTCCCTGAGTGAGCAGTATGGCAGGTCTTACCGGTTCTGGGTCGGTCCCATGTCGGCAATCCACAGGAATGCAAGCCACCCCCTCCTGGCAGCTCCAGCTGCTTTGGCATGCAAGTATTGTAATTCACTCACACCTCCCCAAAAATGATTATTTGTGCATTTTAATTGGAAAAAAAATCGAAGTAATTATTATTGTTAACATGCTGTATGTGCATCATACAAATCAGTACAGATATTGCAAATCAATATGGCTTACATCCTTGCATGCAAGTCAATACAATAGTAGTCAATACACAGGCTCTGTTCACACTTGGCAAGAAAATACAAACTTATACTAAATCTGATTATGGAACTATATAGATGTGGCCTTACATTTAATTCATACGGTATCTAATTTGTAGCAATGTAATATCTAATTAAAGTGATGTTTCTCTCGTTCCGTTATGAATTTGTGCCGGCAGTCTCTAGCACACACACAATCTGACATAACTAGAGGGGAGGTTGAAGTCAGCAAAGACGGAGGTATTCAGTGGTGAAGTGGTGAAGTGATAGACATGTACTGATACATCAATACAAGCAGTGCAACCAGGTTTGGGACTATGTTGATCTCAGTTCAGCCAATTCAATTGGCACTTTATCTCGGTTTTGCAGACTTATCCATCATCAATGTTCTGTTCTTTAAAAGTATGTCAATAACATCACTGACCTCTAGTTATATAAGGGAAGGGCTATTCAATTCAAAGTGCTTTATAGCACATAAAAGGCATTAAGACAAGATATTAAAAAAACACAGGGCGATGAATGAATGGTACCAAATTTTATTTAGTAAAAGGCAGTGGCAAATAGAAACGTTTTAAGCCTTGATTTAAAAGAACTGAGAGTTGGAGGAGACCTCAAGTTTTCTGCAGTTTACTGCGGTTTTCTGGGAGATTGTTCCAGATGTGTGGTGCATAAAAACTGAATGCTGCTCCTCTGTACTTAGTTTTGACCCTGAGTACAGTAAGCAAACCTGTCCCAGAGAGATGGGAAAGGTTCATAATGTAACTGCATGTCAGAAATATATTTTTTCCCTAAACCATTCTTTGCTTTTTAAACCAGTAGTATTCCAAAATCAATTCTTTGAGACATAAGAAGCTAGTGCAAAGATCTGAAACGTGATCCATTTTCTTGGTCTTTCTTGGTCTAGTGAGGTCTGAATCAGCTGCTGCTCTGTCTGATTTGATTGTTTTATTTCAGGTACATCAAGGAGTATGTGTTCAGTAATCTGCAGGGGGATATTCCAGTACAGATTACTGAATACATACTCCACTTCCAAACTTTGTTCTTCACTTCCAGCTATTTAATGATGTGTGACTGCAGTGTAAATGTTATTCTGTTTTAAAGGGTGTGTTTTGTGTTGGACTCTTTGCGTTTTGCTTGGCTTCATTGAACTGTATACTCAACAGCTGCACTCCCTGCACACCACATCCAACAAAAATGGAAAGTGGAAAATAATCAAAAGTATGCGTCTTGTTTACATCATTTGTCCAAACATCGCCTATAGCTGAAATCAAAGTGTGATCACCACTCTATACATGAGTTATACTGGCTTCATGGCAGAGCTAATTCAGCATTATGAGAGGAGAAATGAACATACAAAATATATTTTAACAATTAAATTGTGACTCTTTGTCAATGCTGTTATTGATTAAATATGTTCTCCTTGTCTGATGTCTGTGTTTAGATTGGCTGTAAGGTGGTTGTGACCTTGTTCATGTACTTTCTGGCGACCAATTACTACTGGATCCTCGTGGAGGGTCTGTACCTCCACAGTCTCATCTTTATGACCTTCTTCTCAGACAGAAAGTATCTGTGGGGATTTACTCTGATTGGATGGGGTGAGTTCTGCTTCATTTCCATTCCCCTTACATGCACGTGATTATAATATGATTGGTGGACTTAATACCATGCAAATTAGACTATATGTAAGGTATTTAATTTTTGATGGTCTAATTAATATGCAAAACCATTTAGGGAAAAATCAAATCCCTTGCTGATATTGTATTAATAATTAGGTGAGGACAATGGAAAATGACTTGTGTCTGTGTAAAAGCACTGTATGAATATGGGCTTTACAGTTCCTGCATTGTACACACTGTGCGTATAAGTTAAATAAGCACAGCGCATACAATGTGGATGCTGTGCTAGCCAGCTTCTACCCATATGAGAAAATTATGAACTTCTTGTAGAGTATTTTCTCATCGCGATGGCTATTTTATCGCATTAATTGTAATATTTTTTCTTTTCTTTTTCAGGGGTACCAGCTATGTTTGTGACAGTCTGGGCGACTGTGAGAGCCACGTTTGCAGACACAGAGTAAGTGATCTGCATAAATAACATACACATTATTCTTGTTAAGCTTTGATACAGAAATACAAAGGTCATGAGTTCCTTGAAGCAAAGAAGGCAGGTGCATAAACAGAGTTACAGATAAGGTATGCTTTGCGGCAGTAGTTTTATTTTGCTGATCTCATGGGAAGTCCTTCAACAGTATATACATAGAGTATACACAGCAGCATTTCACACAGAATTAAGTTTCAAAAGATTAAGTTGTGAAATTTAAACATGACAAGCCTAAAAATATTGGCATTCTTCACAATTCCTGATTACCAAACATGTCGTGAATTGAGGACAGGTTTGAAAGAAAGAAGAAAAAGAATTAATGTGGATTCACCTTCCACTTCTGGACGCCTAGTCAGGGAGAAAACTGCCTCAAGAGGGACCCTAAACTCCCTCTTACTGGTACTATCTGTAGTCTCCACATTGGTCCTTTTACCATCGTCAAATATCGAGTATCGACTCTGGAGCTGCGAGCTTACGGCTAAGCTGGTATCCAGACACTGTCCAGTCAGCAGGAGAGCAGAAGAAGATTTCTGCCTCCCTTCTAGGCCTTTTTGGGCAGGAAAACAAACCAAGCATGATAATAACCACAGCTCGGGCATGTACATTCAGCAATAAAAAGTAATAGTAGGCATCTTAAAATAAAATCTATTGACAGTAGATGCCACACTGGTTAATATCAACCCACTATCAGTGCTTTTTTGTTCACAGATCTATGAATCTTGTCGCTAAAGGACACAAAAATACAGAAAAATACCCCCTAGAGGAGATGACCTCAGTGTCCACGTTACAGCCCTAGTTAACGACATGTGACAGTTTAGGCCAAGATAACTGTTTTGATACCAACTAAAAAAAAGGCACACATTTTGTTTTTTCAGTGCCTTGGCGCAAACTGAAAAGGCCCTTGAACACGAAGGGTGCTTTATGTGAAGCCCATGAGTAATGAATCAATTCATGAGGAGTTAAAGCTGGAAATATTTATTTTGACAAATCGAATTCATTTCTGAATGGTTTCATACTTGTGTCTAGAACCGTCAGATCGTTCTTAGAGGGGAAGGGGAGAGTAAATGTCTAAATCTCTATCTAAATCCTATCATTTAGTGAAATGATGGCAGTCATCATTAAAGACACCAGAGTTGAACAGAGGGATCCTGGATCATCACACCTAGCAGCATGATCCTCACTTATCTCTGGCTGATCCCTGTTGTTGTTTATCTACTGCAGGTGTTGGGACTTAAGTGCTGGCAATTTAAAATGGATATATCAAGTGCCTATCCTGGCGGCTGTAGTGGTGAGTATATGCTCCATGCTTGCACCTTTCCCCTGCTGTGTAGGAAATAACAGCGTTTCACGGCACCTGTGGCATTACGGCTGTTGGATAAGACTTATCATGTTTGCTATGACACGTAATTATATCATTATGTTTCTATTTTCTTTTCAGGTTAATTTTATGTTATTTCTGAACATCATCCGAGTCTTGGCAACTAAACTACGAGAAACAAATGCCGGAAGGTGCGACACAAGACAACAGTACAGGTACTGAGTACAGCACACTGTGAAAATTTAACCTGTCAAGACCAGCTGCTCCTTACATTACAAATGGTATACAGCAATGTCCCTTGACTGTCATGAACCAAAGTTTAAGGCTGCAACTAATGATTATTATCTTTACCGATTAATCAGTCAGATGTTTTTTTGTTTAATAGATTGTTTAGTCTATGAAACGTTGGAAGATGGTGAAAATTGCCCATCGCATTTTCCCAGGAAGAGGTCTTCAAATAGCTTGTTTTGTCAGACTAACAGTCCAAAACCCAAACATTTTCAGCCAATCCTGAACAGCTGGAAACAAAGAATTTTGCTTTTTTGCTTGATAAATGACTTGAACCTTCGACTCAGATTCGTTGATGTTTTGGCTCTATAATGTGCAGAAGGTTTGGCAAACTACTGTATAGTATTTTATTAAGATTATGTTACTGTTACAGAAAACTGTTGAAGTCCACGTTGGTGCTGATGCCCCTCTTTGGTGTCCACTACATCATATTCAATGCCATGCCATATACAGAGGTGTCTGGAGTTCCCTGGCTGATCCAAATGCACTATGAGATGCTGTTCAACTCCTTCCAGGTAAAGCTGTTTGTGGTAGAAATGCCAGAAATGCTTATCTAACTCTGAGGGCCCCAGAAAATATTATTGTATCCTCTCAAGTTGAACAAATCAGATTGACCTAATCAGGATTGTACAAGTCCTCAGGGTTAGCATGTCTTTATTACCGAAAACACTGGAAGGGATCAGTTACCTCATGTCCAATAGTTGCTTATTGTTGAGATATTAGATATTATTATAATTATCTTAATAAGATAAAGAGGAAGAGAGGGGTGGCTGATGATATAAAATATAATACTAAATATCAAATATGTACCGCTAAGTACAGATAGTTGGCCTGGAAATAAAATCATTCTCTACTCTTTTCCAGGGATTTTTAGTGGCAATCATATACTGCTTTTGCAATGGGGAGGTAAGTTTTACATTTTACTCTCAAAACTCCAGTATGATATTTAAGCTCTTACGTGGATAAATAACTTATTCTCTTCAAAAGGTGCAAGCTGAGATCAAAAAGTCCTGGAGCAGGAGGACTCTGGCCCTGGACTTCAAAAGAAAAGCTCGGAGCGGCAGTAACACTTACAGCTATGGACCTATGGTGTCACACACCAGTGTTACCAACGTCACTGCCAGAGGACCACTGGCCCTCCACCTCACCACGAGGCTGGGGCCAGTGCCTGTGAACGGCCACCGGAACCTCCCCGGGTACGTGAAGAACGGCTCCGTCTCTGAGAACTCTATGCCTTCATCGGGACAGGAGCTTCACATTCCCGACGAGGAGCATTCAGCTCACACGCGGCCCTGCGAGGACGAGAAACCCTCACCTGTGGTGGAGGAGGAGAGGGAGACAGTCATGTGACCTCCAGGAGCGCTGTGTATAAGGATGAAAACGGAGGGAAAAAACAAATCATGAAACGGTCTCAGGGTGGTCTGAAGGGGACGGCTGCATGCATCAACACTGCCAGTTTTTTCTCCTGTGAATCGAGCCAGAACATTGCCGGCTGATGAGGCTCAAGGCAAAAAGGGTGTATCACTTTTGTGAGCTGGGCAGCCTTTATCTGAGGGATGATGACCCTCATTGTTGTGGCAAATACTCTCATCTCTTTCCCCAACCACCTGCCACAGTGAATGTGTAAAAGGATGAAAACAGACTGCCGTTTCTTATTTCTTTTCCACTGCCATAACTGTTGTTATCTTGTTTTCTGTTTGCTTTTTTGGCAAATGTCTTGTGCTCAGCTTTTGTGCATTCATAAAACTGGGGTTAGTTACAGTAGTTACCAAAAACAGCCTTAATCACCTATGTAAAGCCAGGTGGATTTTGAGTGCACTTGTGTGGGCAACTTCATCAGCAAGTTTTGGGATTAAGTCATTGTGAGTAGACTAAGCGTAGGCTCTTCTTAAAAAATGATTAATGCTACTCTTTTGAGGCATCTGTTCATGCTTTCTGGCATGGTATCTCATTTGTTCTGCATTGACTTAAATCCACTTCAGTGTAAAAGGGAAGGTACTCAGGTAATTGAAGTCCTCTGTTGTTGCACACCTAATTTTATACTTTTAAAGTGGTGTTTTGGCATGGTCAGCATTTCTCTGAGGATGTTGGCATGTTATATAAGGCTGTGTTAAATATTCTTTTTCAAAATGTTGTACAGTTTTTGCTGTTTAGAAAACCCAGTAAGCATCTCTCTAAATACAACAGATAAACAACAGAAAAATTCAAATGAATGTTTCATATTCAAATTTTCTCCAAAAATACTCTCTCTCTCACACACACACACACACACACACACACACACACACACACTCACACACACACAGAGAGAACATGCTGCCAAAGCAAGAATATATCTTTGAAGACTCTCTCTCTCTCTCTCTCTTTGAGTACAGTGTTAGTTGAGGCAAAGAAGAACTTATCATTATGTTCTCACAAAGTCTTCAAAGGAAGAGACCCCATTTGAAAACACAGGGAGCAGGAAACCCTCATATATTCCAGTGGAATGTTAATTAAATGAAGAATCCAAGAAAATCTCAAGTTCCGCTGGAATTCCAAGAGTGACATTTGTGTGGATATGAAGGAAAACCCAGAAATGAATAACACACAGTAATTTTTACAGACGGTCCAGTGTTATGCTGCTTTTTGATGTATATATACAAGTCACAATGTTTACAAAGATCAGAAATACATTCTAATTGTGAGCTAATAGTGTTCATGTGTATGGATATGTTATAAAGCTATGTTTCAATGTATAGGTTTTTTCATGTGTTTGTTTACGGAATGTTTTCAATATTTGATTATGTAGATAGTCCAGAACAAAACTGGTGAATATATTTACAGGTGTCAGAGGGCATTCAAACTAGCATTTAATGAAGCATTCCACAAGATATTTTAAACTCTGCAACTTCTAATTTACAGAACTTAACCTGCATGGTTTGCAGGTTAGGTCACATTATCTTTTATACCAAAGAGAAAAGGATGATTTGCTGCCAGAGAGATTATTATTTTGCAGCATTTCTTTGTATTTTCATCCACCATCTTGTTTACACTGACCAAAAAGTCTTAAAGTTGCGGTAAAATCACCCTCCAATAAAAAAGTATTTGCTACTGGTAGTTAGTGTAGGAAAATGTCAAAATAAAAGTGTTGAAACAGAGCGCCCACACAGATTGTTTCTTTATAGATACCCAGTTTCATGTAAACAGCAGTGAGGCAAATGAGAAAAACATTCACAACAGTCAGTAGCTTAGTAACAATGAACCGAGACCATTAATATTAAAGGCAGTTATGTTGCTCTTAATCCTCCACTTGGAGGTCTTAGTCGCTATTTGGTTTGGATTAATACGTCTGATGGAGTTGTGATTTAGATCTGATTTATTTCAACTAATATGTGACCAAAGCTAATATTTGCCACATTTTTTATTTTTATCATACAGTAGTGACCACAATTTCATGGCAAGCTCTCTTGTGTTCTTTTTGGTGACTTCACACTGACTGAATTATGCTCCCAATTCCCCTGATTCCCAGTTTTGCTCCACCTGATGATCCATTAAGGTGTGTCCTTTGGCTCAGTTTTGAATTGTTAAAGCCATCCAGCTCATTTGTACTGCATCTAAAAGAGTACTGTAGATGGTATTAGACTGAATTAGTACTTTTGCTTCAGATTACTTTGGAATAAATCAGACAAGTTTACAAACCGTCTTCATTGGTTTTCCATTAAGCAGTATAGCGAAGATAAGTCTAGTATTATTCTATATTTTTCTTATTGTCAACAAATCCCATGAAAACACCAAAACAAACATGAACTGACTTTTGAGAATCGTCTAATATAGCTTATTCCTCTGTGCCATAGACCACCATTGTTGTCAAAAATTATTATTATTATTATTAAAAACACAATATGAAGGCATGCTGTTGCACTGGGTTACATTTTTCTGCATTATGCCGAATGTAGGCAATGTAGTTTATTTTGAGGCGATCCCACAAACACCGTCCTGGGCACGTAAATACTCACTAGTACACCAAATGTGTAATAATCAGCACTCTAAAATAGACCCAAACAAATGCACCATTTACTCATGTTTGTGTAACATTTGCTAAACGCTACAGTGCCCTGCTGTTTTTGGAAATTATGTAGCCTTTAAAATAATTAAACCAAAAGATTTCAATTGGTTTTCGGATAAGAGATAAAGACGTGGTTGGAAAGATGGCGTTTCTTGGCAAAAAGAAAAATATAGAATGACCTCCAATCATTTTAGAAACAACTAATTTGAGCTCAGACAACTTCCAACTGTTTTGTTAGTCGGTCAGATGTTTGTGCATTTTGAACAATTAGCAGTGGAATTCTGAGAAGTGCCTTTTCCATGGGGATCGGTCATGATTGCGACTTGAGGTTGAGTGGATTGACTACAGCACTAATTACTGGTGGCTGCAGGCCCCAGTGATGGAAAAAGGAACAGACTGAGGTTAAGGGAAACCTTTGTCACTTGATAATACAGTATCTTAATCTCACTAAAGGACTTTTCATATTTAACTGACTTCTTTTAGTTGGTATTTATTGCATTCCTCAGTAATTCTGAATTTATATCCCATTCAGGAGTATAGTTGTAGTACATACATTTAAATATGCATTTGACTGAGGTGGTTACCCTTCATACTCAATCTGGCTTTCCACTAATTGCCACTGGGCAGGTAAACATTATGTTGCTGTTACGTAATCCAGACAGTTTTTCATTACAAAAGGCGGCTAGTATCAGACCATGAAAATCTTTTATTAAAAAAACACTTGGGGAAATTATATTTGAGCACTTTAATACCCTATAATACAGTATTTTGTTCTGATTGTATCTTGTAAAATGATTGTGTTTTGGAATCTAGTGTACTATAAGGCCAATAATCATAGAGCTAATGTTGTATTTCAAATACCTCTCATGGAAGTATAAAATGTGTTTTAATGTCTTTTATTTATCTCGTGCCGAAATGTACTCAGTGGTGTCGACATTGGTCTTCATTCTTTAGATAGAGTATGTGGGCAGTGTTTGCTAAGACACATCTCACCTTCTCATCACTCTATAGTGATGAAGGCACGTTGTAGATATCAATGTAAACTTGGAATAAAATAGGAAGATGTTTTCTGGTCTCTAATGTTCATCAGTGAATTGTGAATAAGACAATAAATGTATAATTTTACTGTACTCTGATATTCTTGCAACTTTCATAATTCTGAAGTAGACAAATGATGCATTTTCTTATATATAAGCATTTTGTTTTATTTCAAATATAATATATGATACAAATTTCATTTTAGAAAACAAAAGTGTGCAAAAAGCTTGCAGTGAAAAATAAATTATCTTTGTCCATGGAAGGCAGAGTTCACTTTTGAGCTTTCTTGGCTCCCCCTTTAGCCCCTCCTTTGCCTCCTTTTTCTCCTTTTTCCCCTCTATCTCCCTTCTCTCCAGATTTCTTCCCTTTCCCTTCACCGCCTTCTTTCTTGGTTGCTCCCTTTTCACCTTTTTCGCCCTTCTTCTTTGTTGATGTATCCTTTTCATCTCCTTTCCCTTCTTTGGCACCCTTGCCCTCTTTCTTTCCCTCCTTGGTCTTCTTCTCTCCTTTATCGGCATCCACTTTCCCAGAGACTGTTGTCACCTCCTCATTTTCTTCTGCTTTTGCAGCTGCCGGAAAACAAGAAACAAAAGGTTAAAGGCTTTCATGGCAGCGTCAGGTATCATCAGGGTCTTGTCTGTATCACTAATTGGAAAGGAGAATTTAATCCAACTGAATGCCTAAGTAGGTTGCATGTAATGAAGGCACATCCATTTCTATCTGTTCTAATAAGCATGGTCTATTTATTCTTCTGATGGGATTGTTTCAAGTGCGTCCTATGTGAGAAACGGAGAGCTAAATTTTACAGTCAACTTTGTGTGTGTTGACAGAGACAAGGCTAGCTGTTTCCCCCTGTTACCAGTCTTTATGCTAAGCTAAGCTAACTGGCTGCTGGCTGTAGCTACATGTTTAACAGACAAATATGAGAGTGGTATCAATCTTCTCATCAAACTCTTGGAAAGAAAGCAATTAAGCATATTTCCCAAAATATCAAAACTATTGCTTAAACTTCTCCTTCACTGACACTATATTTTCTCTGGAGCAAATATCCCCCAAACCTGTTTGATAAATCCTGAATTATACATGCAAAGATAATCTTTAATGAGCAGGTTGCTGGCCTGTGGAGATTTTGCACCAGTAAATGTTCAAAAGCTGTTCACCTTTAGATGCTAAGTGGACCCTGCAGCCTCTTCCTTTTATACATCTAATTATGCCACATTTATTTATTTTTTTGGTTGTCTAAGTTAGAGTTTAAGGGTAGTATTTGAAAAGAAAATCAAAAGTTTCTAACAACACAACACATTAATTGAAAACACATTTTTAATTAATTTCTTGGAACATTAGAGCCCACAGCGCTTTCTTTCTGGAATCAGATTTTACTGATAGCTTTTCCACATGAAAGTTGCACCCCTAAAATAAAGCTGATCAGACGAGAGTTAACAAATTAAACCTGACTGTGCTATAGACCAACAAGAAACATTGGTGTGATTTTACACTTCAGCAACTATTGTTTAAAAGCTGTGAAGATTGCTCACAGGAAAGACTCTGGTTGGGTCCAAACACAGCTTCATTGCTCTCTTTTTTTTTTTTTGCATGTTTTCCCAGTAGCAAAGCAAACATTTTACCGGTGCACTACAGATGCTGCAAGGACACTGGATACTCAATCGAAGGGCCAGGAAACCAAATGACAAACACACGCCAAATGTCAAAAGTTGCCGGAGGGGGTCAGAGTAAACCTGAAAGTATTTTGGTCCCGTGTTTTACTGTGTTGGGTGAATCCAGCTGACTTAAAATAATCAACCAACCATCAGAATGTTTTTGAATAGATTTCTTTGTGTTCTGCAACTGTCTTCCGCTCTTGTCCTCATGCATTTGTCCTCCACTCATAAGCTCTTTTGCCTAATTTTCTTCTTGTTTCTTTATAACAGTCTGATTTTTTCTGAAGTTTTCAAAACTTCAAGAGATGATGTATCAGTGCAATGGGTTAAAGTCTGGGTTGGTGGCGGATAAATGAAGAGCTGTAATTAAATGCCAGATTTTGAAACCCAGATGTGTCTCAGGCTCAGACATTGTTCCAATTTTGGTCAAACTCGGGAGTGCTGGAGCCTTTTTTGCCCTTGTTTCCTGTTGTTTACATACTGTGTATGGTAGTGGAATAATTAAAGGTTAACATTGCCTTCTACAAAAGGCCTTGACCCTCACACCACTTCTAAATGTCAAAAGGTCAGTTCAAATAAAGCTGGTAGAATTTTTGATAAAACTTGAGGGCACAGTGCATTTTGGCATTGTGACATTTGAAAAAATAATCACAGTTCAGTCTGATTGGGGCAATATAATCGAAATTGTAAACGCAATCCCAGAAATTATGTTCCTGGTAGCAACAAACTGTCTCTCTGATATCACAAATAATGTCTTTTTTATTCAAGTAAGTTTGCAAGTTTGCACAACAGAGCGCGACTTGTAACCAAATTTTTCGCAAGTCCATCACTCATCAGTCGGCGTGCTGTGAACCTCAAATGACCTTTTCCCTGTAGCCCATTCAGAGCTATAGGGGACAGATGTGTGAGAAATGTGTTTGAGTTGTTAAAAACACAACTTCAGAACTTTTTCATTTGCAGCTACTTGAATATTAAGCACTTTGTACTGTAGAAGCAGCAGGTCTAGTGAGAGCTGATGGCAGATAAGTGAAGCAGGGATTGATTCACAGCCCTGTCTTTTCAGTCACTGTATTTTTTTTAAATGTTTGTGTGAATGCTTGTGAGGGAAATGGAGAGAGTGCGATGATAGCTAGAGACAAACCATTCGTTTCTTCCTTCTCTTTCTCTGTGAACCTGGAAAGGCTCACTGCTTTCTTTTCTCAGATGTTGTCCCAGATGCCTTTAACTGTTGAGTAAGTACGTGTAAATGGAGGCACAGAGAAATTCTTAAGAGAATCTTGTAAAACTAACTTAGGTCAGTTTACAGTATAAGCCCCATTTCTTTTTCCCTGAGTGCTTTTATACAACACATTTTTCTGGAAACACATCAACAGATTAGAAGCTTCTGTTCATCCAAAAGATAAGAGTGGGCATTTCTTGAACATCATTTAGTAACAGTGAATTAACTGCTAAGTTATATTCAGTGCTATTTTTACTGACTGCTCAGGAAGAACATTTTCTAATTGTACTGTTGTTTTGCATAATCAAGTCCTCATTTCAAAAACTTTTTGATTATGAATTAAATTTTATATTTACATTTTTTACTACTTAATATTCAACAATACTACATTCTCTCTATATTCTCTGTTTGTGGTCATATTATTGCATATTTCATCTCAGTGTCCGCTAAGCATGACATTATCACTGGAGAAAAGCAGAATTGAGCATATTTGCTTGTACATTTATATTGCCCTCCTCCAGGGGCAGAAGTTAATCCAGAAGAGAACATTACAGTGTGGTTTGTTTGGAGTTCATGTTTGAGAGCAGCTAGTGAATATGTGTTCATCCTCACTCTTTATAATGGGCGTAGTCAGTGTACCTCTCCCAGCCACACAGTTGATTGGTCATATAGTCACGGAAGAGGATTTACTCCTGTGCATATCAGATCAACACTAGAGATTGAGGAGATATGGATGCTCTCACCACAGTAGGTTTACAGTGTGATCTTTTTTGTCATCATGCAAGAAAAACTTATAGACAGCCCAATGCTTTGTCTCCCATAATTAATTACACAATAAGGAACGAATGTATTTGTGCACACGAATGCATAATATATCATCGAGAGGAACAGGACGAGACAGATGTCAGTCCCTATTTGTCATATTTCCTAACCTGAAAAAGCTGCAGCTAAGCAGCTAAGACGGCTTAGAAACACACATGGCAACACACCAAATTCCTGAGAGAAAGAGGAAAAGTAAAAACGAGAACATTTAATCACAGGTGAGACCAGTGTTGTTGACATCAAGAAGATAGTGAATGATTTGCTTTATTCAAAGCTAATCTCAGGAAAGCCAACAGACAGGTAGGGAAAGAGACAGATACAGAGCACAAACAGGCATTCTGCATGCTTTAGCATTTCCACTACTTGGTAGCAAATTTTCATAATTTCCTCGAAGTTATCAAGTTATATGCTCTTGACATTTTCATGCAAATACGCATGAAGCAAAATATGTGCATCTATATTAAAAACATCTAAAGATGAGAGCCTCACAAAATACAAAAGTCCAGCTGCCCAAGAGAAATCATATTTGCAAAAGCAGTACAATCTGCATTTGGTAGCCACAGTAAAAGAAACTGCTGCACTATAACTCCACTACCAAGCAAGGTTTGGAAAATTCAACTTGTACTCTGTTCTCGCTACACAAGTGATGTGGTAAGCAGTTGAATGAGAGGTGCCTCTTTTTACGCTTGAATCTCTCTTAAATTCCATTTGCAGCAATAGCAATTTAAAGAAGACCAGATGGACTGACTTCAGGATAGATGAGCATTAGATGCATGAGGAGGCCTTTTTGAGTGGCCACCGATGTATACACTATGTTTTTTAAAATCACTTAGCCAAGAGGAGTGTCTGAAAGAAGATAAGAGCAGAAGAAAAGGAGGGGATGAAAATCATCCCATCTCTGACAAAGTGAGGGAGCTTTGGTGCTCCTCGCTGACCCTAACTCCTGAGAGCTGGCTGTTGTCAGCACTTTGAGTTTGGACCTGCTCAGAGACTGTCTGAACTGCAGACGCATCTGGAGTAGCTGGAAAAAAACAAGGAGGAAGAAAAAAGAAGAGAAGAGGAAATTTAGTACAACAGAGCATAAAACAGAGCAGAAGGATTGAAACAAGTGCAGCAAGTTTTGTGAGGTGAAAAAAAGAGACAGTAAAGATTTTTCATTAAGAAATGAAAGCTGCCCCAGAAAAGATGTTATGTAAAAAGACAGCTGTCCTCTTAGCCTTCATTTTAAAATGGGACTACAACAGCAAGAGTCTTGTACGACCCTGTAGATTTGAAAAAGATGTAACTCTGGTATTTAATACACTACCTTGCCAATAGAAAGAGACCCAAATCCAATCCACAGAGAGCTGGACTCACCACACTTATTTCTCCTGCTTTTCAGATCTCTAGAGTGGGCTTTTGCAGAAAACAATCGCAGATTGGCCTAAGGGAGCATGACGTACTCTGTGCAGTTTATAGATGTCATAGGACTTCAATGTATGAAGGTTCAAACTATTTTCATATATATATATATATATTTCATATATCTCCCATTTTCTCATATGGAGTATTAAGAGAAACGCTGGCACAAAATAAAATAAGCAGAGCCATTCCGAGAAAGCGCCACAGACTAAGAGCTTGTGTATCTCAGCTTGTTCATTTTTAATTGCCAATTTAATATCATCACATTAATATTGTAAAGATATTAGAGAGAGGTACTTACATCCTGGGATCTCGGTGAGCTCATTCAGAGGTGGCACTGTCTCTAATGTGTTGGCGTATTTCTTGGCGGCCTGTCTTTGCGCATGCCGTGCCTCTATTTCCTTTTTGGTTCTCGGGATTCGACATTTGAATATACAACACAGAGTGATAACTGAGGGAGAGGGGAACAGGGACATAATGAGTTTATTTTAATTCAACACATTTTAATAAATTGCAACAGTTTATACATGATTAGGATGGGTTTAAGTGTTTCAAAATGTTTTAAAATGACAGTTACCCAAATTACAATATATATATATATATATATATATATATATGTACTTAAGTTACCTCTGGTGGTATCTAGCCCTCAGCTAGTTTTGGTTTTATTTGCCCAATTTTTGACATGCCTGTCTCAGAGATTTCTGCCTGTTTGTGGTGCTCACAGCAGCAGAAGAAATGACATTTACAAAATTCAGCAGCAACCCTTCCTAACAGAAACGCTAACATGGCTGTAGACTCTTAGTCTTGTTAAAATGCTGTTTTTGTCCTTTGAGCTCCAAATACTCAATTCTCTTCACCTTTATTGTGTTGGGGTTGAACCAGAAAACTGCATATGTCCCAAACTATCTGCATGGCTAGATATTACAAGAGGGAAGTGACAAAATATTTGTTTTCCTAATTTGGGTGAACTGACCCTTTAAACAAAGAATAGGACTACACAATTTGTTGGTTAAAATGAAACAACTAGTCTAAACCAACATTAAAGCCATCAGGGTGAAAAGCAGTGAAAAGTGAGAGTTTCTCTTTCTTCATTCTACAGTTGCTGCTATTCCTTGGGTGACTGGAAACACAGCAGTGATCCCTCTCTTTCCTGACATAATCATATCATAATCATAATCTGTGTCATTACCACTAATCACAATGTGTTTGATAATCACACTGTGGACGCATAATTGCTATGCACAGACATCTTTGGCTTGCAGTTCTTTCTCAAGATAGCTGTCTATTTGAAGAATGGTTTGTGAAGGTGACAACAAGGCGATTTCAAGCGATATACTGACCAACTGCTAAAGCAAACACAGCAAAGATGCCGATAACCTGCCATAAGCGCAGCCCCCAGAAAACAACGGTCTCTGATGTGACAGGGTCCGGCTTCTTTGGGGGATCTGTGGGTAAAAGCTGTGGGTAAAAAAGAGACAACATTGATGTTGAGTTGAGGGTTTTACAACGGAGAGCAAAGCTCAAGGAATAAACACGATCTTAGAGTAGCTCAATAATGCTCAGTTCTCTGCGTGATACTTTGATCTTGAGGTAATGTAAACTACATTACCACAAGATCAAAGTAATTAATGTAAAAATTTTCAGCCCCTTCTCTATCTTTCTGACTTCAAGTGAAAATGAATCAATGATGAACTCTAATTTACATATTAGACACAAAATGTTGATATAAAAGAGGAGTCAGAAGCCCACTAAAGGGCACAGATTCCCCAATCACCAGTTATCATGTTATCATAAGTGTCACATGCCCAAAATGCTCAATGGTAATTTCAGTCTGCTTTCAGCGGGATCCATCCACAACCTCACCTTTCCCTCTGAACTCCGTCAGTCTGTGATGTCATACCTTATTGGTGTGATTGATGTTTTCATTTATCATTTATCTAATTTAGATTATTTAGATTTGTGACATCTAACTGAACTGACATACCGTTCCTGACAGAAATAGATGAAGAGAAAACCACAGAGCTGATTTGAAGGAAAAGGGTTATTTCAAGGCATTGTAAAAATGTTAAAAAACAAAAACAAAAGGCCCTAGTGGAAAGGTCTTACTCAACACCAACAAGTGGTGAGGTCTACAAACGTGACCGGCATGACACCATGCAACCAGAGTGGGCTGGTTTCCAGATTTTTCCTGCATTTTCTCTGAACTTCGGCAGTGGTCTTAGGTGCCTGAATTCTCTGCTGCACAAAGTTCAGTCAATAGCGTTCCAAAACAAACACTTTTCGCATTTCAAATTATCTCTCCAGAGCTGGGGATTGGGGAACAATAAGAATAAAAAGTGTGCGTGTCTCTGTGTTAAATCAATGCCTTGGATCACTACCGGAGCCGGCAGAGCATCAGCTCTCTGATAAAATCATCATGAGGATTTCTCCCTGACTACTGTATATCGATCACTTGATTGGATGATACAAGGTTGTCTTGGAAACTCTATACTTTAGTCCATCAACCAACAAGCAGATGGATCAGAAAGTGGACACTTACATTTCCTGCCTTTACTGATAACTCATGGTGAAATAGAAAAAATGTTCTAAGAATAAGCTGAAGGCTCTGCAGAGGATGAAAAGTTTGCTTTAGTAGAAATGTACTAAAAAGTAGAAATGTACTAAAATAAAAACATATAATCACAATGACCATGGATGTACCCTTAAGTTTTTGCAGAGAATATGTCTTTGAGTTCATGTGAAAGTAACCAAATAAAGCATAAGAGCTTTTCCAACATCTCTATGTTTTTTTTTCGTTTGTGCCATGTGAGGCTCTCAGCACCAGGGCCAAGGAACCTGTTTTTGCTGTTTGTCAGACCTAATAGGCTTCAGCGAGCCAACATGTCAAATGTGACAGAACAAGCTGTCTTCAGGGCCTCTATACTGTTTGTCTGCTGAGGAGGACACAAGAGGGGCTGTGAACTTGCACAAAGAAGCTGCAAAGAAAACAGTTTGAATGAGTTTACGCTCCCGTTTGTGCGACTCCCACAGAAGGATTAGTCTTGATGGAGATATTTAGCACTGCTCTTAAATAATAACAATTTTTGCCTCAAGAGTGATTATGTAATGCTAAGTCCTTTCCCCTGGAGGGGCATTTCATGTGGCAGGATTAGTGGTTATAAGCCTCAAGTTTTCTTTTGGTGGAACAAACAACACAAGCTCAGAAGCATCCTGACCTTAACTTACCTCATGTTTATCATTATATACCCAAAGTTATTGCATACTTTTGTTGGTGGGATGGTTGGTTGGTTGGTTAGTTGGTTCATTACATATTCAATGGCATGTTTGGATGTTCTTCTTCAAGTAAGTGTTTTGTTTTTCCAAGAAGATCCTTTAGGGACTAATCAAGGAAGATTAGTAGGCTATCACTGAACGGAGGATTAGCATCTAAATATAGAAAAATCAGCACTGGGATAAAAGTTTATTTATTCGTGTAATAGCAAAATACTAATTGCTAAGTAATGCCTTAAGCAAAGATATCCTGTGTAAAGGATATATACAAATGTGTGCCATGCCTACAGCATTTGGATTCTATTTCCTGATGTTTGCAACCATGTGTATTTTTTATTGTTACTGTATTGTGTATTTTACCTGAGAAAAAGTGAATTAACCACATGCGCCACATGCACATGACAGTAAAACTGATGATTTATTGTCTGACACCCACAGAGGCTGATACTATTGATCTGGCCTTTAACAGTATAAACATTATATTTATAGGAGCGAGGCTGTTTCTAGAAGTTCCTTGTGTCCTTTGTTTCTAGCATGTCTATAATATACAACCACAACTGATGATCCACTTTGATATAAAGGGACGTTTTGTCAGTGATATTAATATGGCATTTTGTTCATTCAGTCATGTTTCTACACAGAGTACTGCCTTGAAATTAAGTACATTTCCTTTTTTTCAGATGCAGAATTATTTGATTACCTTATGCTTTAGAAAACAGCTGCTTTTTTGTAGTCAGATCGTCGTAGTAGTTATATTGTCTGCAATGTAACCCACTTCTCTTCAGCCCAAAAGCACAAAAACAACTGGTCGTACCAGGACTCGTCATACTATTAAACACGAGGCTTGGCTGTTCATGTAAGACCATGTAATGTATCAGGTTTCAACATATGTTCACTCACTCCTCATCAAGTAAGGCAAGCAACAACTCTGGCGACCAAACAATAACTATGAATTACATAAAGCTACCTTTTACTAAACGCCAGAACCCCTCACCCGTCTGAGAGAAACCCTCAGGATATTCCTGAGTGGAACCTGTGGAGGACATGGTGATGTATCTCTTACCTCAGGATCCGGGATCTGGGAGAACACGGAGGACAAGCACTGAGACAGCAGCACTGCTCCCCAGCCCCGCGGTAGGAGCTGAGGTGGACATACAGGCTGATCCCCAACCATTCTCTCCCCCTCTCTCTCCCTGCAGCCACCCTGCCCCCTCTCTCCCTCTCCCTCTGCCTCTTCCTCTCTTCTTCTTTCTCTCTGTCTGCCTGCCTGCCTGCACTGGCGCCGTTTACAGGACAGGACCACAATGGCCCGGGGTGATTAATGGTTACTATGGTGCTGACGGCTTCCTCCCATCCACAGCTGTCTGCTGCTCTGCTTCTCTATCTCTTTCCTTTCTCCCACAACACTGTAGGAACTCAAAGACACACCGGCGGTCACCACTGCAGGCAGCTCAAAACAGCTCCACTACAATGGAGGGAGCCAACCCTGCTGTTAGGGTACATAAATTAATTAATAGACCTGGTGTGGTTTACAGCCAGCTCGTCCTGCTGGGGACAGGAAGTTAACACAGTGTGGGGGGATGGGCAGTACAGTTAACCATGAGGTTGGCCTGCGCAGGACAGGGAAGCACACGGCTGTGAGCGTCATCATGTTTATTGCCTCAGAATCTGGAGTGTAAAAGTCCTCACAGCCTCGTCCCTTCAGTGTGGCAAAATGTGACAAGCCAAGGAGCTGTTGAATCCAACATTTTCAATATGCACCCGCCTCAGGAAAGAGCAAAAACATTGGAGTCACATTGCTTTGGTTGCAGTCATTTGTGTTCAACTCAGAAGTGAAGTTAATGCTATTTCAATGGTTTTTGTTTGTTTGTGTGTATGGTATGTGGCTGCTCTTAATATATAAGATCTCTTTCTATGATGTTTCCAGTGATGGGAAAATAATTATTTTTGCACAAGAAGCCATAACACAGTGGAAGAAGTACTCAATTAAAAGTTTTATTTAATTAAAAGTGTTTTATTCATAACTCATATGTAAAAATAAGGAAACAACATTCAAATGTCCTTAAATATGACAACTACAAAAACATATAGATCAGTCAGGTGAATTGCAAATCTGTATTTTAATGTTACAGGTGGTCCAGGTTATGCAGCCAGGTCTAACTAATTCGTACAGTACTGATGGTGGTCTGAACAATAGCAATGCATTATTTTCTATTAGCTTATTTCATGTTTTGCTTATGAAATCCTAATCTGTAAACCACCCAGTACAGCAGCCGTCAGATACAAAAATACAAGAGAAAGAATGACAATATTATTTCCCTACAAAATAGAAATACTACATGAAACCATTTTCATGAAACACTTTTTTGGCCACTTGGGAGTAGAAACAAGCTGTAATCATAATATTTACATATAATCAACTTATTCAGTTGATACGTCCAATGTGTTTGCAAACAGTTGCTTAAATACACATCCGGCATATATGGAGCAACATTCAGATCAGAATCAGAATTACTTTATTGATCCCCGGGGGGAAATTGTACAGTACTGGTGCTCCCATTCAAGAGTAGAAAGTAGCAAAAATTTAGAACTAAAAGTATGTACAAAATATAAAAATAAGAAATAGAAAATAAAAAATATACACATTTACAATATTTAAGTGAAAAATAAAAGTACAAAATATGTACAATAATAATGTATATGTATGTATATATATGTATTGCACTGGTGAATTATTGTACAGGTTATTGTAATTTTAAGTCAGTAACAGTCAGTAGTGAACAGTTCAAGTATAAATATAAATATAGAATAATAATGAGGTAGTAGTTGTTGAGAGGAATTTGTCCAGAATCTGTCTGTTCTATTTCTTCTGAGTGTCTGACACTCAGAGGGAGGAGTTGAACAGTTTGATGGCCACAGGCAGGAATGATTTCCTGTGGCGCTCCGTTGTGCATTTGGGAGGAATGAGTCTCCCAGTGAAGGTGTTCTTGTGTCTGACCAGTACGTCATGGAGAGGATGTGAGACATTGTCCAAGATGCCCCGCACACCACCGTCAGAGAGTCCAGCTCCACCCCCACAACGTCACTGGCCTTGCGGATCAGTTTATTGAGTCTGTTGGAGTCCGCCACCCTCAGCCTGCTGCCCCTGCATGCAACAGCATAGAGGATAACACTGGCCACCACAGACTCATAGAACATCCTCAGCATAGTCCAGCAGATGTTGAAGGACCTCAGCCGCCTCAGAAAATAGAGACGGCTCTGGCCCTTCCTGTGGAGGGCATTAGTGTTCTTAACCCAGTCCAGTTTATTGTCAATGTGAACTCCCAGGTACTTGTAATCCTCTACAATGTCCACACTGACCCCCTGGATGGAAACAGTTGTTGTCACGTTGAGCTGCAGATGGTTCTGCTCACACCATGTGACAAAGTTGTCCACAGCAGCCCTGTACTCCTCCTCATCACCCTAACTGATACATCCAACTATTGCTGAGTCATCTGAAAACTTCATGGTGTAGATGGTGAAGAAGAAGGGAGAGAGGACAGTCCCCTGCGGCGCCCCGGTGTTACTGACCACTCTGTTTGACACACAGTGTTGTAAGCGCACATACTGTGATGATCACAGATTTGACCCTTTATACATTACACATTTAATTTGATCCATTTGTTGATGGAATAGTTTGACATTTAGGAAAATACGCCTATTCATCTCTGGCAGAGAGTTCAATGAGAAGATTGACACCACTCTTGTATCTTTCCATTAAATATAAGGCAACAGCCAGCCGCTGTTAGCTTAGCTTAGCACAAAGACTGGAAACAGGCAAATTATTACATGCAGATTAATCAAATGAGATATAATAGATTATATAGATTTTGTTAACTTTGGACAGAGCCCTAAGCCCGTTTCCAGTTTTGATGCTTAGCTAAGCTAACCATCTCCTGGCTGTAGCCTATAAAACGGACAAACATGAGTGTGGTATCTATCTTCACATCTATCTCTCAGCAAGAAGGCAAATAAGCCTATTTCCCAAAATGTCAAACTATTCCTTTAATATAAAAATGTTGATTAAAGTAGTTTTAACTATTGTACTTGGATATACTTTGTTACTTTCCACCATTATATGTTTACAGTATCTGAGTTTTACTGTGCTGTATTTTAATTTGTACAGAACTTATTGCCAGCATGTCTTTTAGGGTCAGTTATCCAATCTCAGGTCATTTGGTGCTATTGTGAGGGTAATATCGATTTTCAAACCTACTTAACAGCAGCACTTTATATTTACTTTACAGATGACATAAAGATTTCTGTTAAATGACTGAAGAATCCTGAGAGAGACTGTTCACATGGATTCAAGCATCATTCTCAGGTCTCACAGAAGGTCTAAAATGCCCTTTAATAAGAAATGCCATTAGCTGAAGTGGATTATATGTCATTATAGTTCAATTTGCTCAACATGCTGAAGGCACAGCGCACTGGTGGAGTGGACAACCTCGGAGTCTTTATTTGTTGTCCTCTGTGACTTTAACAAAGGAAATCTCTGCTCCCCAAATGCAGACAATTAATTTAATGCCCAACCAGAGAGGAGAAGATTCTGGTCACACAACAATCAACAGTACCTATCACGCCGTCACTGGGACACTGACCACGTCATGGTCCCCCTGATTCCTGCATACAGGCAGAAATGAAAGCTCGGTAAACCTATTGTGAGGACATCAAAGCAGTGGAACAGTGAAGCTATGGAGGATGTACTTGGACTGTACTGACTAGTATGTTTTCAGGACTGCTACAACAGCAACATTTACAACAGCTACAACAGTTTGGATGAGTTCACAGAGGCTGTGATGTCGTCCATCAGCTTCTGTGAGGATTACTGTATACCATCAAGCACCAGGGTGAGTTATAACAACAACAAACCCTGGTTCACAACAAAACTCATACAGCTAAGGTTGGAAAAGAAAGAAGCATTTAGGAGTGGGGACAGGGACAGGTTTATAGAGTCTAGTACAGGTTTAGCAAGGCTGTGAGAAAAGCTAAACGACTGTACTCTGAGAAACTTCAACACCAGTTCTCAGCCAACGACTCTGCTCCTGTCTGGTGGGGGCTCAGACAGATCACCAACTACAAACCTAAAGCCCCCTACTCCATTAACAACTTTCGTCTTGCCAACAAACTGGATGAGTTCTACTGTCGCTTTGAAAGACAATAGGACAGTCCTGACACCATCCACCAGCTCCAGCCCACCTGCGCCACCTCACCCATCTCAGCAGGGGCCTCTGCCTCTCCACATCTGCCCACCTCAGAGACCCCCTCCTCCCCTACCCCAGTGACAACTCTCTCCATCCAGAAGGGGGGCATTAACAGGCTTTTCAAGAGGCAGAATCACTGCAAAGCAGCCGGACCGGACTCTGTCTCTCCATCCACCCCGAAGCACTGTGCTGTCTCTGGTGTTCACAGGCATCTTCAACACCTCACTGGAGACATGCCATGTGCCAGTCTGTTTTAAATCCTCCACTATCATCCCCTTCCTCCAAAAACCAAGGACCACAGGACTTAACAGCTACAGACCCGTCGTCCTGACCTCTGTGGTAATGAAGTAATTTGAGCGCCTTGTGTTGTCACACCTCAAATCCATTACTGACCCTCTCCTGGACCCCCTGCTACAGACCCTACAGAGACGAGGAAGTAAACATGGCCCTCCACTTCATCCTCCAGAACCTGCACTCCTTGGTTTCCTTTCCTCTCTACTCTTCTCCCTGTATACCAACAACTGCACCTCCAGTCATCATAGGGCCCTCATAGGGCTCATCTCTAGTGGAGATGAGTATGCCTACAGGTGGGAGATGAACCATCTGGTGACCTGGTGTAGTCTGAACAACTGGGAGCTCAACTCTTTAAGACTGTGGAGATGGTTGTGAATTTCAGAACCCAGCCCCACATCACTGAGTCCATCCTCACCTCATCCATCACCATCTGGTAGCTGCTGCCACAGCCAAGGACAAGGGCAGACTGCAGCGTATCATTCGCTCCACAGGGAGGGTGATTAGCTGAAATCTGACATCCCTCCAGGACCTGTACACCTCAAGGTGCCTGAGGCATACAGGAAAGATTGTGACCAACCCCTCCCACCCTGGACACAAACAGTTTCAGTCACTCACCTCAGGCTTCTTCCCATCCGCAGCTGGCCTCATCAACAAGGCCAACTTCTACCAAAGCAAATTCCTTGTATGTGTAAACCTACTTGGCAATAAACCTGATTCTGATTCAGATTCTTTTCTTGGTCCCGGGTAACTTTTTAATTAACAGTGACAAACTATTTGTTGTTCTTCTTTTTGTAACAAAGTCTCAACCATTGGTGGTTCTCTGTGTTTTATGTAAGTAGTAGTACATTGCATCTATGACAGTGTTTATTCTTGTTTCACGAATGTTTATTTGCACACACCAAGAAAAATAGTAGTAAGCTGCTATTACCAGAAACTCTGTGGCTGTATGGAATTTTTTATCACAAGAAACGCTTTATCCATAAATATTTAAAATGATAGTAAATGATTGGTAGTAGAAATGAAAGTGATAGATGCACGCATACTTCTATTAAATAGATAGAATAGATAGATGCATGCACACTCTGAGTAAATAAACTAAATAGAATGATCTTTCTTGGCAGTCTTACTACCATTTTGATGTGTTGGTCAAGTATGGGTTAAGAAGGACATGTTGCATCCTCAAGCCTCAAACACTGAAGGTCAGAACACTTGTCTGATTGTAATACAGGGAGTCAAAAGGCCACTTCCAGTGGGACAAACTCTGTGAGTTTGACATTTCCATCCTATGGCCATCTGCTGAGCTAGATGTGTGATAAAAAGAAACACACTTGGAATTATCAACGCCTGGTATCAGGGGGTAGAGGACAAGGTGGTAGGGCCTCCACTTATGGCATGGAAATGTGTGAAATATTTAATAAAAATGTCCTTTTTTACCGAATTACAGACTATCTTTAGTGTTGGGAACCAGTTGCATGAATAATAAGAGGCAGAACAGCTTGTTCAGGGTGCGGTGGCTGACAGAAATAAACAAAACATATGCACATTTTAAAATTGAGTTGCACTCTGTTTTAATAATGCATCTCATTTAGGGTTGTCAGAAAAGCTTCAAAACATCTTAAAATATCCGAGCATCTTCTTTTTTCTTTACTGGGTCTGATAATATTTAATTGCATAACACCTTTACATCGTGCACTACATGACGAGCTATAGTATATGAACCTGTGCAGACACAGTGAGGACCCATTAAGTAGTAATCAGTTGATGTGATTGTTGTGTCAAAACAAAGCTTCACACATTTATATATATAATATATTAATATATATTCATAAAGCACACACAGACAGTATTTCACTGAACAGTAAGCAGCCTCCTGGGGCGTCGAGGTGGCTCAGCTGGCATGTCATCCCCTTTTGTCTCTCCCAATTATTTCTGTCTCTCTCTGCTGTGAACTATCAGATAAAGGTAAAACTACAAAAATCAGCAGCCTGTGATCAGTGGTGCTCATGCACACATCTCTAGAAAGCAGCAGATCGCACTGGCAGTGATCATGTTTGTAAGCAAAATGTCAATGCCATTGTGTCAGCTTGTGTTAACGGACTGGTTGAACAACTTTGTTCGCTTAGAGACACACTAAGGATATCTGCACCAGTGATGATGGACACACATGACACAGCCAATGATTCAAACATCCAGCTTCTTCTCATTTTAGCTATACATATATACTGTATGTCTACATGAACACACTGTGTGTCTTTCATCTTTGACAGTGGTAGTTTTTGAGATACATTAGAATGCAACAATGTCAGTAGACGAGTACTAGATATTGAAATAAAACAAAGCTCTGTTTGTTTTTATGCCAGGACTGTCTTCAGATGTGGAGTGATTCCTGAAGAAATTGATTATTTTAGAGTTTGACAGAGCACGGCGAGCAATTCAATTTAGAGTGAGAAAATTGTTCTGCCATCGTAGGGGTTGATGCGAGGACAAGCCACGAGGACAAGCCGAGATACGAGTGACGGCTGGGTTACTACAGCGGGGAGGAAACTGTGGGAGGAAAGCAGCCTGTAGTGTCAGAGCATGCAGGGCACTGACTGTGAGGAGCTACAGTTTGTCAAAAGATAGCAATTTTCTAAGCAATGCTGTCACCATTTCAGAGTCAGTTTGTTTTAGTGTCCGTTTGCTCTCAATGCATTTGCGCTAGTAGCAGAAACACAGCTGCTTTATTCTACAGTCATGTCACCACCAAGAAGATATATTCCTGTATTTTGCCATACAAACGTATTTTGTCTGTTCTGTTCTCTTTGTTTGTTTCAATAGACAATATAGTCTCTATAAGGATGTGTATTGTATCATTATTGTATTTCTCATATTTATTCACTCCATCGCTTTCAGAAGCAGGAAGATCACTTTTCTTTACTTTATTGATTTAATCACAACTAGGTCATCATGATGGTAATTAAATTGAGCTGTATTGAATAGATACTGCACAGCATTGCTGTGTGCAACAGATTAAGCTGTATATGTTTAATTGGCAATTTTGGTTTTAGACGACATTATTGCAGGACAATAACAAGTCAGACATCTAAAAAATCATCTAAAGTGGTTGATATATAGTACATGACTAACCACACTGCCATCTAGTGATGCCATATGTATTTAAACTTGCTGAAAATAAACAAAATGACTAAAAAGGAGCATACAGGATTGACATGATACCTTAGTGCACCAGACCAGTCTATTGGCGAACTGCAAGCAAAGCCAAAGTTTAAATATAAGAAAGTGCAAGAGGCACAGATCAAAATCAAGATCAGACAATCTGCTGACAGAATGTGTCTTGTCAACACATCACCATGAATTGTGGGTGACTGGTAAACACCCCCATACTTGAGTTTGGATATCAACGTCAGCAACAATTTAACTCATCCTAGACTTAAATCAACATTTCACTTGTAAAAAAAGTGCTTATCACTGTTTCCCCACTGTCTCAATATAGATAACAGCACATTACTTTATTTCTACTTACTGTAAATGAGCACATTAGGACTCTGCTGTTTATTTTCTTTCCATTACATGTAAATGAGAGGCACTGGGAGATGAATGGACTCATAGAGGCACAAACCGTTTTCTGGCCTGAGTAAAGTTCACAGATCCCTCATATACTGATGGCTAACTTTAACCTCTGCGTTCACAGCTCCACTATTTACTTTAGTTTCTGGATGCAGTCAATGGTCTGCAGGAAGCATTGGTCCAGAACGAGGGAATACCTCTGAGGAGAAGGATGGAGAAAGGAGTCATTCAAACCTGGAATGACAAATAGGTGAGGCTGTTTACGTATGCTGTGTTTACATAAGTTTGTGTTTGGTTTGGTGGGTTATTGGGCATTTTGGAATAAATCTACACCTTTCTGCGTAATACAGCTACATAAAACAATATTAAAATTGTTTGGTGAAGTGTAATTTATTTGAAAGTGATGACACTCTTTAATAACTGAAGTCAACAAGAGTAGTCATATTAATCGACAACATTGGTTTGAAACTGAAATTACACAGAAAAATGAGTATTGAACAGCAATAAGCTTCATTTAAAATCCAAAAGCTGATAATATTGGCCTTGTTCCTATCAAGTACCACATGTTCAAAATGAAAGCTTTAGATTACATGTTTGGGAAAATATTCGAAATGCTCACAAACACAGATTTAAAAAAAAAAAACATCAAACAAAAATGTATTAAGTTAAACATTTTCCCTGGAATCGGATGCAGTTAGGGACCATGACAAGTATTTGCTCCATCAACACCCTTTCTGACGCACATTGCTACATTTGATACATATTGGGCAGTGCTGCAGGGCATGTAGTCATAAGGCTTGTGGTATCTCATCTGTTCCTCCAAAGACACATCTCACTCTACTACATTAAAGGGTGCCTCACCTTCTATCCAGGAGGTATTCAATACAAGCCGTTTTTTGTTACTCTGAGCATAAAGGCTTTCTTCATCAAGTCCAAACTCTGATATTTTTGTCTTGTGGCACTTTCTCGCTCAGTCCAATGGGGACCTGCCAATCTCCCACAGGGTCCTGGAAGAAATAGTGCGGTATTTGAAGCAGCACACTAACTCAGCCATGGTTTTAAATTAAGCGTGATGTGGAGGGAGAGGAGGAGGGAGGGAGGGAGAGTTCTGCTGAAATCCTTTTGGCTACATCGGAAGAAAATAACTCGGATGTTAGTATGAATGTAGAGGCCACTCCCACCAGGCTACGCACATCCAGACAACCTTTGGATTAAGAAGCTAAGATCACATACTGTACATATGTGACATGCTCTGGGGAGTCTATGGAGGACTACAGTGGGAGTTTATGCAGCTTGAGTACGCACTCATTTTCAACCACTATTCCCACACAGCTGGTTTCAAGTCAGAAATGATTAGCAGTAATATTTAAAAGGAATATTGGAGTTTTTGGGACCTTAACTGGTGTGTTTACTATTTGGATTGGCCTGTCACACATTTATGTCCAACCATCTGGAGCCAAAGAAATCCGCAATACTCTGGGAGGGTCATATCCAGAAGGGTAAACAATATATTCAAAACATTTGGTGGAGATTTGGTTCTCTTTTCATTGATTAAATTGCCCCATTAAATTACAAAAATACTTTAAAAACAGACGTTTTTGCTCTCTCACCTGTAATGCACTTAAGGTTGCCAGCGGAGGACAAGACATTCATAGATTTAATAAAATGTGACAGTGACATTTATAAAACAGCAAGCAGACAAGATATGAAACCAGGGGGAGCCATCCTATCAGCGTCAAACATTTTTGCAATCAGTAGGAACACTTGTCTGATGCCATCAGGGTTAAGTTGAAAGCTCTGCAACTCAAGGTACTCAAGTGGTTAAAGTGAGGTCACCAAATGCACAAAAGAACCACCGCAAATTGTCTTTGAGATTTCAAATGGAGAATAACGCAGAGATCTGTATGATGTTTGTGTTGCAGAAGAGAAGAGCCTGTTTCCTGCAGGCTGCTGTGTGTCACATGTGACAGGAGAAGGTAGGGCTCAGCTGGACGTGAGGTTGAGCAGGGACCAGCCAGTTCCCCTGGTTAGTGTCTTGTCTGGGCTGCCACAGAGCCTGCAGGAAAACATGCTTGACTTGTTTCATCACGTCACTGCAGAGCTGCAGGTCACGGTGGAGAGTGCTCTTTAGCAATGCCCTCAGCGCCTCTGTTTCCTGCAGCTAAATGACCAGCCAGGAGACAACATACATTACAAGAGCAACATGAACATCTCTGTGCAGCCCAAACACGAGGGTTAGAATGAGCACTGTCCACAGGCAGTGTGTCCATTGCCATGCATGATTATTTCTGTCATCTGGTGTAAAAATAGTTGGAAAAATGAAAATCTCGCTTGTTACCAGTTCAAGACATCTACAGTGTTGTCAAAGTTAGAAATAAAATGTTTACAAATGCCAATGGACTCGTTGGACAGTCTATTCAGTTTGTCTGTGGACAGCTCCTGTTGCTCAGAGACTCCTGCCACTCTTGTGCCGAGGGATGCTGCTCCTGAGTCGTGATAGCCACAAGCGAGACAGACAAGTGAGAAATTGATGAGTCAGAGCATTAAAAAAAGACAAAAATGAAAATCTGCTTGACATTGTTGCATCATGCTGTCACTAAAACTTGGCATATCAGTTCTACCCTTGCTGATTTTACAGTCCTTACCTTTAATCTAATTTGGTCCTCTCCAGCTGCTCCTCCAGGATCTCTATCCTGTGGTGCTGCTCCAGGTGCTTCTGTTCTGTTTCCAAAAACATCTGGTTCATCTCTTTCTCTCTGAAGGATTCAAGCAAGTTATCTGATTGGTACAAATGTGTTTGTAACGATAGATTGACTTACTTTTGAATAATAAAATTGATAAAATAAGTAATTTGCCTATATAACCTTTCTAATTATTTAATAATGGCATAATCCAATTTCAGATTTAGAAATGTAATGTGATTCTAGTGAAGGAAAGGGTACATGTGATGCTTGGCTTAGAATTCTATTATTCTAAATTATTCTAATACTGACTTAAGCCTGAAGGCTGTCAAAGAAATTTTGACTAAATAAATAAAAGTGTCCATGGCCTTGACATGGGCACGTGCAATGGACCACTAATTAATAGAATATTATAGTGGTGTAGCGTTGCAACGTTCCTTCACACCTTCATATTTATGAAAATAAAATATGTCGAGCTGTAATGTTGTTTGCTCAGTAATCTCAGACTCCATCCTCAGTGAGAAAGGTAACAGAATGAAAAAGTTCTTGCTTTTGAAGCCCATGGCCAGTGCTGCTGGCTCAAAGTGTTCACTTGTTTTGTTGTGATATTTTGTTCAATTGATAAAAATTGTTTTAAAGCTACAGATGAAGTGATATTTTTAGATCTGTTTCTCCATGATATGCATTTCAACAAACACCACTGACAGTAGAAAAATGAGAGCTACAGTATCAACAGAACATATTACTTTGTCTGTAGGATGTTAACCAGCTCAAGGAGTCTGTCCCTCTCCGTGCAGAGAATTTTATATTCACTACACTGGATCATCAGTGCACTCACATCAGCTGAACATTGTGGACATTTTGAAGAGCGTGGACCCCTGAGAACAAAAGGATACAACATTAAAACATCCGTTTGGCTGTTAATTCATTTCACAGTCATACACAAATTGATGTGGTATGAAAAGTATAAATAGATCAGCCAGATGTCCACTTACTTGAATTCTATACTACTTCTGACATCTGGCAGCACCAGTTTATGACCAAATTTAGAAACTGATCTGGAAAAAAGTTGACAGACAGTTTTATTAACAGGAATCCCTGCAGAATACACTGACAAAGGTGTGAGGCATCAAACAAAATCAATAACCTGATCACAGTTCGCCATTAGCCAGAGTGAATGATTAACCCTTATTTTGCCAGACAAGATGTCTTAGAACCCAGCCTTACTCTAACAGTTAGCAGAGGAGATGCAAATAGAAGACCAACAGTCTTACTGATTGTCAGTGAATAATTCCATTAAAGTAAACTAACAAAACCCACACTACAATGATCATTTAGCATGGTTACCATTAGCACACATACCTTGAAGTTGTTATTCTCTTGTTAATGTCTCCCTCTTCAGGGGGAAATCCTAAACTGCAAACTGTTGTCTTGAGGCTGGACTGGCTCTCCACGCCCTCTTCCTGTGTACATACATTTCATGTAATGTAAATGACCAAGCATTAGGAGAAAAGTTTAGATGGACGAATAACTTTTCAACTTTTCCTCAATTTTGTGCAGCTTGTTAAGAAGTCAAACAGACATGATATTTGCTGAGGTGAGTTTAGATGTGATTCTCATTTTTTTTTTTGTTTACCTTGAGCTGCTGGATTTCCTCCTGTAGTTCTTTTATCTTGGCCTCTTTCTTAGCAACCGTCTGCTTAAGATTGTGGATGAGAGCGTTGTGCTCTGAAGGCTCATCCCTCAGCTGTTGTCTCGGGCTCTGCTGGATCTCCTTGTTCCGTACGTTCTGCGCTTGGCTGAGCCGTCTCAGCACCTCCTGCATCTGGGTCTGCTGCTTCTGCCAGAGGTAGAAGGATGGAGTAAAGCACGGGCTTATCACAGAAGATCCTTCTTTCTGTAGTCTGTGGCTTATTTTAAATGTGTAAATTTGTAAATGTGATGTGAAATCCCTGATTATTTATTGTTATTTGGTCAGAGTAACAGAACTGAATTGTGTAAAATGCTGTTAAATTGTGTCTGCTTTTCTTGCTCTATATGTCTCACAATACCTAATTGAGGTATACACAATTTGTGTGTGTACACATAGTAGAACTTACACCAAGTATATAAATATAACATATTTTTCTCTTATCTAATGCCTTACCAGCAGAGCATCCACAAGCTCATCATCATGCTTTCCCTTCTCCAGGAGGGTGGAGATCTGGACCTTCAGAGTTTTCATTTCCGTAGACAGAAATTTGTTCCGGGCTTTAGAGGCCTCCAGCTTTTTCTTCACATCCTCGTGGTCTTTCAGGAGGGCTTCATAGTCCACTGAGATCCTCTGTACAGTTTTGGAAGGAGAGCAGGGACTCAGTACATTATCAAATTCATATTTCAATCCATTTGCAATTTATGTACACACACCTGAAATGCCTCCCTCTTCTCCTTCTCGATGGTGCGGATGTAGCTGAGGTTCCTGTCTTCAGGAGGGGTTTTCTGAAGGACCCCCATGCCCAGAAACTCTTCCTCTACACTCACAACACTTGGCTGTCTTTGCTGAGTTGACTGCTTCAGCTGCTGCTCAAGGTCTCGCACCTGTCGCACAATCCCAACTGTTGTTAATGTTGAATTCAGGCATTTGTTTTATATGTCTGCTATCTTGTATTAGTGGCTTTCCAAAGCACTTTATTAACTCTGTAAAGAACCTTAATTTCAGAAGCACATTATGACTTAAGTTATAATTTAATGTTTAGCTTACCCTTGTCTGAAGAGCCAGTATCTGCTGAGAGCGACCTCTAAAGCTCCCTGGGCAGCTTAGTAATTGCTGAAGGTTGACCTCCTCTCCAACCTCACTGATCAAAACCTACAACAGCAGGAGCAGTCCATATTTTGGAATACAGAAGTCACTGATGATTAATCATATGAATATGTAATATTCTTCTTGGGCTGTTAGACTAGGCAGGAAAAAAATATACCACCTTCTGAGCTACTTTCACCTCCTGTTTGATGGATTGAACCTGATTGCGATACTCAATCACCTTCAGCTGGGTAGCAGCTAATTTTTCCTGCAGTGATTTCACCACAGGATTTTCCTGCTTTTGTGAACAAATGATATACGATTTAGACTGTGTTGCAATCATTCAAATTAGGAAGACATAAAAAATATCCTTTTGGTGAATTTTCACATCAATAATTACCTCACAGTCTTCAGATGACCTCTTATCCTGTGACTTTGTGTCAATCTTTTGCCCAAGTGGAGACTGCACCAAAGCGGCCTGCAGCTATGGAAAGGAGAATAATATTACAATTATTCTTTAACTTATTCCCTCTGTAATGAATGATATACTTTCACAAACAGCATTATAAACAATGTATCTTTGTTTAAACAAATATATAGTTTAATTATTGTGAACAGCTGTGTGCTGAAATGATGCACATCCATCCAACAAATCAAGTGAAATGATGATGAAAACTTTGTTACCCCTTTCTCAAGCTCTTTGATTCTGTTGCTGTTTTGCTTCGATTTAATCTTTTCTCGCTCAAATTCAGCAGTTAGCTCTCTGTTCTTCTTGGACAGCTCAACAATCTTGGTGGCTGCTAAATCCCCTGCCAAGCCCGATGTACCTAAACAGAGGAGTGGTTGAGTCATGAGGAAGCTGTGACATATCTGTAACATCACTGTGGTGCAAAATTAGTGGAAGTTATGTTATTATACCTGTTAAAAACAGTCGTTCTTCTTCTCTTTTCTTTTTCAGGTGTTTAATTTCAAAATCCTTTTCACTCAGAAGTTTGAAAAGCCGACCATTTTCATCCTTAACCTCCCTCAGCTGGTCCAACAAATTTTGTTCGTCATTCTGTAGCAGTCTATAGGGAGGTAATTAAAATGAATACTAAATGGATGAGAGTGACAAATTGAACATGATTGTTCATGTAGGTGATGAATATTTCCAATGAAGAATTGTAATGTGTGCTTATTTATATTTTTTGTTTAATTAATAAAGTATCAACACAATTCAAGCTGGAAAACAACTTTGGTATACATTTATTTCATTCTTTGTAAGACTCACCTGTTTTCGAGATTGTCTGCCTGAATACCTTGCTTAGATAGATCCAAATCATCCTGGGTAACACCGTCATTAAGCTTATCCGGTTCTTTCTCCTTTTTCCTATCCAGTTTTCTTTTCTCCTGCTGTTTTTGTAGTGCTTGGAACTGAAGTCGTAAGTCATTCAGTTCACCATCATGCTCCATGATCTATGATTTATAGCATAAGGAGAAAAGAATCAGCTTATAAAGGGGGGAAATGGAAATCAATACTGTGACTAAACATTGTGAGGGAATTTGGTTATAGTAATATCATGGACACTTGAATATACATTTCCCTGGTTGTCTGGAAGGCTGCAATACAGTTAAGTGATACAGTTTTCGGCATTTGTTTATTTTAGCTGAATGAAAATAACCACTACCTTTACCAGCTTGGCAATCTTTTTTAACTACATTCTTCTAGAAGATCAAGTACTTATACTGGTTTAAATAAACGCCCTAAATTTGTGTTCATCCCTGTGAAAGTAGCAGCAAAACAAGAGTCCTTCTTTTCATAGCTCCTCAAAATGGCATTTGAGTGCCCTCCTTCTTGTTGAATAGAGTACATCACTGTCAGGCACGAGGTTATTGTTGATGACCCCACTGGTAGCCTAAATTTTGCATTAACAGCCTAAAACTGACTACTGCCGTCTTGTTTGCAAAAAAGGCAGTATATGCTAGATGATGTAACGAGCAATCAGCGAGATAACGTTGAGGTTTATGATCATTTGAGTACGTAGCTCTCAGAACTTTAATCCTAGTCTTTAAACTCCTTACTAAGTGGCATATACGTTAAGGTTGGTTAAAGAGAAAATAGCCCACCTGTCATTTATCCAAGTACCGCCCTTGTCAATAAATTAGAGGGTGTTTTGCACTGCATAATTTTGTACGGTACGTGAAGAATCTGCAGCAGCTTCCTGATTGCGACGCTACTGTATCCATAGCAACGGCACTCCAGAGACCTAGGACGACATCTCGCGGGAGCAAGAATTTGTCACGGGAACAAGAGGGCGCTACCAGCTAGACCCACAGTTAACTGGTCTGTAACGTTATAGCTAAGTTAAATATTTTCAATATTTTAAGTCAATAACTTAAATTGAGTAATGAGTCCTGCGAGTATGCTGTCTGTCAGTCGTTTTCTAATAATAATAATTAATTTAGTTAACAGTAACAGTTGCAAAACCTCTTCACTGATTAAAGAATTATTCCTAGCTAAAACATACCAAATTAATGAGTGTTGTCCAGCTTTTCCTATGTGCTGGTACTTTCGGTTTTGCTGTTGTGTTATGTAATTTTAAATATCTTAACATTACAGTGCAAAAGTTGAGAAAACATTATTTTTGGCCCCAAAACTCTCAGCGAAAGAGATATTTGTTTAAAGCAGGTAAGCTCAAGGCAAAAAAAGTGTTTGAAAACTTGCTAAGACCCATTAGTAGTGTGAGTAATAGTATTTCTCCCGTGGAAATATAAAACTCAAGCCTTTATCATTGAGCAATATCCTACATGGCCACAAGGTGACGAGATACTCCACCAAGACTATCAGTCAATCAAGTTTATTTGTCCCATTCAATTATATAAGGTACAATTACAGTGAGTTATAATAAACTCTAAAAACAGAAAAGTGAAATACTTTTTCTCATTTGACAGGAAATCTCATAGAAGCTTTACAAGTAACTCGGTCATCCCATACAATCTTAAGGATGCTAATTTGGTATAATTGTGTGTTATTATGTTATCCTCAGGTGTTATTGTGATGAACTAAACAAGTACATTGCATTTTTGTGTGGTACACAGCTGATACATGGCAATTGCATATTATTTACCGGATTTCAAGTAGACTCATTGTGTTCTTTATTGTAAGTAATACTCAACACAGGAGTTCAAAAGTCACAATGACACAGCATTTTAGAGCCTCTTGCTACCCTAAATTGATGTAATGCATTTCCTGTTTAAATTGTGTCATAGGGTGGGACAATACACAGGAAAATAATTAAAAGCAAAACAGATAACAGTGAGGGAAATCAGAGCAGTTTTATTTGACGAGAGTAGTAGAGTTATGTTCAAAATTGTGTAATGGATTTATTGGTTGGAATTTTTGGACACCAACTGGTGCACAATGAAGTGAGCACTAAACATTTTCCAACTAACAGGAGTTACAAGTAATAACATTTGACATAACCATACTATACCCTCAATTGCCACTATCTTTGGTACACCTTACTAAACTAATGCAGTCTTCAATGAATCCTACCATCATGTATGTTTTAAGGTTCACCTTTTTTTGCAACTTAATGGTGATTTTGGAGGCTGATGTTTGTGATGCTGTTGAACTGTATTATAACACAGAATAAACTATTGACTATTATTAGAGTATTAGTAGTATTGAACTGTATTAGTTTTAGCTAGGAGTACATAATAAACTAGTATAAGTTGGCATTTCTTATGAATAAGCTACAACAGTCAAGACATTTTCAGTGCAACTTGGAGAGGTTTCAAAAACAAATACACAACAGAATTTCAGAATTATGAGACTGGTAATTTTAATTTTCAGAGAAAAAACAAAACACATCTTCAAAAATAATGTTCTGTATTTGCACACAACTGAACTTTGTGAATAATTTAAGAAGGCATCTATTTAAGCGTATCACAAGATAGGCCATATGATGATATTTTATATAGCTTACTTCACAGCCTGTAGGTGTACCTCAGTTAGTTTAGCTCATATGTCTCATGAAGTTACTGTAATGAAATATTGGACCCCTGTGTATCACAATATAATGATACAAATATGAAAAAAAGACTTGGCCTTTACAAGCAGTGTGTATAAAGGCTATTGAATTAAATCAGACATTTTATTTCTACAAGACACCTTTATGGTTTTGTTTCATGGTTATTATTTTACATATTTCCATGTCATTACTTTATACATTTGTTTTGTGGGGTAATCTGATACTGTAATGAGTCAAAAACCATTTGTGTCCTTGTTGTTAAAATAATGTGAAAGCACAGGTCTTGTCTGTAGAGCACATGTTGTCAAAGCCTTCCATAATGCACTGGGATGCCCATTTTTTAGCATTTTCATTTTGGCAAAAATCCTTACATTGGTACACAAATAAAGATAGCTGGTATGAGACAATAAAACAATTACAAAGGGAAACAAAGGTCAGGCGACCTACCATTGGTAGTTGTCTTTAAATCTAGGCTTAGCCTAGTCATACTGTTTTCATCTGATTTGCTACATTTTCTAGTTTTTTTCAATACTTTTTATATTTCACTTACACACCTTTCAAATAAGAGGCAACAAAACTTAGTAATGTCTCCTGTCCACACAGATATCAAACCGGTTGGGTTTACAACCGCAAACACACAAAGTGTAACCAGTGTTAAAAACAGCTCAGATCAATACACCTCCTTCTCAATGATAGCTTGACCCTCTGGTATACTACTTAGAGGATAGAAAGTGTAATCAATAAGTTACTTCACTATTTACAGTAGAGGTGAGTTTCTGAAGGGACGTGTGCATACAAAAATTATGACACATCTGTAAAAATAAACGTTCACTTTACACACCTTAATATGAGGCAATATTAAGGGGAAAATATCAGCGTTCCTGTTCACTTGTGTTGCACTTCTTTCTGTTTTTCTCTGGGTTTTGCAATGTAGTCTCTATACATTGAATACAGGACCCCTAAAAACAAAGAAACAGAGGGATAAGTTACATGATGACCTTTACAAACAGATAAGAAAAAACTGCAGCTCAGACTTGATCATTGACAAGTAAAATGGTTATAATGTAATCAGCCAAGATCCAGACCTATATTTTTTTATGTGAGCAGTTTTAGTCCAAACCAATTCTGATAACAAACTGAAACAATGCAACTATGATCTAATAAGAAACATGACACTCAAAGCTACATACCAACAGTCATGGCTCCAACCACAAATCCTTGGGCTGCTACTCGCATGTGGATCAGGTGAACCGACATTTTTGTATCTCCCCGACTTTTCATTTTCAGCAGTCGGTACCCAACAATAGCAAAGAATCCAGCCATTCCTGCAAGGAGCAAAAAGACAGATCAATTTACATAGGTGACTGATGAAAACAAAGTCAGTTTAATAACTTTTACAACAAAAAAAGTACAAACAGTGGGGTACACTTAACAGCCTAGTTTCAGACTGTCTTAACTTCAAAGTTATTGCAAGTTAATTTAACTCACTTTTTCCTTTTCATGATATAACCATGAGGGCACATGATGTACTCACCCACTGGGACAAATGGATTCTCCTTTGCTTTTCGCAGGAACTTGGACTCATTCTCTTCGTAATCAGACATCTTGACTAAAAAGAAAAGAAAAGGAAATTGGGTATTACTGTAAGTTCTATGTTATTCCCAAAACATAGCATGCTAGCTCATTCGATGTAGGCGAGATCCATGTTCCATGCCAAGTCTTCACTGTAAACCTTAACCTACATTTGTGGATAGGCTTAAAGTTTTAGCCAACTAAATACTAATGAATACTGTTTAAATTCGTAACCCCAAGCTGGTTTGTTATTCGCTGTTCAGAGCTAATGTTAATACCACAAGAACTGTTCTCAGAGGTTACACATGAAGGGCAGTGGGAAGACACATCTTTTTATAGGCCTAAATAACTATACCTATCCTGCATATTGTAGGACACATTGTGCAATGCTAAGTTATAGTGGCTTACATTTTAATCAAAGGCCAAATAACCAGAAACACACCAGAGAATAAAATAAAACAATCGAGAGTGAGGATTACAGTTTTAACAGCAGATAAAACCTCTATTACGCCACAGGAGGTCGGACTGATTCTTACCTGTTTTTAAGGAGTGTGTCGCTATTTGAATCGCCTATAAATAAAATATCCAGAGAGGTTTTATGAGTTTTTAGAGCGTCAGATCGCACAGAGTGTGTGAAGGAAGTAAGGAGCCGGCTGCGTGATGTAACTACCATTGCACGCATGTCTGACGTCAGCAGGATATCAGTAGTGTGTTGTGTTCAGGTCGTAGGAGAAAATGTGAAAGAGTGATTGCGCCTAGAAACTGCTTTCAGGTTGTAAGTTTAACTTGTGGGGGCTCACAGCTGGATTTGTTTGTTGAATGAGGGCTACGCAGTATTCAATTTGGCTAAACATGACATAACTTAACACAATGTTACCCTAGGCAGCAAAACAAACGTTCGCTTCCGGTTGATACTTATTTAACAGGGCAAGAAGTTGGTGTGTAAATCCGATTTATCCTGAACGCCACATGAGTTGTACGATCCCCTCACAAAATCGAAGACAGTGAAACGAATTTGAGATAATACTCGCAGCCTTATAGGCGTGTAGTCTGTTTCGCAATGAAACAATAAATACCTCTTTTACACTGTCATCTGATTTTTCACGTCATCATATTGCATTTCTGGCGGTAAATATCGGCTTTACTTTTACTGTCGGGGAAACTAGGGAAACTAACGCATCTTTAATGCCCCCCCCCCCCCCCCCCCCCCAATAACGACACTCTTTCTCTGTCTTTAAGTAACACCACGTTGGTTTACGCTTTTGTATGATCCCTCCGTACAGCATTCCCAGCCTCAATGTTTTAACTGTAACTGTAAAATGCCACAGTATGACTTACTGGTATTTAAACGAAGTTGGAGGTAGGTGGAATTTAATCCTCTTGCTTCACGTGATGATCTCTGGGATGATGTAACAGTGGGCTCATGTAATAAGGACTCGTGGTCGCACGTTTCTGAAACGTGCTGCAGAACAATGTAACCAAGAACTATTACAATATTTCTATTAGTAATCCGAGTTGATGGATAGTTGTATGACCCACTTCTAAATTACTTTGAGTAATACATTTAGCATCTAGTCCTATTAGTAACTACTGGTTTCTATTATTATTGTAATACTAATAACATATTGTAATAATAATAATAATTACAGTGATGTCTGTGTGTATGTTGACACAATCGTGTTTATACAAACTAAAAAACAGTATAAGAACAAAACATTTGGAGCATCTTGCTCATGTATTTAATTTAAATGAAGAAACGTGGTTTCTTAAAACTAACAACTTCTAATTCTGCCTTGAAATAGTTAAATACACAAAGTGATATACTAAGAAAGTTTTGTTGACCCAGAAATATTTGCTCGGATAATTAATGCACACATTATGCATGATTATAAGTTGTACTTCTTGATCTATAAAATGACACCCCAAACAAAGCAGAATAATTCTTTGGTATCTTAAGAGCAACTTTCCACATTTTTATGAGAGCTTCTGCATTGTGTTGACCTCAACCTTCTTGAGAAATCAAAAACAGCTTTGAAGCACTAATGAGCCTGTGGCATATCCTTTATGCAAGTATGGACTATCATTTCCCACTGATCATGCACCAGGCCCTGATGCACACCGCAGATTAAATTAGAGAGATAAAGGAAGGAGTGCTGCAAACAGCCATCACGTAGCTTCCAGACAACCCTCTAAGAACATAATTGAATACACATTTTATATTTATTTCCCCTTTGATGTTTTGTATTATGTAGTGTCACACATCATACTGTACTTTCTGCTGATCCATCCTTTGTTTCATATGTCTTTGCTGACCTGGAGAAGTAATATTGAAAATTATCAACTAATATCTGAATGCTAACTTAGCTTTTACAGCTTTTCACTTTGCTTTGTGCACAAACAAGGCAACTGCACTGAAATTTAAAACTGTTGTAAAGGACACTGCCTCAGTCAAATAGCCCAGAGGGATGCAGTTATGTTGTAAATAAAGAAAACATCACCACCCAGTGGTGAATTTTTGAATCAGTAGTGAGGTGAGATGGTAACTGCTACGTTTACAACTTACTGTAAATATATTTGTTTATGAATGTGATTCATCAATTTATCCCTGCTAGGGTGTCTGTATGCAGTGGTGTTATGTAGAACATAAAGGCCACCGATCATCATAAGCAACCTACAACGACCACCAATAAAAAGTTATAAAAGTTATAATATATAAAATAAATTAAAAGTTTGTCATAGTTTCTTGACATAGACAGGCAGTTGTTAGATCAAATCCATACTTTATTCAAGCTTTATACTTCATTCAACATTTTTAAAAATGTTTTCAGAATCAGAATCAGAAATACTTTATTGATCCCTGGGGGGAAATTATACAGTACCGGTGCTCCCATTCAAGAATAGAAAGTATCATGAATTTAGAAATAAGAGTATGTACAAAAATAAGACATAAAAAATTAAAAATATACACATTTACAATATTTAAGTGAAAAAAGTGAAAAATAAAAATATATATACAATAACAATGTATATGTATGTATTGCACTGTTTAAAAGAATAAATAATGAGGTAGTATATGGATATTGGATTTACATATGTCCATTGCATGTGATTATGTAACCCACATTCGTGCAGTTCTCAGCAACACAATCAGTGAGGTGTTTTGAGAGTAATATTAACACAAATTTAAAGAAACAGTTCATGCCTAAATGAAATGATCATTACTCATCGCCTGAGCTGTTAAAACTCCACTGAGGTTAAGTCTGAACACACACTCAGAGACTTCCAGCTTAGCCTGGGTGGACCCGATGGTTTCAAGTACCAAATTTCCTGTTTCACAAATTTCCTGTCTTCTGACCTCTGCTGACCTCTTTCAAGACCGTCCCATGTTACATCTTAACCACCCAATAATTCCTCCACCTTTACAAAACCAATATCATCACAATAAGGAGACAATGGATGTAACTTCAAAACAGAAGTTAAATTGAATTAATTTTAATCATCAATGTCAGCACGAGTCTATTTTGCTAGTCTATTTAACTCAATCTCAGCTGCTCTCTCTTATGCAAAAATGCACTTTGTGTTGTTATACCTCATATTTACACACACTAAACTCTGCTCATAAATTGTAATAAATACATAAAAAGTCACACTAGAATAGATGCCTATTGTGCTGAGTGACAGAGGATTGACAGAGGATGGACAACATTCACAGTATAAAGGACTGCGAGAAGATGGTCAGAAATGTTGTCATAGCTGTAAGAAAGCTATGAAAAACATTCTTAAAATTTCATGTACATGGGCTCTTCAGAGCGAGGGGTACAAAGTTAATCTAATGGATCCACAGATACTGGATTAAGTAATTCATATGTGCCTCTATAAAATTAGGTCAACCAACAAATATTTTATTACATTCTGAGAAAGAATCATTTTCGTCCAAACAATGTAGCCTACAAAAATGCCCAGCTGTATAGAACTGTTGACCTTCAATATAACTCCTACGCTCTTCTGCTTATGAGTCACAATCGTGATAGGTGCACCTGACATTAAAGAGTGTTTTAACTCAGTACAAACAATAATTAAATATATCTGGTATAAATAAACTTACAAATAAATTTCACACAGACTGTATGGTTTCATAGTGAACACCCTACCACTGCTGCTCTTTACATAGTTTTTACATTCCAGTAGGTGGTGCCATATGTCCACAACAGAGCAAACAGATGACTCAGACTATGGAAATCAAATGACTCTTGACATTTATGTTCAAATACATTTTGTGGAGTAGTGAAGTGGTGAATTCAGTACGCTTAATATCGCTCTAAAAGCACTTTATTTCATATTCCTTAGTCCTTATTAAATCCAAATGTATATATTGTTTACATTTGCTTGTAGATTTTAGTAATAAAAAGTAATAAAAAACACATAAAAGCTTAACAATGTGGAGAAAAGCAGAACAACACTTTAATACTTTAATCCCTATATTACACAGGGCAGGTGTTATCTGTAGTAGCCTTTGTTTCATAATTGCTCATGAATATGTAAATCAAGGCAGCAGAGTTTTAAGGACGTGCATAAAAGGAATGTCACTGGACTAGTTTCACTAGTTGGTCAAGGTCAGGTTTCATCAGGGTTGTCCTCTTTCATTTGAACTTCACCTGTAACCATAAAATCCTTTAATTATATCTTATGAATGAGATAGTGTGTTTGTTTTACACTCTTCCGCTTGATAAAACTTTTATTTGACCGAAAGATTATATTTCATGATGACCCATGTCTTGAACCTTCCTAACTTTCATCCAGCAGCAACAATAGATAAGCTATTGCCACAATCAGCAGTTCGAAGGGCAAGGGTTATACTCACAATCACTCCACTGAGTTGACTATACAGTTTTACATGAGGGTGTGGTGTGATCTATGAGAACACCGTGTATTTTTAACATGAAGTATGGTTGTATGTCTTCTAACATTTGTGACATAATTTCACTTTCATTTTAGAGACGTGAGAAAACAATACATTTCAAAAAAAATTTTAAAACAAACAAACGTTCCCTTCCTGCTGCCACTGGCCCCCTCATAGATTGTAGGCAGTACCTCCAATATTACTCCCAACATCTCTAACATGCCATAAATGATTAAATGAAAGAACAAACAAACCAACTTTTAATGCTATTACAATTATTACTACTGTCATTCCTGCTGTGATGATGATTGTTATTGTTATAATTATTATTATTTTTATTACTACTGCTACTACTACTGCAACTACTGTCACTGCTGTTGATATTGAAAGGTATTATTGTTATGACAACAGCTTCTGATAGGAATATAATTCTCATTATTGTAATAAATGATGTTAAAAATCCACCAACCTGACACATAGTACATGCATGCATAACGCATATTATTGTGAACATGGACAAGATACATCATCCCATGATACTCCTTTATGACCTGCATTGTTAGTGTTGTTTTTTCTTTAGCTTTTTGTTTCCTTGTTTGTTTTGATGTTTTTAAAACAAATTTTCACTTTATTTTGTGTTTATGCATACTTTCTGTCTTTGCACTGCAACACTTTAATAGAAAATAAAATACAAAACATGAAAAATGAATAAATAAATAAATAAAACGGCACTCTCCAGCTCTATAGGCACAAACTGTGGAAAGTGCAGAAAACAATGACCTTGTATGTCGCATTGGGTGTGTTGTCCTTATCAGAAACGTTCACATGATGTTAATAGACACACATACCATTACTCAGCCATTGACCGAGCTGAACTATAATTGGAGATTTACAGTGGAAGATGCTGACTGTTGGGTGTTTCCAAGTCAGGAGAGACTGTGGCTACTTCTGCTTACGCTGACATCATGTGCATAACCTCCATCCATAATTACAGTGCATCCGGAAAGTATTCACGGCGCTTCACTTTTTCCACATTTTGTTATGTTACACCCTTATTCCAAAATGGATTAAATTAATTTTTTTCCTCAAAATTCTACACACAACACCCCATAATGACAATGTGAAAAAAGTTTTTTGAAATTTTTGCAAATTTATTAAAAATAAAAAACTAAGAAATCACATGTACATAAGTATTCACAGCCTTTGCCATGAAGCTCAAAATTGAGCTCAGGTGCATCCTGTTTCCACTGATCATCCTTGAGATGTTTCTGCAGCTTAATTGGAGTCCACCTGTGGTAAATTCAGTTGATTGGACATGATTTGGAAAGGCACACACCTGTCTATATAAGGTCCCACAGTTGACAGTGCATGTCAGAGCACAAACCAAGCATGAAGTCAAAGGAATTGTCTGTAGACCTCCGAGACAGGATTGTCTCGAGGCACAAATCTGGGGAAGGTTACAGAAAAATTTCTGCTGCTTTGAAGGTCCCAATGAGCACAGTGGCCTCTATCATCCGTAAGTGGAAGAAGTTCTGAACCACCCGGACTCTTCCTAGAGCTGGCCGGCCATCTAAACTGAGTAATCGGGGGAGAAGGGCCTTAGTCAGGGAGGTGACCAAGAACCCGATGGTCACTCTGTCAGAGCTCCAGAGTTCCTCTGTGGAGAGAGGAGAACCTTCCAGAAGGACAACCATCTCTGCAGCAATCCACCAATCAGGCCTGTATGGTAGAGTGGCCAGACGGAAGCCACTCCTTAGTAAAAGGCACATAGCAGCCCGCCTGGAGTTTGCCAAAAGGCACCTGAAGGACTCTCAGACCATGAGAAACAAAATTCTCTGGTCTGATGAGACAAAGATTGAACTCTTTGGTGTGAATGCCAGGCGTCACGTTTGGAGGAAACCAGGCACCGCTCATCACCAGGCCAATACCATCCCTACAGTGAAGCATGGTGGTGGCAGCATCATGCTGTGGGGATGTTTTTCAGCGGCAGGAACTGGGAGACTAGTCAGGATAGTGGGAAAGATGAATGCAGCAAAGTACAGAGACATCCTGGATGAAAACCTGCTCCAGAGCGCTCTTGACCTCAGACTGGGGCGACGGTTTATCTTTCAGCAGGACAACGACCCTAAGCACACAGCCAAGATATCAAAGGAGTGGCTTCAGGACAACTCTGTGAATGTCCTTGAGTGGCCCAGCCAGAGCCCAGACTTGAATCCGATTGAACATCTCTGGAGAGATCTGAAAATGGCTGTGCACCGACGCTTCCCATCCAACCTGATGGAGCTTGAGAGGTGCTGCAAAGAGGAATGGGTGAAACTGCCCAAAGATAGGTGTGCCAAGCTTGTGGCATCATATTCAAAAAGACTTGAGGCTGTAATTGCTACCAAAGGTGCATCAACAAAGTATTGAGCAAAGGCTGTGAATACTTATGTACATGTGATTTCTCAGGTTTTTTATTTTTAATAAATTTGCAAAAATCTCAAAAAAACTTTTTTCACGTTGTCATTATGGGGTGTTGTGTGTAGAATTTTGAGGAAAAAAATGAATTTAATCCATTTTGGTATAAGGCTGCAACATAACAAAATGTGGAAAAAGTGAAGCGCTGTGAATGCTTTCCGGATGCACTGTATATACATTATAATACATTGCTCAAAGAGACATTCATTTGTCATCTAAACACACATGAATGCAAATGCAGTTGTTTGTGTGAATTTCACTGTTTACTGCTTAAATGGAAATGTATAGACTCTGTACTATAGAGTCTGCAGTTCCTGGAATGCTGAAGTCATGCCACAAGCAATGGGAGGAGCAAATGTCTGTTTATTATACAGGATCTGGACTCTAACTTCATTTGACTGTCTGGCTCCAGAGGAATCAGTCATGGAACTGCTGTTGCCAATCCTTCTTGGCTTTTTTGCCGCTCTGATTGGAGGGCTGCACCTACTCAGGGTGTTTCGACAGCGGCGACCAGGAGAACCCCCTTTGGATAAGGGGCTAATCCCTTGGCTGGGTCATGTCTTAGAGTTTCGCAGGAACACGTTAAAGTTCCTAGAGAGGATGAAGCAAAAGCATGGTGACATTTTCACAGTACAGCTGGCAGGGTTTTATATTACATTCCTTCAGGACCCCCTATCATTTGGAGCGCTTATTAAGGAGAGTCGAGAAAAACTGGACTTCAACAAGTTTGCTTTGCACCTGGTGCACAGAGTGTTTGGTTACAAAGCCATAGAGAATGACCACCACATTCTCCATATGTCCAGCAGCAAGCACCTGAAAGGGGATGGCTTGGAGGTAATGACACTAGCCATGGCAAGTAATTTACAGGACCTGATGTTGCACAACATCGCCTCAGCTGCAGACCAAAGGACCTGGATGGAAGACGGACTCTTTATGTACAGCTACAATATTCTTTTTAGGGCCGGCTACTTATCCTTGTATGGCAATGTGTCACACAAGTCAGAAGGAAGTGAAGAGAAAGCCAAAGCCAAAGATAGAGCTGAATCAGAAGCCTTATTTTACGAGTTTCGTAAATATGACAGACTCTTCCCCAACCTGGCTTATGGGGTCCTGCCACCAAGGGAAAGATTGGAAGTAAAGAGGCTATTGAAATTCTTCTGGAAGTCTCTGTCAGTGAAGGAGATGAAGACTAAGGACAACATCAGTCGCTGGGTGTGGGACATGCAGCAGGCCAAAGAGGAGAATGGTATGAACGAGTCAATGATAACCAGGTACATGTTTGTGCTTCTTTGGGCCTCTCAGGGCAACACAGGACCTTCTGCATTCTGGCTGTTCTTCTTCCTCATGAAACACCCAGAAGCCATGACAGCAGTGAAAGCAGAGATAGATAAGGTTCTGAAAGAATCTGGCCAAGAAGTCCAACGTGGTGGCCCATCAATCAACCTGACCTATGACATGCTAATGAAAACTCCAATCCTGGACAGTGCTGTAGAAGAGACCCTCCGACTCACTGCTTCACCCATGCTCACCAGACAAGTGATGCAGGATATGACCCTCAAGATGGCTGATGGGCGTGAATACTTTATTCGCCAGGGTGACAGAATGGCTGTCTTTCCTTACAGTGCCGTTCACATTGACCCAGAGATCCATCCTGACCCACATTCATTCAAGTACAACCGCTTTCTCAATCCAGACGGGACCAAGAAAACTGATTTCTACAAAGCAGGCAAGAAGGTGAAGTTTTACAACATGCCCTGGGGTGCTGGGGTCTCCATGTGCCCTGGGCGTTTCTTTGCCACTAATGAGCTGAAACAGTTTGCTTTCCTCATGCTGGTCTACTTTGAGATTGAGCTGAAGAATCCTGATGAGAAGAGACCTGAATTTGACTTTACTCGATGGGGCTTTGGAACGATGCAACCCAAAAGAGACGTTCAGTTTCGTTACAGAGTCAGATATTAAACCAATCAATCTTTTTCTGATAAAACATTTTCTGATTTTGATCAAGCTTTAATTTGACAATTATGTTTCTAGGAAACATGTGATTCCACAATGAAGTATTTTCTACACCTAGAGAGTAGTTGACCTTACTTGTTACATCTTATCAGATGTCTGTAGAGGGGATAGGGGCAGCAACACAACCAATTGCACTGATTTATTTTGTGTGCATTTCTTGATTTAATTACATGAAATTGAAAAAAACTTTTAAAAGAATGTTTTATTAAGAGCCTTTCTGTTTGTAATTGTTAATAACTTATTGAAAAAAAATACATCTGTGTGTTTAACATTAATATCAGAGAGGGCAGATGTTATCTTTGATAGATTCTGTCTCACATATGTGTGATACTTAATATGTCAACCATTCAATCATCACTAGACTGGTTTCCCCAGAGGGTCAGGGTTAGGTTTTATTCAGGGTCCAGAAACTGTACCTGTAACCATAATAAACTATAATTCTTATCATGATCATGCAATAATGTGACTGTTTTTAGATTTTTTCAACCTGTAATAAAGACTTCATTTGACAAAAACAGAAGATCATATTTTATGATGCCGGGGCCTATTCATTTAATGAGACTGGAGGAGAAGTACATTTTCCTTGACCGGATAAACCTATGACATACTGTGGTCTGTTTTAGCAACTTAGAGTTTACTCAGCAGCTAAGGTAGCTATTGCCACATTTAAATAACATAATCAATTGTTGCTTATGCTCACTGTCATTCAACTGAGCGGACTGCAGTTTTACATAAGACTAGGTGTTGTAATCCATTTACAGAACATACATACATCAGAACATGCATATCTTGTAACGTGAATTTGTGACATTATATATCACCATTTCTGAAACAGTTTCTACATTTGCATTTTACATTACAAGTCTGGAAATATGTATTATTAGTTAAGATTACTCTATGTCCTGAATCACAGACATGAAGGTCCAGAACACTGATTTTCATTACTGATTTGGTGCTTTATTAGATATAACTTTTTTTTAACTCCCTGTACAGACAAGGATGTGCTCACACTCAACTACATGTTCCACTATCAGTTGAGAAAAATCATCAAATACAGTACATGCTTTAAAATCACTTTTACAACCAACAAGGATAAACTAAAGAATGCCTAAAAAGCTGACATTTTGGAGAAATATGACATTGTTTAAACAGATTCAGGTAAACCTCGCTGTCCTGGAAAAACACTTTTTGGCAGTCATTTAACACTATAACTCAGGAACAGAAGGGAGATTGTCACCATACTTCACAGATGGTCGGAGACTGAATAGGTGACATTTTTGACCCAAGTCATTGTGACCACAAAACATGGTTTATAATTAAAGAATGGACCATTCCAGATTTCACACATATATTGACTGGGACGACACAATGGCTAAACAGTAACTAGCAGAGTACAGGCTTTCCTCCATCTTGTCCATTCTGCCTTTCACTTCCTGCCTCATTCTGAATTTTGAGTCATCAGAATCACGTGACTGCAAACAACGTATTGGGGCGCGCCTAACCAATCATTATCCTGTGACAGTGTGAGTTTCACCTACAGGTCATAGAGAGGCTTGGCATCTAAAAATGTCAGGAGAATATACTCTATAACATGGGTCACTAACAGGCGGGCCGCGGTCCGAGTCCGGACCCAGACGCCGTCCTGTACGGACCCGGACCTATAATCAACAAATTATTAAGGGATTTTAAATTTTGACGGGGCGCTCCTATTTTAACCGGCGTAGCTTTTCTAGTCTTTGCGGCACTGGTTTAGCGGCTCAAGAAACTCACAGACCAATTGCATACGAGTTACGCCAGCCCACGTGACGCTACTCAGCCAATCAAATCTGTGCATTCCAGGCGATAAACATTGCGACTCTGGATACAGACAGACTAGATAGGTGAGAGGCGAGTGACAGATGATAAGACGAGTGAACGACACAGGGAGAGAAGACGGAGAGACGAGCGAGCGGGAGGGAGAGAAGACACATTATTTATTGTGAAATTGGTTGAGACTAGTGATGTGTCGGTCGCGAACGAGCCGGCTCTTTTAAGTGAACGATGGGAGCCGGCTCCCGTCCGCGACCGAGCCGGGTTTTTTTTGTAAAGTAATACAAGTCAGAATGATATGACGATTATTGATATTTGTGCCAAAGGCTCGGGCAATGATGCTTACCTCGTTGTTAGGCAACGCCCTCTGCACACGGCTCGCACCAGTCTGCAGGCAGAGTTTCGTTTTCCCACTTCTCACCCGGGACCCACGGAGACGGCAAAACAGCTGATTGAGCTCATTTAACACAGTTCATGTGCGTCAATGACATCAAAACCACACCCACTGTAGCGATTTCTATTAAGTGCCTGTGCATCTGCCTTTAAAGTGCCTGCTTGAGAAATAAACCATTTAAAGCATATCCCTGCCTCCCGTGTCCTGACAAGACACCCCATATTGTTCGCAAATTTCCTAACCAGCTTTCCTACAATATTAGAAAATGTAATTTTTACTTTTGAATACTTCAGTACAAAGGATGTATTGAATAATTTAAGTGATATATGTGTACACATACAAATCATAAGTCAAAACAGCGCTAAATTTGGCTGAATTATAAAAGGTATAAATGATAAAATGAAGAGCCGTATGGGAGCCGAAAGAGCCGGCTCTTCTTGGTGAGCTGAGCCAAATGATCCCAATGAGTCGGAATTCCCATCACTAGTTGAGACTGTTAAGTCAAGATGTGAAACAGTTAACAAAGAAAAAGGGAAACTCAAGCTGCTGCTACACTTTATTTTGTTTTTCTAAAATTAAGCACTTTATTTTAAGATGCACAATTTTTCTTAAGCTATTTTATTTATTTTCTCTATTTTATTTTTAAATGCAGCCCTTCTTTTACTTAATGAGAGAAGAACATTATACATATCTACAGTATTATGTATCTGTATAGTTCAATGTTAAGTGACAATAAATATTGTCAGAATGTTTTTGAATTGTACTTTCTTTATTTGATTTGACAGTCAGTTGTTGATCACATGCAGACATTGATATAACTACTAGGCTACTTCAATATATACAGTGCATCCGGAAAGTATTCACAGCGCTTCACTTTTTCCACATTTTGTTATGTTGCAGCCTTATACCAAAATGGATTAAATTCATTTTTTTCCTCAAAATTCTACACACAACACCCCATAATGACAACGTGAAAAAAGTTTTTTTGAGATTTTTGCAAATTTATTAAAAATAAAAAACTAAGAAATCACATGTACATAAGTATTCACAGCCTTTGCCATGAAGCTCAAAATTGAGCTCAGGTGCATCCTGTTTCCACTGATCATCCTTGAGATGTTTCTTCAGCTTAATTGGAGTCCACCTGTGGTAAATTCAGTTGGTGTGTAGAATTTTGAGGAAAAAAATTAATCCATTTTGGAATAAGGGTGTAACATAACAAAATGTGGAAAAAGTGAAGCGCCGTGAATACTTTCCGGATGCACTGTATCACACTAAATCACAACGCAAGTTAGACATTATGATGTTCCGGACCTTTGCTTGAGGACATTTTCTCTAACTGGACCTCTTCGAACTTTAGTTGAATACCCCTGGTATAGAGTCTGCAGTTCCTGGAATGATGAAGTCATGCCACAAGCAATGGGAGGAGCAAATATCTGTTTATTATACAGGATCTGGACTCTAACTTCATTTGACTGTCTGGCTCCAGAGGAATCAGTCATGGAACTGCTGTTGCCAATCCTTCTTGGCTTTTTTGCCGCTCTGATTGGAGGGCTGCACCTACTCAGGGTGTTTCGACAGCGGCGACCAGGAGAACCCCCTTTGGATAAGGGGCTAATCCCTTGGCTGGGTCATGTCTTAGAGTTTCGCAGGAACACGTTAAAGTTCCTAGAGAGGATGAAGCAAAAGCATGGTGACATTTTCACAGTACAGCTGGCAGGGTTTTATATTACATTCCTTCAGGACCCCCTATCATTTGGAGCGCTTATTAAGGAGAGTCGAGAAAAACTGGACTTCAACAAGTTTGCTTTGCACCTGGTGCACAGAGTGTTTGGTTACAAAGCCATGGAGAATGACCACCACATTCTCCATATGTCCAGCAGCAAGCACCTGAAAGGGGATGGCTTGGAGGTAATGACACTAGCCATGGCAAGTAATTTACAGGACCTGATGTTGCACAACATCGCCTCAGCTGCAGACCAAAGGACCTGGATGGAAGACGGACTCTTTATGTACAGCTACAATATTCTTTTTAGGGCCGGCTACTTATCCTTGTATGGCAATGTGTCACACAAGTCAGAAGGAAGTGAAGAGAAAGCCAAAGCCAAAGATAGAGCTGAATCAGAAGCCTTATTTTACGAGTTTCGTAAATATGACAGACTCTTCCCCAACCTGGCTTATGGGGTCCTGCCATCAAGGGAAAGATTGGAAGTAAAGAGGCTATTGAAATTCTTCTGGAAGTCTCTGTCAGTGAAGGAGATGAAGACTAAGGACAACATCAGTCGCTGGGTGTGGGACATGCAGCAGGCCAAAGAGGAGAATGGTATGAACAAGTCAATGATAACCAGGTACATGTTTGTGCTTCTTTGGGCCTCTCAGGGCAACACAGGACCTTCTGCATTCTGGCTGTTCTTCTTCCTCATGAAACACCCAGAAGCCATGACAGCAGTGAAAGCAGAGATAGATAAGGTTCTGAAAGAATCTGGCCAAGAAGTCCAACGTGGTGGCCCATCAATCAACCTGACCTATGACATGCTAATGAAAACTCCAATCCTGGACAGTGCTGTAGAAGAGACCCTCCGACTCACTGCTTCACCCATGCTCACCAGACAAGTGATGCAGGATATGACCCTCAAGATGGCTGATGGGCGTGAATACTTTATTCGCCAGGGTGACAGAATGGCTGTCTTTCCTTACAGTGCAGTTCACATTGACCCAGAGATCCATCCTGACCCACATTCATTCAAGTACAACCGCTTTCTCAATCCAGACGGGACCAAGAAAACTGATTTCTACAAAGCAGGCAAGAAGGTGAAGTTTTACAACATGCCCTGGGGTGCTGGGGTCTCCATGTGCCCTGGGCGTTTCTTTGCCACTAATGAGCTGAAACAGTTTGCTTTCCTCATGCTGGTCTACTTTGAGATTGAGCTGAAGAATCCTGATGAGAAGAGACCTGAATTTGACTTTACTCGATGGGGCTTTGGAACGATGCAACCCAAAAGAGACGTTCAGTTTCGTTACAGAGTCAGATATTAAACCAATCAATCTTTTTCTTTTTCTGATAAAACATTTTCTGATTTTGATCAAGCTTTAATTTGACAATTATGTTTCTAGGAAACATGTGATTCCACAATGAAGTATTTTCTACACCTGGAGAGTAGTTGACCTTACTTGTTACATCTTATCAGATGTCTGTAGAGGGGATAGGGGCAGCAACACAACCAGTGATAGAGAGTTGTAACCATAGCTTGGAAAGATACGTAAGAAGAAAATACAATTATTCAGAGAATAGATTCAGTACAATGCTCTCTTCTACATTCCAAAGGCCAACACAATGATTCTCAATTGCACTGATTTATTTTGTGTGCATTTCTTGATTTAATTACATGAAATTGAAAAAAACTTTTAAAAGAATGTTTTATTAAGAGCCTTTCTGTTTGTAATTGTTAATAACTTATTGAAAAAAAATACATCTGTGTGTTTAACATTAATATCAGAGAGGGCAGATGTTATCTTTGATAGATTCTGTCTCACATATGTGTGATACTTAATATGTCAACCATTCAATCATCACTAGACTGGTTTCCCCAGAGAGTCAGGGTTAGGTTTTATTCAGGGTCCAGAAACTGTACCTGTAACCATAATAAACTATAATTCTTATCATGATCATGCAATAATGTGACTGTTTTTAGATTTTTTCAACCTGTAATAAAGACTTCATTTGACAAAAACAGAAGATCATATTTTATGATGCCGGGGCCTATTCATTTAATGAGACTGGAGGAGAAGTACATTTTCCTTGACCGGATAAACCTATGACATACTGTGGTCTGTTTTAGCAACTTAGAGTTTACTCAGCAGCTAAGGTAGCTATTGCCACATTTAAATAACATAATCAATTGTTGCTTATGCTCACTGTCATTCAACTGAGCGGACTGCAGTTTTACATAAGACTAGGTGTTGTAATCCATTTACAGAACATACATACATCAGAACATGCATATCTTGTAACGTGAATTTGTGACATTATATATCACCATTTCTGAAACAGTTTCTACATTTGCATTTTACATTACAAGTCTGGAAATATGTATTATTAGTTAAGATTACTCTATGTCCTGAATCAGAGACATGAAGGTCCAGAACACTGATTTTCATTACTGATTTGGTGCTTTATTAGATATAACTTTTTTTTAACTCCCTGTACAGACAAGGATGTGCTCACACTCAACTACATGTTCCACTATCAGTTGAGAAAAATCATCAAATACAGTACATGCTTTAAAATCACTTTTACAACCAACAAGGATAAACTAAAGAATGCCTAAAAAGCTGACATTTTGGAGAAATATGACATTGTTTAAACAGATTCAGGTAAACCTCGCTGTCCTGGAAAAACACTTTTTGGCAGTCATTTAACACTATAACTCAGGAACAGAAGGGAGATTGTCACCATACTTCACAGATGGTCGGAGACTGAATAGGTGACATTTTTGACCCAAGTCATTGTGACCACAAAACATGGTTTATAATTAAAGAATGGACCATTCCAGATTTCACACATATATTGACTGGGACGACACAATGGCTAAACAGTAACTAGCAGAGTACAGGCTTTCCTCCGTCTTGTCCATTCTGCCTTTCACTTCCTGCCTCATTCTGAATTTTGAGAGTCATCAGAAGCGCTTAGCTAATCATTATCCTGTGATAGAGTGAGTTTCACCTACAGGTCATAGAGAGGCTTCGCATCTAAAAATGTCAGGAGAATATACTCTATAAGAATCCATCTTTACATAGTAATCAAGTACATGTGTACCCGTTTAGCCAATACATCTATGATAATACTTCATTAATCATTTTAACAGTGTATATTCACTGGAATCATACACACAGTGCTGCTCGAAGTTTTGTGAACCCTACAGAGATGGTCAGTATTTTTATAAAGAAATACTAAAATGAGCTCATTCAATGTTAATCTATACCCCAATTCATAATACTGACATTCCACATAATGGACCTACAAAAGAACATGATGTATTGTCATTGTTTATTTAACAAAATGTTTGATTTAACACAAGCTCCATGTGAAACCCTTCAGTTTCTGTAGCGACTAATCAGTCTACACCTGTTTTGGGAGATTTTGGGAGATGTTGATTGAGTTTTCTTCTTATTGTGGAAGCATGCACATGTGTCCCAAATGCAGCAAGAGACAACTGCAAATCTCTAGATGTTATGTTTAGGTTGTCTTCTACCTGAATTATCACTTTTCTTGCGGCCCGTGCAGATATTTTAAATGTTCGTCCACTTCTAGGCAGAGTTGCCATCATTTTCAGGGTTAGGATTATCATCAATATTATCTTATGACAGTAAATTAATACAGGGTCCCACTGATCTCACTGCAGAATGACTGCTGCATATAGTGATGTTAAAGGTTCACTCTAGATCTCTTACTATTGACATACAGAGGTTTTCAGCAATTTTTAAGTGTGAGTAAGTTCATAGCTCTATCAGTTGCAAGGTGAGGTGCAGGGAAGCATGGTGAGACTCGAGGAGGACAAAAACATCACACAGGCAGGGTGTTATGCTGAAAAAAATTAGGTAGACTTTTATTCCAGTCTCTAAAACAAAAAAAAAAAGAAACAAAAGAAATTTGGCAAAAACACTTCATACTCATCCACAGCTCAAACAATTCTGGTGCTGCTCTTCCTTAACCAGTCCCCCCTTTCTCTCATTGCACTCACATATATAGTATGAGGGCCCGCCTTGCCAGTTCAAACTGGCCTATCAGGTCAGCACTGCAGAATGGAGAGTTGACATAGTTAATAAAAATATACAATGTTTTTCTTAGCTTGCTCATACCAACCAAGCCTCAGTTCATTCTTCAATATGTTTATCATCAATGCTATACCTTCAAAGTAAGCAAATCATTTGAACATCATACAATATTTGTCTTAATTACCTGTCATTCATCACACATCCTTTGACCAATCAAATCGGAGAACCTGCCCACTTCATACACCAAATAAAATGGCTGTAGTTGAGGCGTGCTTCCTCTTTAAGCACCAGCACAAGATGGCCTCCACAAAGGACTCAAACTCTGACAGGTTTTGGCTTTGATTACAGCATGCCTTAATATATTCTTAATAAAATCTTAATGATTGAGATTTTAATGCTGAGTACAATTGTATGTATTTCTAAATGAATGCTGAAGCCATAAATTAAATAAAGAAAAGAAAGAAAATTATGTGTGAGAATTCTTTCCACCTTTCTTAACCAAAGAGGGTTTTTTTTTTTTGAGAAAATTTGCACAGTAAGGAGTATCTGTGTCAAAGGCCATTATAAAATTTAGAAATACTGCACCGATCTCTAATGATGACTTGATTATCACACAGTTTCGTACCGTATGTCAGTGGAATGATGAGGTCTAATTCCAAACAGGTTTTCTGTCAGGTAAGTCAGACATAGCTGTGCAACATCTTATCGTTTACTTTATATAGGACACTATACTTTTTCCAGTTATTCATTAATTCAGTATCTTAGTAGATCTGGAGAGGTGCGGATAGCCATTAACCATTTCTGAGGAGTATTTTTAAAGTTGGTTATTGAATAGCACTATAACATTTTAGGTTAGGATAGGTAAGGTCACATCTCTGTGTTATTAACTTAGAGCCAAACCAGATTCCAAATGGAACCAGCCCATCACTTACTCCCCTGAGAAAAAGTGAACATCTGGCTGTCCAGCCCAACATACAATAGAACAAATTGGGCAAGGGTAACCTGCAGTTTTCTTGGGGCATTTGGCAGTGCAATTCATTGCATACAACACATTTTTTAATTAAGGGGCAGAAAATATGCAGTAATTTATGCTACCTGCTTATTTTTATTCTTGAAATGTGTTAAACAACATGAGTTTACAGTGCATATTTTGTAGTAAATTTAGTTTTGGAGCCATACACTTGAATTTAGGAAGCAAACTATTAAATGATCAAGTACAAGTAAAAAATAAAACCTACCTAAAACAAGTATTGAGACGCTCAGTCAAATGCGTACATACTCATAAATGTATTTTCCAGTAAAAGCATCATGTGATGTCATGTTTATGAATATATTTATCTATATATTTAACAGGTGGGGTACACAGATGTTCATTCCAATCTTTTAGTGGTCAAACTGTTTTGTATTGGTAAAAACATTGCTTCCCTAATATGTACGGTTTATGACTCTTTGCACAAAATATTGACTGCATCCCGTCCAGCTAAATAATGATACAAATATTTGTTGCATGGCATATCAACCAACAATTTTATTTCTTAATAATGGTTAGACTTTTGTGTGTCTTCTTCATAATAGCTTGTAGCTTACAATAACGTAATACATGTGACAAATAGCCATTTTAAATGCTCTTTATTATTATGTTTTATCTCATTATGGCTTAATCAGAAAAAAATATTTGGGGGCCAGTAGTTTTAAGACACATTGGTCCTTTTGGGATAACAATTAAACCTGTAAATTTAAAATTCTGCTGTAACCCCACACTTGATATTGTTTTACATAATCTGTTGTATTTATCACACTTTGGGTTGCATTTTTTGTATGAATACATTTTCAAACATAATAGAATATTCTGATGAAAGAATATCAGATCTTTTGTGATCATTAAGTTTTTGGCTCATCAGGAAAAGGAGTTGTCGTGTCATATTTCCATCAGTTGAAACAATAAACAGCCATCTGCATCCAGCTGTGGAAAAGCCTTTCACAAGCTTTCTTGGCCTTGAAAATAACCTTTGAAAATGGCAAAAAAAACAACAATTTATTCTTTCATGAATCTTCTTCAAAACATGCATCAGAAGAAAGGTTTAAGTAGATAATAAACTTCCTTCTTAAACCCAGAAATGCACTGGAGGTGGACTGAACCCCTGAAAGGATTATATTGGAAATAATTTGTAACTATAACTTTGGTAGTAATCTCACATGTCATGCATGCATGCACATACACTTATGCACACTCACACAGCTAAATCAGTAGAAGCAAGGTTTTGGAGGTCCAGAGCTACGTCACTGTTCATTTCTGGGTGAATGAATGGGGTTGCAGTAGGAGTCATCCTGAATTCAATAAAACAGTCAGTGGTTATGGGGAAGCAGGCGTACAGGCTGGGGAACAATGGGGCCTTTGGCAGGATGCTGGTCTCCTGAGTGTCCTGCCTGTACTTGGTGGTGAGGGGTTTTGAAGAAAAATGACCCATTGTCTCTCTCATCCTGTTTCTGAGCCTGAGCAGTGAAACGATGCTTCTGGATGCCCACCCAGGATGACCTACCATAATGCATAGAATCAGCTCCTGCTTATCCACATTGTCCTTTATTTCACTGTGGTACTGTGGATTATGCTGAAGGCTCTCATAGTGTGCAGTTATTGGCTTTATACTGTATGCATAAACAAAGACTTTAATTTTTACCAGCATTGGAATTCAACTGGATATGCAGAAGGTCATGCAACGTGAAGTGGCAGAAAATAAGTAGGTTTGCTTGTTACATTTCTGCCTAAAAATGATGTATGCATTTTCTGTACAATCTTAGCAGAGGGTGGTTAAAGAGACCCCGGCCGTGCTGAGAGGTTTAGTTTTGAATGCAGCTGACCATTGTCTCACATTGTGTTGTGTTGTTGTCTCACATGGTGCCGGTGCTTTGCTTTCTCTAAACATCAAAATCCAGTCAGAACCAGAACAATCTTAACAGAGGGTGGTTAAAGAGATCCCGAGATTATTTATCATAACAGTGATTCAACAATGTTCTACTACAAGTTATTTTGTTGCCATAGAGGCTCAAATTGATATGTGGTTCTGGTAGACAATTGAAAACTGAAAAATGTTAGTGGTTTATATCCTGTTAATTTGAATGGAACTGTTTCTATCAAGTAAGATAACACACAAACATATTAAGCAGGAGAGCAAGAAGAAAAGCAGTCTCCAAAGCCTGAAACAATCGTACTATCATGATTAGATGCATTACATGCCTTAAAATACTGTAACTCAACCCTAAGGTCTGTAAATGATTCAGCTGTGGTGTCTGCTTAGTCATGAAGATCTGACACTGGTTTGTTTTCATATGTTACTCAGAGTCAGATGGGTCACTGCTCTCCATACCAGGACTGTAACCTCTAATCTGGTTAGTGAAAACAGGCTGGGCGGGTCATTGACCTCAGAGACTGTCTGTGCAAGTCACATTTCCAAAATGTTTGTGAAAGTTAATGAGGAGTCTGTTATTTGAATACATGATTGCCATCTAGTGGATAAAAACATCCAGCAACAAAAGTAATTAAGATACAGACAGTACTAATGAAAATACAAAGTGAAAATACATTTAATTACATTGATTAATATGTATTCAATAACAGGCGTTCTTTACTATTTAGTGAATACAGAAAATAATCACTGCATACATTATTACTTAATGACCTTGAAGGTTAATAATTTGCCCAATATGTGCCTTATGCTCACCATATTGCCTTTTCTTAGCAATTAATATCCAAGCTTTGACTGTCACATGTGTCAACTAGTGCACTCTACAGTATGTGCACATTTACAGGTACAGCCTTTTATTGTCCTTTATTTCACTGTGGTACTGTGGATTATGCTGAATGCTCTTATAGTATGCAGTTGTTGGCTTTATACTGTATGCATAAACAAAGACTTTAATTTTTACCTGCATTGGAATTCAACTGGATATGCAGAAGGTCATGCAACGTCAAGTGGCAGAAAATAAGTAGGTTTGCTTGTTACATTTCTGCCTAAAAATGATGTATGCATTTTCTGTACAATTTTAGCAGGGGGAGGTTAAAGAGACCCCGAGATTATTTATTATAACAGTGATTCAACAATGTTCTACTACAAGCACTGTTATTTTGTTGCGATAGAGGCTCAAATTGATATGTGGTTCTGGTAGACAATTGAAATCTGAAAAATGTTAGTGGTTTATATCCTGTAAATTTGAATGGAACTGTTTCTATAAAGTAAGATAAAACACAAACATATTAAGCAGGAGCGCAAGAAGAAAAGCAGTCTCTGAAGCCTGAAACAATGACAGTACAGCATATATAACAACCCTTCCTGTTTTAGTGTAGCTTACATGTGAATTGTTGCAGTTGTTGGGCTTTCTTTGAGTTGTTTGGATAGTGTTCCATATTGTCATTGTGGCAAATGACAATACCATTAAGATGAACTGTACAGTATTCACTTTTTACAGTATTTTTCTACACTGAACTCCTCAGCTATCATAATTAGATGCATTACATGCCTTAAAATACTGTAACTCAACCCTAAGGTCTGTAAATGATACAGCTGTGGTGTCTGCTTAGTCATGAAGATCTGACACTGGTTTGTTTTCATATGTTACTCAGAGTCAGCTGGGTCACTCCTCTCCATACCAGGACTGTAACCTCTAATCTGGTTAGTGAAAACAGGCTGGGCAGGTCATTGACCTCAGAGACTGTCTGTGCAAGTCACATTTCCAAAATGTTTGTGAAAGTTCATGAGGAGTCATTGAATACATTATTATTACATATTATTATTATTTGAATACAATATTGCCATCTAGTGGATAAAAACATCCAGCAACAAAAGTAAATAAGATACATACAGTACTAATAAAGGCTGTCAAAGTGAAAATACATTTAATTACATTGATTAATATGTATTCAATAGCAGGCGTTCTTTACTATTTAGTGAATACAGAAAATAATCACTGCATACATTATTACTTAATAACCTTGAAGGTTAATAATATGCCCAATATGTGCCTTATGCTCAGCATATTGCCTTTTCTTAGCAATTAATAGCCAAGCTTTAACTGTCACGTGTCAACTAGTGCACTCTACAGTATGTGCACATTTACAGTTTTAATCTCAACTATAGTTGCGTGAGTGTACGCCAAAGAGAGAGAGTATATTGCCGTTATCAGTGGGCGTCCTGCAGCATTGCTACCAGTGTCTGGAGTTCACTGAGTTGGAGAAGGGCAACAGCACAAAGGCATCTGGAAGGAAGGAGCTGCAATAAACATATCTCTGCTAGTCCAAATGACCCTGGCTAGGTCTGCTGCTCCTTTGGGCTTGCCCCAGATCAGCCCATGACATGGCCAGTCAAGACAAGATACTGTCAAAGATTAAGGCCCTCCAGTTCTGCAAGCAAAGCACTGTTATTTTGTTCATTTGGATGGGTAGTTGTGTGTTGAATTTTACTACCCTGATGGAAAACTTCAGCCAGTGAGTGTAAAAATAATGACGGGGGAAAGAAATTACGAATATCATGTGAACTAAATACTATTTTATTGATTCGTTTGCATGTTCAATTATATACATATAGTATTGTGTCTTCCCCATCAGCCTAAATGTTGGGAAATTTAATTAAATCTATACTAGAATCAGCCTATAGAAACTATCCATCATGCGTTTTATTTTCTAATTTTAGAACATAAATTCGCTGTGTATGGCTCTGGTTTTGAATATACATTATCAACGATATACATTATCGTCAGTCTTGTATTCAAGATGTCTATTTTCAGGCACCACTGTGATCCAAGAGCTTTACATTTAAATGATTGTGCTCTTCTCAGGATCTACTTTGACATAGGTAGGGCAGACAGTTAATTATTCTGTCCTCAAACATTATTATCACTCAAATTTTCATTCAGAATGAGGACATGGGCTCCATCTAATCGCTTTTTGTAAATTTAGCTATAAGTTGTTGATAGCTTGCCAGCAAAATTAACAATCACTCAAAATCAAGTGACAGATGAAGTTAAAAAATCACGTCTATTGCGGTTAAGTTACTTCCGACAAAGGCCAAACTTGATATGGCCCCACTGTATCACGTGGTCTACAGTGGTCTACATTGTAAATTGCTGAACATAACCACTGATTTGCACACTTTCTCAGTGTTAACAACTTTTCTGTGAAAAATGTGACAGGCACGCTGACGAAAAAGTCAGCTCATATCAGAGTGTTAATTTTGACGGAAATGTCTCATTGGGTGAAGCAGTGCTGATGCAATGCTTTATTACTACCTACTCATAATCATAAATTAGATATGCTCTTGATTTCGGCCTTATAGGCCAGTCCGATGCCTCACGTAAATCATCTACATTGATGTATTAAGAGTTTTAAGTGGCAAGTCTTTACTACCAGAATGATTGGAGTATTTCAGGGCAGTAAAATAGAACCTCCTTCTGGGACAGGTATCATGCAATGGAACATAATCTACTTTAAGGCTATTAAAATATTGCTCAACATCTTCATTTGCTCCAGTGCTTTAAATAATTTGACATACGATTTGCATTTTTAAGTGAGTCCAGATGTGTAACATAGCATACCTCAATATGTTCAATATTTTTTTTATATGATTGAATACCTGATACTTGTTGTTTTTATACATTTAGTCCCTTTACATATTCAAAAATATTAAACAAACCAGTTGTGTTTGTTTATTTGCACAGTAGTGACGTGGCTAATTTTTAGCAACTGAACTAACATACATTAATAATGAAAACAAGTTTCCATTGTTTTGTGAGTACAGTGTTAAAACAGTGTAATGCACACTCAATACAAGTTGCTTTTCTCATATGTGAGAGACGCAGAGCCCTGGCTGAGGGAAGTTGTTGGCATCCACCTCAAGGCTTTTCATCTCAGTCGCTTCAGTGGAGTCCAGCCTTAGTAAAACTGGCACGGGACGCAGTCACCCTGGGGGTAGGATAGGCTCGGCTGAGAAACTGGGAGAAAAATGAACAAATGAGATGGGACTGCCACCACTCTCAGGCTGCCTATGGGATAGCCCCCCACAGCCTGGTAAGAGCAGTTTAATGATAGTAGTAGGAGAGATATGAGAGCGGAGGAGTCCAAGCACCAAGTTGCATGTTTTTGTTCTGGTGTCTTGTGTCACTCTTTTCTCTGAGGGGGGGGGTGCACATCCAAGTCACATGGTGGAGCTTGATCTGTTACATAAACACAGACCTCCACAGCCCCCAGTCTGCTCCCATCAACTTTGTTCAGTAAATACATTTGGATAAAACTCTTGGGATGACATTGGTGGCGGCCAAGGAGAGTTGTCGAGATGTTCACTCCTCTATGTTGCATCACTTCAACACTCGGCTACGCTGCAAACCCTCACAGCTCCCTGTGACCTCTTAAAGGTGAACTGTCTGGGACTAAAACAATCATTCCATTAAAATATTTCTGTGATTGACAGTATGAATTTTAAAAGATACAATACATTTATGAAATGGTTCATACAGAAAGTACACCACAGCAATTTTTCAGATTATTTTTCATTAATTTAAACTTTAAATTTTGTGTTTATTTGTCAGCTGTCATGTTAGAATTTTTGAAAGTTGTTCGTATCTCACAGATGCTACCACAAATGCATTTAACACTAAATATAACTTTAACCTAATGAATATTAAACACTCTCGTTTGGTTGTCACATGACGCCAGTCCTTGTGACAAGAGCAATGTCAAACAATGTCTTACAGGGGAATACTGTAATATTTTCCTGGCTGTGGGCAGTCCAATCAATATTTGTCAACATGTTTCCCAAAGCTAGAATAGCCTGAATTGTCCGAGGACACAAGGACAACATATTCAAAACTAGACAGCCATTGGTTTGACTCTATGCATTTGTGCACTTTTGTTTTTGCTTAAAGTAACTTTGATATTTTAACGCTGTTTGAAAGACTAATTAATTATGGGGAAAAAACAAAATCTATTGCCTAAATTCCCTTTTTGTAAGACTCACAGTGTTTGCCATTATCACATTAATGCTACTCTATCATCAAAGAACAATAAAATTAACTGCCCAGTGTTGAGTCATTTATAAATGGTAATCCATGTCCATCCCTGCCTGATAATTATGAACTATTGTTCAATAGTTACAATAAAAGACAAGGATAGATTGTAATAAAGTAAGCCATAATAAATTCGTAAAGTAATAAATTAGTTTGTTGCCTCTGTAGTCTACAGTACAGGTAAAACCTTGTATTGTGAGGTTCTTAGAAGAACCAGAAATGACAATAAAATAAGGGTTATTTTTAGGCCATGTTAGATTTCTAAAGCTGTTATAAAGATGGATAACGACAATTGAAAACAAATCTCATCTATTTTACATTCATCACCAAAAATAACTTTAGCCTAATGAATATTTATACAGGTCTGTATGTATTTATATATATTAATTATCAAAAATGTTTCATTCAATTACAGTAGAGCATAGTGGAACCTCTGTTAATTTTAAATCCCAACCATCAACAGCAAGTTCTGCCAACTGTCTAGCAACATAAACTCTAATTGACTTTTAGATATTCACTTATCAGCCGTCTTCACTGGACCATCTGTGTCATTTGGATGACAGGAAGATTTTGGATGAAGAGGAATGCACTGCAACTTAAAAACACGTGCTTATTTGTCCCTTAGGGATTGCACATGTCCAAACCCCAAATGCTCTAGTCATTCCAGCAGCATCCCCTGTCTTCCTTTCCTCAGTGCTGCACCAGGGGTGCTCACTACGCCACATCTCCTCAGTCAGACTGAGAGGGGAGCCTTGAAGGCGAGGCCTCTGGAGGATGAGTCCTGCAGGCCCAGATGGCGGGCTCTCAGAGCTTTCTTTAGACCACAAACGACTCAGACAGAATAAGATCTAAATGCAACGACTTCTCATGTGCTCGTACTGTCTCATTCTTGACGTGTCTCACTGCAGTCGTCTTTGCTCTCTGACTACCTAAAGACAGCCTAATATTGTTACAATATATCAAGGCAAAGGAAAACAAGTATTTGTCATCATCATTTAAGGAACCGAGTTAAAACTGAGATCTGATTGATGGTGGCCTTAGTGATGTTGTTGAACGTTATTCTTCACTTTATAGCTGTATACAGGTCATAACTATGGGTTATTGAGGGCCTTGTGAAAGTAACATTATAATAATATGGTCACTGTGACGATGACCAGACACATTTCATTAATGCAAGCCAGACACTAACCCGTTTATCTGTCCTCTATTAAAAGTAGTTGAGTTTAGATCCCTTCCCAAACTTGACAGCAAGGTCTGGCACATAGAATAAAGAGAAATTCCTTTCTGATTTTAATGTTGCATGAATCACCTCCTCATCTGTACTTTGTCGTGTCATTTCAGACTTCAAAAAAAATATGTGAGTGAGAGAGAGAGACACTTTTGTCCACATACAGCCGCTCTTGCTGTTATGTGAAAAAAAAATCCATTACGTGCCTAAAGTAACAACGTGTGCTACTGCGCTCCACAGGCCGAGGTGAAAGCTTGAAGTATAAACATCAAGTCGGAAAAGATGTGTAGCTGGAGTGCGGGGTGCAACCTGTCCACTGCTCTGTTATCTGGCCATCTGCCTGGATGGAGGATCTAAATATTATGACACTTGATATGACTGAGCGTACCTGCTGGTTACATTCTAGCGGATCTGCACTGAGGCAAGGTGGCTTATGTCTCGGTGACACTTCTGTCCTCAAACTCCCTGTCTTTGTCTCCCCAAAGTTGTTTTTTCATAACTGTCACCCACTGTAAACTGTTATGTAATTGACAGATAATATAGAGGTTGCTAATCTGCATTTACAGTGGTTGATGTGTGTGTGAGAGAGAGAGGGAGAGAGAGACAGAGAGGGAGAGGTGTGGATGTTTTTAATGACCTTTTGCATTTTTACAAATGTGTGTGTGAAGTGTGCCAGGACTCTATACATCACCCTTTTTTCTGAGCAACTGTTGTTGCTGTATAAATGGTTAGAGGGCATGAAGACATTAACCTGCAAGAAGCTGAGATACATAGATAGATGGTGATGTAGAGAGAGAAAGGGAGAGAGAGGCAAAGTAAGAGAAACAGAGAGAGAGAGAGAGACCCTCATCATCTGTGTTGCAAATGTTGCACATGAGCATTGGGGGGAGGTTGACTGTGTTGCGATTAACACGCTCCCTCAGCTGGGTGTTCATTTCTATCTGCAGTACGATATCCTCAAGTCTGAACCCTTGGATGAGGGTCACTTGCCAGAGGAGGATTTTTTTCTGCCTCTCTGTTTTTTATACTTCCTTCTTGGGCAGAAGGCTGGTGTAATAGAAACCAGACACAAGCCAGAATGTGAGGCATTCACAGCGGTGAGACTTCACTTCTTCACAGAGTGGGAAAACAGGATAAATAGAAAGTCTAGTCTAATAAGTTCCGTCATTGTTTCTCATTTTTTAAGACGGAAAAGGCCAGGACATTAGGATGGAAGTGGTATTCCATGGATCAGACTGTGCAGAGGATATCTAGAGAGGGCAGAGGAGACCTTCAGGATGGGAAATGCATGTGCAACTTTTCCAGGTTGGTTGTTTCAGTTATTGACTTTCACCAAAAGAAACTGTGATAGTGTCTGTTCAAGTGTCCTGTCAGATCATTGTAGATGCACATTCTGTCTGTGAAATTGTGGACTGTTTGTCCTGCGTCGAAAAAATAATTTCATGCCACTGCAATAGTCTTTCAAAAATGAATATTCTGCTATGAAGGCAAAGCAATTGAACCTTATAAGAAGCTATTGTTGTATTTATTTTCATCCAACAATATGATGCATGTTTAACAATGTAGAATATATTTGGCCTGCACCTGCATTTATGACGAAATACAATTAAATTTACAGCCTGAATATCCTTTATATAATACACCTTTATTTAAAAGTGGCTCTATTTTATGGAATTTAAAAATCATGGCTGAATGTATTTCATACATTTTAATATTTTCTGTAAGTATAACACCTGACATATACTGAAAGATAAAATAAGCTGTATTTCTGAAACATTTACATCCTAAAAAGTATGGCTCTTGTTTTTCCCCATTTTAAAAATATTAGAAATGAAAAATGTCTATTACTTAGAGTACATAGCTTTCATGATATCTCAACAGACACACATTAAGCAAAAATGAATGAACCCAAACATGATCCCAAGCTTTACTTAGTTTAAAGTAGAAATGTACATGTTTTTACTAGCTTAGTTCAATTTACATTGCTGCTCTTTATCGTCAGTAAAATCTTTATTTTTTAAACAGGCAAGTCCCACCAGATCAGAAATCTCTTTTCAGGGGAGACCTGGTTAAAATGGCAACAGCGCTGAAAATTTGAGACAAACAAGGCAGTAAATAATCAACATAACAAGCTGCAAAACACACAAGCTGCAACAGCAGGCGGATATCTCAAGATCACTTAAGGTATAATGGTACCTTATAATAGAATTAAAGGTTAAGGTAAAATGTTTATGCTATGATACACAACGGATTCATTCAAACTTTGGTGTAAATCGTTCGTGTAGTGGCCCTCCTGTCATGCCATCCTGGGGCAGACATGAGTTGCCCACCATAGGTGCCATCTGTCTCCATGTTGCTGTACCCCTCCCCAGCATCAGCAGTGCTGGATCTAGAGGGGAGGCCTTGTGGCAGAGCAACAAACCTCTCCTGTTCACTCAGATGGCAGGGGAGATGGCACATCCCACGCCAGGGAAAACAGTGCCGCAGTCATGAGATCAACATGACCTCTGCAGCTCTGTCCCATGAATGAAGGGTCAGAGCCGCTACGCTGTCTCCTCATCACAGCTTCATTCACCTCACAGAGTCAGTAGTCACTCTGACTGTGAGGAGAGTATGACACTGTGAGGTTTCATGTCATCTGTGTTTCTGTGTGTGTGTGTCCCTTGGCATGAAGTGTTGAAACGCAGAGTACAGTATGTTTCTGAAGTGGCACTCTGTGGAGTGGAGCACACTCTTGTACCAGAATGGGCTTTTCATACATTCAGAGCTCTGTCAGTTTCAATCTGTGTTTTCTGTCTGTCACCCCCTTGTAATGTTCAGCGTGTTCTTGGGTCAAAGTTGTAATCAAAATGATTGCTGTTGCTGGTGGGTTTGTGCATGTTTTTCTCTTTTTGTTTTAATCTTTTTGCTATTTTTGTGATTTCAACCCTTCCCTAAACCATTTCAATCTGTTGGAATGGAATATTAGAAACACTGCATGTTGCGTATTTAGATAGGGTGACTGAATGACATCACCCTACTTACTGACATGAATCAACACAAGCCATTGTCTTGTGTTTGGTTGTGCAGTTGTTGAAAATGAATGTCTCTTCTACATCACAAAGTCCTACTCTGCAGATGACTACAATAAGATGTATCGCTAATTAAAACTAAGACAGCTGGAAACCAAAAAACAGCATCCTTACAAGGTTATCTGTATATGAATAATTTAATTGATTTCAAATTGAACCCAAGAATTACAATTACAGAATAACAGTGATTGTGTTTGTAATGTACTTGTCTCATTTCTTAGTTATAGGTCCACACTGGATTAGAGCTGAAATGGTTAGTAGATAAATCAAATAGTTGATTGACAGAAAATAAATATGCAACTATTTTGATTCGTTTAAGTTAAGTCATTTTTTGAACAAAAAGCCTAGAATGATCCTGCTCCATCTTCTCAAATGTGATTACTTGCTGGTTATATTAGTCTTCTATGACTGTAAATTCAATATCTTTAGGTTTTTGGAATGGTGGTCAAATAAAATAAGACATTTGAAGATGTCACCTTGGGCTCTGGGACATGTTATAGATGATAACACTGGGGAACACAATTTTTGTTGAGTTAGGTCTGACAGCTGTTTTTAACAAATTTTTGGGTGCGGAATCCAAAACTGATCTCAGTTTTTCTCTATCACGTCAAGTTTTTGAACTATAGGATCCCCGTTTTCTTAAAAAATATGAAAAATACTGTACTTAACAGATATGTGTGTGATAGTACTGACCTATTGGAAGCTGCACACACCTCTCACCGCACTGTCTCAATTGTGACTGCACAAACAAGTTGCCACGTAGCTGTAGATGAGTCCAATCGTAATCAGCTGGCAAGTCTTACTACAGCTAATCAGTGGAATTTTGCTTATCTGGAGGGTAAGCTGTGGAGAAAAAACTTGATGTGCTAGAAAAAAACTGACTGCAATTGTGGAATCAGCATGCCAATTTTAGTTTTAATCAGCATAAAAATCTAACTCAACAGAATTTTTTTTTCAAATTGTTCCCCAGTGTAATCAGCAGATTCATTGATAATGAAAGTTATTGTTAGTTGCAATCCTAGTCTAGATTTGCTTTGGTTCGACAACTACACACAAACAGCACATGATACAAGGAATACAACTGTAAGAAGAATATAAACTTACAACATAGTACTAAAAAGTAATATTCATTGTAATCCCTTAATCGATTCTTTCTCTTTTTTACAGATTCTAGTTGAAAAGCTTGTTAGAGCAACATGAGCTGGAGCTTTCTCACTCGTCTCCTGGAAGAGATCCACAACCACTCCACCTTCGTGGGGAAAGTGTGGCTGACTGTGCTCATCATCTTCCGGATTGTGCTCACAGCGGTTGGAGGCGAGTCCATCTACTCGGACGAGCAGACCAAGTTCACCTGCAACACCAAGCAGCCCGGTTGTGACAACGTATGCTACGATGCCTTTGCCCCTCTCTCGCACGTCCGCTTCTGGGTCTTCCAGATCATCATGATCTCTACTCCATCTATCATGTACTTGGGTTATGCCATCCACAAGATAGCCCGAAGTTCAGACGTGGAGCGCAGGAAGCACCACAGGCTCCGTAAAAAGCCTCCTCCTCACTCCAGATGGAGAGAGAGCCACCATCTGGAGGACGTCTTAGAGGAGGACGAAGACGACGATGCTGAGCCCATGATCTATGAGGATACACTGGAGGTGCAGGAGGCCAAGCCTGAACCAGTGAGCAGCACTAGCAAAGACCCACCAAAACATGATGGCCGCCGAAGAATTATGCAAGAAGGCCTGATGAGAATCTATGTTCTTCAGCTCATGTCACGAGCTATTTTTGAAATTGCTTTCCTCGCAGGACAGTACCTCCTCTATGGTTTTCGAGTTAGTCCTTCATATGTATGCAACAGGGTCCCCTGTCCGCACAGAGTGGACTGTTTCATCTCCAGGCCCACAGAGAAAACAATCTTCCTCCTCATCATGTATGTGGTAAGCTGTCTTTGTCTAGTGCTAAATGTGTGTGAGATGCTTCACTTGGGAATTGGCACTTTCCGGGACACGCTTCGCATGAAGAGGAACCAGGGCCGACGGACGTCCTACGGCTACCCGTTTTCTCGTAATATCCCAGCCTCCCCTCCAGGGTACAACCTTGTAATGAAGACAGACAAACCTAGCAGGATCCCCAACAGCCTCATCACCCACGAGCAGAACGTGGCCAACGTAGCCCAGGAGCAGCAGTGCACCAGCCCAGATGAGAACATCCCTTCTGATTTGGCAAGCCTACACCGGCACCTACGGGTTGCCCAGGAACAGCTGGATATGGCCTTTCAAACATATCAAACCAAAAACAACCAGCAAACCTCCAGAACCAGTAGTCCTGTATCTGGGGGCACTATGGCAGAGCAAAATCGAGTCAATACAGTCCAGGAGAAACAAGGAGCGAGGCCGAAATCAGCCATGGAGAAAGCTGCAACCATTGTAAAAAATGGAAAGACCTCTGTCTGGATCTAGAGATAAATCTTATTTAGTAAAGTAACAGTAAAACTTTTAGGACTCCGGCACTGCACTGTGACACAGCTGGAGGATGTGTGTGTGTGAGAGATTGAGAATTTCAATCACACTAGCTGAAGGAGTACAGTAAACAGTTTTTTGAGGGGAAAAAAGAAAACACACATGAAGAAATTATCAAATCCAGTATCATGAATTCTTCTTTGTTACTGTAATGTGTTTTTTTGTGCTTGCCATAGCTTTTGGACATGGTTAACATGTGCTTACTTATTAAACATCTCTAATTCCAGCTAAAATGTCAAAGTATGAACAGACTGCTCCGAGCTATTTATCTGATCTACCCTTGACTGCCGATGAACTGGATTAATTTGAAGAAATCTAAGAAAACTTTGGTGTGATGGTACCCTCAATCCAAATTTGAAAATGCAGTGAAAAAAAAACACTGTACAAATGCACAATGACTCATTTCTGAAGAATGATGATTGTTGTTGGAAAGATGCATGTTTAATATTTGGGGAAGTATTTTTGGATGTAGTACGGATGAGTGTTGCTGGAAGCAGATTAAATGTGAAATATTTTGATAAAGATAATGAAACAGGGCTGTGTCACTGTAGGCTCTTCTGGTTAACATCTGCTCAGTGTGATGATCTTCAGTCATTGCGTGCAAAGCCTTTATCTATTCTATATTTTCCAAAGCCTTGCAGAGTCACATTTGAAGGGGAAGAGGTAAGTGAATAGAAAATCTGATTCTTTTCTTAACTAAATACTGATTTTCTGCCATCTGAAGCAGATGATGCATGCGTTACAACTGGGAACATACAGTATACACATAGGCTACAGTAGAAACCCCACCCTTAGCAATTCAATTAGCTCTACACATTTATATTATGTTTAGTAGGCATGTTAGGTTTTATGTCATTGAAGCAGTATGTTTCTAAAACAGAGTAATATTTAATCCTGCCTTCACTGTTGTTATACTTCAAAGTGCCTCAAACTTTTAAAGACTGTTCTAGTATTTTATTCATGAAGAAATAAACTTGTTTGAAACCTCTGATTTCTTGCTTTATAACAGTCATCTGCATCTCTGCTTTATCACACTGACAACAATGGTTGTTACTGAAGTACAATTCAAAGTTAGAAGTTTGAGATACAGTTTTATTGTTACAAGACAAGTATGTTAGCACAAAAGTTTCATATTTTATAAAAAGAAAAATACATTGTAGCATATACTATGAGTCAAATTGTAAATGATTCATTTATACAAAATTTTATTTCATGCTTGGGGTGAGACATGTTGAGATATAGATTTGTGTGTGTGCTGTAAGAAGAATTTTAAATCTTTTAAATCTCGTAGTGAGAAGAATCGCACTCACAGCAAAGTGTTGGTGCAGGAGGGGCATATCATTTTTTACAACCCAAGAAATCCCACAGCATTTTATTATCCTAAATATGGGAAATACCATAAAAAAGGGGAAAGCTGATCTTTTCCAGAATCAGCTGCAGCAATAAAAAAATAAAAACTTACTTTTATTATTAAAACAAGGCTTGGGTGTATGTGTCAAAAGATTGACTTGTGGAGACAAACACCCATTTTCCATCCACTAATTATTGGATAAGCAGCACCAGCTGTGGCCTGCCTCTTAGAACAACCTACAGTACATTGTAATAGCTCATCGTATACAGTGTACAGCAAACCCTATCAACAATCCACTAAACTCCATCTGAGAAATAATCAATTAATTATCGCTACACTCAAATTATCATTGTATTCCAAGAGTTTGGGAAACCTATGAATATATTGTATATTTTTATATTTATAAAGTTGAAACGATGTCCACAATCTATACTTGCCAATATAGGTGAGGTTTCTTTGTATATAGCAAGGGGCTCTCCACACCTGGTGCTAATCAACAAATCTTTAACAGAGAGAACAATTGATGTCCAAGCTTTAGACAATTAGCTTGTTTTTTTAAGAATAAAAGTGTTGAAATGTCAGCCTGGAGAGTTGCTTCTTATCTCTATTGGATTTTTCCGTATTTCTATTTAGAAGACTTTTTTTGCCAGGCATCCCTATCCTGGAAGAAACCATATGGTGCGCTTTCACATCACTTAAGAACCCTTTATTGCCTATTGCCTAGTTTTGTATAAATCTTTTACCTGATAATGAGTTACACATTTTGTTCGGTTACTACAGATGTGTGTGTGTGTGTGTGTGTGTGTGTGTGTGTGCTCGTTTTTTTGGTATTTTCCCATCTGTTAATGAGTTTTACTGAGCAGTGAATGTTTAAAGAGCCTTGGTGGGAGGCAAGTTACATTGCATATGATGCCTGCTCAGCATTTTGTCATTATAATTAGCTGAAAATCAACAGTTTCATAATGATAATTTCATAATTCATCATCGCTTTAGTGAAATGAATTGTATTCTTAACACTAATGTAGCCATTACAGGGGAGATTTAATATTTCAGTTTAGACATGGCCTTTAACTTATCCAAGATGGTTTGTTATACATGAATCCAGGAATAGGACTTATAGGATCCATGCGGTAACTCAAGTTAATCAATAACAAATGATGCTACCTCTGAAACTATTTCTTTCTTCAAATTCATCTTAGTAAATACATCCTACACAACACAATGCCATATGCTGTGTTTAATAAAAACCCAATCTAGACATTTCTGTGTGCTCTCAGAGCTTATGGGACCTTTCTTTCTAGTTTCATATGAAAAATTCTTGTTTTAATGACATTGCAATATATCTTGTACATATCTTGTTATAACAAGAAAATAATGCTGATGTAAGAAGAAAAGCTTTTTGTCAAAACCATAGACATAAGGAACAACTTAAAATGCTGTTGTACAGTATGAGAAAAATGTTTTCATAAAATGATAAACCTGCAGATTTTTTGTTGTTCTCATTCAATAATAAAATGTATTGAGATATCACATGTATTGTTTGTCATTAGCTGTGTATGTTTTTTTGGGGGCCAACATGCGGATTATGAGTAACTGTCGGGCAAATTTCACATTTCTCAAGCTTTTTTTGGTGAATTGTTGATTCCGTTTAAGAATCAGTAAAAAACGACCAGAGTTCGGTGTAACTTTATGGCTGAAAGTGAAGTTACAGACATTTCGTACGAGTAAAACAGCTTTGTCCACATGTGAGGAAAACGAGCAAAATAGCGTCACACACGTGTTCCAATATTATCGAGCAATGCATTGTGGGATTTCAAAATGGCGCTCTCTCTACCAGAGTCCTCTGTTATGTAGCCGTTAGCAGGCGGAATAGTCACTTAAGTTTGACGGGTAATACACCCTTGTGACAGTTTACAACATGGGGGTTTTGTGTTTCGCCAGGGGAGCGTGTCTCGGTGTTTATGCCAGAAAATACACCGGTCGGTATTTGTGCGTAACGTTTCTCTCCGCTGTTTCGGCTCCAGCGGGGATCCGTGTCAGGAGGTACAGCCAGGAGGCGGGTAACGGTAGAGATGATGTGTCTGGCCAGTGTGTGTGCTATCACCTTCCTCACAGGACCTTACTTAAAATCCAGGGACAAGACACGAGCCCGTTTCTTCAGGGGATTATAACCAATGACATGGGGCTGCTGGAGGAGCCCGGACACACTGCCATGTACTCACATATGCTAAATGTACAGGGAAGAACACTATATGACATCATGTTGTACAGGTACACCGCATTAAACCGTTTAAACACTTTCAGTAAACACGAGGGTGTGGCTGCTTATCTTGTAAGGCAGTTGCTGGTAGCCTAGTGGAAGATTTCAGGGCTGTGTGTGTAGTCTGGCTCAAGTACAAACAGACTCCTAAATTTAAGCTTCCTTGTTTCTTCTTCATTCCTGAGGTCAGTGAAATGGAAAAAGGCAGTCACTTTGCCAGCCAATGTCTTATAGTGGCAAAAGATTGACCCGACACACTAAGTGTGTCCTCAGTTGTGACCCCATGTTGCAAAACTACAGGAAACAACCTTCACCAAATAAAGGAAGTGAGATGCTGTCAAAATGTTATTCCAATAAACTTTAAAACTTTTTTAAACAGCTATTTGACTAAACTTACCTAGTCTATATGAATGGTGTACCTTTTTTTTATTTGCAGGACAACTGGCCAAATATATTCAGATATTTCCAGTGTAATAGAGAGTTTTTCTGAGCATCTCTGATAGTGTAGAGTAAAAAGGGGACAATAAGCTTGTGAAATGCAGTGAAAACTCTATTTTGATGGATAGATAATAATACACAGAGCATGAAACATTGTAACATAGTCTGTCAGGAAACATTTGAACAGTTTCAGCAGATACTAGTTTATAGTAGCTATTGATATGTGAATGATGCCAAATGTGTAGTGTGAACTCTGCCTTGCAAGGTAGACCTTTAATCCAACTACAGACACATTATTATTCTGTTTATTTATGTAGTTATTCAATTTGTAGCACATAAGAGATTTTAGTGATTTCCTCAGAAGCAAGAATCAAGTTGGTTATAATGAAGCCCCTACACATTTATGGTTCATGGTAAATCTGTGTACAGACTGTTGTTTGATTAACATCTCCTCACTCTCCTGTTGGTTTTGTTGCACGGGACAATTTAGATCTTTATCATTTTTTATCAGCACATGGACTTTGGTGACGTCATGTATTTCCCATCATAGCTCTGCCCAAGGTTACCTAATCAGCCCAGCAAATAAAAACTTGAATCACAGAAAGATATATATATGTATATAAGAGATGTCAGATTTTGGTAAATTAATAGGTTACAAAGCTATATATTGATATGCCCATCTTTAGGTGCTAATCAAAGTCTCTCTGTGAAATAAACAAATGCATTAACTGAGGTAGACCTGGAAGATTGAGAGAAAATAAATTGCTCACCATAAAAGTATGTTGTAACATCCAAAAATAATTTCTAGAGCTAACTGGTTGTATAGTTGTTATTGTGGATTTTAATTTATTTTCATGAGAAACTAAACTTGCCATATTTCCTTTCAGTCTGAAAGAAGTTGATGCAGGACACGGCGTTTTCCTGGAGTGTGACAGCACGATTAAGGACTCAATCTTGAGACATTTGAAGGTGTACAAGCTCCGCAGAAAGGTCAATGTGAACCCCTGTCCAGAGCTCTCTGTATGGGCGGTGCTTCCCAAGCACAAGAATGCAGGTCAAGAGGCCAGTAAACCGGAGCTCTCCTCCCCAGACAAAGCTCTGGTTTGGGAGACTGATCCTCGAACTCAGGAAATGGGCTGGAGATTGGTGTTGGACAGTCAAGTTGACCCCTTGGATATCATTACATCATGTCAGAAAGGTGACACAGAGGAATATTACAAACATCGCTATGCAATTGGTAAGACCAGTTAGAATACATACAGTTTGTATTTAGAGTAACGGGGCAAGAAGTAAGGATTTGACAATGTTTGAAAAGTTTTGTTTATTTCCTCTGCTGTCATTGTTGTCTAGGACTTCCTGAGGGAGTGAAGGACCTTCCCCCTGGGGTGGCACTACCACTAGAGTCAAATCTCGTCTACATGCAGGGTATCAGCTTTAGCAAGGGCTGTTACATTGGACAGGAGCTCACAGCCAGGACTCATCACACTGGGGTGGTTCGGAAACGCCTGATGCCAGTACGCTTGTCAGCTCCACTCCAAGACCTCGAGGAAGGAGCTGCGCTGCAAACGCAGTCGGGCAAGCCAGCTGGGAAGCACCGAGCAGGGGTTGGAGAGCTGGGTCTGAGCCTAATCCGCATGGCTCATGCCAAAGAGGTGTTGACGCTCAAATCTTCTGACGACACCACAGTGACAGTTGAGGTCTCTGTGCCAGATTGGTGGCCTAAAGACGTGAAAATCAACTGAAGAGGAGGATGTTTTATAGTTCCCTCAAATGTGACGTACATCACATCTGACAGACTTCTCATAGACAGAACCCTGAAGTACAGTATGTTACACTGTCATTGCTTAACAGCTGTGTGGCACTAATCCATATTTGTGAGTATTTTGTTTGCACCTACTTTTAGAGTGATTTTTCTTAAATTATAAAGTATTATTTACCCCCAAATTATGCTATTTAACAGGTCACTTGCAGCCCTAAACTACAGGATATACCAGCTGTGATATGGTATTGGTCTTTGTTGAATAAATATGCAAAAACTCAATCAACTGGTGTATTTGTTTTTATTTATCCATTCACAGGCAACATCTAAGATTGCAATTAATCTGAAACCAACACCTTTGTCATCATCTGTTTTGCACCTTACAAATTGGCACTTTTCATTCAAGCTATTTCCAGATGATTATTACATTGTTGAGACTGCTGAACATCTTATTCCTGATAAAGGAGATGCTGCCCCCTTGTGGATTGTATGGTGTCCCGAATTTGCTGTAACATGGTTTCTGGCTGCAAAGTCAAAGCTGAATGATCGAGCCGCTTAAAGTCTTCATTGCAGAGAAGGCATTCAATTATGTGAGCCACTCTTTGTAGGTCAAAGGCAGCATGGTAAGGTCCAAGTGTGGTGAGGGTCTCTGAGAGATGTCGTGGGTAATCGGAGGAATCCCCAGAGGAACACGCATTGAGGAAAGCCATTCGGTTGTCAGCAATGATTTTCAGGAATGAAGCAAATTCCCCATAGTTGATACCAGAGCAAGCCTTCATGATGACCTGAAAAGTAACAGCAATGGCCTTAAATATGATATTAAACAAATGGTGGCAGCATGTTTCTATAAAGCATGCAGGCTGAACAGTCTTATCCCTGAAGTACCTGGCAGTGCTGATGCCACGAGTCCATCGTGTTTCTCCACTCATTTATCTCTTTTTGAACAGACGATAGCTCATTCTGAAGGAACTGCCACATGATGTCTATGTTGCAGCCATTCAACCAGTTATGATTAATAGAGATGGTGTCCTCCTATAAGGCAAACATTGAAGAGAGAAGTCACAATTAGCCCATAATGTACAATATGTCATTTGGGAGTCAAATGCTTCGATTTGGTTGCCTTTACAATTCTTACCAGATTGTAAACTTGATGGTGCCAGCCACTGGGCACAAAAATGATTTCACCTGCCTCTTGAATAATTTCAAGAGGCTGACAGGCTTCTTCAGAGTGTGGGAAAAGGCCTCTGTCTCGAAGTTCAGCTGATGTTACATCATAAGGGAGGTTGCCGTGAGTGTCTCGTAAAAACTCCTCCTGACCCGGGGGATACAGGAGCCACTTCTTCCTGCCACAGATGTTTGCAGACCAACTGTAGGAGCGGAACACATCAGCGTGAAACGGGGTCCTGTTAACGAGAAAGTGCAACTGATTATATAAAAATCAAAAACACTAAGCTATAATCTGGGCCAACATTATATTATTTTCACACCATGAGCCTTTGGGTCCCATGTAGACAAACCGGTAGTCATCCACTTCAAGTGTATCCCAGTATTCATTAAGCCAGTCAGAAGAAAAGAAAACTGGTGTGGTGTAAACATTATGTTCTGGAAAGTCCCTGGAGATCAATAACATAAAATATGGTTACATATTTTGCACATTGTTGGTATCAAACAAAGTGTAGTTCAATCAGTATTCAGCGATACCTTGACATGTGCCAGTCTTTAAGATAGAGACATCCTTTAGGTGATGAGTGGCCATTCTGGATGTATTCCTTCCAGTAGTGTATAAATTCTTTGAAAGGCATAACTTGTTTAGGGTTCGCATTGTACTCTTTTGCATTGCAGTTTGCAACAGGAACAGGAGTCTCATCTGTGATGAAGAACAAACAAATGAGCTTAGAGCACATGGCACCAGTCATAGCAGCAGCTAGATAATGATTTATGGTAGTTAGTTAACAGGCTTATTTACCAAACTCTTGCAGCAGTTTCTGGAAATTAGGCTTCCCGTCCTCAGACACCCACTGTTTTCTACACTTCCAGTCCTCTGTAAACCTTCTTGAAAACATACATGGGTGATTGGGAAGCAAGTATTTCTTGAAAAATTTGGAGTAGCTCAGCTCCTTGTCGATGTAATCTACAAAATGTGAAGACCAAAACTGTTCATACGACTGTCTTGGTATTTTGACCAGGCTGCAGCAGTTACGGTACGCCTCCCTGTCCATAATGGTAAACAAGACCTCGGCTAGCCAGTTAGCGAGCTTAGCTGTCACCGTTTGGACAGCAAGAAACGGTAAGGAAAAGCTAGCGGGTCGATTGTTTTGACATTACATAGCGCACGTCTTTTCACTTTTCCTGTCAAAATAAGGCTGGATTAGGATAGAAAACTAGCACTATGCTAAAACGTATTTAATAATTTGACAACAGGTCGCTGCATATGACTCCATCCCGAAGATTGCAGGTTAACGTTATGGTTCCTGTACGACGCACGTGTAATACCGTTTGTCTATTTATTTTTATGTCACCATATCATATTAACGGTTCAATTGATTTAATGCTAATGCTGCACGCTATCTTGGCTAACTCAGAAACCGTCGTCCTAGCTAACAATAATTATTTTTCCAAACCTTGTCGTGATAGCATTTTCTGACAGCAGCATTTTCAAGTCGGACAGTAAATACAGCTGTACTCTTGCGTGACGTCACTTCCGTAATAAACATCACCGATACTGAGAAGGGTATGGGGTAACGTAATGCTCAGCCCAATAAGGTAACATGCCGATTAATGTGCTGCGGGGCGGACATCATTTTTACCAAGGGGAAGTAATACACGCTAAAAGGGTTTATAACAATAATATGTATATAATGACGCACTCGTAATACGGTCAGTTTTATAGAAAGGTCGCTCCTCCACAGCTGAAGCTGTCAGTGTGAACGCCTCAGCTGAGCTAATCTGCTGCTTGGATCCCTTATTACACACTGAAGAAAGTATGTTCACTATCAGGACAGAGAGATTACTCAGTACAGTGTCCCTCTGATGTAATTGTAGATTAAAACAGCGCTTGTGTTTGGTACATGTGTAATATTGAGGCTTATATGTCCTTCTAGGTGAATCAGTGTATCTCCTTCCAGAATGAGCCGGGACGTCCCTATCCACAGCTGGCCCGGCTCCTATTACATCAACAGTGAGAAGCGGTGGGAAAACGGCACCCTGTCCATCACCAGGACCATGGTGCGCTTCGTCTCTAACCAGAATAAGGAGAGTCTTGCCAGCTTCCGCCTCTCCAGGATCATGGAGATCAAGATGGAGTCATCCAGTTTCATCTTCAGCACTCTCACGGTGCTTGAAGAGGGCAACGTAAAACACTGGTTCGGCTCCCTTAAGCCCAACAGGGTGGTGGTTTATAATGTGCTAGAGCATTTCTGGAGAGAACGCCTTCTGTCCCCTAGTTCAGAGCCCCGGGGGGCCGAGTGTCAACCCTCTAAAGGCAGAGAGCTGATCAACCTGGTGGCAGGGGCCCAGAGAAGACTGGAGGACACCGGCATAGTCATCAGCCACCAAGGAGAGCAGTTTGACAATATGATGCAGGGACTGGAGAAGATTGACTCCAATCTGGGCGTGGCTGATAAGTAATTATATAAATGTTTCTCAGTGATATTGTGCACTTTTTTATTTGGAAGTCTTGTTCATGTTTTACGTGTGAAACAAGTCATACACTCTTATGAATTCCCTTTGTACTCTGTTGCAGACTTTTGTCAGAGCTGGAGTCTCCCTCCTGGTGGCCTTTTGGTAAACTCCCCTGGAAGACTCAGCAAGAAGCCAAGGCTGAGGATGCTGCAAGAGCTGCAGCTGCTTCTGCAGCTGGCAGAGGCTCTGGTAGAAATAAGGTGATTGCAAGCATCCCAGCTGTAGTGACCAAAGGTGGGGACTCTGACTTAAAACCCGGATGCTTGTTGGTGCTGGTGTCCTCACTGGAGGTGCGAGACACAAACTGCCAACTCCTTCACCGGTTCGAACGAAATGAAATCGACGAAGTCAGGGTGCACAGTCCTTATGAGATCACTGTTAGACAGCGGTTTATTGGGAAGCCCGATATATGCTACAGGTTCCTGTCTGCCAAGATGCCGGAGGCAATGTCAGTGTTAGAGATGCAGTACAAAAAGAAGGTGGAGTTCACTAGTGAATACACTGCTTTCAAGGCAACTCCAGCTTCATCTCCATGTGACACACAGGGGCCAAACTGGAATGAAGGTAAGGCACAGATAATATAAATAAAGGCCCCATTATTTCATGTTTTCAATGTTTAGTATAAAATTGACCACTAAGTGGCAGTAAAGGTCTATGTTTCCACCTCTGTATATTTATAGGTGTGTAGCCACATGTAAAAACATTTAATCCACATGAATTTTGGACATGGTTATTGGTGTCTCTCCTTGACAGAAATGTGTTTTGATGAGTCACTTCACCCTGATTGCCTCAGTTGCTGTACTTTGAGTTTACTGTCTGGTTTCCTCATAAACAACATATGCACTCTGCACTTTTTCACCATCTCCACCCATGGAGTCAGGTTTGCTGCAGAGGTGCCAAGAGACAGAGCTTCCGCTGGAGGTCCCTGCAGGAGATCTGTCCCAGTTGCAGGTGCATGTCCTCCAGCCATCTGTCAGTCAAGCTGAGGCCCAGGAACTCAAACAGGTGAGACCTGTTTAAATATGACTTGCGTCACTTAGATGTTTCATATTTGTGTATATTATTGTAAATTACCCTCTGGTTTTAGTAGCATGTATTTTTTTGTCCCATTCCAAACCACAATTCACTATAATGAATTTTATTTTTTATCCTGTATGTTTAAAATGTTATTTAGTGAGACCACAAACCAAAGTCCATCCTGGTTTTAAGAGAGGGAAAGAAACCTGTTCAGTCATTTGGTCAGACTTTACAACGTCTTTCCATTCAGAACCTCGCAACACCAAGAAATGTTACAGACATGGTCTGTGGTGGCAAGACCTACACAGTGACGCAAATCCAAACCTATGATTCAGACAATTTTTTTGCATTCGACTCACTCTTCCAGGTAGCTCTGTAAACTACTTGTCTTACACCATGCTTAGATACACATCACATACGGTATTTAGACAAATTAATGTAGACTTGATGAATGAGATGACACCAAGGCTCCACGACCTGGTGCCAAGATCATTTTAAAGCTTATTTGATATAGGAGACAGATAAATAATGTAAACACCTCCAACACAGAAGTAACAAAACCATCATTGCAATCACTGCTACAAAGGTGGGACATATCAGTGTGAATGCCAGTTAGAACTGTAGATGGTGGGTTTCTGAGGCTGATACAGATAAATGACCAAATGTGACCAAAATATGTACTGAGAAGGACAATACAAAATTAACTTACCTGTACTCTCCGGTTGACAAAACATTGTAATATTCTAAACAACTTCAAACTTATCTTTGGCATTTCTGTACTGACGTTTCTTGTTGCTTATCAGCCGGCTTATACGCAGACACCAATATATTTGCGATAAGCTAAAATCGGTCGATATATCAGCCCAGCCAATTTATCGGTTGGGCTTTAATTGGAGCTATTTGTTAGCTATAAAAGATGTTCAGCAATGTTTGATATGTGAGTTATGAAAGCTACATAAGACTGATTTGTACCAACATTACAGACACGGTGATAAAGAATTGGTACATGATTTAATATGTCACAGAGAGCAGCAGAAAAAGTAAAGACTATATTCGCCAAACTGAAAAATTCGGAATTCTTGTTGGTTTGAAGTTAAAACCAACAAGTAAGAATGTGATGAATATGTACAGTATATTGGGGCTCACAAATGCCGGGCACTTGACCCACCTTTGTTGCAATGTTTTCCATTGTGGTTTAGTTACTTAAAAGTCCTATTTCATGATAGGACACGTTATTTTGTTTATCCACTGCATGAATCATATCTCAAACGAGACATTGTTCACACTTTATACCTAATATTTAGTTAATTATTGTACTTAATAACAATGTACAGTGTTTCACTATTGTTTTTGTCACATTCACATTTATCATAGCAGTAATAGCGTTGGGCCAGTCATACAGGTTGGCTTCTCTATTGTGTTTATAAATGGCGTATTGTCTACAGCTGATAATGGTTCAAACTTCAAAGGCTGCCAATTTGGACTTAATGCCATGCTTCTGCACACACCCTACTCTTAATGTAATTCATGTCAAGATTAGAATCTACAGTGGGGCAACTTGTACAGAGGGTCACTCAGTTTAATGTGCTGCCCTAAGTGCTTGAGCAAATACTCCCCTTTGTCCAAGCATTTTTATACGAGTATTATTGTTTGAGGTTGGAAATTCTTACTTGTTAACAGTACAAACTGGCTCACTCATAAGAATGATGAAGCGTTTTTTAGATTTCATGTGCTGTATTTTTCTGTTAATTCACAGTCCTGAAATCACCCCACTCATGCACAAGGCATTTTAGCTCATGTATTTTTCTATTAGTTCTAGCCTAAATGTTTAATTTTAGGGGTTTCTACATGACTTAAGTCCTCTAACCATTGTATAAGCAGCAGCTAAAAATATTCATTTTCTATGTTTTTCTATGACACACCAAAACTCCTGTGAATGTTAACTGCAAGGTGGGATTCAGTCATGTTCTCCCAGTTGAAATTGTAAAGTCGCAGACCTCACTGAGTGAATACAGTCGTTCCACGGTGTGTATTGACATACTATCTGTTTTTCAAACTGCTGTCTGGGACTGTTTCTGTGCTCGGTTGCAATGTCCGTGTGTACCGGCCAGTGAAAACTGACATAATGTCAGTGTGAGTGTGTGTGTGTGTGAGAGCATATGTAGCATAACATAATATTAGTTTAGAAACCATGGTGGTGGGGTTTGGAGGAGTGTTTATTAGGTTTTGCTTGGCACATCATCGTGTATTTAAGTTGTTCCATCAACCATAACATACACAGATGTTGGACTATGGAGGTGCAGGCGCACTATTCCTTAACCCACTGAGAGCAGAAAACAGTATTGTATGATATCAATGATCCCAGGAGATAAGCCAAGATGTCTCTCTGAATATCCTCTCAACTTTCATAGACTGCATAAATTAAATATTATCATATCTGCCATGTGAGTAGCTGTTATTGCATCATAGCCAGTGTTGAATTGCAAATACCCTTTCTCATCTGCAGACATTAAGCAGCAGGCTGTTGTCTTGGAAAAAAAAACTCTGAATTAAATTAAAATTTCACTGTCATCTTCTCCTCTTTCTCTGTTTTACTTACACACTTGCTTTCTAACTCACTGACCCCGTCTTTACACCTCCCCACATATGGTCCACATGTTCCACCCTCCAACTGCTCACCACTGTTCTGTAGGTTTCAGTATTTAATCTTCTTTTATTTGTGTCTTGCTCCTTAGTTGTCCATGTTCACTGGGGGCCAGTGTGTAATTACTTAAAAAAATGAGTGTGTGTGTAAGTACTGGCTTGTGTGTGTGTTTGCAGATGCTGATGCAGCTGAAGAACCTTGCCCTGGAGGCAGAGACGGAGCTGGAACGTCAGGATGAAGTTCTGGACGTCCTGACCAGCTCCACTGACCAAGCCACCATGCACATAGAGAAGCACACCTGCCGCATGAAGAGGCTGCTGTAGCTCTGACAGTCCAGCAGACACATGCGGTTGCCTTGTCCCTCCTGAGAAATGCACTGTAAGCTTCCTCATTGTCCTCACGGGATCGGTACAGTGTGAGAACACTGGAGTACAGCCGTAGGGACGTGCATATACTCTAAATAGTTCATAGGATTTGTGTTGCATTTGATGGAATAATCACATGGGTTCAAGTGTCAGTGGTTTCTGGGGAATGCAACAATGTTAAGAGCAAAGAATCCCTGAAATTTGCACATCAGTGATTACTTTAAACGAGAACATACCTAGGTATTTCTAGAAATTTAGTGTTTCGTATGTGGGCTCATAGGTTAATCCCTTGTGTGCTGTTATTTCGTTTGAAACAATTAAAACGTGTGTGACTGAGATGAATGAACCATCTTTTTGAACGGTAAAGTCTGTGCTCTGCCCTCTGAATGTGCGTCCTGCACCACTTAGCAGCTGTGGCTAGCATTGTTAGCATTGCATTTGGCTTAGATGCTATCAGCCGCGCAACTGTCATTTTGAAAACACGTTTTTAAATGTTCTTACTTTTTTGAGTTGCCATATTCAAATGATATACTTGACCACCACTTGGGCCAGATTATGTGGAGAGAAAAGTGTGCTCTCATAATTGAACTCACCCAGCACTGGGTTCAGTGCCTGGTAGTGGTGCATATGACTTGGCTCAGCCTTCTGAACCCTATTGGTGATGTCTGTGGTGGGAAGCCGGTGAGGGATTACATCCTTGTGCACTGGTGACTGCTTCTGATTGGTCGTGGCACATGAATAGGATTTGGGGGGAATAGCATGAATCCTCATTACATGTCACGCCCTCCCAGTGACGCTGGCAGGTGAAATATAAGCTGATGACTCCGTACGTATCAGAGGAGACACATAGCAGTTTACACCGTCCCCCGGGCCCAGCAGGGAGACAGCAATGACAATGACTACAGTGAAGGGAAAAATAGACATTAACTAGTTTAACTAATTTATTCTCTCTGCACAAATGAATTTAAAACAAACTGCATGTTGTTTCCATAGGAGTCATAGGAGTGCAAGACATATCTGTTGGTGAAGGATAAAATTTGAGCTTGTTGACGTAAGTTGGGTGAAGTAGTTTGCCATAGACTGACAGAGTAATATGACAGTAATATCTGTGTTTCTGATGATGTACTGCCATTATTCCTTTTTATAACCATTTCTGTCCTGATGACTTGTCTTTCTCAGGTCCTAGGTGTCACTTATCCTTTCTGGACACGGTTTCCTGTGGCTTAATGTTGCATGTCTCAATATTACTGCTTTGTATTGCATCAAGTGAAAATGTCCAATCAATAGCAATATAAGACTGTAAATGCGCAACTAAGTTCTGGGACTCTTGAAAACAGAACAGAAAACACTCCCTTCTTTGTTTTTAAATATTATACATTAAATACTCCTTGTTAAGGTCCACATCTACTGTATATGTCTTGCTAAAGATTGATACAATTCTAAATCTGCATTATCTGTAAATGACTGACACACGTGTTGTAATTAAGTGATTTTATTGTGGTCTTGTAATTATCTGTCAGTTTAACTTGAAATATCTGTCCCATGTTTTTAAAATAATGATTTCAACGCTGTATAGAGGCTTCTTTTTGTTAATGATGCCAAATTTATCTTGACGCTGGATACAACTAAACAATTAGCTCTGAATATGAAAGGGAAAAGAACATCTGCATCTTCCTTATAGCAAACAAATGAATACATGAAGCCTGTAATAGCATATAATCTGCAATAAAATACAATAAGTTTCAAATTATTATAAATAAGATCAGTCATTTGTTATTTCAGATACTTTTGTTGGTATAAAGCTGCTATATTTTTAAAAATATATTAACAATGGATCAAATTATGTAAAAGGTGTCGGTCGGCGTGACGAACCCACAGTTAGGGTTCCCTTCAGGTCTGTGGAACATTTCAGCGTCTTTCAGCTCATTGTTTTGTTTCACTCAGTGCTCTCATCAGTTTCTAGCTGCAGTTGTTTTTAGCAAAAAAAAAAAACTCTGATGAATCCACAGTACGCCACCTACCCAGCACCAAATGGCAGACAGACAAAGTTAGTGACTAGCTGGTGAACATAGTGGATCATTTAGTAGCTAAAGAGCCAGATATTTTCCCCCAGGAGTTGGTGGAGACCAAAACAGAGCAAAAAACAGAGTGAATACTGAACCCCAAATGAAATGTGGCTCAAAATGAATGATGCAGAATGACAGATTTGCAGCAGCCTTTCTGAAAGAAAAGTTTGTCACCATGATACACATAAACTGTAATGTAAACAGTATGTTTATCCCATGAACCTAAGGGCTAAGTTGTAAACAGCATCAACAGGCCTGAGTCTGAGTAAAGGTGTTGACAGCATCCTCATAAAGTGTTTCCTTAATTACGAACTAAAAGAAACAACACCCTTTGTTCTGCAAGACATTGTAAAATAGGTGCTGTTTTCACCCTCAGTTTCTTAACTGTTGCCAACGTGTGTTTTGGAAGATAAATTAGGCAACATGTGGATCTCACTAGTTGAGAATTTTAAGCTCTTGCAAACAAGGTAATATGGGTTTTATCGCCTTTTAACACCAGTTGGAGATGAGGGCCTTGGAAATATTTTTAAAGGCAAGCTGAAGGTTTTGAACAACCAATTGACTGAAATCGGCAGAACACTTGGAGTATAGTATCCTGGCATAAAATGACCATTAAAGCCGAAGAAACAACATAATTTATTAACTGGAAAGCAAATTAGGTTTAGTTGTTTGGAAGAACTCAGAGCCAGTGAAATGAGCCTCCTGAATCCTAACCAGGCTTTCTTTCTTAACAAAAAGTCAACAGGCAACGCCCCTCGTAGTCGGATCCCATGTGACAAATTGCAACAGAGAATATCAAAACATGTGCAAACTAGAAACGGATGTTAATTACTGTTTCAGCCGCTGTGCATGCTGTTGTGTGGAAGTGGCTCATTTTATACGCTCTACTATTATAACGTTCTGTTGGCATCAGTTGACCACTTTCACCAAGAGGGGGGGGGCTGCTTTATGTCCACAGTGGACCAGATTTGATTTGGCAAGTGGTTGGGCACTCAATTATATATCAGGAAGACGCCTTACACAAAGGGGTCTGAAAGAAGACCGACAGCCTCACTCAACAGTCTGGTCCCAGTTAGCATGAACTTATCACTTCTGTTAAACCAAGCCCACCATGAAAGATGTGAGTCTGAAAGCACAAGCACATGATAACACAAAAGGGATGCCTAGTTATGACATTATGAACAGTTCCTCTAGCACGGTTGAAAATGTTTTCTCTGTGGACTGTTTATTTTTGTTGATTTGAGTGATAAACAGTGAGATTTTGGAGATCCCAAACTCCAGAAGCACACCACATGGTTATGTGAATTCCAACCCTTAAAAAAGGTTAGGGAAATAAAGCACACACTGGCGTGGTTTTGAAGCAGCCTTGCAATACGAGGAAGTGGTGGCGGTCTTGTCTGACCACAGATACATGAGATCCGGCTTTGCCTTCCTAACGGATGGTATGGAGACACAAGGGATTTTGCTGGCCTTGACTTCCAAGTCTGTTTACTCGATAGTTCTGTGGCGAGCGCTCTCATTCGAGGAGCGTGTCTCCGTTGATGGCCAATCAATCAACTCTTGCTCGGAAAAAAAACAGCCCAAGTCTGTGGGCTACGAGGGCACATGTGGGTTGCAGTGCGCTCCAAAATATAGAGCCATGTGACTGCAATACAAAAAGACCAGAGTCATCATCCACAGGAATATGTTTTTCAATGTCTATTTGTAACATATTTGTAAAGTTAAAGCACTTCACTCCTATTTCTTGTTTTATTTGGCAAAGTTTAAATAAGGCAGCAATTATCTTTTCGAATCACGTGCTCTTATTTGGATAATGTGTTTTAGCAATGCACAGTATCTGTCACCAGTTACACGTATAAATGTATGAGTAATTGTTGATGTTGAGCAGACCTAGAATATATTAACAAAACATTAGAGAAATTTCACTTCCAGTGCACTATTAGAGCATGTCTCGGTCTAATGGCCTGATTTTGGACTCACGTCCTGGCCGTCCTCTTACTAGTGCAGGTGTTGCTGGGTTTCCTTTTGCTCAGGGAGTTTCTGGTTTCAGGAAATAAGGCCTGTTGGTTAATGTTAGAACTGGGAGAAAACGTTCCTGGAAGGAAGGTGCTTGAGTCCAACCAGGGAGTGTATATGTAGTCTGCGACAGAAAGTGATATGATACTCAACATCATCTTCTTGTGTCTGGCTATCATCGTGGTAACATTTTCTCTTCTGACATTACTCTACAGGCATAAGTTAACCTTACATTCTTTGTACATACATTGTTTGGATTCGGATCTTTCTTTGGTTTTGTCAAACCATAAATGTGCTCTGCATGGCTGTTAATATGGTACTTTCCCAGATGCTGAGCTGCATGATGATATCATGTGCTCTTGCACTTATTGTTATGTTTTCCTTGGTCTTTGAGGCGCACTTTGGTTTTCTGGCTTTTATTTCACAAACTTTTCTCATTTCTGTGCGACAGAGTTAACAGCTAGGCAGCCAAACCAAACTTGGCTGCGGTTTTATACAGTAGTATCAGTCTCAAATCAGCTCCAGGTGAAATCCCACATTACAACCTACCTGAACTCTGCTGAAGTGCTTGCCTTTCCAGCATATATGCACTGTATTGCTTGTTACTTTGTTCAGTATTGTTACTGTGATATGTGATATAGTGATATGTTCAACTGAAAGGAACAGTTCAGCAGAAAAACAGATTCTAATTATGTTAACATTGTACTGTATAAGGCGTTTTTAACAACTTGAGTCAGATCTCTTGTCCTGTTATGATTCTTCTTCACCCCCAGCCAACAAAACGCAGGGTTAACTAGTTTAATGAATCATCCTGCTGTCCATGAGGTGACAAAATATTCCATAAAAAAACAAAATTATTGTTAAAGCATTGGATTCAGTAGAGGGCAGCAGTGAGTTGCTGGTGATGAGTTTCAAAAATATTGCATTTACATTGTGTGGGGTCAGGTACTGTGTGGGGTACAGTGCTGTCTACTGGGTATGAAGTACACATGTAAATGTAAATCAACATTTTCTTGGGTTCAGGGTCATATATTTGATCTTAGTAGCTGAAATTAATGGCTGCTCTGTATTTTAATCTTTGCGTATGCAAAGCACAGTAACAGTAACCAACAACAGAAATTTCTTTGCAGGTCTTGTTTATTTTCTTTGGGAAAACTCCTTTAAAAAAGCATCCCACTCCTCTGCATTAGGTGAATAAGACCACAACAGTCCTAAGTTGCAACTTTGGCAAGTGTGAAGAGTCCTTTGTGATGGCTGGATTATGTATTCATTAAAACCCCATCTATACAGCTCCCCAAACAGGTTGTCAGGCCATGAGCCAGCTCACACTGCATCAGAACTTTTACAAGCAGGCCCCCCAGAAACCTTCAGCGAGTCTGTTTTTAGTGGCTCTTACTGCAAATGGAAACACTTAGCTCCCACTATAAATTACCCACCCAACTGATGCCACACTGCATAGACCCCCAGCTAGTCGCAGACAGACTATGGATTTATATTTTAACATTAAATCCTCTTGGAATCTGTTATAGTGACTTTGGGTCACATGAGCTGACCAGAGGACAGGAAAAAAATTTATCACGCGAAGGTTGTTGCACTAGCATGCAGCCTGCAGGGCCGGCAGTTTGATTAAAGTTAAGGATGTGTCCCCCCCTCACCTCGGTGGGGTTGACACTGGGGTCATTCCAGGATAAAAATAGACTTTCTTGGTTACTTATTTTCCCTGGAAAGTAAATAGCCATTAGTGCAGCAGGCCAGTGATCTCAAGGGCAACACCAGTGTTCAGTCTAAACTATTGTTTATACTGTAGCCGGATGATTAAAGGAGACAACGGAGTATAGCAGGCCCTGCTGTTAAATAGAGCATCCCCAGCAAAAACAGTAATGATGGTGCTCCTGTGAACACAGTCCAGTGGGGTCAAGTTCAGACACTGTGAAAACATACTTAAAAGCACTTGACTTAAACTTCTGTATTAAATGTCGAGGTGTGTTAGGAAATACGACCAGCGTCTAGGACCCTTGCTAAGACTGCCTGTGAAATAATCCTAATTATCATTCCAGCAAACTAATGTGTTTGACCACCTAGTGATGTAATTGCAGCTGACCAAATAGATTGTTGTTGAAATATTGCCCCGCTGTTATAGCTACGTTGTGACAGCGTTATGTGTTCACTGAGGGCCGGCGCAACCATAACAAACACAGCTGAATCTGGGGTTTACATTTCAGCAGGATGACAGCGCACGCAGCGTCTGGGTGGAACTTGGGAAAAAGGAGCAAGGGCCGGCCGTCTCACCTGGCTCTCTGCCAGCATGGTAAGAACTTGACAGTGGGACCTGTGAAGTCATTGCCCAGATGCACCAGTTTATGAATGCAAATTAATGAATGGGCAACATTGGTCATATCTTTGCATCAACACAAGGCAAAGAGCCTTGCAAGTTTGACAAAGTAGGTAAAGCCATGCCAGGACAATAGATTGGGCCTGTAAGGAGGGTGTGGACCTTCAAGTTCAGATTGGAATTGTTGTGACGTGTTCTTTGAAGAACTTCCATAAAGGAAGCCGCCAGCCTAATACCATGGGCTGCGACTTTTTGAAGTCAATGCAACCACAAACGGAAAGAATAATTGTAACCATCTTTGGCCTAAGAATGGGTTTGATTCAGAAACAAAGTGAAACTTTTGTTATGCTCTTGGTCCAGCAATTTATACATGTCCTCTCTTCTTTAGCACAACTAAAAACATAATGAGCCATTAAAGGTTTTGTCTGTTTTTACGTGAATGCCTGTTGAAAGATTTTGCCTCTTAAATTCTTTCACTTCATCGCAGATTTTGGAGATGAAAAAGTTAAAAACAAAAGAAAACAAGTCCTGGTTAAATGTACCCAAAAGGCATGCCCATAAGCTCATTGTCTCTACTCTTCCCAGTCTCTATATTGCATTCTCTTTTTGTGGGTTTATTTCCATAACTGCAAGGAATTTTTGGACAACACCTATTTTGTGGAAACTCCTTCCGCAATCCCAAATGGTTGTCCACGTAACCTCAGGGGAGCAGCCAGCGACTATGTAATTGGAGAAGATTGAGTACACACAGAGAGACCATAGCCTGGTGAGCTATTGAAAAGCTGAAACAAAGATTACCAGATGTTTACCCAGCCCTGCCATATGTGAGGTGGTTACTGAACCTATGTGCAAACTGTGTGAGTGGCAGACAGAAGGAGTGTGAACCTTTGACCCAGTGTCCATTACAGGTACAGAAAAAAAAAAACTGTAATGCCGATTGACCATGAAGCCAATGCAAAACAATGACGTGTTACCCTGTTTGGTTTTCCTCTAAAAGGAAATCTAGTGTTCCTCAGGATATCACTCAGGAATCCCCTTTTACTGATGGAAACCATGGAGCCGTCAAAACAGAGCTCTGTAATTCTGCCGCCTGGTTTCAATTAAAGCATTGAATATCAAAGACAATCACTCCCATTTTAATGTGCATTTTTTATGTGTTCCCAGTTTATTTTGATGGAAAATTTGTGGGTGGAGCACTTGCTAATTGGTATGGAAAACTTGCACCTGTGGTAGACCAATGTTTTGAGAGTCAGAAACTTGAATATTTGCGTTCTCTTCTTGAAAGAAGGAGCCCAACTTCATCCCAAAAACAATTCCAGACTGGATCTGATGTGTAAGATTGTCTGGAACAATACAGTTACACAGTGGTTGTGAGGTTTTCAAGCTTTGACTTCACAGCGCAGTATAATTTGTCATTCATCTTGACCATTTCCAAAGCATTTAACCATTCACTTACCGTAAGTTACAGGCATCAAAAAAACAAAACGTAAGAAAACTTTGATACCATACTCTTTGACACTGATACATAGATCTTAGTAAACGTAAAAGATCATGTTATGTGGTCTTACACTGGTGGTAATAACAGTTAATAATGATGTACTTTGATTAGACAATCCCCGGTCAGAATTGAGTTTTAATATATGTTGTGTCATTGTTTTTGTAGCACAGGTCAAACTTTCTGACACATAGCACTAATGGAATGGAGTCTGTGTGATTTGCACTGCCACACTCACATGATGCACTCCATTCAATGCTTACATCTTACATCTTACATTAAACTCACCCTACACAAAAAGACTGTCTATTTGCTGCTGCCGGCTAACAGCTCCAATCAAGTCGCTTTAGGATGGATTTGTGGAGGAAATCATCATATTTGCACTGCGTTCCTCGCCGCTGCCTGCATTTCTGTTCATCTACCATTCTTCATATTAGCTGTCAGTTCACCTCAAGCATAACGCCAGCGTTTCCTGTCTGTGCTGTCACACCGTTGGATTGTGGCAATCCTTGCCGATTCTCTGCTGAAATGATCAGAATCGCTGCTTCACTTCACCCAGGTATTTTCTGCTTGTTCAAATATGCTTATTGAGCAGGTGTCTTGGCTCTTTGCTCTGTTTCAGTGCTCTCCTGCTGGAGGTCTTCTTGAGATAATGTTTGGGCGTCTGGTGGCTGCTAATTTACCACCTGCCACCAGGGGGAAAAATTATTGTCACGCCCCAATCTCTCCCTTGCTGAAGTTGCTTTATGCTTGCTGGGAGTGACAAGGTCAGAGCCTAGACAGCAAATATAAACTCTGTACATATGCTGATTGTTTCACAGTTTAACTTAATAACTGTATAGTGACTGTTGTAAAATACACATTTATTAAGCATTATATTCACAAGAATGGCTGCACATTCATTTTAGGTTCCTATGTTAGCGCTATTTTTCTGTATGTGTGTATGTATGTGTGGGGTGGATCTATGAAGAAATTCCTTCCGTTCTGGTGAGAGAGAGGTGGAATCACCGGGTCTATATATATGACAAAGTGCGTCACTCTCCGCCCTCCTCTCCTCCTCTGTGGTTTTCAAGACTAGAAGGAGATCTATAAGTTACTGTGGTGTTCTGTCATTAGTGGTGAGCTTTAATCTCCAAATTAGAGGGGTAAATCATTAAATATTGCTTACATCTGCAAACAGGAGCACATATGATGAGTTTCCCTTTTAATAAAACAGCTGGCTGACATGTAGTCCATGTGGTACACTGGCTGCTAAGTGACTTATGACCATTCTGATATGAGTGTAAAAGAACAGTTTGAAAACACAACGACAAAGATTTATTGCATCATCATTATCTATATCAATAGAAGCATTAATTAAACTCTTTGATTATACACATCTGTTTAAACTGTACATCTGGGTGTGAACTTACATTATGTCAAGGCCATTCATTTTGCTGTAGGGTACTTTTGGTTTCAAAGTAAGCCAATTGTATAATCCTCATTAAGTTTTACAAATGAGGCTATGCATGACCTGTTACATTATGTGTCTGAGGGATTGTGATAATGAAATGGCAAACTATAGTCTCAAACTAACCTTAACTAACTAACTCAATGTACCTTTTAAATGTAAATGCATTAACTGCTGAGTGGACCAAATCCTGATCTGTATTTTAAGATGCATCATCAAGTAATAGCCTGTTATCATCTGTCTGATTTGGAAGCCATTAGCATTCACACAATTTAAAATATTTTAGTATCAGTAATTGTGCTATCACATTTCTTTAAATTGAGCCTGTTGAAATCTAAAATAATTCAGTTGTATAGCTCTATACAAAAGCATAGCTTGTAAGGAAATGTCATTATTCCATTCATCATTTCATTACTCTTAATTATTTATATGAATTGAAAAAAAGTAGCAGATCAGAAACATTGGATTATCATATTTATTCCCCCCAAAAAGTAAAAAAAGTCCAGTTTGTTCACATCCTATTACTGAATATATACTGTGTTTAACCTACTGTGCTTTAATTCATTCTCATGAAACTCCAGTGGGTGAAAGACCAGAGTTTTGGTGGGTCACTAACTTGCTCACGCCCATTGTTGTCAGGTTCCTTAACTTGATTTATAGTGGTTTAACATTTCACGACGTATTAGCGCTAGAATTTATTAGTTTGGTGCTCACAATTTGTTTTCCGTAGAGATATGATGGACCTCTGAGAGGACCAAGAGTAAATGTTGCGTTTGTTAGATCAGCTGCAGAGTTGTGAAGCAGCTAGGGCCATCGGGGTCTACAATCCTCCGAGCACAGAAACACATCATTCAATGACGACATGAGAACATCACGTTGAGGTGATACCAAAACCAACCACCTAATTGTAATTACATCATGCCTCCCCAATGAGTGGGCCAACATAGATGTCACAGCTTTGCGTAAGCATTAAATTGGACCTGACCATGGAAGGATGACAAGGAAAATGACTTACCTTGTTGTAGACTCGCACGATATCTGAACTGTTTTGGACTGCTTTCCGATAATATTTCCCTTCATGGCTATGGACCCCTATTAACCTCCTTGGATGATTGCTTTAGTTTCATATGCCCAGTGCGCAGTATTATTATTTTTCAGGTGTCGAATAAAGTTATTTAATCTCTTCATTTTGCAAAGTCATATGCTGTGATTTTGTTATGGTTTTTATATGTGCACACCTGCTCTTGATACGTTCTCCTTGAGGTCTTTGGGGAGGTAATAACCACCATCGATTATGTGAATTCATGGGACACATCCTGCATTTTTACAGTCCATTGAAAACGTACTGAGAACCAGAGAAGCAGTAAATGAGTGTTCAACTATGACACCATGTCTGGTTTTATTATTACCCTCATATGTCAGTTCACACATTACTCCCCTCATAACAAGTGAATACTCTGCGCTCATTGTCTTGCACATCATTTAAAGTAACTGCTATGCATCAGATTTACTCTTCGAATACATTTTCTTGCTTGAATCAGAGCCAGCTTCTCTTTCCTTCTCAATGATCGAGGGATTCACTCCATTCTGCGCTCTTAAGGAGCACAAAGGACAGCCCTTCCTCTGTGGAGTGTTTGGGGTGATCAAGTATCTTCTCTCTGGTTCACCCCTCAAACTGAAGCTACATCTGGGAATATTTCCCTACAGTGACCAAGCCGTAATTTAAGACTTGCGACTGACTATTGGAGATGATGACCTCTTGTGATTTGGGCTTACGCTGCAGCTTACAAGGCCACCACACCAGAATGGGGGGGGAGTACGGGTTTTACGGGCCCACCCGCAAGGAGAACGCAACTATTTCCTCTCCATAAATCAAAACGGACACGCTCTGTCTGGGGGCTTTCAATGGGAACAGAGCATGTTCATTTTTAAAATAAAAAGAGGCTGAAATTAACCTTTTTTGTGCTGCAGTGAATTTGGCCTTACACATACACATACCGTACATGCAGTGTGAACTTACTTTACTTATTTTTATACGAGACAATCATCAAATATTTCATTGAAAACTTTTGTACACCAGAGCAAACTTGTGCCGAAAAATGTAGATATAATGTAGATATCACCAAAGACTATAATTCATGTCCATGATCTTTAAACAAAATAAGTGCTGTTTAAAAGCTGCATTCAATTATTAATTTTGTCCACTTGGGAGCAGCACAACTAGCTTTAACCACAACAATGATAAATTTTCACCTTATGCTGATATAGCCAACATGTTTGCAAACTGTTGCATATTTACACATCCAGCAGACACAGAACAACATTAGAATTTCATTTGGAGTTGTGTTTCTGTCCACCTCACGAATGTAAGTCCAATATTCACTCTCCTTTTAGTTCTGTTTTGGTCTCCACCAACTCCTGAGGGAAATATATGGCTCTTTTGCTTGTTAGCTAGTCGCTAACTTTGTCTGCTGGTTGTGTGCAGTGGGTTTTTAGAGTTTTTTTCACTGAAACATAATGATGAGAGTGAAACAAGACAGTAAATTTGCAGGCCATGAAACCAAAACAAGCTAAAAGATGCTAAAACACTCCGTAGAGCTCTGCAGAGTTGAGTAACCTGTGTGGGTTAGTCACTCTGAGTGAGCCCTTTTACATTATACATAGTCGATTGATCCACTGTGAATATAAGTATTGATTACAGCTGCTTTGAGATGTTTTCAGGATTTTCTATCAGGGCAGTAGACACAGCAGTCCTTTTGCGTCTTTACGTCTTGTCATTAATATTACTTCCACTCTGCAAACTTTCCAACACGGTGTTCGTCTGTGCCTTGACATATCTAGATTCCTCCTCCCGTCACAAAAAAACAATTACCAGAATTTTCCTTGTAATGAGATTCTCTGCAGGGACCAGGGGTTATGGAACACACATACAGACGAGTCATGACATGACTCACCCCACCAAACAGCGTCTACAAATATGTGCCGGATGTCAATGACACTATGTCTCGGATACTAAAAGCATTCACATCCCTGAGAAAATATCAGGGAGTAATTACACATTTCCTCTGAGATATGACAATTATTAAAATGTGTTTTAGAAGTACGAGCAATGATGTGTCACTGAATGCACCTTTAGTGATTATAAAAAGGAAAGAAGAGACAAGAAATTAAGAAATAATTCTTGCCTCAATGCAAATGTATGTCCACCAGCCACTTACTGCAACTGGCATGTACAAAATCAAACCCTCACGTCCTCTGTGTATTGGTTAGTTGATGAAAAAATGTCAGTCGATGGCAGCCCATATTTCCAATGTAAACCCACAGGAGGATGTCCTGGAACAATTCAGCCAAAGCGTCTGGCTGAGACTCCGCAGAGCTGCGTGCGTGGGTAATTGGTCCAGCAGCAGAGGAATGACCTTAAGTTTAGATTCAGGCAGTTAGGAGACCTTGGAGACGGCCTTGATCCCCAGGCTGTCCCTCACATGCTTATACTTTTGAGACTCTGCTTATACTTTGCCACTGGGGAAGTGCACATAGACATTAAAGTGCCTGTGCAATGACAGCACAAGGCCTTATATGATATAAGTGTTGTAATAATCTCTTTATTAATGAATTCTGAGTACTTAGTGAATGGCAGTGGAAAGATACAGTTTTCATTTCTCAAACTGCGGAGCATGCACTCACTTCACCGGCTCCCCTGGTGTCTGTATAAGCACATTTTCAACACCAGAACAGCAAAGAAACATCCATCAAAAAGGAGGAGAGCCCAGTCCTCCCAGTGAATAAAGTTCATATCTGTGTTGAGGAAAAGGTTTCTTCTGGATGACCATCAGTGTGAGGCCCTTATAGACACACAGCCGCAGTTCCATACAGAGAAAACTGGCTCCCACTCAGCAAAGAGCTTGATAGAAGAGCAAATTGTACCCTCAGCGCCCCTCCTCCTCTTCGATCCGGTCAATATACAGCACCAGTGGTGGCTGTAAGTGCAGGGAGCTCCCCATTGATCAGTAGTGGAACAGAATCCAGATCCAGCCAGCTGGGGCTGTTAGCTGGGGAAGCCGTGTTCTTTGCAGTGAGGTAATACTTCAGACATCTGCAGCAGGTTCTAATTATGCCAGAACAACTCAGTGTCTGGCTGCGTTTGGCTAGAGGAATAGCCAACACAAGCCATTCTCCTCTTCTCTGTGCGTAAGACATAAAGGCCAAGGGGATGCCCTCATACCGCCCAGCTTCGTCACCGGCTGTGTAAGAAATTCTCAAGAGCGAAAGTTGCCTTATATTAAAAGATTATGAGATTATGTTACGCATCTCTGGTCTCTATTCTTTTCCTTGCATCACTGGTGAGCTTAATTTTCTTTATCTTTAATGTTAATAATGCAGGTCTTTTATGTTCCTCAGTCTAGGGACCATTCTGTCCACTTAGTTTCCCTGTTAATGTTAAGTTAAGTTTGATGAAGATTAAAAAAAGGTATTTTTGCAGACCTTTTAACCTTTTGACTGTGCCACAACACAAGGTGGTGCTACTGTATCTTCCTGTACTGTTGCTATGCAGTTGCACGTCTGCAACACAGCCAAACAGGCAAACAGGGTAAAGGCCATGTGTTTAAGGTCAGGACTGTTTTATAATCTCAGCATCCAAACTGACTTCCTGTAAGTGGGGAATGATTAAGAATGTCATCCTGTGCTCAGACTACACGGCCTCAGGGGTAATGCATTCCCAAAAGTTACAGCCACGTCATTTTTTAAAATTCATAGTCAATCTAATTATCTTTGATCTTTACCCACCTCGAAGGTTTCTCTCATAAAAAGGCACAGCATGGAAAATTCATTCATTCATTTCATTGTCAGAATTAAACTGATATTTCCTTCCATGTGACAAAATTAAAGGTTAGTCAACAACGCCCCGGTCTTTAACTAAGATGGTAATAAGAGCAAAACTGCACATTGCAGTGAAACCCTTGATTTGACTGAGCTGTAAACCGTAAGTTGACAGTGATTAACACAAAAACATTTGCTGCTATAGTAACCGATCGGCACACTGTGTAACAGAGGTGCCTGTGTTATGGTGCAGACATACCTGACAATTATGTTTCATCTGTTTTAATTGTTCTTAGTGAAGGACTATAATTCTGCTTTAATAAAGAGTTTTAGATTTACAATCAGTCAGATGACGAGGTTGCTCTGGTAAACCTCACAGGTCTTTTACATTACTGTATGTGCCGTGCTGTTGCCCTCTTTGACCTCATCCAGCACACACACATATGCACACGAGGACACATATGAACAACATGTGCCCGCAACACCTCCACATGCACATACTTGCCGCAGCTCAACGGTAGCTGCAAATGCAATCTTGAGTTTTGATTACACACACAGCAAAGTGGCTGACTGACCTCAAATCTCATCATTACCAGTGCTACAGGGGACGAGAGAAAACCCTCTATAGTCCCACCACAGAAATAGAGTGGTGACAGTTTAATGGTCTCCGAGCTCAGAGCACCACACCCTTTGCCACTCTATATCAAAAGACCCTTCTCCCACCTCAGCATGTGACGTCAGGTGCTTGAACCTGCTCTGCAAAGCTTTCTGGGATTGTTAATCTACAGGGGGGTAAAATTCCCTTTAAGTGATGACATTACTGTGCGTGACTGCAAATGGAAATTTTTCAGCCCTCCATCACTGTCAAGGCTCCTAACGCTAACATTTACTTCTCATTTATTTATGCTAATCAGTAACAACTGGAATTTTTCATTGTTTTTTTTAATGATTTGCAATTTGATATGTCTAAATGATTAAAACCTGGAAGGACACGTAAAATGTTATCATGCTTTGGGAATTCTTTCTCAGCTGTGTGAAAGGGAGGAGAGGAAGCTCATTCCATCGTAATGAATTCTCTACGCCTGCCTCTGTCCCCCACATCCACTCTGAATATTCATTAATTTTCCCCTTCAAGGCTTTTCCAAATAATATGACCACTTTTTCCTGTGCACTCAGCGAGCCATCCGTATGGAGAATTACAGCCCACAGACTTTCTGTCTCTCTGAGCCCCATATTCCACAACACGGGGACCTGGTTGAGACAACTGTTGAAGGTTTGCTGGAGCCTCAGCAGCCTCTGTGGCCTGACAGTCTTTTGTGTGAGACACTCCAGATGGGATCCCACACTTTTAGCTGTCCTAATGACCGGCAGTATCACCAGAACTATAAGTGAAAACCTCTGATGTGACAGAGAGGGAAGTAACATCATTAATAAAGATAATGAAGCAGATGGGTGCTCTAATGGGTGGCTGGAGTAAAAACTGACAAGTCAGTCAGGGGTGAAGGCATGGGGTGTGCTTGTTGGGTGACACTCGAATATAGAAACCGGATGCTTATCGCTGCATGCTTTTGACCTTGAATAACCACAGTAAACACATGTCAGTCAACTTTGCCAAAAACAAGTCAATTAACATATATTTCATTGTCTTGATGGCCACAAGTAGCTGTTTTCTATCTCTGATATGACAAGCAGTGGAAACAAAGTAAGCAATTTCATTTGCTGTTTGTGCCAAGGTTTGTTTGAATTGGCCCACAGGACACAAAGTTCAGGAGCCCAAGAGGTCAGGGAGCCCAAAGACAGAACCACTGTATAACATGACTTTAACATTTCTTGTTGGAGAGTCACAGAATTTTGTCTTGCATCTTGACATTCAAGATATCCCATTGAAGAAAGGAGAGGGGTCTATGTGGGATGAGGGCCTTTTTAAGCATCTGTGCCCAGGGGCCCATAAACTCATAAACCATCCATGCCAGTGTCTTTCTTAAAAAAGGAACTCTGTAGAGTTTTTCACCACTTGTAGAGCGATGGAGTAATGTTTTTACATGTGGGTTCCCTTTTGTTTGCAGAAGGACATTACATGCATGCGCACATGCAATTCCCATTCTTTGCCACTATTCCACTTATCGACAGGTGGTGACAAGAAACGTAGCAATGTGCCAGCAAAGGCAGGAAAGAAGAAGCCTAGTAAAAAGCCAAGTAAACATGGATGTAGGTTTCATAAAAATCGGCTTCACAGATGTTTTATGAGGAAGAAAATGCACTCGACACATTTGCAATGTGTTTTGGTGAGTAATACTGGATGTAAACGAAACTTTGTATGTTTACAAGGAAACTCCACAGGCCACCTTTAAGTTGTCTCATAAGTTTAATTCCATTTATATGTACTTTGGTTCAAGGTCCGACTCCATTTACATGATCTCCACATAAGATAATTACATGACTCCCATTTTTTCCCTGTTGGACGAATTGGAAGAAACTCAAACATAAAATTTAAAATATCACATATGAACATTTACTTTTAAGGCATGTCTATGTTTCCAGCCTTGTGTACAGTATGCCTTCACATTTTTAGCCCTGAGGCCGGGAGATACAGCCCTCTGAGAAGGGAAACAGTGTGTTGATACGCCCAGGGGCAGTGGAAAAAAAGGCCTGTGTGAACTGTCAGCACCAGATAGACACAGGAGCAGCTAATCTGCTCCCAGGCCACCATTCGCTACCATGTGCCACTTGCACTCTCACTGACCGACTTCCTCCATATGCACACAGAAGGAGGTGGAGAGGGTCTGGGTGTACCCGCGGCTGGAAATCCTGAGTATAGATATACATGCATGAGGAGACGATTACCAAACATCAGATGCAATTGAACTCTGGGAAACACACTTCCTGGCAAAAGACCCCCGTTTGGAAAACCACTTTGAATGCAGGCTTAAGTGTGTGGGTCGCCTACAGATTGAAGACACAATGACATGTGAGCACAACTGTATTATCTCATGCTGTACACTGGGGGAGGTGTTGACATGCAGCTTGTGCTTTAATTAAATATACCATTTTCCAGACAATGGAAAATGGATCATTTAATCAGCCACTCCTGGCTGAATGAGAAGAGCAAATAAAGGATTGTTTGCTCAGTGACTAAGATTTGGAGATGGATTGAAGATGGATAGCTGCGAAGGAGACCAAACCCCATGATATCATATTCTTTTCTGTAAATCTCCTCCATGAAACTTACTTCACGATTCATTTGTGCTAAACAAAGTCTGTCTTCTCATTAAGACTGTTTAAATCCTTTGATTGCAGTTGAGCGATCAATAATAAATAATACTTGATTTGGATGAAGCGGGGAGTTGTCATGACACTGAACAACATAACATCATGTGTAGGTATGTTTTGGGATGACCTGTCAATCATTTACAGTGTAACAAAGGTCAACAAGTCTGCACAAGTTAGACTGCACCTGCTGCTATTCCACTGGATGCAGGAGTGTTTATGCCTTTTATCCAGACAGGTGCTGTCCAAGCATCAAGCTAGACCCTTTGTGGCTGACACAGTGACCTTATGGCTTCTGCTGCCCACAAGGCGGTCCAGGAGCTGGTCTGCAGACAGATCAAAGTGGGAATCATGCCCCACCAACAGAGATAAATACACACTTCCTCTCTTCCCTTTCACACTGGTGTTTCCCACACTCCTCGAACCCCCATGCTGTAGCAGAGCCAGCTCAGAGGAAATGACAGACCACATCAAGAGGCTCACTGCTGCTTTGACAGGAGTGCTTGCGCCAGCCTTCAGGAGAGAGGGAGACGGTCTCGCATTCATCAGCGGGCTGCAAGTTATTTGTGTGTCTTTTGCAAATGCTGGCAGTGGCAGCAAAGCACATCCAAATAAAAATGGTTTCACACTCATTTTGTACGGTGAATGGCTACGTTCACCATATTCACACCAGATGCTGTAAAAGAATGCTATTTAACCTGTGCCAGTATTTTTATACTGTAATCAACCATAACTTGGTCATCAATTGCTCTAATGGCATTTGTTTATTATTCTGTTTGTGCTCTATACGTTATCTACAGAATCTACAAACTGAGCCATTTCAATGGACAAAAAGAAGGGTTGCAGGCGAACACAGTGAAAATGAACTTTTGTTCACTTCGTCATGATGTACATTTGCAAACCGGTGAAGTCCATTACAAGAATTGACCACCAACATCAGTGAATGATGCAAAAAGCTAGAAAAACTTGTAAACAGCCTTTATTGAAAAATCTGTGACAGCTTTAAACTCATCTGCTTTCTGATTTCAGAGAGTTAATAGAGAGACATTAGAGATTATTAAGTCAAATGTAATGATGTTCACTAGTGGTTAAAGGAATACTTTGTCATTTTGGGAAAAATGCTTCTTTGCTTTCTTTCCGAGAGTTAGATGAGAAGATTGATACCATTCTCATACTGTATTTGTCCAATACAAATGAAGCTACAGCCAGGAGATGGTTAGCTTGGCTTAGCTTAGCACAAAGACTGGAAACAACTAGCCTGGCTCTGTCCAAAGAAAAGGGAAAAAATCTACCTAACGGCACCTCTAAAATGTCTTAAATTTACACATTATTTCCCATTTTTTTCAAAAATCAGTGTGATGGTGGTTGACCAAAGATGTGGTTTTACAGGGGGTTATTTAGTACATATTTCCAGGAAGTCACTGCAAAACCACAACTTGTTGTTTTTCACTTTGGTTTTTGTACAGATTAAACACATGAGATACAATGTGTTAATTTGTGAGTGTTAGAGGTGTTGTTAGGTCTATTTTTGAACTTTGGACAGAGCCAGGCTAGCCGTTTCCCCCTGCTTCCAGTCTTTATGCTAAGCTAAGCTAATTGGCTACTGGCTCTAGCTTCATATTTAGAGGACAGACATGAAAGTGGTAAAGATCTTCTCATCTAACTCTCGGCAAGGAAGTTAACAAGGGTTGGTCCTAAAATGTTGAATTATCCCTTTAACCTGTAACTTTATTAGTTATGAGATACTTGAAACGAAACCACAAACAGAACATTTGTTATTTGTGTAACCTATGAATGCCCTGTCACTTTATAAATAATTTATTGACTTGTCCCCTTCACTAGTTGACTGATGTTCTTCCCACTGAGTGGTATATCACAGGCAAATACCTTCCTAATGGCTTAGTTTTACTGCCTATTAGGCTGCTAGCTGTTCCTGGGCATTGCAATGTAACACACCAGAATGCATTTAAATAGCATTTAAATCCTACACATCTGATCTCATCTGAGCCGTATAGACTCGACAGGCCTTGCTGGAAATACGAATTTTGCCTAACTGGTGCTAAACAAAAACCTGTGAGAAATGAATAATGATCGATTTTCTTCTTCCAAGGTCGAGTCATTTTATTATCTGTCCTGTCCTTACTTTCTCAAACTGCCCGTCACAAAGTACTGCACTGTAGACATGCCTCTGTCCTTGACGTCAAGAAACAGTAGCTCAGAAACAAGTTGTTTTTCTGGGTTTGGCCTTGATAGTTACCTGTTTCCTCAATCTGTGTCTAGCAACAAAAGCCCCTCTCATTTTGAGCAACTCATGGAGTAAATCAAGTCTACTTCTAGCCAATGTTTCTCCAACATGATCCTTCTGAGACATGTACTTGTCATGGCAAAATATGGCAGCTGCAAGGAAAAACCTCTCCTCAAGCAATGAATTATGTTTGGGCATTCCCTGAACAGCGGCTGTTTATATTTTCTTGGGGGGATATGCAAGGCCACCCAAAACAAAATTGTGTAATGTTATATTATTCCACTGCTTTACTACAAACAGGAGAAAACGCCAGGTCCTCCTAATAGGGCTGTGCTGCTTTTCCAGTTTTCTGCTCTATTTTATGCTTCTCCTCAGGAAATCCACCCATGCTCATAAGTTTCTCCACCTGTTTGGAAATATCTTTGAATGGTTTCTGGTCCCTGTGACGGATCATAAGCAAGGCCCTTAATGAGCAAATAAAGTTTGGCAATGCTTTGCACCCCAAAATCGGAGAGAATGAATCATTCTACAGATTCATCTTCTGCAACACCTAATATTGTTTGTGATTCATGTAGACATGTCAAAAGGAAGCTGTGGGAGAATGGGAGAACTGAGCCTTGATGTCCCATAGCTGAGTCCAGCTCCATTAAACCTAACTGGACAACTGTGTCCAGCTCCATTAAGTCTGAACATTTAATATTTGTACGCACAAAAACTACACTGCTTATGGCTGGAACAGATCTGAGAGCGAATGTGCTCTGACAGCACAATTTCTATAAAATAAAAAAACAACCTCTAGTCTTATATAGGATAATATCTTTTGACACAGATTCCAGCACACATAGAATCCAAAACACAAGAACATTATTTTGGATATATAAACTAATGTAATTAATTTAATCTTTCTATAATTGATGGGGGAAAAAACTTTATATCAGGCAGCTGTGACACCCAGAACTGTTTTGAAGTCTGTGAATGCAGATGCGCATGCACGGCCGTTCAGAAGGAGATAGTCTGATACAATGGCGGAAAACACAGCAGGAAAATTTGGCATGGCAATTAAGGGTAACTTTGTAAAAAGCAACCGGTTGACCCAACAAACTCCTGGGCTGGCTTGCTGGGGGTTGCCTGTAGTCAAGATCAAACTTGTTGCGTGTGCATATGAAATGCGTGGACGTGTCCATGCTTGTCTGATGGGCGGGGCGTAGAACAGAGAGGGGTGAGCTGCTTCTTTTAGCCTTTTCCAGAAAACTGCCTACCCCAGCTTTAATGTTTACAAGACAAATTCAACAAGTACTCCAAATTAAACAACAATACGTTGTTTTTCCATGACCTCTAAAAGAACACAAGGGACAATATCATTTGTCTGTGCCTTCCTAAACCATGACATATCACTGTCATGTGAAATAAATCTGTTTAATGATGCGACAATGCTCTGGTTAAGGTTTGGTTAGGTTTAGGCACAAAAACAACTTGGTTAGGTTTAGGGAAAGATCATGGTTTGGGTTAAAATAAGTCATGCCATGTGTAGTCGTGATGGTTACAATAATAAACACGTGGTTAAGGCTAGAGAATGACCGTGGTCATGTTTTAAAAAAAAACAACAGTCTCTGTGTTTTGAACATTTCTTTCAAACTTCAATGGGACTAACTAAACTTCTAAAATTCAATATTCAAGTTGTGTGACTATGCAAGGCCTGCTTGTTGCAGTCTTGTTTATTTTCAAAGTCAAAACTTCAGACTTGAATGTTTTTACATAAGTCTCAAGAAAGTCAAAACTCACAGCAGTCAAGTCCAAGTCAAGTCTTAAGTCCTAATTTCTGTGACTCAAGTCTGACTTGAGCCCAAGTCCACAGTTTTGATAGCACCTTATATTAACAAACACTATGCTTACATAGAGTCACAGTAACACAGTAGGTAACAGATAGAATACATGTTCTGTGGATTCACCAAAATGCAGATAGGTACAATTTATTTTGATTCCTGCCGAGTGCAAGAAAAGGCCTTTTAAAAACCACTGTGAACTATACTCCTGCCAGCCAGGTTTAGGCCATGGGAGCAGAGCGGCTGCCTCAGCTAAGAGATGTGGAGGGATACCAGAAGTATGTCTGGCCAATGAAAAACAGGTGGCTGGAAGTGAACGAGTTGTAAGGACAAGTGTTAATTTCTGTTGGCAATAATTAAAAGGACTTTAAGGCTAGGTGGGAGTCCCGTGGGAGATGAGGTGTTCAAGATAGGACCATGGCCTCGTAGATACATTATGTAAGACAGTGGAACAGGTCACTTCGATGCTGACCATTTAGCTTCTTCATCATTCTCTTTGTTCACAGCCCACTGAACTAATACGTCTCATGTCATGTCACTGTTCATCATCAGAGATCATGAACCCCAACCTCAGCTACCTCCGCTTGACAGTCGGTGTCAAGGGAATGTCAGAGAAAAAAAGTGCCAGGGCTTTTTAGCAATGTGTTTGTTTATTTTTCTTTCAGTTCCTTTGTGGCTCTTTTAAAGCCTTTGGCACGGGATGATTCCGCCTGGCAGCCCCCCTCCTCTCTACCGCACACCTTCCCTCTTGCCATCCGTAATTACCACACTGTTCGAGTCCTAGCCTGTCCAAAAGCCACTGCAGGTTTGATTTTTTTTGGCTTGGCTCTTCTCTGACATGCCTGGGAAGGGCAAGGAAAGGAAATGGGTGGACCAGCCGCTCTCCGTTCCCCCAGAGCAGGCCTGGGAGAAGCCAGCCCAGTGTTTTTCGACTCAGCCGAGCTTGTAAGGGAGCACAGCCCATCTGGTTCTAATAAATCCTCCATGCGGCTTCGCAACTGGAATTGCCTGACCTGTTTGGGGACGTGATCACTGATACAGTCATTTTGCAAAACAACAGGGAAGAGCTCGAGAGCAGTTGTGAACGTCAGACTTGTGGTCCCCAAACATCTTTGTACTGTAGTGAAGAAAGCTCACACTAAGCAGACCTCCCCAAAAATGTAAAGGGCTAGGTGATGGATGTGTGGGGTAATGGTGACCATATTGTAAATATGCATTCCTGCCAACGGTGGGCAGTATATCACTGTTTTTTGCTTCATGGCTCTTGGTAATTTACCAAACACAGACTAAGGGGTCACGGTCATATCAACACTGATTTTTATAATGGGTCTTAAGTGCTCAATTAGCAATTTGTTATTCCATAACAATCATGCAAGTATTAGGTCAAGGACATCTCATTGGCATGACCTCTGTAATAAGTACAAAGTTTAAAAACACTTTCCTGCCGCGACCATGCAAGTGTAAATCTTCTAACTTCTCTTAGGTTTGCATTTTATATCATATCTTTCACCTCAAATCAGAAGAAATGGCACCCTAATTAATTAGTATCACCTTTACTTCCATTACAGAACAGTAAATGTATTTTGCTGTGTGAATGAATGGTAGTATGGGCACACCAAAACAGCACACTACGCTGTCTATAGCTTGCCAGATCATTAGGTCATGCAGCGCTATGTTGGTAATGTCTGCCTCCCGATCCCAGGCACATATTTATGACCTGTTGGCTGCGAGAGTCCTGCTGACTCGCGCTCATGAGGTCAAAGCCATCAAAGTGACCTCACCATCAGAGACAACACAACATCTGTCCTCATCTTTCACACCTTCAGTGGCTGGGTTTCCTCAGACCTCCCTGCCTCTCCCTGCACTCACTTCCCTCTAATTAGAAACAGTTTGATTTAGCACTCCGAACACAGTAGATAAAATAACAGAAGTCAAGCCTATTAAGACTTAACAGGGAAAAATTTACAGCAGTGTATTTTACAGATCAGCGTAATGCATTTAAAATAACACTCTACATTTAGAATCAGAAATGACTTAATTCACAATTCACATGACATGAAAATAGAAGGAGCAGTTGCTGTCTTCCAATATAAGCTCGTCCACTCTGTCTGCTGACATTTGACTGCCAAAGCTTGTGTGGAATGTGTGGGATTCAATGGTAGCGCCTGTTTCCCCATTTAAAAACACATCTACTGTATTAACAGTAGCAGTCTCTGTTCACATATTTGTCTTCTCGAGAGTGAAATGGCATCTTAAAAGCAAAGCATGTGATGCAAGTGTCAATCAGTTGTATATTAATAATATTAGCAACAATAATGATACAATATCCCACAGGTATTATCCTGTAAGTAAAATGGGTAATAATAGGATTTGGGTGGAGGTTTAGGGCAGGAGACCACACATTGGGTAAGCTTGTATTGTACATGCTTAATCTGATTAAAACTTTAAATGTGATTATGAAAAAGAGTGACACAGACTTCACAGGAGTGTTGACATCCACCGGGTTTGTTCTTACAGTCCCTCCTGATAGGGCAGGGCTATTAATGTTACTATAATTCTCCTAGCTGCAGCTTTAAGAGACATTTTTTGGAGGATTTACACTCCCAATATGGGCTGACAGAAAGTTAGCGAGCTGCTCGTATGGATTTGCACATCTGGTACTGGATCATCTGGGTTCAGTAAAACATAGCAAAGTGTAATAGGACTTGCGCTTCGAGGCGAGGGAGTCCACATATATGATTCATCATTGTTATTGCGGATTTTTGGGGGTGAATCATACTGGGTCGGTGTTTGGTGTTACCTACACTAATTATTGTGACAAAGGCCTGTCCTGGCAACTTTATCTACTGGTGGACATGACCATTACCTCACTTGAAGAAGTCATGCAGCTCCTTTGTCAAACACCCTCTGATCTAAAGGATTGGAAATTAGCTGATAAATTAAGGACATTTTTTTTCTCCATACCAAAATGGTATGACAGATATGAGTACATCACTGTGATAGATTCACAACAGAACTTCACCCCACCTTTTCCATGCATTTTTCTGTGAAGTGTGTGATATTGACCACCCCTTGACTATTAAAAGGAGACACCCATCAGCACAACCTGACAGGCAATGAACAAAGCCTCTCATTCCTTCCTCTTATCTGTTCACTATCTACGCACAAAATTCTTGTGGCAGTTTTTGTTCATTTTGTCAACTGCACTGTTGGCCTTTGCAGCATGTGTTTGGGGAAAAAATTCATGCCTCTTTCCTTCACTTTGTGTCCTGGAACTCTGCTATAATAAATTGTCTTAGCACAGTGGTAATAACAGAAACATCTGAGGGCCACATGGGATGCAGCAGACCGCTTTTCCTCTTAGACAAAGAAATTAGAATCCATTTCAGCCACAGGATAACACAATATATTTTGGAAAAAGGCAGCCTCTTTCACTGTAGCAGACCAATATGTATTTTTTTTCCATTTTCTTCCAGGAATGAAACCTTTATCTTGAGAAGGCGACATGAAAAGTATAACACCTGGTATGTATCAGTAAATTGAAGGGAGGAAAGGGAAAGCCATATGTCCACCTTCAGTCTTCAAAGCAGCCAGAATGTCTATCTAAGTGCATTCGAAGATTGAAACAATCCAAAAAGGAAATTTATCACTGAGCTGAAATTTCTGGGCTCTTAAGGATTTAGTTTCATAAACATTGCATGCTGAATGCTTTTCAGCTCAGACTGATGCCATTTGAGCTCGTGCATCTGCAACTGTCAGTATATTTTCTATGTATTTGCTCAGGCCGTTCATGAGTTTCTGTAATAGTTTTAGTAATGCCACATTTTTAATTTCTGTCTTTACACACAAGATTACACAATACACAAGATTCTTATACATATGCTTATTTGCTTTCTTCTTCTCTCAAGTGAGAAGATCAATATCACTCTGTATGTCTCTTTGTAAAATATGACGCTACAACCAGCAGCCGGTTAGCTTAGCATAAAGACTGGAGGCAGGGGGAATCAGCTAGTCTGGCTTTGTCCAAAGGCAAAAACACCTCTAAAGCTAATGAATTAACACGTCATATCTTGTTAATTTAATCCATCCATTAACTGAAGTGTAAAAATGATGGGTTGTGGTTTTACATGGTGTTACATGCCAGACTATTTCTAGGCCAGTTGCATTGATTTCTTCGAGTCTTGTCGTCACCTTAAGGTTGCCAGGCAACCAGCAAGACTCCAGTCTTTATGCAACGTTAGCTAACCAGCTACTGGCTGTAACTTCATATTTACACACATATTGATGTTCTCATCCAACTCTCAGCAAAATAAGCGTATTTCCCAAAATGTCAAACTGTCTCTTTAACATTCATTTTATTCACGAGAAATGTAATCATGTCACATTTGGGATAACGGTTGGATTATTGTGTCTTGATCTGGACTCCCCCTTAGTAAAACAGGCTTGAACATAAAACTTCGTGCTGGCTATCCAGTTTCCTCTTTGTGGTCCACCAACTGCGACATGATGTTGATAGGATTTTTAATGGTCTTCCTGTGTCATAGTCTGCCTCCATGAATCATGCCCACTTCAGTAGGCTCTCCGGACAGTGAGGTGTCATTTCATAATAAATAACATGCACACTGGTTGGGGGGGCGGATGATAAGTGGACAGAGAGAATCATCATTTACTCTACTGGGGAAAACAAATACATATGGTAGTTAGATAAACTTCAAACAGGGGACAGACATCCTGAGACCAGAGGGCTGCTTTGCGTGTCTCTTCAGACCAGAGAGGAAAGAGAGATTTGGCTGTGTTTAGAAAGCAGAAGTCCCTCCCGATAAGATATATTTAAGATGTCTAAACAGAGATAGAAAAGGTATTTGTTGTGTTTCGCTGCTTTGAATGATGCAGTTTTGTTTTGCCTCTTATCAAAAGCGCTGTAGCAGTTCAAATATTTATCATGCTAAATTTATAATAACTTTCAGTTTTAAATATTTGTGTTTCCCCCCATTTAGAGGGTTTGATTATCATATCTGTCACATCAAACAGAAAAGGTGAGATTTGATTTGGTCTACTGTGGCAATGTAATTACCACGTTGTTGCTGAGGATATTTCTATTTTTTTTTACAAAATACTTTCATCAGTATACCTTTACACTGTTGGAATACACCACATGATGCGTTTTCTATCTACACAGTTTGCTATGTAAAAAATATAATATTTTTATAATATAAAAAAATATTCAGATTGCAAATTAATTATATAAAATAAAATACAAAAACACTGATGTTTATGGAAACATACTGTGGCTCTACCAGTAAGTAGGTTAGTGATTAAGAGTCTGCCTCATTTAAATGTTTAATTGTGAAGTTTAAATAGATTTGAATAGATCACTGGTTGTTGTTGTCAAAAGTGGTCAACAGCTTCTTACATCAAAGACAAAAATGGGGAAAGGTTTGAAAAAAAAATACTACAATATAGTGGCCTCCAAACTTAAGACTAAACAAGCAATGTTTTGACCCTATGGTCTAAAAAACATAATATTTGATGTGCCACAAACTACCCTGCAAAATAAATGCATACGATGTTAATAATGATTTTTTAAATCATTGGGCATGAAGAGTTCAGCATTCATTTTGAGTGAAACCACAGACATATACTTCAAGTGAGATCTCACTGTAGTCTTGAATTGACAACAAATAGGAAAAGATTGGGATGGTAACAGTAACAACATCCAAGGGGACGTTTTCTTCTCATTCAGATGTAGATTATTCAGATTTGAGCTCATTTGCTGTGAATGAAGCAGCTGCAAGTTGTAAATCTGTAAATCTTGATTATATGAACAATTTATTGTATGATTGGTGTTGAGGTCTTAAACTGGTTATTGACTATTCCAGGCCAGAGCATTATATGTAATTCATTGTAAGTGGTATTCCCTTCATAATGAGGGGAACATTTGAAAATGTTTCCCTCATAAGCCAGACGGCATGCAGAGAACTAAACAAACAATTAATTTGTAAAACAAGCAGACAAACATGTTGATGGACGGGCCTCACACCCTCCCTCTTCAGCTGTCTGTCTCTGTTTTCTCACTTTAGGTCATCTTTTACCTCCTGCTGCACTACCTTTCCCTGTGTAACTGGCTCAAGGTCTCTCGTGGCCCTCCACCCTCACGGGGCCCGCAGCCTACATGTGTGGCACCCATCAAGCTAACACCAACAGATAGCATCATTGCAGTCCTGACCGAGGCACGGACAGTGAGTGATGGTTTCCCCTGGGTAAAAATTGGCCCACAGAGAATGAGAGAGTTTGAGAGAGCGCTTGAGCTGAGACACACAGAAAAGGGAGTTTCCCAGTGTTTTCTCCAAGGGACTGCATGTTTGTCTGGTACCTGCACCGTCAAAACAAAACATTTATACATCTCTCAGTGATATTTAGGCTTTTCAATTACCCCCACACATGGAAACATGGTGGAAAACACCCCGTCACAGAACTTGGGATACCCTCAGAGCCACCATAGTAACATGATAAACATCATGTCTGCCATTAGACGGAATAAAGCAAATAAAGTGAGTCACCGATTCTCATTTTTCATTCCTCTATCCATCCTGCATCAGCAACATATACGCTAAAGAAAACAAGTGGGCCAAAAAGCACTGGGTGGGTTTGTGCTTCAGTTTCAACCTTGGCTTTGCACTCATAAAAAATTGGTGGGGGAAAATGTGAGCTGAGGACGGTCACGCCCAGTCAGCGTCAGGTGAGTCATGTTATGTGGCAGTTCAGGTTGCAGTCGGTCCAAACCGCCTGCGTCTTCTTGTGGCCAGCACAGGTCAAATGCTGGTTGTGGGAGAGAAGGGAAAAACGAGGTAGACTTAATTCATCTTCGCCTGTGACAGGTGTGTTTTTATGTTTTTTTTTTTTTCTAGTTTACCTAAATAACTCTTTGCTGGACAGGAGGCAAGTCCCTGGTGGCACTGCCAGATGACTGCATCTGTCACTGTGAGGCTTTCAAGGCCTCTTCACCTTGTTGTTTAGACAACCTGCTGAAATGTTATTTTGACAGAAAATGAGGTAGATCGAAATCATGTTACTCCAATCCCACCAGTGCCGTTACAGACAGTACACAATCGGTTTTAACTGTTCACCTGCATAGACGTGTGCATCTGACTGTTTTTCTACTGGAATAATGGGCGAAATATGTGTCTATTGTACAACTAGACAAGCTAGGCTGAAAGAAACAATCAATACAAATTAAAATAATTCAAGCCATTACAGAACGTTTTTTTCTTATGTATCATGTAGGCATAATGTTAACATTAAGAGTCTACAGCATGCTAGCAGCTCTGTGAGGCTGTAAGCATAGTAGTGTTTTGAGCAAAATGTTCACATCCGCATGCTAACATGCTCACAATAACAATGTTGACGATGTTTACTAGATATAATGTTTACCATGTTCACCATCTTTGTGTGTTAGCATGCTAGAATCTGCCAATGAGCACTAAACATAATGTACAGGTGAGCCTGATGGGAATTTCACCAGATATGCAAAAGCTTCAACCTGCTGGTGGCACTATAAGAAAAGTCAGGGGATCACAGAAGTTAGCAGCCTTTATCATCTGGGGAACATGAATGTTTGTACAAAATTGTTTAGCAATCCATCCTATAGTTGTTGAGATATTTTATTTATCTGGACCAAAGTGGTGGACCAACACTGCCATCCTTTGAGCCACTGCTATGGCTAAAAACATACAAATAGCTTCCTTGTAAGTCAGCTTTGACTGTCCAATTAGCTTCCAGCAGTGTGAAAACTTCAGTGTGTGAATTTCCCACAACTATTAGGAGGAGGAAATATGTAATGTCTCACAATAAGTAGTGGAACCAATTAGACAAGAATTTTCATGCAGATTATCAAGTGCTGCTGCTTAAAACCAGGTGATGGCCATCAGAGAAGAAACGGCTGGGAGAAGGGTTGTGCTTTGGGGGGTTCCATCCATGTGTTTTTATTTTAAGAGAAATATATAAAACTCTTTGTTTTAGAATCTAGAAGTTGACCTGTGCTGTGCCTCCCTCCTTCTCACCCTCTCCAATCACGTTTAAGCCTTTAATCAAATGGACATCTGGATTGCATTGTGTGTTGCAGGGAGAGAGGCCTGATTGCTGTTTAGCAGACCACGCGATGATGTCACTTTTCATTAATAATGATGCTGCCCATAGCCGTCGCATTTATCTTCCTGTCTAACATTGCAGAGACCACAGGCTGAGGACATGACAGTGGCCGTGGACGCTCGACTGGCCAGCTGAGAAAACAAGCAGACGCTGCGTGACGGCTCCTCGGTCCGATTGACTCAAGAAACACAACAATGAAACCAGAAGAGGACTACTTAAAGAAGACAATACCTAAATGACCACTGACAGCACATGTAATGTGAAGATGATCACATGACATGAAACTAACAACTGTATCACTGAGAGTGATGGTCTGCAAAATGTGGAAGAAAATGTAACTGCAGTGTGACCAGGACTAGCCAATTTAAATTTCAATAACTATGATTTGTCACATTTTCTTATATTTTCAGGCCCATAATCTCTTTATTTTCGTCCTCTCAGTCATGTTCTTGCCGTGTCATCTCATCTGGGTTGTTGAGGTGAATTCTTTAATGATTACTTTGAAACCAATTATTGCACAATTCGCTGACAGCAGAAATAATTGGGAAATAAAGTGAAAATCAGTGAGATACTTGTGTTTCTTGAATATGAAGACACATTTGGCGATTTCTGTGGTACTTTCTTACATTTTAGAGTTCCCATCACACAAATGTTGCCAGTGCTTTGATGTGACTACAAGCAATCAAATCCAGAGCTGATTTATGATGGCATATCCATATCAAGACAAGCAAAAAAGAGAAAATCACGCACGCAGGTATAAAATACATCAGCAGCTCTTCCTCATAATGAGTGATGTTACGTTCGTGGAATAAAAGTTCACGTCTCCATGTGCACACGAACTGGACGACCCAGCAAAAGTTCATTCCTGACACACGACTACTCTGAACTTTCCGAGCCTTTTCTCTGCACTCAGGTTTCGTTTAGTTTTGACAGTCAGGGGTGGGCTCAGTTTTAGCCCATTGTGTCCATAAATTTAATCTGTTACTGTTAAGTCTACGCCCTTTTCCAAAACTGTGTTATGACTGGTTTATATGCTGTGCAACAGTGTCAATGCAGATTAAAAGCAAAATGAGGAGGAGGGGGGTAGAAGTAGGCCTTTTTCTCTCCTATGAAAAAATTGCGTTATGGTAGAACACACTTAACTCACAGTCTTACTTTTTAAATGAATATTAAATTAATATCCCTCAACAAATTAGTAAGTTCATTTTTAATTGATTTATTTGATTTGATTTATATGGAAAGACAATGCATTTTTACTTTAACCATCTCAACTGAATTACAGTTAATTCAGTATCATTAGTGTGCAGATAAAACCTCTAATAAAATAAAATCAACTCATTTCAGAAATTTGCAGTGATGTGTGGCAGCACCTGTTGCTCTGCCAGCCTCACTTCAAAAAGTCAAATGATAATGAAAATGTTCCCGTTATTTCCGTCAGGAGATACAGACTGAAGGTGAATGAAAAAAAAAGTCTGCAGTTTGTATAATGTGGGAAAAACATGGAGCACCAGGAGAAAACTCATGCACCCAAGGGATGTATTTCTTGCCAGCAGGAAATTATAATCATGATGTACTAATCATATATTAGAACATGGTTAATTATTTTTCACCATTTTTGCAGCCTACTCAGAAACAGTGACTACAGACACCAATCACCCTACTAACAACGCTGCCTTGCAAAATGACTGGCCATGATGACTTGGCGAACATTTTTTGTGAGTTTGTGAGGCTCCTACATTTGGAAGATGTCAAGCTCATTCGCTGATGTTTTTACACACTTCACTTTGACCACTTTGTCTGGAGATGCAAAAGGGAGCAAATGTACAAAATACATCACCTTCAAATTAGTCATCTGAGAAATTATACAGAGAAACATTTCTTTTCCTTTATGTCCAGCTGAAAGTTGGTGTGACTGATGTGTGTCAAATATACACGGCTGCTTTGTAAACAATTTCTCAATTAGATATTAGGAAAGTTCCAACGAGGATAGTTTCCCCAAGGTAATGATATTCATTTAATTAGCAATAGATGGCAAAATTGGAATAGGGTTTTTGTCTTTTGTCTCTAAACAAAAACAAAAGTTGTTATTAGAGATGAAAGTGGCCCCTCTCCATCATCCATGAGCAAAATAGAAATCATTCAGGTCCTGTGTTTGAGGTAGGAGATCACACATGTAGGTTTGATGAGGAAAAAAAGCTTTTCATCAAAATTAACAGCAACCAAAACAGAGATACATTTTACATAAATACAATGGCATAGTGCAGAACTGTGTTCAAAAGACAGAACCAGACCAAAGAGGGAGCAGAGAAGGAGGAAGGAAGTGAGCAGGTCGGCAGCCCAGGTGAGCCTCGTCGGACTAACGACCCACCGCCACTCGGCAGGCTCATTTCCTGAGAGGACAGAAGAACCTGCGACAGAGAAAACACAACCAAACCTGGTCGGATAATGTACACCCCTGACGTCATTCATGAGTTTATGAACAACCTGTCCACTTGCTTCCAAAGTCTGTGCACTCTCTTATATGTCAACAGAACTGCAGTCCGTCAATGTTACCACATGATATACCTAAATCTATATTTCTAATCTCAATATTTAAAATCTAGAACCTATTTTTTCTCTTTTTGCTGGAGAAATGTGTGCTGAACTTCTCCAAAAGGAGCTAACTGTATCGATGGTAACACACACTCAAAATAACAACTTGGAAATAAAGTGCAGGCTTTTTGGAGATGTTAAAATGGTAAATCACCCCATTTCTTTCTTTATTTCCCTTCTACTTTTCAGCCCATTGCTTTCCCAACTGAATTCAGCTGTACAGTTATTGGATTATTGTTAAAAAAAAATATCTTATTGATTATTTTCATGTAGAAGGAATATGTTCACACACAATTTTGTTTTAGTAATATTTACATTTTTCCTAACATCCTACTATTTTCCTCATATTTCAATTATTTTTTACATATGAAAAATACGACTACATTGTCTTACCAACCAAAAGAAAAGTGTTTACAACTGGATAAATCACTTCTTCAGAAATGTAACTCAGATGAGTACAGCACATACTTAAGTGTAACCATATGTTGTATTGTATTTCAGTTTGTCTGGATAACTGTAGAGTGTAATTGAAAACAGCAGGGGACCTCATGTTGGGTGCTTTTAATTTGACATCAGCTGATGGTTTCTAACAATGGAAAAACTTAATCTTCACTAAATTAAATTTGTCAAATGTTTTTGGTGTTAAAACAGTTCCTGGAATGAAGCGATAGTGTAACGCACCATTTCTGAAGTTAATAAAAGAAGCTGTTTTTTTAGCACATTAGTGTTGTTGAATGACCACATTTAAGCATAAGACACATGTGAAAAGTGCTTTTTTTTAAGCAATGAGAGGCCTTTTAGGTATTTAAAATGTTTTAAAACACAGGATTAGGCAGAATTACGTGTGATTCATGAATATTTTGCATTGTAGATTTCACATCAACAAGAGGAGCAGAAGTCTCTATATTTGGACATCTTTTCAGCATTTTAAAACATTCCTCTGCCATCTGCTTTTGATAGTCATTAAGTTCTGTTTCTACTCTAAATTATGTCTTGCTGTTTTGGTCTGTCTGTTGTAAGACTTGAAAGTTATGTAAATGAAAACTCAAAAGGATCGTTTTATTTAAAAAATGTGAATCTGCAGCTGGGATGCTCCTTTGTAATTCTGACATAAAACACTTGGGTAGATACAAAGCCAGATTAGATTTTTTTTACATGTATTTTTCATTTTCACTTAGAAAATTCCTGTTTTTCATGTTCTTTTTGTCAAAGCCAAAATAATTGGAGTGAGTGACATCTTTCTAAACCCATTTGCTCGTGAACAATGAAGCTTCAACTTTTCAAAGGTTCAACAGAGCATGGACTATATCCAAACTGACTTGGGGTGCAAACAAGAATGCCCTGCTTCAAAGTGTGCTAACATTAATGAGGGAAGTGTTTTGCTGATTATGCTGCTTATCCAAATGAGGAGTGGGACCTTTCAAAAGAGGAAGCCATTTATCTGCGCAGGGACAGCAGAGCTGGTCTGGAGAGGCTCACTGTGCTCCTCTTATCATGAAAAACTTGAGGAGATTCAGTGCATAATGGCACTCATTTGATCTTGATGGGGCGGTGGACTGTCTACTGTCAACTACTGACCCTATCAGTTTTATATATCCAGAGTATTTCAGCATTCCACCAAAGTGATAAATTGAACAATTATTATTTTGCAATATGCACACATGGGCCTGTGAAAACTGTGAAAACGATGGCTCGATGTGGAGAAGTTGTCAATAATAGCGTGAAAGGTTTTCACCCCATGACTCGCAGAGAATATTTCCATGAAATATTCTCCAGATTCAGAATAATAAACCACATGCCTGTTCTGTCCCCGAGCAACAGCATGCTATGATCATACGCAGGCTTTCTGTCAGTGTAGAAATCATCATTACCGCAACTGTGCTTCTAAAAAAAGATGAAAGACTGCATCTGGACCAGTGAGGTGGCCTTTAGTTGGTCTGTTGCACCATTGCGTGCTATCTGCTCCATCCTCTAAAACCTCAAGGTGAAGAGGATGAACAAAAACATATGTGACCTGGGAGTGATTTCACACTGCAGAGCCGGGTCAGGTCATTCTCCATCTTCCTTTGTTTCAGGATGGTTCTTTGAACCCAGGGGCCAGAAGCCTGCTAACTCCATCATAAACACGACATGAATCTTTCAAGCCAGTCTGGTATGCGGCCAGAATATTTCAATAGCTAATACACTGGGATTTGTAATGTTAGAAGATGTTACTATAACCCACAGTGCTGTAAATCAACTCACCTGTAATCCAAAAATGTTAGTGGATTTGAGTGTCATTCAGAACACTAAAACATAAAAAAATAAATGCACAAAAATGATATATATGAATGCTTTAGCCCATTTACTAAAAATAACATGAACATGAACAACCATTTTACAAACCCTGCTGCCATGTTTTAGATTTTTTAACGTCTTTTTCTCACCTTGCAGGCACCCATTAGTTTGTATTTATTTATTTCCTCTTGTTCACTGCGATAGATTACACAACTGCTGACACAGTTCAATGGAAAGTAAGCGCTACTGCGGGAAATATTCCATCTAGCATGCCCGTAACCTGAGTGTCTCTCCATGCATGTTAAAGTGTTGTGTTTGACCCATCCATCCATCCCGACTTCCTCCCTACAAAGTCTTGGGAGTTGTAACAATGTCACCTGACTCCTGTCACAGTTACTACAGCCCGTAGAGGGCTATGTCACTTAAATGTAAACATATGTCATTTTGGGCACAATTGATTCTGTTGCTCTTCTTGGGAGGACAGTCTCCATTTGGTTACAGACATCACAGTTTCCACTTGGATATTTTCCACTGAGGTATAGAGATTGATTCCGTCTTTTGTACGTCCCGATCTCTTCCTACAATCTAACATCTCCACCGTTGCTCTCCTGGTGTTTCTCAAGTGTCGCATCAGTAGCTAATTACCAGTCAGTCCCGTCCCCCCATGTGTTCAGTTCTGACCCTTAAATCTCTTTCTACACATGCCTTATTCTACAAAAATAAAAGGACTTGAAATTGTACATATACGATATACATAAGGTAGGTGGTATGGTCCTTTTTAAAGACCAGGCACACCTACAGAGGCGTTATTCTGGTTGATTAGACCTCTTCTCAGGTTGAAGTTGGGCAGAGCTGCTGTATGCTGGGAATTGACTTTCTATCCTAACAGGTGCACTTAATGAGAGAGTCGGGGCGATGTCATTCAAACACTCTGTACACGCCCACACAGTTCTGAGAGGTGGTCCACTCAGCCAAAACTGAAAACACCTGTGCTGTCGGGGCTTCATATTATCTCACATTATATATCCTCATCCGAATGGAAGGTCTAAGGACAGAGGGTGTTGCATGCCATCGTGATTTGTGATACTGGGCTATATAAATAAAACTGGCTTGACTATATTGTGCCAGGGTGGATCTACAATACTTACAATTTTACAAAAAACAAGACATTTTGAAACAACGAGAGAGTTTTGAGTTTATTTTCATTCAATGGACGAATTGTTTAGACTATAAAAATGCCTCCTGCATGTTCATAAAGCCTAAGGTTTCATCTTCCATCTGCTTATTTTCTGTCAATAACAGTTTAAAAAGCTAAAGGGATTCAGTTTATAATGACAGGGAAAAGAGAAAAGCTGCAAAAATTCACAATGGACAAGCACGAACCTACAAATGTTTGTCATTTTCATTTAAAAAAGAACTTAAGCATCTACAAGAAACCCTAATGTGTTCAGGAAAAGGGTGATTTGAGACTTCATATCTCTATTGCTGTCCTCCAGCATCTCTGATATTACTTACTTTGGTCTGTGTGTCATTGTGTTATCTCTGTCGAGGCGAGCCCTTCCCAGCTGGTTGGCAGAGGCGAGTTTGTAATTGTTTGATGAAAGGCATCCAATTAAAAGGAAACATGTAGGTCCTGATGTTTGTGTCCTGACAACGCTGGTGGTCACGGAGGCCTGCTGTATAGCAGACTGTCATAGTGTGGGAAGTTGACATAAGCCTTTGAGACATTGCCGTGGCTCAATATTAATTCCTTTAGTCATTAATGGCCTTTGCGCAAAGTCTTTCGTATATTGTTTTAATAGGGGAGCAGTGCTGACGTAAGGAGGGAGCAGTGTTCTGACTGCTCTAAAGGGAGGGGAGACCAAAAGGTTTCCATTGTCTCAAATTAAGTTGGCAGTGAGAGTGGTTTACTTGGATTCTCCCTGCATGGTGTAATTTGTGAGTATTATATTGATAACCTGCATTCAGCTTCACTTGTGTGTCTGTAATAAGAAATGATGCCACATGTAACTGAGGCCAAAGGGAATAAAATTTCATCCAGACGGTTAAGTGAATCACCAACTGTGTTGCATGTGAAGTTTACATTCGCGTGACTTGTTGTTTATTGCCCACATTCAGCTTCGTGACTGTCTTCCAAATTTGTGCCAAGTCTGAGGCCACGTTTTTAAATCTCTCCAGTTTGTTGGTAGAGAAAGTGGCTTGTTTTCTTCGCTGGATAATTCTGGTCCATTTCACATCCATTATATGTCCTGGGACATATATGTTATATAAATACAGTACTTAACCCAGTGTGTGGCATAAATGATTAGAAATGTTACCCCGAAGATTTGATTTCTGCCCAGTTTTTGATTCTTGTGTAACAATGTCCTTTTTCGTTCATTTATATTCAAATATTTATGAAAATTAGCGACCGTTTTTTTAGATGTGGAGCCCCATCCCTACTTAGAACTCAGTGGAAAAAATTTACCTTCCAGGATCAACAATCTGAAATAACTTTGACATGAAGGCAACATGAGAAGAGACTCACATGACTGGCTGAGCGCTGCCAACCAGCATGCAGGATTGTTGCTCTGACTACTGGTCCAGATACAGCTTTGAAATACTGAAACATCCAAGATTCAAATCAGTCAGTCATCAATAATCAAATTAAGCTAACTTCTCTCAGACATAGACCCTGTTCTCTGTACATGGATAACTGTGTTGATTGTTATAAAACATGCTCACTATTATTTGCTATTTTCATTTTAACCTTCTGTTGCTAATAAAAGCATAGCCTACTTGTATATTAAGGATACATAGTTTTCATAAAAACCATCTAATATTACTATACGATCAGATGCATGGCAGAAAGTAGTTATGAAATATAGGTAAAGTTTGATAACTGTGTGTCTGCAGCTGAACTTCACATGTTGAAGCTGAGAAGCAGCTGTGAACCAGCGTGTACCACTGAAAGCCTCATTCAAATCTGTCAGATGTAACATTAATGTTCGCTAGAGACACATCAAGACACATGAGTGAAAGGAAATGAAGGAGATTTAATAAATAAAAGAGCAGCACTGAATGAAAAGGGATCAGTCATTACATTTATTACCCTGCACTTCAGTTATTCAAAAATATATTTGCTGAGTGAGTGGTTGGCTGATAGACTACAAGACCGACTGCAGGTAAACCTATTTAATCCACTCTTTTCTCACTGTTTTTACTCCAGAAGAAAAGAAGGTTTACGTTTATAGTGCATCATACAGATTATATATTTTATATTTCATTCGTAGTTTTCTCCTAATGTTTTCAAATGAAAATGAAGAGAATTTCCTTGGGGTTGTCATACTGATGTGCAGGCCTCTCTTGCACTCTTGTGGATCCATGTGTTGTATTTGGCAAGCTGGCTGAGCACGTAAATGTGTTTGGCAGATCCATAGCGCAGTTTTGTGACTCATTCACAAGTGTTACATGTTAGGTTTGTAGAGGCGAACTCAGCTGGTTTACAATTTGTCAAAGGTGCCCCTGCCAATAGGTCCGTTTTAATTTTATGGCAGTGCCAATCAAATTTACAGGGGGGACCTCTGAACACTCCTGTGAACTTAAAAGGGTCAGGCCTTAAAAATGCAGCGTCTTAAAATCCGATGACATGTATATCTTTCCTACGAGGATTGTACCATTTGCTTCACTCAGCACACTCAAGGGAGGAAGTGGGGCCACATGCCAAAACTAATATCTTAATTATCAATATTGCATGTTAATGTTTTTTACATGTTTCCTGTTTTCGCAGTGATGAGCAGCATCTGCAAACTATTGGAAGTAAATATAAAACAATGGACTTAAAGTGGAGGTTCACAAATACTATCGGTAGCTGTACTGGTATCAGTGGTCATACAGCTGCTACTTCACATCAGCAAATACATTTGTCTCTTTAGCCACATTGGCTGCATGGCTGTCGGTCGGTCCACTACTTTTGTCCTGACTGAAATATCTCAACAATTATAGGATGGATTGCCATGAAATTTTATACAGACAGTCATCACCCCAAGAGGATGAATCCTTATAATGATCCCCTGACATTTTCTCTACAACCACCATGAGGTTCACAGTTTTGGTTTTGAGTGAAATTTCTCTTGAACTATTGGATGGATTTCTATGAAGCTTTGGTACACACACTCATGCCCCCCTCAGGATGAATTGTAGTAACTTTGGTGAGCACCCGAATTTTCCTCTAGCGCCACCATCAGGTAAAGTTCCAATACTTTGGTTTATGACCAAATACATCCAAAACGAGTTTTTAAAAGGATGCGCCTTCCCGGTACTTTGTTTGTGGTGCTAAACCAAAGTCATATTTCCATCTCTACTTGTGTTTTGTGTTAATTAGCAAATGTTAGGATGCTAACATGCTACACAAAGATGGTGACCATGCTAAACATTATACCTTCTAAACATTGCCATGTTAACATTGTCATTGTGAGCATGTTGGCATGCTGATGTGAGCATTTGCTCAAAGCATCTCTCTGTTTCAGTACAGTATTTTCAAACCTATAGTTTGTTTGCTAATGAGAGAACGTTCACTCTGCTCAATTGTTATATGTGTCTTGGGCGGGAGCAAGAGAGTAAACACTAAAAGAAGGCCCTGAAAAAGGTCCCAAATATCAAGAAAGCAACATACTTTGTTACTTGAAGAGTACACCTTGTAGTTGGGTTTGTTCAGAGTTAGGATGTCGTTCCCACCACGAACAAAACCACTGCAAAATGTTGAATCTCTCCTTTTGTAGTCATTTTTCATCAGTGAACTACACAAGCTGCTTAATTTTTTTGCTGTTATTCAACTTGTAGAGGTATATCTTCTTGTGCATCACTGACCGAGCACAGTATGTTACAGTATTGTGTTTAGAACAGATTTTGTATGAATAAACATCCACATTCATGTAGGTGTTTCTTTTCTTCTTATGCGACAGACCATGCATCTGGCAAAAAGCTAAATTATTATTTATACAACACTTGAATCAGTGCTGTGCATTAGCCAGTCCATTTAATGAGGAACCTACTATGACAAAAATATGTATTGGTTCATTTTTATGCTAAAAAATCAAAATGTCCATGAGTGAATGTACACAGATGAATATGTCTGCAAGTTTTGCAAAAAGATAACTTTTTATATGTTTTCAATTCAAGTCAAAACTTCTTATCTTTTTGATTCTGAGTTGCTCGTCAAGAGAGCCACTTTTATCTGCCTCCATCTCCTTAGGGTTAGGGTTAGAGAACTGTGCGTAGTTACCGGCTCTGCTAAGGAAATTACTGTGACATGTCAGGTTTGTCGTATTCCAAAGCCAAGCAGGTTTCTAACTGTTGGAGCTGAGGGACTGCGGCGTACATCAGCAGACGATTGTTAACAGCATCAGCGTGTTTCAGACGACAACGTCTCTAGGACTGGGAGGAGGTGTTCAGACAGCAACAATTAAGAGTCCCATCTTGAAGAGTGATCATCATTTCAGTGCCACTTTTATATACTTTCCCACAGCCTGTCCCCTGCCCAGTGGGACTGCCGATGCTATCTACTGCCAAGTGTTTACCTAAAATGTTAAAAGGAAAAACATCAAGAAAATTTTTAAATCATGTTGATATATAAAATATATGTGTCTGTGTTATACTGAAGCTGTCATATGTCATCTGTAAAATATCATCTGACTGTTTGGGTTTTGCAGATTTATGGGAGAAAGTTAGACGCCACACAAGTCCATATTATCTACAAACTGATACAAGTGGAGCTAATCCAAACACTGACCCACCCTGTGATTGAATATAATTACAGATGGCCTTCCCGACATCTCATTTGCGTTTCAGTTTGCGTCAGATTTTAAGTAAGTAATATTAAAAGAGAGAAGTTAGAAATGTTGTTTATCATTTATCCATTTTATTGGAGCTACTGAATGACCAAAGTTTTTCTTTGTTTTTTTTTAGGGATTACAGTTTTTTACGTCAAACCCAGACTGACCACGATGCGAGGTAAGGTTGGGTTCAGCTCAGATCAAGAGGTCACATCCTTCAGTATTTGTCAAGTTGATATACTGCTGGCAGCATAATTGAAAGGCAGGAGGTTGTCGGGCTGGCGGCGCAAGCACTTTACAGAGTGTTGTTTTCTTTGGGCGCATGGTGAATCTTGAACTGCATATTTTTCTTTTTCCTGTATGGATTTCACATTTGCATGGAAAAATCTTTCTTGTGTGTTTGGATTTCCATTGTGTGGACAACATAAAGGGCTCTGGGATGGGATGTGGGAAAAGGGAGTGTGCAGTTTGCCTAAGTGCATGTTGTTATGTCTATTTGACAGCCTTGGTCAGTGGCTGATGTCAGTACATACACAAAGTTAACAGCCATCCTCTTTCCTACTCTTAAATTCACTGAGGGAAACCAGTGAAAGGCTGCTACTGCAGATATCCCACAATATAAAAATGTGGAACACCTCCAGTACATACAATGTTCAATCATTATGCTAGGCCTGGAGCACTTTAAACAACCGAAAAATGTAACATTTGTGGTTGCAATGATATAAAATAACTTGAAAGCTTCAAATTGATCAAGAATCTCTGTAATGTGGACTGTAAACGTGCTTGCCCTTTAATTTGAAAATAAGGGCTGATTTTCATATTTCAGTGGTTCCTTAAACACTATTTTGAAAGGAAGTATCTCAGTCATATGATTTGTCCTGACAAATTGTGGTCATGGACCAATTGGGCAAACAATCACTTTATAACTTTCACAGAAGTATTTCTTTTTTAAACTGGAAATGGATGTCTGCTCAAAATGTATCCGATTTTATCCTCAGTGCTAATTATTTGTATAAAGCTCAGATTTTCCCATGACTGATCTTTAGTCTGGTGCAGCAGACACTGAATCGAATGTGGACATTGGCATTCATTTAAAATAAAATAAAAATATATACTTTTTTTTTTTTTTTTTCAAAATGACCATCTGTCTTCTGCAGTCATCTCTGTGTCTTGGCTATGCCCAGCTGAAGAAAGTTTGCTATGGCTGGCCCTCATGGAAGAAAGAGAGCCTTGCTGCTTCAGCTGAGCATGAAAAGTACCTGAGCACTTTGTCACCTCATCAAGTCTGCATCATGACCTTAGGTAAAGCTTTTGACAAATGCAGGGTGTTGTCTCCAGATTTAACTTCCTAAAAAACTGGCACACTTACTTTCCCCATTCTTCTCCGGGTTCCCCTCTTTATTGCTTTTTCCGGCTTCTTTCGTACAAAAGTCCCGAGTATGAGGTGTTTAATAAGTGTCCACATTTCCTCTGTGAGAGGAAATAATAAATCCCAACTCACTATTTCAATAAACAAAATGTACTACTATCCCTCAACAGCTAATGAGAGAAAAGTGTGTTTGGCACATGCATGTAACAATGATATGCCAGGTGCTGCTATTCTGTTATTGAGACTGTCTGGCAAAGATGGTTTCTTGGCATAAACCAAGGCAGTCATAATTTTGCTTGACACTTAGCAACTGAGCGTGAGAGTTTTTTTTCTGGGTTATAATAGGAACTGACCTTGTGGTCATAAGTATGGAGTCATTGACTAAATATTGGAGCATGAGGTAAAGAAATGTCGAGCTTCAAGCAAACGTCAGCAGTCCAATTGTTCCTGCTCTTCTCTGTGCACCGAAACTCAGATATGTCAAGCTACCTGCAGCCAGCTTTGCAGGCCTGGATCAAGGTAGAAGTCAACCCTAGTGACATCAAGAGTATGAGGCTGTTGGCATGAAGGATTGAAATACCTTTCACATCCCTGTGACTGATGTCACCTCCACAGGCTAAATAAAGCCATCCTGGGTCTTGTTACACATGCAAGTTATCTACCGCTCACAAAAGTGAGACGGACTACACACAGTTTTCAATACGGACTAACTTTGTTGTGTGTACTGAATATGCAGTCCTGAGAGCACCTTGGTAGCCAAGTGGTTACATTGCATGCCACATAACTGCAATGTTGTTCAATTCCGGCTGTCGAGTTTGTAGCATGTCATGCCCCCCACTCTCCCCCCATTTCCTGTCTGCTTCTTCACAGAATGCCCCAAAAAATATATGCTGTGGTGGACAAAGTACTTAGAGTCTTATATAGAATATCTCACTGTTAAAATACTCCATTACTGTACAAGTAAAAGTCCTGCATTCAAAATTACACTTAAGTAAAAGTATAAAAATGTTAACAACAAAATGTTTTATAAATTATCAGAAGTAAAAGTAATTATAATGCAAAATGATCCATCAGAGTGTCACGTTATTATGTATTAATGGATTATTATTATTGAAGCATAGTACAATATTTTTCCTCCTAGAGTATAAGTGAAGTAGCATGAAATAGAAGCACAATGTACTGTACGGTAACTTGGTGTGAGTGACCCATACAGGTGTGAGTTGCAAGAAATCAACAAATTTAAAACTCGGTTCCCCCAGTTTTCTTTGTTTGTGGCCCTCTGCACAGGGAGGTCAATGTGCAGAGTCAGCAACAGAAGATTAAGTGTCATCCTCAAGGACTCTGCAGCAGGGTGGATGTTAGCCAAAACCAGGGCTTGAACCTGGCTTCTCCAGTTAAAGGACAGCTGTCTCCCTCCTAACCGCAGTAACTCTGGCAGCAGCGGTATCACCGCCAACATGGGACGGAAAGAGAGCCGAAGAGGTGACCCAAGTGCAAAAGACAATAGAAAATATGACATGGGAACGTCTCAACTCTCTGGTTCTCCAACACTGAACACCACGAGTCAGACCAGTGAGGGGATCCCCAGTTCCAACTTGGGAGCCTTTGCTTTGTTGAGGGAACTGCCCCTCATCCTGTCTTTTTTTTCCCCTGTCCTGCGGGTGACCACGGCCAGGGATCCCCACGCTTCTTGAATGTGGAAAATGATGGCCCTGTGTCATGTGGACAATGACTGACAGTCTCTCACATACTCCAAAGCTGTGAGGGAAGAGGAATTTCCACGAGTGTAAGCAGACGTGGGAAGCTTTGTTACAAGTCGGAACCGGGTGATGTGGTCACTTTTGAGGCACTGACTCTTTCAAGACATCTCAGTCATAGGAAAATTTTAATTAACTGATGTCAGAAATCAATCACTAAATCACTACTGACATACCAAAGTTCTGTTTTTTGTGAATAACAACCTGCAACTGGGATTCTGGATTTAATCCACTCCTACTAGTCCCATGCATTTAACGGGTGCCTTTCAAGTAACAGTACACAGTACTTAACTAAGTCCCTTTTCTTTCATTAAGATATTCATAAAATATATCACCATGAATTTGAACTCAATTGAAATCAAATACACAGCTTGGAGCATTTAAGTATAAATTGAATTAAGGGTTTAGTATGCTTGAAATTAAGCGTACAACATTTTGTTTGACCATGTCTACAGGAAAAAGTGTTTATACCTGTTCCGAATTGCATCATGGCCTCCTCCTGCATCACACTGTTTCCCTGATCTCTCTCCCGAAGCCCTGACTCTTTTTGTAATCTTGATCAGATGACACTTTCTCCTCAAAGGCATTTATGGTGTTGCGCTTCGATTTATGCGCATAAAGTGATGGAAGTAGTTATGCAAAGAATGAGAAAAGAGAGAGAGAAGTTCAAATCCTGCCTTAACTGGCCAATGGCTGCCGGAAGTGGGCAAGATTGTCAGATTGTCTGTTTCAGAAAGTAGACAGCTCCTCCTGATTCTGACATTGGAAATTGTTGTTTAGACGCTGGTAGAAGATCCAGCACACACTCCAGTATATTGAGGCCTTTAGTGTCATCTCCTTAGTGAATCTTGTTGATAGAAAATACAGTCTTCTGACCCACTGGTGTGTTCTTTGTGTTGATTTCTCACCTATCTGACTAATCTCCATTTGAGCCCTGTGCTCAGGATTTTGCTTTGTTATTTGGAAAGTCTTCCATTCCTCCAGTCTCCTCATCATCTATTTGCATTGGACTCCACTGCTGTCTGTAGATATTGGCCTAATAAAAACATAGCTTTCATCACACCAGGGGGTCAGTTCAATGGTCAGGTCAGGGGGTGGACACAAACATCCCACCCCTCAAACCTAATTCTCCTGCCGCTCTCTCTTCCAAGACCCATACAAATCCCACAGCCAGCAGCCTCCCACCATCCTAAAGTGCATGCTGCAGGAGCACAAAAAAGGAACAAGAGCTGCCTGACCAGTGGGGCTCTTTCTTTTGTTTAATCGAGGTTGGCATTCTTTCTCCCAGCCTGGGCCTGCTCTGTACTACAAGGGTGCAGCTCCAGTGGCTTAGGCCACTGGTGGCACCTGTCTCCTCTTCAGCGCCAGGCCGGGGAGACTGCCCTGCCTTGATCCCTGCGCTAATTATTTTCAAAGCAGCCGGGATTTATATCACACTCATGCAGGCGCCAGTGGCGCTACAGCTCCCCCAGGAAGCAGCTTTTCTGGCTTTTCTCTCTTGGTTGGTGGGCAGAGATTGTTACCATGGACGTGAGCGGTGCTCAGGCACCACAGAAGCATCTGGCCAGCTGGTTGGATTTGGATGTTTTCCAGATTCGGAATGCTTCAGTACATGCACAAATGGTCTCAACATTAGTTCCTCAGCAACTCAACAAGGTGATTCAGTAAAGGAGGGAGGAGCTACACTGGAATATTTGACTACAACTGAGCCTGACCTGATTCTTCCTTAATGTTTTTGTTTTTTTTTGAGAGGAAGTCAGTGGGATCATGAAAAAAGTTTATTGATCAGGATGGAGCAAACAGCACAGGTTTTAGGAAAAACATATATTTAAAAGCACACAGTATTATAATGTTGTGTGCATATAATATAAATATTTTTGCACACTAATTTTCTTACATTAGTCTTTACTAGTTCCATTATTATCCACTATATTTAAGGCCATGGATACCTAACGGTTTTCTTAGTGTGTACAAATGAACTACATGCAGCAACAAGAATTCAGTTCCTTAAAGGACCTTAGACCGCTTGTCTAGTGGAAAGAAGGGTATTTTAAGAAAAACTCAAAGGTTAAAACCTTGAAAACAAACAATACAATGGAGCAGGAAAACCTTATCTGTCTCTCCTCCAAGCAGACACTGTGGCAGATGTCTAGCTCATCAACACTTACAGTAACATTATGGCTCTATATAAAACAAAGCAAGCTAAGTGTCTTAAAGTAATAACGACATTTTGACCAAATCAGGACATTTTTATGATTTTTAGCGGTTTACAGCATGAAATTGTAGAGAGCAGCACCCAGCCAGCCATTTAAAAAGAGAGTCCTCTACTAGCAGTGCAAGTGTTTGAAGACAAGCTGACAAAATAAGGTATGATTCTAGTAAATGGGTTTGCAACATGTCCTTAAATTGTATCAAAGCAGTTTACATTTTCTTGGCATGTGCCCAGATTCTTCCCAAGCTGACGCCACATCCAGTATGTAAAGCTTGCCCATTTTTAAATAGGTGAAACATTATGGTTCTGCAGATTGTAAAACACACAGGAACTTGAACTGTGGCCCCTTCCATACAGTAGCCTTTTTACTCCTCTCTTTGTTTTGTGCAGAAGTCAATCTGGATCATTAATTTTACGGGCTCCTCGGGGCTCGCTGCATTCTTTGATGTTTTCTGATACACAGCACTTAACATTCCACAGGTACTTCTCGTCACTCTCAGGCCTGACGTGACCAACGAATAAGTTATATCCCATGCAACACGCACTAATCTAAACGCAGAGGAAAGTAAGGAAAAGGAATTCAGCCATTTCTCCTTAATCTATTTTCTCTCTCCCCCATTTAAGCCCATTGTTACGAAATGTTTACACTTCCCAATCTGGCATGTCCATAAAGAAATGTTTGTCTCTAATTGACCAACTGGCAGGGGTGCTGTTGCTCCTTATTGCCTACAGGTAAAAAACCTTAAAGTTATTCACTCTGCATCCCAAAGGAATCCTAGAAAAAACAAACCACCATGTTTGACCTTTGCAGAGACTCTTGTAGCAACAGGCTCTTCTTACAACTCATATCAGCTTCCATTGAAGTACAAACAAAGGCTCAGTAATAGTAACCAAATAGACAAGCTTAGCAGAGGTCTGGCACAGGTGGGGGAACATTATGAACGTGAGGCAGATCCAGACTACATTTAGACACTTATTATAACCAAAAACAATAAATAACGTTTTTTAAGTGGGTTTCCATGCCCAGTGTTTGTGGACAGGTGGTCTGGTAGCAGCAACAGTTTGATCATTTTTATCAAAAAAAACATTTTGTTTAAATTTTATGAATAAAATCTGATCAACAGAAGTTCACATTTGACATCGAAAGTCACAATTTTCCAGCTTATATCCACAGTGACACTGGACAGGATGGTACTGCCAGGGGAGTAGCCCATTACATTTATTTAGGCTTAGCCACATTAAGCTGATTTGGGTACTTTACTCTGCTGGTCTGCCGTGAACACTTGAGTCTAAATCTGCTTAATTTGTACTGTGCCACCCCGCGCGAGTTTTGCATTCCCTTGAGATAATATAAATGCCTGATTTTGCAGTTACATCATCATGCATTTCTTTATATTTAATATGTGATTCATGGATCCTGGGAGGCTTTTTACTTAGTCGCTGATGACAGTTTCTTAGAATTTGATCTGGTGTTTTTGGAGGCTCTGGGTACAAAGAAGGCTCCCATCATCAGCTGGGAAAGTCTGAGCAGATCTGTGATAATTGATTTGGGAAGCCGAAGACCCTAGAAGTCCTGGCAGTTGGGAGTTAGTGAGTAAGTATCCAATACCAGGTTATTGTGGCGAGACAGCGGAGATGTTGTGGTCAAGGGCTAGGCTAAACTCTCTGGGTGAAGGGTAGTGATACCTGTGGTTGACTGAAAGAAACAATTACTGGAAGATTAAAAAGGGCTTCTCAAAAAAGCATGATGAGCATTATAAAGGGCTGAAATTGAGATGTTTGTTTTTCCACTAAATGCTTCACTCCATTTTATATGTTAGACATTTTTGTGGAGCTCAATCATAAAAGGGGATGTAGACGAAGAGACTGTGGTTCATCTTTGATCCCTGGTCTCAAGGTGCTGGCTCTGACCACACTGCAAAAAAAGGGGAATTTGATTCTGTTATAAAATGAATCCCAATGGGTGTGTTTCATACCAAGTACTGGACAATTTGTAAGAAAAAAAAACATAATTGCTCTATTTCAACAAGACTAAGAATCTACAGCCATGCTAGTGTCTCTTTGAGGCTGTACTTAGCTATCTCAGCAGTGCTTTGAGAATGCTAATGTCAGCATGCTTACAATGACAATGCTAACGTGCTGATTTTAAGCAAGAATATTGTTTACCATGTTCATTATCTTAATTTAGGGTTAGGGTTAGGAGCAAGCTAACATTTGCTAATTAGCTAATTAATTAGCACTAAATACAAACTACAGCTGAGGCTTATGGAAAATGTATTTGTTTTTGTTTTACAGGTGTTTGGTCATTAATCCAAGTATGATGATGATGATGGCACTATATAGAAAGTGAAGGGATCACCAAAGTTGTTACAATTCATCCTGATAGGGGCAAGAACGTCCGTACCTAATTTCATGGCAATCCATCCAATAGTTGTTGAGACATGTCACTCAAAACCATAAATGTGAACCTCATTGTGGCGCTTGAAGAAAAGTCAGGGGATCCCCTAAGTGATTAGGATTCAGCCTCTGGGGGCCATGAATGTCTAATGGCAATCCATCTAATTTCAATTTCAAATGCTGTGAGATATTTCAGTCTGAACCAAAGTGGTAGACCAGCCGGCCAACATTGCCTTCCCTAGAGCCACCCCACTAGTACAGCTAGAACATTACTTTGGAATTAAATATTGCATGTTTATATTCTTGCAAAAAAGGCACCCAAAATATTTACAGTGATACCCATCGAACGCCCCTCCTTTTCTGTGCATCAGCGCTGCAATTCAATCTGTGGAGAGCCTGTTACCCTCACCAGCCTCTCCCTCACTGAATCTACTATCTTGGGCAAAATTCTTAACACAGCCACCGAAGAGCCAATGACAAGCTGGTCACACAAGTATTATGTTTTATGTTTTCCCCATTGCTGTCTAATGTTTCACATTGAGGTTGGGACCATCAAGCAAACTACAGCTCACAAAAGAATGGGCCCATTGATTCCCAGAGGAATAATTTTAGTGGAGGGAGTATTTAGCACAGGCCCAGCTAGAAAGAGCTATTAGCTGCTTCTCCAGCTCTGTGATCCATGACTGGAGAGGCTCAGTGTGAGGAGAGAAAGAGGACCCTCGCCTGGCACCGCATCCACACTCATTTCACCCCGCACAGGCAGTGTTTCGCGGTCTCATCTCGGCCATAAAAACACGGCCAATATGACTTCCTTCTCTAAACAAATAAAGGCATCTGATTTCAAACAACATCATTTTACAGAAATGCTATCTCTTGATATGATAACACAAAAGAAAAAAAAACACTGGAAATGGTCTGTTGCATCTGAACAGCAAACTAGCAGAAATATAACATAAACAATGTCAGTGTGTGTATATACAGGTCTTAGTCTAGTCAGGACCCTCTGAGATTGGGCCTGAATTCCTATTTCTCAGGAGAAACCAAAGTGGTCCATCATTACCTCCTCCAAACTCCCCCTTTTCCCATTTCAGCACCACACTGAGCTAAGATATCAGCTAACACATTATCCTCTTAGCCCTGGAGACTGATAGCCAGTGAGGGCCTCGAGCCAGGAGCGGCCATACAGGTCAGGGAATAACACAGGCGTCACAGTTACAGCAACAGTAAATTAAGCACAGATCAGATTGCTCACTTATTGATCTGTTGACCAGTTGTAATGCATGCCGATTGCACGTTTAATTTTCCCTTTTTTGCAAATTTTTTTTTTAAAGATAGAGTTGAGAAATGTGTTTTTCTTGCACTGAGCATACAAATCTTATCAACTTTTGGATTCAATAATTGTTGTTTCAGGACGATAAAAAGCAGCAAATATGAGGATCGATTAGCAGTGGGACTGTAAAATCAAAGTAGATATATCATTTGTCATTTCAAATGTTTGCTTTTTTAGTAATTCACACTCAGTAAATTAGAATAAATTAGTCCCACCCTGCCCATTAATACACTAATACTACAGTAATCATTAGTATGAGACAGTGTCTTCAAACCATTATCCCAATATCACTGAATATCAGGTGACACTATCCTGTCTGTGTTGCCCACCATGACGGACTTTTTTCAAGAACATTTGATTGTATTTCTTGGCTCAGACCGCTCTATGTCAACACAGGAAGCCAAACCCACCAGGTTTTTATGATTAAGTGGACAAAGTCAGAAGGGTTTTATTCCAGACTTCTTGCCAAGCCATTTTATATCACTTCAACAAGCCAAAAGCCAAACTTATGAAATTACATTAATAGCTGTCAATGTAAGAGAAACAAAAGTCCATAATGGCTGAGAGATGTTTTACAAGCATTCCTCAGGCACCATGTTTTTCATCAGAGCTCAGAGGCATTTTATGTAATAGCTCGTGCCCTAAAAGTGAGATGTCATGCAGCTAAAAACATTACAGCAGCCCCACATGCTGGCAGTGGCCCAAGATGCACCTGCACTTTCAATTACTCAGCGAGTGAACTTCTCTCTGCTAGTCTAGACACCCAACACCTGCTGCACATTAATCTGTAATGGTCACCACTGCCGGATATTCCCGGTGAACAAGACAACATCTGATTGCCACACCTTTCCCTCCTGCCCAGTAGGGCCACGCTCCTCGGTCTGTTTTGCAGAGGCCGGCATGCTCAGCTTCACTTAAGCTGAGCACAACCAACTGATACCTGTCACAGAGTATGTGGTTTGGGGCTCAGCGGGGGAAGCCAGGAAGGTGGCAGACCCGCTTCATATGAATTTGCCTTTTTGGCAGGGGTATCATGAACTTGGATGAAATTGAACACCTCCATACTGCTTCATTGGATGGTTACAGTGTTTCTGGATGTGGTCCATGGGCTTGGTCCTCACCAGTCACCCTCTTCACCAGCCGCACAGTGACGTCATTATTCCCTGTAGTCACAGCTCAGAGCTCGCTACAAGTTAAAAGTAATCACAATTTGAACTACATGCTTACATTTTAATGACCTCCAATTTTTTAATACCACTAAACTCAGCATGCATTCTGCTTGTGCACACATACCGCACATTAGCCACCCAAATGTTCTGGTAAGTCAGCTGGAACTGAATACTCAGTCTTAAAAGGGGCTTTAATATGAAAAAAGGTCTTTCAAAAACAGTGACGTAATATGTTTTTTCAATAAAATACTATTCAGTTTCTTTTTGTTTGAGCTTCATTTTAAAGCCCGGAAAGTTCTGCAGGAATACAGGGTAAGAAATTTATTGTTTTTTAGAACAACAAACCTGGAACAACAAACTACTCAAGAAAGGAAAGGCTCAGCAAAGTGTCAGTACACAGCTGTGCACTCTCGCAGAGTCAATACATTACTAATACTAGTGTATTAGTGGCCAGTGTGCACGTTAAACTCAAATGTCAGAGGTCATTTTACAGAAAACACACCTGTTCTATAATTAATTGTATTCTTTGGCTGGAGCAACAGGTGGTACAGTAACAGCCTGCAGCATCAGCACAATGTTTAATACGTTTTCAAAACTGGCAGACAGTAAATTATTCTGTTAAACGTGAACACATTTCACTCCTCTCAGTTGTAATGTCTGAGAGCTTGCACTGAGATGAAACACCCCCTTAGAGGTCACATTAGCCTCTGGACATACTATAGACTAAATGATGAATTGATTTGTGGGAGAATAATCAGTTAATTAAATTACCAAAATATTATGAAAATAATGATCAATTGCTGCAAAGTGTAGCGTGACATACTACTGATCAACTGACAGAGGCTGCTCCATACAATCCTGCTCCAGTTTCATTGGTGGACCAGCAGAGCAGAATGATTGTTGAACTGAGGCCTCAACCAATTCAGAAACTTGTGAATTTGCAAACCCTATCACCAGACAAGTACATCAATAATGGACAATTCTGCAAAAGTCTGACTCTAGTCAACTGCACTAAAGTCTCATGTACTACATGCCCATCTACATCCTTAACTCTCCGCTTTACTACATAAAGAGAAAACTACCTTCTGCATTGAATGTTGGCATTGGACGTAAATCGGTAGGTGCAGAATCATCCAACATGGACTTAATTCCTAGGATTACTGGGCTGAAATTGGCTGTTGCCGGGTGAGTTTCTTGAGTCTCTTGACTGGTGTTTTGAGGTGCAGGATGAATGATATCGACCTGAGGTCACTGCGATCTGAGCCTACAAGGTGCACTCATCTACCCTGTCTGGCTGCAGCCAGGGAATGGAGCGCACACTGACAGCTGCAGCGCCGTGTTGAGTTAAGTGAACGTAAGGAAACACAGAGAGAAGGAGACAGTTGCTCAACCTGTCGACAGCCTCTCCATAATTCAATAAGTCAAGGTGGAGGACCATTCCTGCGAGGCTACAGCAGCTCCGTAAATAGCTGTCTAGCATGATGAGTGTTTTTTTTCCATGGTAATCTTGCTTGTCTCTCTCAACAAGCCTGTGAACATAATTGAAAACACGGACGTGAAAAAACACAAGTTTCACTGACACAAGGAATGTTTCTTTGTCCTGGACGGTTACACTTTCACTGTCCTGTTTTAACATGTTCCAAGAATCTCTGAATCCGTCTACAGGTCAACGTGCTCAACAATGCACTCCTTGTTCCATTATCTTTCAAATGAAATTATTCATCACTGTTTTCATGCACGATGACAATGTTTCTCATGTTTACCTTACCAAGGACATACTGGTCTGTCAGTGTGCTACAAAGGAAAACATTTATTTAAGATTTTTGGGCTTGATTGTGGATTTATGAAATTTGTCTTTTCAATAAATCAGCTGATGGGGCCTGCCTGTTTTTAGTATGTCAAAGGTTCCTCTGTGTTTTTCATGTTTTACAATCTCAAAATATTAGCAAAAGCAAATCACAAAGAGTAGTGTGGACAGTTGTTAAGGACATTACGACAAACCTACTGCAGACTGTTGCTTCAATTTCCTCTTCAAATCCCCCTTTTTGTCAAAGAAAAGAGGTATTTCAACTTTCCCACCATCTCCTCTCAATATATCTGCCTCACTCCAATTGTGGCTTAAGTCTCTCTTGGACCCTGGCCAGCGTGTTAACTCCAGCTAAATCAATGGATTAACAATTTAGCCCAACCCCACCACACACACACCACCACCACTACCAACACTAATCTTAAGGAGCTGACCTCGGCCAACAAATGACCAAATTCACACAAAATGGAGACCCGCCCCCCCACCGACATTGTGGTCTTTCCTTTCTTCTGTCCTTATGAGAGGCTCCTATTGAAGCAGCCAGCCACACTTGTTGAGATCGTGGTGACAGATCCTCAAGTACCTCTCTGTTAAACGAAACCCCACTATCCTTTTGGGATTCAGTTTAGTTGGCAAATGCTTGTCACCAAACCAGCAAGGGTGGGAATCCAGTTAAAGCAAACTATCTTGCATTTATAAACGGGATTACTATCTCCTTAGCTCACATTCCCACACCAAATTTGTTGTTGGTGTTGTAACGGTAGAAGTGGTGAGTGAATGAATGAGTTGCCTTTGGCCTATTTGTGTGACACTGTCTTAATTTATGGGCAATAGCAATGGTTTCACTGCCTCCAGTTTAGCAGGCAGCGCTGGTTGTGACCCATGAGGTCAGCGTTACTGTTGAACCTGTGCCACAGCGTCTGGTACAGTCAAGTGGGCAATGTGCAGCTGTGCAGGGCTCGGGCCTGGAGGGGCCGCTCACACACACACACCATGTTGTCACACTGTTTGTCATTCCACATGTCAGTCATTCTGAGTTCTCCCAAGCCAACATGAACACGTTTTTAGTGAGAGGATGCAGGAGGAAAAGTACTGCCTCTTCCTGTGTTAGCATCAATGTTTCCCATATTTTAAAGCTTTCCCATGCTGTCCAGTGTGAATATGTTCCAAGAGCTACCATTCATGACAGTTAGCACATGTGTGAGCCTTGATTTAGTTTAGGCTTTTTTTAATGATCAGCGTAGATCATGCCACACCAAGATTGGATGCTTTTTAAATGTCCAAAGCAACTGGATTCCAAGAATGCGACCTGTGACTGTTGGCAGATTTTATAATTGGGCATTAAGGGGTTACAGGGTACCTAAAGAGGCTATATGTGCAGGCTGTGTAGGTGCAGCATAGCTAACGTGCACCTTCTCAAAAATCTCCCTTCGTCTGGGCAACAGCAGAGACCACAAGAACTGTGATTGCGATTTCTTGTCTTTTCCGGGTAATTCTTAATTCCACGTAACTGTAATTCCCTAATCGTTTCCTAGAAAGAACTATGTAATTTGATACTAATTACAAGGGGGAAACTGACTGAATCGCTTCATATAAACCCAATTAAATATGTATTAATTATTGAAAACTTAATTCTCCATATAGTATATGTTGAATTTTATGCTTTTCTGTTAACACATTTCCCATTTTTTGCATGTTCAGCTGCCCTACAGTGCTCTGAGTTAAATACTCTAGATTACCCTAGTAATTCATTGTAATAAATAAAAACAAACACTGTCTTTTTTTATTCTGTCATTTCCAGTCCCAAATTAGATATAGTTCTTTCCAAACTTCTTTGGAAATTATTAGGAAATTACAGATTTGTAAAATAAATCATTTTCTGCCTGCATGTTTCTGATGACGGTGGAGAAAACATCAAGGGCCCAGTAATTTTCTACTTTTCATTAACACTAAATATATTTTGTGATCCAGTCTCCTGTTAAGGAACATTAGCAAAGCAGACCTGTGCATTGTATATCACAAAGTGGTTTAAAGAATGAAAGCAACCTGACAATGTATAACACATTCATCTTATGTTGCAGCTGTGCTATCAATGGGCAAAATTGAGACTGAACTAGAGGCATCGACAGCAGGGCCACCATACGCTGACACACATGTATAGATCCAGCTTTAGGAATAAATATTGGTCAATAACAGTCAAATCCTGTTTTTGAGAACGACTCTGTCCTGATTATGTCCTTTATGTCACAAAACTACTGCCTTTGATACCTACAGTAAGCAACAGGCTTATTTTCCCCCACATGGACTCAACAAACCCAGGTGCTGTGTTGGGTGCTCAGTGTTCGTGCCCTCCGCAGCATCACCCGTCCATCCTTTTTCCTCCCATCTCATCTCATTCTACATTCTCCGGGTCAGAGGCGCCTGGTCTAGCCGCGGTGCCATGTATCCTAATCACATAAGCACACGGGCTAATCCGCAGGACAGCTGGGGAATCTTTACTGCACAATTGAAGCATGAGCTGGACAGCAGCTTCATGGGCCATCTCTGTTAACCCCCTCCCTTTCATCAGCCTGCCATTGTAACCCCCCTCCCACCAACACACACACACACACACACAGTCACCACAACTACAAGTAATTTCCCCACCATCACCCCACACACAGACACAAATGAGTGGTCGTAGGTCAGAGCAGCTGCTGATAGAAACTTCCATGTCCTCCTCAATTCACAGTTGTACAACTTTTCCTTATGTGCTTATATAACATCAACATTTTGGGAGAAAACAAAACCCCAAATTTGTCCCAGAAGTTAATATTTCATACATGTCTGATGCACAAAACAGGTGGTGACCTGGTTGAAGCAGATTTCTCCTTCACAATTGTAAGTGGCTATCCTACTCTGACATTTAATGCTGTGTAGTTATGATATTGAATATCCATTCAGTGATCTCCAAAGTACTTACTGTCCAGGTAAATTGATGGACTGAGGAGTATATGTCCATCGCATACATCCTACTGGTGATACATCAGAACACTCTCTTGTCTAAGATATCTACTATGATGAACTGTTTTCCTCCTAACGGTCTCTGCTAGAGCAGTTAGAGCATCTATCTCCTCAGAGATTCTGATGAATAATGGAGTAATAGGAGGAATTTCCTCAAGAATAAAATGTCTCTAACCCTGCACCTCTCCTGGCAAGCCCTCCAATTCTCCTGGTGCAATTGCAAGTGCAGCAGGCTTGCCAAAAAACCCAGGCGTCCACACAGATCTATGTTTATCCCATCCCCCTAGAAACCCCGCTATGGGGTCTCTGGGGCTTTCCCCCCTCTCCAAGTATGTTTGCCAATGAAAGAAACACATGCTCCATTATTATTTATAGAATAAGTTGTTTGTTTATTATTCTATTTTTCCAGAAGCAGAATGTCGACTCAGGTCCGCTCAGATTTTGTGCAATTTATGGATTTGGAGCGCAGCGGTTTATAACAGAGGGAGGGGTATTTGAAAAATGAGCTTTGTCATGTGAAGCTGACATTTTTATGATTGTGAGCAAGTGTTGAAAACCTTCTGAGCCAGTTATCATCATTATCCATCGCATCTTGTGAGGAGGCCTTGGACATGGTCAATGAGCTGTCTCCCTAGTTGAGGAGAAAAAAAAGTGTAGAGACCTCCAGTACAGAGCAGCTCACTTCCAGTAAGAAAAACACTGATAGTTTTTACAGCGCATGTATCACAAGACATATTCAAGGCATATTACACTTGAATGCTCTTCCTGGTGTTCAATCATTTGAGCAGCCTGTCCTGTAATCTTAGCTGAAGTTATTATTGAGTTAATATTGTTTTTGCCCAAGGAGCATATAAATGAAATGTGTCTCTGTGTCACTAACAGCACTATAAACCTTTTCACTCACCTTGACTGACAGTCTGCATGCTGATTCAAACAAAGTCATCCTTGTTTGAACAGCAGATCCTCAGCAGCAGATATATACAGTGCACTAAGTATTTTTCCTTGATGCACAGCATTTTCTTCATTCGCTCCTGTTTAGAGAGATGCTGAGCTCACATGTTTTTCCAGGCACTAGGGACAAGCGGGAGTTTTGACAGGTACTTAACAACAATCAAAAACAGTTATAAACAGGGTAAGCTATTGGGCAGGGCGCAGGAAGGAGGCAAGGAAGGCACATACCCTTCAGACCCCTATCACACTTTCCAGAGAGGAACTCGCTTTTTCCCAACACGCTGAAAAAAAATCATAAATCTGTGAGTTCCACAGACCTGCGGCATGAGCTAAGGTGTTTTCATAGTGCTCGGCACATATGTTTCATCCAATGAGTCTGTCTTTGAGGAACTAACGCTTGGATTCTCATTAATTACCCACATTTTTGTTGAAACCTTTGTCAAATGTCATTGTTTTGAAATCACTGAATTGAAGTGAGACTATGTAACTTTTGAAGGAAAGAAAATAACACATTCTTCTTCATGAAAATGAAAAGTTTGAATTCACAACCAATACAGTGCTACAGCCTTAATTGATCTGGTTTGACAAGTAGCTTATGGTGAGGTGGCTAATATTAGCCCATATTTGTAAACTTAAGATATTGCTGTGCAACATGCAACTTTTGAAAACCTTCAGGGCCTTTAAATCAATTGCTTACTATGGGCAGTGGGCTCCAGGCTAGCTGTTTCCTCCTGTTTCCAGTCTTTGTGCTAAGCTAAGCTAAACATCTGCTGTTGGTAGCTTCATATTTATCGTACAGACACAAGAGTGGTATCTTCTCATCTACCTCTTGGCAAGAATGCAGATGTTTCCCAAAATGTTCAACTATAGTTTTAAAGGCCAGTTAATTTGTCTTTTTTTGCCACTAGTTTTACTTGTTCTGCATCTTCAGCCATGCATTTAATGCCATGAAGTCTGCATCCACTGACATATATCCAACACAACTAGACCACAATCAACACTCCTCAGTAAATCCTCCACAAGGCAGCACGCATACATCCTGTGCAGTAGGGTGATGTTGGAATAACAAATCCTCTGCCACTTTCAGCAGTTCAAGAATTATCTCACTATCCACTCTTTCTGCTTGACAGCCGTATGCATGTCCGAGCAAACCAGGAGGATGAGAGTGGGAATGGACGTAGTCAGGAGGTGGGGGGCGTGCTTGATTTTTTTTTCTACCTTTTTTTCAATATGTGCTTTAGTTGCACCCACTTCCTTCATGCTAACAGCTGTCAAAACATTGTCGGATTACAGTGCACCGCAAAGTTACAGCTCATATTAGAGCCTGGTACAGGGCAGGAAGTTAGGAGGAGTCCAGCAAGCGGGGTACATTAAAGCCTCTCAGTTTCTCAGAGCAAAGCAGCTAGGACCCAGGGGAGGAATAGCTAACACCAGGAGGGTGCTGCTCCTGCACTGCTAATTTAGGTACACGTGTCAGGGATATCATGGGCTTTTCCACTGATGTTTTAGGTATTAGGACAGATACACTCCGTAATTGTGTATTGTTTTCGCAACCAGGCATGAAGTTCCTATTCGCAGCCTGGGATCACAAAGCCCCTTTTCTCTTGGATTAGTCAAGCTTCAGCGCTTGTATGATGAGGCCGCAAGATATTTGCAAGATTGTTGAGAGAGAAAACTCCCTGAAATCTCCTTTCATCTGCTGAGGGAATAGAGCTTGTTGAAATAATATCAGTTCAACAGGGGTAGTTCTCCGGCACATACATACGTCTGAACGCTGTAAACCCAAAACAGAAATGTTTATATCTTTCACTAATGAGTTTCATAGTAACTTTGTTTGACATGGAAGTAAAAACATCATTGCCATGGCACTGCGCAGTGTAATATGACAGAGGCCTTGATAATCACTTTACTATAAATCAATATAAAATGTCATAGCAAAGTGAGGGTGATCCTGCATGAAACTGTGAAAATCCAACAACGTCCGTATCAGATTCCGATAAACATTTAACCTCAACAATGACGTCTGATTACATAGACGGAAGGCTTTCTTGCTTCGGTCACTGTTCTTCTATCAAAAGGTGGACCTCAGACATTTTCCCAGCCAGTCCAGGGATTTGAACAGGAGACTGGTCACTTCCCATTGCCTTCCCATCCCGTTTGCTGCTGTAGCAAAGGGGAAAACCTGTAAGTGACTGTGTTTTTTGGAGATTTTTTTGAGTTGGAGGCAGAACTGTATGAATGATAACCAGTACACAAAGGTTTACATTCTATCCAATCCATTTTTAAGTTTTTGACTAAACAATCTCAACTCAAGGTCCACTTGCTTGTTCTTGATTTTCGACTCCGTCACTTTTAAGTCAACGTGACTGAGAGGTCCCAGAGGCTCTGAAAACCAAGGAAATAATAGCAATTGAAAGCTCCAAAACGAGTCAGTAAGTGCACCTTGAGTTGAGATTGTTTGGTCAACTGCTGTTTTAAAGAATGAACTGTCAGGATCAGCGTTTTAAGTTTGATTTGCTTCCACTGGCAGAAAATCTATTGCATAAGATGTTTGCTGATATTCTCAATGCAGTGGAGTGACAACTTATCATAATCAGCTGCATATTATTTATTTTTGCAGTTATTTTTGCTAAAGGCAAAGGCTGTTTAGATTGTATTTAGTTGATTCTCCAGCAACACTGTAAATGTGTTTGTTAAAGAGTTTTGTTAATTTTGGCAAAAATTGGCATGACTTGAAAATATGCAGCAGTACAGGGCTGCAAGTGGAGAATTATTGACTATTTAATCTACAAACTGTCAAAAAGTTATGAAAAATACTCATTTAAAAATACATTTCCTCGAGCCAAAGACAATATTACATTTTATATTTGTGTTGTTTGACAATCAAAAGCCGAATGGTATCAAATTTACAAAGATAAAAACCTGACAAAAGTAGTAAACTCTTATATTTGAGAAGCAATTACCATTAAACAATTATTCGATAAAAATAAATTGTTGCCCATTATTTTTTGTCAATCAACTAATCGATTAATCAACTTGATTCAGCACTACGTGTCAGTGTACCATTCCAAGCCATTCTAAAAGAACTAATAAAAGATTACTATTTCAGGATTATCATATCATATCGTATTGAATTCAGGGTAACCGACTGAATAAACAAAATAAAACGCCACTAAAGAATGAAAGCACACATGAAATAATTTAAAAATTCATTTATTATTTCAGATTTTTTTCGCCTTTGTTATACAAAGATGTTAAATAACTTAAATACATTCTTACCAGTCATTTGTGATCTGTTTATACCTACAAGCTATACACATGAGGTAGAGGAAAATAATTTAGGGTTCCCATAAGACATGAATAAGTGAACATGGACAAAGCTTTGTTGGTGTAGTATCATCACAAAGGGCAATACATGGTTGGTGTGTTTTATCTTTGTTTTACAAGCACAGCACAAATCCTAACAAAAAGTACATGTACATGTAAAATGATCCAAAGGTGAGTATAAACTAGTCAACACTGATGCAATCATGACTTTATGCCGCATCATGTGGTGATAACCAACATTACAAAGTCTTTTCACAAAATAGTCGATTATACAAACAGATCAAATCCTATAAAAATATATTGCTGATGAATGTGATTTTGTTTGAATACGCTCAGAAATGTGTCATGATCGTGCGCATGAATAAACGACAGCTAGACATGAGTTGATTCTAAATTTGTTAGGATTTGTTAGTGCTTAGATAACAGCAAATGATGAGATATGAAATGAAATATGTTTAAAAGTATACACTGCTTCTCGAAGCCTCCACCCCAAAAAAGGAACAAACACCCAAAAGAAAAACAGAGTAAAAAATACAGGATATAAAATCAATTTAGACTTTGACGTTATTTACACTAAACACATGCTCATAATATATTTAATAATAATTTATCTTTTTTTTTCTCTACAAAACAGAATTTTGTACATGATCCACTGACGACTAAAACAGTGCAGAGTTTTGGATTTGAGAATATGGACGACTGCGACATCTAAAAACCGACTGGCTGCTGCATCATGCTCCTCTTTCTCTGGAGAAATTTTTAGGCCTATGTACAATCTATAAACAAACAAAAATGCACTCAGAGTGCATTCTGTATTCCTGTTATGTGAATCCATTCAATAGTAGTGTGTGTGTGTGTGTGTGTGTGTGTGTGTGTGTGTGTGTGTGTGTGTGAGGAGAACGCACACACCGAAAGCTGTGGGAAGCAGGCATTTATGCTTCGAGTCTCAGCATAGCTATTATGGTTTCCATGTAGCGTGCAAAGTTCTATGTATATGTTTTGACCAGTCTTTATTTGGCATGCCTTCTCATATCAAAATGCTTGGAATTCATCTCCTCAGGACGAATAACCCATGCAAAGGCTCTCTTCATAAAGCATGATATTGCTGTTGAGGACGGTGGTTTCTTTTCGAGTATTGCGATAATAATCTTTAAAGGCTAAACTGTCTGTTAAAAGGTAAAAGCCACTTTTAAGGATGTTTGGCATGGTGCTGTATCGCTGATTACAATCTGTAACCATCTTGTTACAGCAGCTGTGTGCTGTTTCCACAAACGTCTCAGCCTAACGTTTCTTATTGCTACCCATTTCTGTTTCAGTTGCTTGTGAGAGTTGAACATGTGCCTCACTCTTGTCTCTATACCACAGGAGAAGAAACCTTTGCTATTTACAATTTAAAAAAAGAGATTCTGCACTGCACTGTATCCATAAATACAGATCTTAAAATACTTTAAAGGGCTGTTGGGCTTCAGTGCGTGAATGGCGCTATATTACAAAGCTGGGTCCCTCACTCAGTAGTTAATTCACACCCATCTAAAACAAGGCATATCTTATAGTATATAACATAATGTTCTCAGAAGCTAAGTGCTGAGAATACAATGAAATATTTCTTGTCTGCATTGTTTGTGTGTACAGAGGCATCTCTTTTTAAGTTAAACCTTTGATTTCATGGTTATGTCTTAAAGCAATAGTTCGACATGTTGGGTAATATATTTAAGTCACTCTCTTGCTGAGAGTTAGAGAAGGACATCGATATCATTCTTATATCTGTCCAGTAAATATGAGACTACAATTTGGCTTAGCATAAAATATGAAATCGGGGTTAAACAGATCGCTTGGCTCTTTCCAAAGGTAACAGAATCCACCTAGCAGCACCTCCAAAGTTCACAGAGTAACATGTTATATCTTGTTTGTTTAATCTTGTTTGTACAAAAACTGAAGTGTAAAAAAGACACAAGACAACACAAGATGTAACACGCTAGTTAGTGAGTTTTACAGGTGCTGATAGGCTGATTTTGTTACCTTTGGATAAAGCCTGGCTTGCCATTTTCCCATTTCCAGTCTTTATGCTAAACTAAGCCAACTGGCTGCTAGCTGTGGCCTTATATTTACAAACATGAGAGTGGTATCAATCATATAACTCTCTGCAAGAAAGTGAATGAGAATCTTTTCCTAAAATGTCAAACTCTTCCTTTAAACTGTCACTGTAGTTGCATGGCAGGGTTCAGTATGCTGCATTGTGTTAATTGTGTCACTTTGTGCCAAGCAACAATATGAAAAGGCAAATTAACTCGTGTATCATAACAACTTCACTGACTTCTGAATGAAGACAGCATATTTGCAAAACCCCAATGTTTGCATTTAGACATCAATTTGCTGAACATTTCACAAATATTAGTCTTATAAAATATATTTAGCTATGAGGCTTACACATTCATCTTCACTCGAGCAACTCTGCAGACACGTCAAGTTAGATTACCGTCTCAGTTGCCCCATACTGTTTGGACTGACTGACGGAGCTCCCACTGTTAGTGCTGCATGTCTACATGTGTTGAATATGGCTCAATCAAATCGTGGCAGCTGAAGAGGAAAGAAGGGTGTGAAATGGTAGGGGGCTACATTCCTCCAGTTCTCCACAGTTTACTTTACAACTTCAAAGTATTAAAAGTCAAACAAAGACAAAAAAAAATAGATTTAAGCTCCGCAGAGCTCCACAATTTCTGATCTGAGTCACACGTGGACCGTTTGCTGGTCAAGTGATCACCTGTTGCAATGATGTTGGCTGTAATAACAAGGCCACTGTCATCTCCAACTTGGATGATTTCTCTCCTATTTTATCCAAATAGTTATAGTGGTTTAAGTTATTCCCTGAACACTGGTTCGCTCAAGGCCGAGAATAGCCTAAACTGACTGGTTTAGTTATTTTCTGTTAATGCATTTACTAACAGCTTCATATTATATTATTACAAAAACAAAAAAGAAAAAATGAGATCTTTCTTTCTCCCTGTGAAGGAGTAGTCCCAAAGGATCTATAAATTATCCACAGCAAGACGACGGACACAAGTGTGCTGCTTTCCAAAGGGCCTTGTCGACATGAATCAAGAAGAAAAACGAGCGAGAGCACACAAACAACAAAACATTTGTGTGGTTAGTGGTTTGTTTTAACATAGTTAGATAAGTGGCTTGTATAATATCATTACAATATAACTGAATTTATTTACATACATATGCAAACACACAATGTGTGTGAGTGTAAATATGTGCGTGTAGAGTAAATCTTACACCCTGTCTTTTTTTTTTTTCTTTTTAGCAGTCTCTGAATATGGTTTTCATTGCCATAAAAGTCGTCATTCGAACCCCCCCCCCGCCCCCGCCCTCACTATCTATCACATGCTCACATACAAACACACACATGTACAGATTGACAAAACACACACACACAGACACACACCATTCTCCTTTGGGCAAGGCCCCAGAAACCAGTCTGTTGGTGTCCTTGTGTTGGATCCTCATTAACCGGGCGCTAATCTCTGTTTGTGAAAAGATGCAATTGGATAATTTTAGTAGGAAAATAAAAGCTTCTCTCTTCAAGGCAAAACCGTGATAAAAAAAAAAGCTTGAGATGTTGACCCAGTTGTCTGAGAAGGTTTTTTTCCATCTGCAGACCCCAGACACGGGGGGGTCACAGGAGCTCTGAAACCAAACGCACAGAAATCCCTCAAAGTGCTTATTGCTTCTCCATCGGCTCGCTCCTCTTTTGTTTGCAGAACACTGTTTCGACAGTGGAAGCAAAACCTTGCTTGAGAACAAAACAACCACTCCTCTTCAACACAACCATCTTTCACTTGCTCCACTGATCGTAGGGGCTGACAGGTGACTGGTTTACCCTTTGCAGGTGTAGACCTCTTCTCTCTGCGTGCACTGCTTGCATTCGACGTAGCAGCACCAGCGCACCTGGCACTGGCAGGGCCGGGTCACCTCCCTACTTTGAGTGTTGTGGCCTCGCCCGCAGCAGATAGCGTCGCAGTTCTTGTCCTTGTAGCACTTGCGGGCTGCCGTGCCCGACGAGTACTTGCTGGGTCTACAGAAACTGGGCGAGTCCTCAATGTGGAGCAAGTCCATAGTGCGAGGGATCTGATCGTTCAGGCCAGGCAGGGGCAGCTGCTGCTGCTGCTGCTGCTGCTGCTGCTGCTGGTTCCGGCCTGTGGAGATCTCTCCCTCCCCAGTGGCCTCGTTGGTGGAGCTGCCGACCTTGATGGAGGTCTCGTAGCGCTGCTTCAGCTGCTTGCCGATCTCGTGGAAGGGCAGGAGCTGCCTCCAGCAGGTCTGGACGGTGCAGGAGCCGGAGACGCCGTGGCATTTACAAGTGGTCTCTACTCCGGCCTTGATTACCTGGTTCAGAGACAATGAAATGCTGTTAAGGAATGCAATGAAAGCTATGTGATTTAATGAGCCTTTGTCTAGTAAGCAGCATTTCAAAGAGCCAAATTACCCAAATATGCTCACAATTAGACGATTAGGGTGGAGTGCAGTGGTTTGGGGAGGAATGTAAAAATACAATGGAAATGATTACATTCACTGCTCTTTTTGATATCTTAATAAAAAGGGAGAAAACACAGAGCCTTCACTTATTGCATGAACTATGATCAACATAATTCTGAAGGAGAACAATATAACACTTTGTCTAAGCCTTCATATAAAAATTAGTTAGTGGGAGGACAGATTTGTTATGATAACCTCCAATGACATTTTGATTAAATTCAAAAACTGTTATTATGATAAGTGAGGGGAGCTAAGAGAAGTACTCTCAAATAGACAATCCATTCAGATAGCCATGGGAAAGAGGGGACTTTAATATGTAGACGCTGGGCAACCTTTTATTGTAAATGTGTTTTCTAAACCCAGAGTTGATCAGTCTTCTAGTGTGGTAATTATGTCATAACACAGAGAACAAGTTATGCAAACAGGAAAGAGAATAGTAAAGAATGTCTTCTCTTATATTAAATCATCCATAATTGCAGGTGAAACATAGAGATCATCAGCAAAAACTACCACAACAAGTTATTATAACGCTGCTTGACCTCTTCGCGGTCAGCCAAAGTTCACTTCAGCATCAACCACAATGTCAAAAGCAGTGTGTGTGCGAAAAATCAATGACAATAACACATTGTCTTAGATGGGGGTTTGGATAGCATCTACTGTTCTTTTCTCAGACTGTGAAAGAGATCGGGGAACAGGAAGTGCATATTCATCACACCAGCAGGTCAAGAAAATTTGATAGGTCAGCTTTTAAGTGTCGGGGGGATGCAGAGGCTAGCACATTCCAGTTTGGTCCTCCGTGTGGGAATTCATCCTGAACGAATGCGGTGTACCTCATTACATGTGCAAGTCACAAAAAAAAGAGCAAAAACAATGTTGTAAATCTTTTATCACAAATAAAATCTCCTGAGAGATTGGATTTTGGAGAGCCAAGCTGAAAAGGAAGAGCCTGCATTGGTCTTTTGGGAGAGTTTTGTGTCTGCTAACATTTGGGAAGTGTGCCTCTGCTATAATTCATTTTGAAACCAAAATGAAAATGGCTACAATATGAGAAAAGCCGAGTAAAAGCAACAGATTCCAGACCTTTAGTTTGCTTTGGCTTGACAGATTTAAGACCATTCCCTCTTTTATATTTTACTATTAAAAACACTTCCAAGATGAAAAACCCATATTTGCTCACCACAAACAATTGCTGAATTGAGCCAGAGCACAAATGAGAGTCGTTGCCTATCTAATCTGGGAGAGAAAACCAAATATTGACTAATGAGCACTTTTGGATTTCACCAAATTTACAGTGGCAATTACTTTAATCAGTTTAGGTTTCTTTTTTTTCCCAAGTTTCTTGGAGGTGCTTGAAACTCAACACTGTTTTTTCAGTAATTTCACTCTCCCAAGATGCCCCATGTATAACTCTGTCAACGTCATTCTTTTGTAGTCATATTAAATTCCTTTTTGGTCATTTTAACCATATATTTGGACAGTGTGTTTGGTCTTGGACAGCATTCATTTACCAGCACTGTAATGTTTAAACTCCAGCATTACAAAAGCAAAGATATGGTAGTACAGCATATCCGGGATAAGACACACAATGAATTGGCACTTCATGTTGCTGTTTGTCTACATAATTGCACAGAACTCAGACTGTATTATATTATCGCAGTTTTCCCACCAACATTTTTGTTTAAATACTGTCTGTGACTCCAAATGAACTCTGACCCCATTCAAAGTGTTTTCTTGATGAGTGTGTCCTGGTTGGCCTCATGTGTGCGTAATAACTCAAACTCTTGCTTTCAAATTGTTGGAATTATTACTTTAATAAAGATACTGCTATGAAATTATTGTGTAGTTAACTTTCTTTTCCTTTGAATGTTACTCCTTAAAAATTCTTCTAACATCACTAAGTCATAGTTTAATGTTTCAGACAAATTATTAGCTTATAAAATACTGTTGCTGTCAAAGTCACAAGCTTGATAATCAATGAAGGAGTGAATGGGAAATTAAATGAGACCTTAAAAGGTGCGCTCCGGCAATAAAGCATTGCACTTTCATGAGGTTTTGGGACTCAAGAGAGACAGATTAAAGCAAGAATGGTCAAAATCGATGCAGAAGAGGACTTTTCGTCCCTTGTATGGGTCAAGCTCCAAAAACAGTGGAACCTACACTTCCCATAAAGCAACATTAGCATTCATTTGACGTTGTGTTTCTGATGAATGCAATCCATAATTTACTCTCCTTTTAGCTCAATTTTTGTCTCCAGTAGCTACTGAGGTAAATATTTGGCTCTTTCAGTGCCACATGTTCCATTACGTTCACCAGCTAACTTTGTCTGCCAACAACACTGATGAGAGCGGTGACATTGACATATGCAGGTCAGAAAACTTAAACAATGACCTAAAAGATGCTAAAACGCTCCGTAGAGCTGAGGGGAATAGCAGAGCCAGCTGATAATTCCCTGATCCTGCACACTTACCTTCATGCCCACATTTGTGTTGTGCATGTCCACGCGTGCACGTAGGTCCTTGTTGGAGCGTTTGCCCAGGAAGTCCTTGACAAACTTGTTGGCGTATTTGAGGTTGTCTCCGCAGCCTCCCCACTGCCACGCCTTGCGGTTCTCCAGGTCCGGGGCCTCGTCACACGTGCAGCGTTCCATGCGTCCTGCGCTGCAAGCTTTGGCCATCGCATGGGTCAAGCCCGCCGAGGAGATGGCATACAAGAAGGCGGTCTCTTTAAATCCTGGAAAAGCATGTTGGAGAGTGACAGAGTGCTCTTTTATTTCTATTTTTCATTTTCTGTCTTAAGCACGGGAGTAAAATGCACAGATGTTTCAGTTGCCTTCTTCACTGTGCAATATTAGAGAGATACCAAGTTTGTTTTTAGAGTTCATACCTCTCTTTAGTATGTTGGCTCGGTGGCGCCCCTCTAAGGTGCAGTTCCACCTCTCAAAGCGGAATTGGTACTGGCATTCTAGGGCGCTCATGGTGATGGCCTCTCTCAGGGTCTCCGCCACGCCCGGGTCTCGTCTGCACATCCTGCGCTGCTTCTTTTCCAGTTTGAGCCGGTCGCACAGCTTGTAGTGGGCCCTGCCCACGTTCTCCTCTGGTAGAGAGTTCAGTGGCAGGATAGACAACGGTTCATTACCTGTCAACCTAGAGGGAAAGATCACAGACACACTCAGGTCAGTGGATACATCTAGATAAAGGTTCCAATAAAGCGCAGGATGCTGACCTTCCTGGATAAACAATAAGAGTTGCAAAGATATACTACATAAACAGCACAGGAAGCACAGCTGGGGCATATAATGCTCAAAAGTTTGGTTAATGTTCAAATGAATTCAGCTGTTCAGTGGTTAATGTTCAGGGGAATTCAACATTTGCTGGAGATTGAGATCAACCTCCAGCACAGGCGTGTCTGTGTATAGAGCAAATTCTCTGCAGAGGTGGAAGAGTTCCTTCTTTTCATAAGAAGTTCCTGACACTCTCTTGTCCCTGTTTTAGACCTCACACACGAGTCAAGTCACAGCACCAGCAGCTCACCGCCTGCAGTGTTGAGAATTTCAGATTTCTTTATTATAATTTGTATACATAATAAAGCATTCAGATGGTATGGAGACGTATTTTAAACAAGCAGCGTGCAGTGAACGTGACAGTCACACCCCATGCATGTGAAACAGTAGCCAGCGGATACTTGGTTTAATATTTATATCACTTCCTGGGGGAGGGGGGTGTCACTCCCAGCAGCGTTGTATAGATTTGAACATGATCACACAGCAGGATTTACACTCTCATTATAGAATCCCCATAACAAAAGTCCCATATTCAGGATCTTAAAGCTGCAATCCATTTGAAATATAACAAGCAGCAGTATCAGTTCTAAACATGGTATGGAGAACATGTGGTAGACTTGCACTCCTTTCGTCAGTTTATTTAAGGGAAGCGTATATAAAACACACAAAGCAGGGGCTGCCACATAGCTGGCAAAACCGACGACCAGCGTTCTGAGGTTGTGATGGGGAAAGCAGAGCATTACTTTCATAAACACACACAGGGGACATGACTGTCAGCCTGTGACCATTTTGGTCACACCAACTGACAGGATTGGCACTGTAGTTGTTCATTATGTGGAATTTCTGGCCTCCTTTACACCCTTAAAGTGAAACTGAAGAATAAATGGATTTACAGAACTCACAAAAGCACAAGTCTTCGGGCCAGCGTGCCTTTGCAGACGGACAGTTAAAGGACACTTTTGTGCATGGATGGACGCCTCGCCTAATGCTGCACTGATAAAATGCAGGACTCCTACTTTTTGCTTTCACTGTAGAATGAAGAGTTCATTCCTCTTCTTTGTAAAAAGTGAGCAAAAACAAGGATTAAAGCACCCAGTTTTGCAAGTGAATGTCTTGACAGATACAGAGAGTTACAATGGGATTATTTTAGTTTAAAAGGAGGGCTGGGTAATGTCCTTGAAATCAATATCACCAATCATTATTACTTTCATTTTTGGCACTGACATAGACAGTATCACGGTATAGTTTATGGAAATTTGATACACTGAACTAGATCGCAGCATTATTAAGTAAACAATCTTAAATTGTTGTCCGTTCCTTCGTGCTTGTTAAAAGTGTACATACAGCAAAATAAATTAGAAGAAGTCCAACTGTGAAGAGTAACCACAACAAATGGGAAACCTGCCATATACTTAGATTTGTGTAATAGAAATTGTAATAGAAATTATTCCACAATATTTTTGTAAAAAGGTGCAGAGCACCTGCTATTAAGTCCAATAACTGACAGAAATGTTTCCCCTCGAGTCCTCAGTTTCATACCAATGGACTGAGGACATATGGACATATGCTATACAATATTGTTTTACAGTGCATTCACTGTCTGCTTGAAAATCCAAGCAGTCGAATCAAACAGGAGGCATCAGGATCTGCTTTCAGATTGGGTCAAATGGTTTCCTATTTACAAAGCGTGTTTGCCTTTCCTTAACGTGTCTGACAGCTCTGAATTTTCAAATGGAAACCTGGCAAGCTGTGTCTTGACAAAGATTGCTCTCCCAACACACTTAGTAAAAAAAAAAAAAAATGTATGGTTTGAGGCATACAGCAACGCACTAGGAGTGTGTCCCTCAGCGAATAACTAAACATTTTCCTCTTATTTGTTTCATGCTTTGTTAAAATACGCTGTTTTAACAACGCCAAGGAAACATATTCAAAGTGCCAAAACAAACAATTCCAGCCGACCCAGTATGTTTCATGTGACTGACAACCGTTTCACAACATTTCTATGGCAAGCAAGCAGTCAAGGATAGAATGATGGCGCCATGTGGAGTACCTGCCTGAGTCCATTTGGAACACCAGTGGGGAATTAAAGGTCATGTAAATTCAACATGTATTTCAAATTCACACTACACCAGGAAGCAGTTTACTACTGCATATGTCTGCAATCTGTTGTACTATAGATAGCTTAGCAAAGAGATCCAACCAACAAATGGTGGTCTTGACTTACTCAATACCACCAACATGACGCGCACATTCCTCAGTAAGACATGCATAGTAGCACGTATCAGCGTCAAATCTTCCAAAAGCCCTCATGCCTGCCAAAACAAGAGGCCATTAGAGTGGCAAGCCTCAACTGTCTGTGTGACGTCCGCCTGTCTGAGACAAAAAGATGGTCTGAGCGGAGCTGGAGGGCGGCCAAAGATGACACGACACTGATCTCAGCGCTACTGTCTCCGCGGCTTTTTTTACACAAAGGCATATTTCTAGCTAGTTACAGAGACAGCCCGGGGGGGGCAAAGCGTGGAGGGGAGAGATTTGAGAGTGGAGGAACACTTCACGTCTCCTGAGAAGAAACTACTGGCCGGGACTCGCTCTCGCTCGTGATTGTTTCCACTCTGTGGGAGACCAGAAAATAGACAAATAGTATCACAGATGTACACTGAATCCATTTCTCTCTGTCCAACTATCTATTCGTGGACGCACTTTGATATTTACAAGATTAAAAGCAGAGTTGATGACAATCTGTCCTCTTTATTAATTCAAATCCACTGGAAATTAAAGACAATATTTTCACTGGATGCAGGACCGTGACCCCTGCTGTCACACAAAAAAAGGGTCACACATTCCAATATGGTGATCTGCAAAATAAAAAAAAAATATCACTCTGCTGTTTGCTGAAGAATGAACTCATTCAACTCACTTAGAGGAAAGGAGAATTGGAAAACAGTGCAGTGGGTGAATCACCAAAAATCATTACAAATATGAACTTGAAATCTTCGGTCAAACGGAAATCATTATTGTTATTGTTTTCCCATAACGATGACCGCTTTTATGGGAGGGAAAATGGAAAAACACAACCACACGTCACCTCTGACAACTCAATGAAGCTCAGTTATTCTACGAAATATAACCCTTTATAAAGGGTTTATAAATTGTAACTAATGGCTTTATTAATGTTTAATAAATCATTTACTAAAGCTTTTATAGATCAGTTATAAGCCATTATTAAGCACAACTTTTTCTGGTGCCAAACTCCCCAAAAATCCCTTTGACTGATTGACCACTGTAAGACCACTTTCCTTCCACAAAAGGGCTGCATTGGATCTGGACCAAAATCCATTTACTAACAGGAATTAATAAATGGATTACCAACATTTTAGGTCTACATCAAAAGATTATTTTCTTTAATTTATCAATTGTTTTGGTTTTTAATATGTGAATTTAATGATGTCAGTTTAAAAGAAATGCCCAGAGCTCATTGTGACGTCTGAAATAAGTTTTTGTCCAAAGAACCCAAAGATATTCGATTTACTGATGTATAAGACAAAGAAAATGTTCACATTTTAGAAAATTTAAAAGCAAATTTTCAATTACTTGAAATGTTTTAAAGATGAATCACTAAAAATTGTTGCCCATTAATTTCCTGTCGATCAATTGTTCGATTAATCATCTAATCTTTCAGCTGTACAACATTTATAACACCATTTGTACCAAACAGAAAGTATAAATAATCTAATCTAATAACTGATCTGTAAAGTATTCATTAATTATTTACCAACCATTAATAAAGCCATTAGTTACCTTTTAGAAAGGCTGCCTTTTTGGAGGGTAGCACCAAATGCAGACTGCAGTTGCTTATCTTAAAGGCAAACATTAGTTAAAGAGTAAGTGAAGCTCACTTACACAGTATGTCCGCCACACTGAGTTAGAGAGTACGAACATGTAACTCTGTGTTTTCACATCATGGACCATTTTCTGTAGGTGTTTTTGTTTGAGGTGTTGTTTGAGGTGTTGGCACAGCAACACCAATTACACGTGGAATATAACACCAACAAATAAAACTCATTATTATCCTACGTGAGGTGGGATTCTTGCTGATGTTTGCTCAGCTTTGCTTTTTCCAGTCACACACTTGCCTCCACACACTCCTCGCAGACATCACTGACCCACTCTCTCACGCCGCGCCTCCTCCACTGTCTTTCACTTGGTAACACTGGAGTTTGTTTAGTCCTTTCTCTACACCTGTCGGCACCTACCACTGCCCGTGACATTTACTTTATATACGTTTTCCAATGCAGCGGGTTCAGTGAAAACGGTTAATTTCACACCGCGGAGCCTCTGAGTCGATCCCTCGAGGAAATCATTGACTAGCACTAAACCTCGCCATCATCACTCCCTCTCTTGCTTTACATTACAGTCCTGGAAGTGACCCTCAGCTGGTAATTCTGCTCGTTCTTCACTGGTTTGGTATGTAAACAGTTAAGAAACTGTAATAATACCTAAACTCTTAGGCAGTGGAAAACATTATCTCTCGTACTTTAAACTTTCTTGACCTAATTGAAGTACCTGCTCCGTGTATAGGGTGCAAACACACTTAGCTGTGTAACTGCTGGTGTTATTCATATACTCACACAACCATATATAAACAAAGGTAGCTCCGAACATGTGGTATAGATTAATCTCAGGAGACCAAAGCAGTCCAGACAGAAACTTCACAAATATTAGATCTAGTGCTAAAACTTGAATAATCAATGAATCACTGGTTCCAGCTTTTAAAATGTCAGGATTTGCTGCTATTATCTGTTTTATATCATTGTAAAGAGAGTATTCTTGGGTTCTGGACTGCAGTTTTGGTAACTCTCAAAAGTCTGATTTCGGGCTCTAGTTGCTGCCCTATTTAGAGGTTTTTTCACAAGTAATGTTACCAATACCTACAATAACGTCACAATCAATACTTCAGTGTTTCCAAAGGAAAGGCTCTCTTTGGCATTTCAACTGTCGGACAAAAAAATGTTTAAACGACAACATTTCTGGCATTTGGAGATAAGAATGAAAACAGCAAAGCGAGATTTTCAGCCATGTTTATCATCTCCATTCCACAAGACTAACAGGTGCTGGCTGCGTTTGTGTATGTAGTTACCATATACACATGCATATGGGCTCTTACTACCTTAAGTCAACACCTACAAGAGTCGGTCGTGGCTGAGCGCGCCCAGGCAGAAAAAGCACAAAAGCCACGGTTTCTCCATCAGCCTGAACTTGCAGGTTGTGTGGTCTGGTGTCTCCTAGATCACAACGAACCCCCCTCCTCCTCCTTCTCCTCCTTTTTCCCCTTCTTCTCCAAACGTCCCCTATTCCCACTGGTCAATTACTCTAAACGAATGCCAATCATTCCACCCAGCTGTTGGCTCAAAACAAAGCCCCCTCTAGACAAAACCACCGCTGTCTACGAACGTAACCTACACAAGACAATGACAGACATGAACATTTGTCCTGGAACAGTTCAACTGTCATGAAGACAAACTACCCTGCTCAAATGAGATGAATCTGTGTATATTTCCTTAAAAAATTAAACGTTGAGTTTTGTAGGAAATTAAACTTGCCAGTGCTGATCTCCTTTTCTCTCTTTCACTTTTTCCTCCTACCTTCGCAGTGTTTAAAATGCTCCTTTTGGGGGGAAAAAAGTGTGTGCTTTTCTCAGAAATGTTGGATGAACTTCAGACCACCCTGCCCAAGTCCCATCTGGTGTATCACAGCCCAGGCCATGCCAGAGGTTGTAGGAATGCGAGTGTGTGTGGTGTTTTCCCTCTGGCCCACTCTAACTATGGCTGACAATGTGCTCCACAGCTTAAACTTGAATAATTGAAGAAACCATGAATCAGTGTCGAATGACTCTCTGGTACAGGGAGTCTCCAGGCTGTTGTCCACCTCCAAGAAGTTTATAAGAGAAGAAATCCTGCACTGAACTCAGACATTTTCTCCCCAACAGCCATGGTGACACCATTCATTCCCAGAGTCATTAAAACCAGAAATAGGGGAAAGAGTAAACGATTATGTATGAGGCTAAGATAAGATTAGTCACTGGTTGAAAGCACTGGGTGTTGTGACTACTCCTAACAAGCTGTGACTGACACAGTACAGTAACATGACAAAACGACTTTGAAAACAAAGTGGTACCGGGGACTTAGCAAGTCATTATTAGTTGAGTAATGAGCCTTTCTGCGCAGTGGGGATGTCATGCAACGTCTAGAAGCACTGCTATTTCACAAAGTTAGGGGGAAAGTCCACTATCTTGTATGACTTAACAGGATATGACCCAATGTTATGTCATCTGCTGTCCCTTCTGGTCACTTACAACCCACACAGGCCGTGTCAGACTACTCCCACTAATGGACCGATCGGGTCAAGTTCCTGTACATGTGCTCTCTTGATATTTTAAATGTGAATGACACGATGCATTAGGCATATTTTCTTTTGAGTCAATGTATTCTCAGTTTTTCCACACAAAAAGTTGCACTAGAAAAATATTAATTCATAAAAAAAAGGGGGGGGGGGGGGGGTTACTGTGCAGCCTAATTTTTTAATCCACAGCCGTGTATGCGAGCGCTGGTAGCTGAGCAGCAGGACTGCAGGACCTGGGTTTGGGAATGGGAGTGTGGGGCATGGTAAGAGGTTTAACTGCTATGTGAGAACTCAAGGCTTCTAAGGTCAGCAGCTCAGTTATAGTCACTGTGTGACTGGCACAGATTGGGCGCGCAGCAGTGTCCGCATGACTCCCCTGTTCTAGCCTACACCATGGCACAGAGCAGCCCTGTACCAGCGCACCGACGCACCAAACACGTTCAGGCACACATCGGCTCTCACCGATTCGCACATGCTGACACAAGACCCAGACTGCGGTTGTTTGGTGAGAAAGCAAAACAGTGTGACAATAAACTTGGTGCAATTCTTTAAAGCAGATATTCAAAATTGTGCAGAGGCTGGAAATGTCAGGTTTGTTCAGTCCTGTTACGCTATGCTGAAGCACTTCTGTGAATAAACCGAGCATGCAAAGTCAGACCACAAAATCCAAAACAAAACAGTAGCTGTTGTGAATCACTCATGCCTCAGTTACTGCAAGTGGCTGAGTTCATTTACGGTTATTTACCCTTACTACTGAAATGCAAAAAACTGAAAACGCAACATGTTATTGCTGTGAAAAACACTTGTTGTGGCAGTAATTTCCAAGTTAAGACGGAAAGTGTGAAAATATTCCTCACCAGCATGAGTTTCTGTGCACATATACGCACATTATTTTATCGCCTGGAGTGAAAAAGTTGGACTTTTGACAACTGACTGATGATTAAAGCAGCACTAACCAGTTGAAAGTCATGCAAATGGGCTATTTTCAACGTGATACAAAAACTCCTTCAGGGTTAATCGCAGCGGAGAACGCCTGCCATGCCTAGGCCCATTCATGTCACTGTACATCTGACTGCGTCCACTCTCAAACTAACTCCCAGGCTCTATGGATAAATATGCCTGTTGGGTCTATGTAATAACACCAATCTGGCAAACAGGCTTCTATAGGATTGTGTTTATGCAAGATGATTGTCCTGATAAAGTGCAGTAAAAGTCTGACCCTGCAGTTTTGAAAAGGTACAGTCAACATTCCTTCATTCTTTATGAAATGATACATCTTTGCAAACAGGTGCATGAGATTTTCATGTTGGCTGCTGGAGAAAAACAAGTTTTAAAATATGGAAATTGACCAAAACAAAAACTCCTGAAGTTAGACATGAGATATGCGCTGATGTTCTCTAGAAGGCCAAAGCCTTAAATGAGGGTTTGTCAATCTGCTAATCTTGGCACACGTGAAGCACCATGTCCCTTCTATTCCCACAAACCAGGCAGAGAAAACGCCTGTGGTCAAGGATGGAAAACACAGGACATAGTGGTCGCACTAACTAGCATCATCTCATCAATGCCTGACCACTAAAAGTATCTTGAGTCTATATTAGTTTTCCTGTTTTGCAAATTGCCCATGTCTCCAGCTCCATCTGCAAAGATCATCACGCGTGCACAGTTTTACCAACAAGAGTTTCCTTCAACGACAGTTTCCTTGCCATATCTTCTGACTATCCACCAATGAAATGCACAGCTGACTGGCGAGGACAGTCCTTTTAAAAATCAAATAAGTCTTAGCTGCGGTCTCTTCGGCATGCTGATGACACCAGAGCTGTAAGTCCTTAGGATGTGAGCAAGCCAAACACATTTTAAAACCCTTACCAAACCATGTAATCTTCAAAAATATTCAGAAAAAACATGTTATTATACAGTGTGAGCCCCATAACAACCCACTGCAGACACCACTGAAACCTTCATAACAAAGGTGTGTACCACTCTCTGCAATTTTTGATGAGTCAAGCTGTAAAATAAACAGTAACACTGTGCATTACTTAGTTCAGAGAAGACATGATATTCTGTGCGAGAGGTGAATTTTTGCTCTGTAAGCTGAAGTTGTTAGACACTTCGTACATGTCATGCAGGTTGACCACAGCTAAGCATACGTAGAACTATTTTCCTTCCCTAAATTATTTTTACACAGACTTGGCTGCCTTTACATTTGATGTTTTCACATTTCATTTCCCACTCTCCTACAGTTACAAAGGTTACAAAGTGCTGATTGAGAACCATCCTGCACTCTCAGAAGGCGCTGCACCACCCTGTGGCATCCACGGGCATAGCAGGCCTTTCCACAGGGATGTTATAGAGCAGAGCACTCAAAGCACAGCGTGGCTTAGCTCAAATCCGGATGTATCAAACAGAAATATAAAGAAAGCAAAGCTCTCTCTTTTCAGAGGCCATGCGATCTGTTATCTAAGCCTCCAGATTTGCGTGATCTCACCACGCTACATGGTCACAGCACCAGCGCTGAGAGAATCCTATCTTCTTGGCTCACAGTAAAGTGATACCCTTTGAGGTGTGGCTATAGCCACAGGATATCCTATGAAGTTGGGAAATCCCTCTATCTACGGTGCTCCCTGCCCTGCTGCACGTCAGGGCTAATCAGTCCTTAAGGCCTGGTAATGAGACGCCCGCCACCACTGTCTGCCAGGCAACGCCAGCCTGAGCCCACACTAACTCTGCTGCTCCTAATGAGTGGTAATCACCCAGCAGCTCCCCACAAACCACCGCAGGGATGCCGGCACGCACATGAGGCAGGCAAACCAGCCGATGGGAGAGAGAAAGAGCAGGGGACCAAAGGAAATGTTTACATGGAGCCGCTTAAAAAACAACTTGTAACATTTCTGTGCTGTGCTAAAGAAATGAGGCTCCTCTAAACTTTAAAATGCGCTGCTGTTTGATACACACCAGGAACTAATTCAGCACAGTGATAAAAAACCTTTTACAGCTGCAAACTGAAAAATCACTCCTCAGTAAATTTACACACATCCCATTTGTTATCCTGTTGTTTTTGGCATCCTGCCTCACTTAATGGAGCGCTGAAAACAATGATACCATCTGAAAGGGCATCAGCTCTGCTTCGGGAACAAACTGATGATAGAGTGTTTAAGGATATGGCAGTAATTAAAAAGCAACCACTATATTTGCTTGTTACGGATGCTGCGGTGGCTCTGAGATTGGTAAGTCCCAGTTGCATGACTGTGGGCAGCCTTCCTGTATATGTCGCACATGAACTAAATAAAAACAAACTCTTGACTCAGTGTTAGGACTCGCATTCAGCACACGTTACAAGACCACAGAATGACATGCCTTTTACCAAAAACTCAAATTTAAACCAACAGTCGTCTCTCAGAGCACCCTGAGCTCTGACGGGGTCAACAGAGCAAACAAATCACTTCCTCCTCCGACAGTTTACACAATATCTCATCAACGTGCTGTAACCGATTAAGTCAAGTAACGAAAGCTCAGCGACCATCTCCGATTCAAACTGTAATGATAACGGATTTAGCAGAACCAGCACCTGCCACAACAGGCTGAGGGAAAGAAAATGAGTGCTCGCATTCTTGTGGCAAAGGATGACAATTTAAGCGGTTGCTTGACTACGCCAGGAATCCCACCCCACCCTCGGCTGCGCAGACTATGGGCAGGAGAGATTGTGTTTATGTTACACTTACGCTCCACCGCACTCTGGAAATTGGGTATGCAACATTGACCCTCTATTTTGAGTAAATCAGTACTCAAGAGGCCCTAGGATGCCTCGTGCTCGTGGAATATTTATTTGAACAGGTTTGTGTTAGCGTGGCCCACAGTCAAAGCCGAGCAGGACTGCGCTGGAGTGTCACCGGTGTCGAGTTTCTGGGAAGTTGGCCACGGGGCAGTCACATTTTGTATCTGTGTCACCTGTGCAGGCTCTTTCAGTATGTTTCGTGTTCCTCAGCTGCAGGGCTAAATCATTCACTGACACTCATTCATATTCCCTCCTCACCGAGCCGCAGAATAATAAATCTGGAGTATCGTAATACCACATGTCTCTCTGCACTACACAGGCCACAGATAGAGAACAGACTGACAGAGGGAATTGAAAACAAGTGCTAACCGAATAAGTAAATATGCATTACCATTAGGACCATTAAGGCTGATGTGAGTGCCAATTTGGCACGTCAACCTTAATACATACTGCCTGCCAAGGGCGACACTGCTACAGGGAGGGAGACAGAAACAGAGAGCGGGGTTACATTTGTCCTTCTAATGCAACTTAAGAGCTGAAACCAAAGACAGAGACAGAGAAAGTGCTTGATGCGTGCATGAGCATTACAGATGATGACGTTTTCATGAGAAGGGCTGAGATATTTCCAGCATACAGAGCTATTACAGGTGCCATACAGCCTGTTTGCATCACTCAGATGAGTGCCAACACTTTGGTGCAACACCCAAGAGAACAACATTTACACAGAGACATAAAGAACTGCGGAAATTACAATAATCAGGTTTATTCAGATAGTTGGATGTCTAGAAGCACTTTTCCTGCTGTTTAAACTTTTCCTAAGATGTTTATACCAGCATATCCTATTAAGGATGGTCTAAGAGAAGGTAAAACCCACTTCAACAGGTGGGCAGGTCTAGCACAGCAGTCTAACGGGCCCTTATGGGACACTTCCTGTGCTCTCCTGCAGATTGACAACAGTTCCCAGATCACCTAACACTCCTGGATTCTGCACAACAGCCATACCTATCATAAATTTGACTCTGCTGGAAAGACTTCAAGTGTCATCACTCCACAGTCTACAGCCATTTGTTTCTATGCGCGTCTGCAATGTTTGCAGCCAAGGGGAGCACTAACAACACCCATCAACACAGATATTTGTAGATACTACAGAAAAGCACTACGGTCTTGCGCTTGTAGGAGGTGCCCAAAAAGGTACATTTTGTTCTGTCAATTTCCAAAGATTAGGTGTCACTTTTGAGGATTTTTTGGGGATAAAAACTCTTCAGTCCCAGCTGAAACATGGCTGCTCTCCCACCTGACACGCTGACCTCATTCGAATGACCTTGGCTTCCCTGCAGGGTAAATGTTCTTCTGTAACTAAGACAGAGGAGAAGACTAAGAGTGCAGTTCATGTGAGCAGACAGACCGGAGTTCGATGCATTAGTAGCCACTCTGAAGTGGAGGTCACAGTGGGCTACACCTAAATCCAAGGCGTTCCCGGGGAATGACTTACTTTGAAATATACACCCTTGTGCTCTCTCTAAATTAAACATTATTGTGTATATGACATGATTCATGAAACGCTACATTTTTTCAGATTGATTTCATAACACGTGTTCTAGTGTTTTTTAAAGATGATGGAGGCAGCAGAAAAAGAAAAGAAAAGAAAAAACCCTGCCAGAGTTGTGTGATGTTTATGCTGGATGGGGGAATTTTTCTGTGCAAGCTGAGCAGACGTTTCGGGCCACCAGTTCAGTCAGTCAGATTGCTTTATTGTTACCAGCTGTTGAGTCTGAGGCATATATACACTCACCTTTCGCTCCTCGGCTGCTTTCAGAGTCGACTAACGATGTGATTTCACAAGTGTTTCAGCAAAAATAATCACTCGACTGCTACCTGCCATTCAAACGTGCCGGGGGTTTACTTTACAGTGGCCGCTGGCTCAATTGTCAGGGAAAGAACGGGGTGAACTCCCCCCGGCCAACATTACTCCGAGGCTGCGTGCATCTACCTATAATAGACGATATGTGCCCGTTGCCTGCTAAGATACTCACTGACACTGCTTGTCGCAAAAAAATGTAATTGTCAGCAGCTTCAGTGAGGCTAAATCATGAGCAGGCAACCTGCTGCAGCCACCAGCTGGGCGCTGCGCAACCGCCGCCAAATGACACCTCACTGACCCGCAGATATTAACGCAATCAAAACAACTCATAAAAACAAAAAATCTAAATGAATGAGACTGATTTTTGTTGCAGACTCGCTGAAATAAACTTCTGTTAAATGAAGTTTTCAGTGAGTTAAAAGAGAAATAAAAAGTTGTTACCTGCTTTCAGGAACCAATCAAATCAATGAAAGCAGCAGCATGGACACACACTGCACGTCTGTCAGTCCTTACCCGAAATATGCTGCGGTTGGTCCAGGCAAGTTGAGAAGATACACTATAACTGTGAACGATAACCATCCCAGGAGTAGGTGTCCATCCAGCATTTTGCTGCGGCTCCAGGGCAGATCATTTCGTTTCTCCTGAGTAGCTGTGTAAAATCCCTTGTTGAACGTTCAACACTTCTTATACAGAGAGGAGCTGCGCTGCGCTCCTCCCATCAGCAGAGAGAGAGAGGGAGAGAGGAGAGAGAGAGAGTAATATGGCAATACATACAGAGAGCTGAACTGATTCAACAGTTGTCTTAATTTATGATTGGCAGGACGTTTTAAGCACCATACCGCCGGTCTGAGGTCAGTCTGAGCTGGCCTGTATATGATAAAATACTTGTTTACCTTCAGTCACTGACAGTTTATTTCCAGAGTGGAAAACCCTGAATTTGTATAATCCAGCACAGGCAGGATAATACAGTAAAAGTGGTCCATATACTGCACTGTATGGAAGTGTATGAAGCCCATATTGGCTATTGTATTGTTGACTTTGCATTTTAAAATAGTTCATTTTTTTGCAGTGGTGGTAAGTAGCAAAATATGTTTACTTCATTGTTGTATTTAAGTACTCACGTGTTGCACTTTAGTATAGTTTTGACATAGATGACGCAAGGGCAACTCCATCTGCAGAGGAAGATCGAGTGATACGACCGAAATCTCCAGAACAGATACTGGAGCAATTTTAACACAAGTGGACCTCATTGTTGAAATTGTTCTGTCAACTGCTGTTTCCAAGGTCAAGAATTAGAAGTTTTGACATATTTACTTGGTTATTGAGAGGACTACAATGCTTTATACTTCTACTCCACAAACTGGCAGAGGCAAATGTTGCTTTTCATTCTACATTTGTCTGACAGCTGGAGTTACAAGGAAACATATGATGGGATGTCAATACAACTGTATTAACAAGTTTAAATTAGCTCCACCTCGACCAGTTACAACAGTAAAAATGTATTCACCCAGGGGCCATTTTGCTGCATACTTTTACTTTTGATACTTGCATTTTGCTCAAAGAGCTACTTCTGGGTTTTTGTTTTGTTTTTTACTCAGGTAAGAGTATTTTTACATTGTAGAATTGTTATTTTTACTAAAGTAAATGATCTCAATACTTTTCCCACCACTGCTGCATTGTATGGAAAGGTTTACTCACTATCTCAAACTTTTGTTCCAGACTTTGCATTATAAACCAGTTCACTCATATGCTCCATACATCGTCATGTCTGCGTTGATTGATCATATACTGCAGAAAAGGCTTCCTGTTTAGTAGGTTTTTGGTTAAAGATTGTCTGTCGAAGTTAAATATCAGTCTGGTCTTGCCTCTTGTGAGACACAGCAATCAGTTCTCCTAAACCACATGCACTGAGGTGAGTTCATCAGCAGTTCACAATGATGAGAGCAAATTTGTCCGCAAATATAACTGCAGGCGATTTCGCAAGAGCTGAAGACGAAACCTTTAATCACTTTGCAAAATATCATATTGAGCACCATAAATCAATTGGCAAACTATCAATCACTCTGGGAAGTAATCTGAACCCTTTGGCAGGCCTGCACTTGAAAAATATTTACTCTTCCTACGCATTTGATTGCATAAGATTTGGAGATTACCAAAAGGTTTAGTTATTGTTACAGAAAACCTTCTCTAACATGCAAACACTATTGACTCACTTGAATTTGAAAGTTACATGTTTGTAAAATACATACATGAACATGTAATGTAGCGAATCTTTATTTGATTTAACAATGGATTCTTTCACAACTAAAGTTAACTAAATGACTATGGTTAATATTATTTGTTTTTCCATTTTATATATATCATTTCAAAACATTGACTTAATGGTTGGTTAAATGACAGTAATTCCCAGGAACATTTCACTGGTGTGACAGCAGTATTGACAGGTTTATTCTGAAGCATGACAGCCATAATGAGTAAGAAGCAGCATTACAGATTTGTTGACAACATTGACCTCTAGATTAGTAAATAATATCCACAGACTGTTTGTCAGCTGAGAAGGTCTTTAGTCGGGGACAACCCTACTTTACTCCTGTGTAAACACCTTTCAGTGGCTCAGCTACCAACTGACATCTTTTGTGTCCGCACACACCTTGATTTCTGGCACGTAAATAAGACAGAGGTATCTGAACTTGGGAAGGGTCCAGGTTTTCTCAGCTACACCTGGGGAGCGCTCCTGCCAGGATTCAGGATGAATTCTATTCATTCCCAATCTCAAACAATATCCAGCCCGTTCACCGCAGATCACAAACAGCCACAGATGGGCCAAGTGGCTTCACAGAGCCAAGTTTGTACTTACTGTGTGTAAACAAAATAGAATTAGAGATTAAAGTGAGAAAGCTCGATAGTTATGGTTGCGTGTTTCACATGATATTGGATCTCCCATGATCACGACCATCAACACATCACCAGTTATTCAGCTTTTGCATGGTGTGCTATCTGAGTATGAGCGAACAAGTGACAGGTTGACTTGCTGCACTTTGGAAGGCTGTTTTACAGCAGCGGTTTGACATTTTGGGAAATATGCTAATTCGCTTTCTGGCAGATAGAAAAATTACAAAATTGATCCCATCGTCATATCTGTCCGTTGAATATAAGGCCACAGCCAGCAGCTGTAACTTAGCATAACAAAGAGCTAGCCAGGCTCTGTCAAGTGGTAACAAAATCCACCAGCAGCTCTAAATCTCACTAATGAACACATTATATCTCATTTCTTTAGTTGTTTTAAGTGTAAAACCTTCATCTTGGTTTTTGGTTTTTGACTGCAAATCATGCGTGGAACTATTTCTTGGCCAAGTGCAGTGACTTCCTGAAGTCAGGCTAGCTGTTTCCCCCTGATTCCAGTCTTTATGCTAAGCTAAGCTGACCAACTGCTGGCTGAAGCTTCATATTTAACAGACAGACATGAGAGTGGTATCGGTCTTCTCATCTAATTCTCAGCAAGAAAGCCATTAAGTGCATTTCCCAAAATGACGAACAATTCCATTATTTGTCAGTATATTAGGAATGAAGAGGTCACACCTGATTTCTGTGTAAACTTAAAGGCCTAAAATCAGTCTGTGCATCTGCATGTGCAGCCTGTAAAGTTATGTTAAGTGCCATATTATTTCTTAACTTCCTAGAGTCTCCGCTGGTTGCCTGGCAACAGCTCAGAGCCAAGGAAAAGTCGTGCACATAACCCCCAGTAAAATAGCGAAGTGACGTTTTTACACTTTGATTTTTGTACAGTTTAAACAAACGCAATAAAGCTTTGGCTTTAGATGTGCTGGTGGCAGATTTTGCTGTCTTCAAATAGAGCCAGGGTAGCTTGTTTCACCGTGTTTCCAACCTTTGTGCTAAGCTAAGCTAATTGGCTGGCTGTAGCTTAATTTTTAGCAGACAGATGTGAGACTGGTATCTATCTTATCATGTAACTCTCCACCAGAAAGCGAATAAGCGTATTTACCAAAATGTCAAACCATTCCTTTAACATTTAAATGAAATGCTGCTGAACTGTTCAAACAAGATGACAGACACATACTAAGCAGTCACAGCTAAGGTTGTAAGTCTTATGAATTTGCTGTGTGCGTGATTTCACTTTCAACTCACGCTCAATATCATTTGAGAATTCACACAGATGAGCGCATGAAAGCACAGGAATGTACTTTTTTTTTAGCATTATAAGCTTGTCAGTCATTCCTAAAGGGCAGTTATTCAAAAGCCTATAGGCCCCCAGTAAGGGCCCTGCTTCTTAATAACACCTGGTTTTAAGGAGATCAGCGGGAGGGTTTGTCAGTACATGACAAGAATGGACACTAATCCCAAGCAATACCCAATGGTCCTGCATGTCTCTTGAGTGGGATAATTGATTCCCACACCCTTCTTAAAACACACTCGCCCCCTCTTCTCAGACCCGGCAACGAAGAAAACAGAGCTTGTTTCATTCTGGTGTCGAGGGAACATGGCCGTGAGGACAAAAGCGTGTGGGGTTTTTTTTTTTTTACCAGGGCTCCTATGAGGGTTGAACTGAGGGCTGTCATAAGTGTTGTAGGTGGTAGCAGAAATTTGTTTGGTAATGGACACTAATCTCTTTAGGCTGTCAGGAAATTTTCCCTCCCTGCTGTTGGAGATACTACCTTACCCTCCTCTACCATTTTCTGCCTTTCCGATTCTCTCTCGGAAGCTAACACGCATATATAAATGAACAAGATGCATTTTAGATGTGAATATTATAGATCCATCGTATCAGATATCCATGAGAAAGTCACCCTTAAGTAACGGTGTAGAAAAGTCAGCTTGCTCCAAGTGTGACTAGAATACTCAGCTCAGATTAGACTGTTTGCCTGCAGTGTTACATTTCTTTGCAATTACAATGAGGCTCCTCTGGCCATTGAGGTTAGTCTGTGCACCGATTATTCAAATGAGATGGAATGTGCTATGGGATGTTCATGGAGTTTGAGGTATTTCCTTGAAAGGAACAATCTCCTAAAATGCATTCAAACATTTCATTGTACTGTTTATATTTTTGACAAACACTGTGTGCAAAGGATCTGCTGCATGTCCATATAAATTAGACAAATAAAGAGATCTAGAAAGATGTAGATAATCAATATAATGCGAGAGATTGTATCTCGTAGAAGGTTATGAGTTAACATAAAATAAGGTATTGTATTCTACATAAAAAAGTCATTTTGAGTAAAGAGCAAAGATTAGATTCCTCCTCCCTTTCCTCAGAGTCTTATGTATTAGCCTTGGTCTGACCTTGTCTTGATATCACATCCCTGGAGAGGAATGTAAATCGTATCCGTCCAATCCCAACCCAGTTACCACCAAACTCCTCGTTCTCACCACCCCTACTCCGCTGCAGGGCCACATGATCTTTTCCATGTACCAGACATAATTTGTGGCTTAGGTTTGGAGGCTGACGGTGCGTCTGCGCCGCTCTGCTGTTTCAGGCGTCGGGTGCACCATGTGCAGCAGTTCTCAGGAATCAGGAAAAAGCCCGTCCTTAGGGGCTGGAGAGGTGGCTGTTGTTTTTGAAACCCCAGTAAAAGAACTGTCAACCTCCTGTCTTGGTGTGATTGCATCGCAGAGAGAAAACAAATTAGACATTGCTAATGAACGCAATTTAAAGGAGGTTAAAGGAGAGCAAGAAGCAAAAAATTCCCAACAGAAAAGTAACTAAATGAAGAAAAGATAGCAGGATTACAGAATTATTGCTTAATACTGTCTCCTGGATTTACCTTGTGTGCAGAAACCAAAACAGTAGCTGCAGTTTAAAGAAGCACCTTACTATCAAAAAACACCGTAGTGGAACTTAATCCCAGTGCTTCATTTGTGGCATGTAACCTATGGTCCATGCACATTTTCTAGTGAAGTGTTATGACACACTTGAGCCAAATTGTATGTGTGCATGTGGCGGCTTGTCCGTTCTTGAAAGAGTTTAAGTAGGCTCATCTAAACTGCTGCTGTGTAACTGTGGGAGGAAACATGGAATACCTTTAATGCAAGGTGAAATGGTTGGTTGTAGTAAACATGATCTTCCAAAAGCCAACATTAAATTATCTTTAAGGCATTTTTTGGGTTTATTTTATTAACATTTTCATCCCATTGTCGGCCAGCAGCTTTGCTCAATCAAGCATTACTTACATTTCCGGTCTTGCAAACAATGGCATTAATATCTGACATTAATATCAAACCGCAGTCTACTAGGTTTTTTTTTGCCAAAGCCGCATGATACGATCCACTCTTTGGTTTCCCAGCAACCTACGAAACACCTTGCTTGAATGGTGTTTACATGATCGCAATTTTCTATTTGCCCTTGAACAAACACGGCCATTCATCCAGATTCACTTCATCTCACTGGAGAACGCATCTAACAATGACACGACACAGTCTCAACAGTAAAGTAGTGACATGTGGAGAGTTCGAGCCAGGAAAGTACAGGTTGCTGTACGAAGACAGACGATATGGTAGAAGTACAGTGAATGGGTCGTGCTCTTGACCAGCAGGTGGTGTTGATGGAATGGTATGATCTGCTTTACTTAGCGTTAATGAAACAAGACAGAGTCCAGCTGAGCAGCTGCAGTCGGTGCAGCCTCCCTCACAGCTGATTGCGACCTGGGATGACCCAGAGAAAAAGTGTCCTTGTGTGGAAAAGACCAGAGAAGAAGAAGAAGTGACTGAAGAAACAGGGAGAAATGGAGCCGCGCACTCTCGCTCTCAGAAGTTGATGTAAAACACTGCACCCTGATATGACACATAGGGCTGTTCCTGTAATTAAAGCTGCGTTGTCTCTTCTTGTTTTCTGGCCTCCGGAGCTTCATCTCGCTTGCTTAATGTGTGACCTCAGCACTAACATAACTATCTGAGTCCCTCTGAGGAAAAACCTTCTGACCAAAAGCTTAAGACTTCAGTTACAGACAAAATGAGACAGGCTACACATGCAGACAGACAGAGGGATTCTAGGCCTTCAGGTGCATCTATTTGCTTCTCGTTGCCGACATTAGTTGTGAATCCTTTTAAATTAAAGGATTAATTAATTAGATGTGTTTTATCTCTCTGAAAGTACAGTTGTGTGGCTTGAGATAACTGTAAGTCCTCCAACACCCATTTCACTCATGGAGTACCGCAAGGATCAGTCCTCGGTCCTCTACTATTCTCTGTCTACATACTACCTTCATGCTACCTTTAGGTCAAATGTTTCAAAAGCAGCATATCTATATTAACACAGATAATTCTCATAATTAATAAATGAGGAGTTGTTATCAAATGTCCAGACTCGTCACTTAATCAAGATTCTCACATTTAGGGTTCTTGTCATTAAATGTTGAGCCACATTGCAGAAGTCCCATTTGATAACAAGCTTAATTTTGATTGTCATGCTGAGACTGAGTCTTGCTTCCTGTCTTTAAATATCTTTTTTTATCTGCACTTGGAAACTCAAATTTCTTTTGTTACATTCTGATTAGATTGCTGCAACTCTCTATATCTATCAGTAGCATCTATCTAAGCTTCAACTGGTGTTTTTATGGTGGTGAGGAAAGAGTGCTATCTAACATATTGGTCTAAGATCTCACATCATACTACTGCATGCATTATGTTTCTCCACTTATTCATTCACATGTTTCATTTATTTTGCTATCCGTCCTCATGCTCAGCTAACATACAGTACAATTAATGACGTGTGTAGGTGTGTGCTGAGCTCAAAAGCAACAAATGTGACCTCAGAGACCACAAAGACAGTTTACATTAAGATTTAGAAGTTTTCTCCCATGATTTCTCTTATCAGAAGCCTTTTTACACCCTGTATTGCCAAGAGGGCAAGCAGACGAGATAGGGACGTCAACGCCTGTGGTAATGCCCATCCTGAAGATAAAGTCAAAGCAGAGGCAGACCCTTTGCTTTGTTTCCCATGTCTGGAGACCAACAGAGACGTACAAGGGAAAGTGATGAGTTGTTTCCAGGTGTGAGCTCGTGGGATGTGTCACAACTTACTGAGGCACAACTCTCCTCCCTTTCCCTTGGAAGGATTGTTACTCAAACAGAATTACACAAGAGGAAGAGTCGTTGTTTACAAGTCCTGTTGGTCTGCATTTGGTCATCTTCTCTCTGTCCCTTACTGAACATCTGAGTTTGTTTTTGATGATCATCTACTGAAAGAATTTAGAAACACAACAGAACAGATTCAGTTGGATAGTAAATTCTGATAGATGTCACAATGCTCAGCCTATATTTGTTTTAGTTTAGTAGTTTCTTTCATGTTTGCTCGAACTAAACAGCATCAAAAACTTATCAAACTTCAAAATTGTATTTGCCAAGTCCCCTTCTAGATAATTATAATCTCTATATGAGATTTACTGCCACTGAAAACCTCCTAAATATGAAAATAATTTTACAATATTGGACTGTGGTATGTGTATTTCCGGTCTATTACTTTTTGTATTGTTTTTTATTTTAAGTATGCATGTTTATTCATTGTGTTGTTCTAATGCATTTCCTTGCTTTATTAAAGTACTTTGAATTGCCCTAATTACCATAACGTTGTAAAAATATATATATATATATACATTATATATGGGCCGCATGTGCTTCCAGTTGAGATTTCTTTCTATTTTAAAGCTCAGCAGTGACAATAGATATTGTAATTCCATTACAATGCTGACATCTAGTGGTGTGGTCACATTTGTACACAACAAAGATCTTGAAATGTTATGTGCAGAAGCTGTGGTTTAATCAAATGTTCTTTGTATGTTGCGTCTTATTAAGACACTGGAATGCACAAATGAGCATTAACAGCTTTGTGGCACATCGGAAAAATATTCATGGAAAACTCAGTGAAGTAATGAAAATGTGATTAGTTCAATATTTTCATATTACATGATGTTGGTGTAGCTGTGTTGTGTCAAACAGAGGGAGTCTGACTGAGGCCTATGATGCAGAGGAATGACAAGACTCACTTGTCGGACATGACTCGCCGCTAACGGCGCTAAATGACATCATGATCACAGTGAGGTCACCGTGGGCGCACAGAGGTGCCATGATGTCCTTCTGTTTGCTTGAATGGATGGACTGCAGAGACAGGATTGGTGTTGGTGTTGATGGAGATGAAATTAACATAAACCAGTTTACAGTTTGCTGAATAGATTATTTCAAAAAAGTGTACTCACTGTGCGACCACTGTACATAAAACTCTAACTTGATTGATGTTTATGGTATGTAGAAGTTAAACGTTTCACACACATTTTAGCACTTATTAAGTTTCTTGTTGAACTATATGATCTACAGTCAGTTGCCATACGCTGAACAGGCATCACATTTTTCTCATGCATTTAACACCCTCGCTGACTTGGCCTCTGTGCCAGTGCTGACAGCTACTGGGGAGAAAAAAAGGTCCCAGTTCATAGCTGCTCAAACTCCCAGATTTCCCCCTCTGCAGCTGCCCAAACTCTCCAACTCCTCCTGTGCAGCTCTCCAGTTATTAACTGTACGTATGGAAGTTTGATCATTTAGTGACAAATCATTCAACATTACAGAACAGATATTTACTTGATGATGATTATGAATATTATTATGGTTAAAATGAATGACAGACATTGCCTCTTTTGAATCTTTCACAAGGACTAATAATAATAATGAAGTCTGGTCTCATTCATGTACATAAAGAAAGAAGCATAACAGATTTAAAATGTTACCACCATTTTTTTAAATGAAAATATGCTACTTCATTTATGGTGTACTTATGTGGTATTCTATTTATACTTTGAGCCCCTTTTTTTCTTTTCTTATTTTGTTGGTGAGGCATATTTTACTAAAGTTACATGTGCCCAGATTTGTTCTGTTTTTCTTCGTTGATTTACTATCATATGTTGTCTTGTCATTATGTTGTTTATATTTTGGAAAACGTAATAAAAAAAACTTGAATTACAAAAATAGTCATAGTGATAGTGATATTATTATTATTTGTAGAAGTAGCAGCAGTCATTGTTGTCAAATGTATAACTTCTTGAATTTGTTATGATTGCAATCATCCCTACTACTGTTAAGATTATTATAACTGTTACTTCATTTATAATAATTTGAATCACGGGTCTGTTGACTCTAATTTTGGTGGAATAAATCCTTATCAGAGTAATATTAATCAAAAGCCATTCATGATGACATCCTGGTGAAAGAAGTGTTCAGGTCTTACACTTAGTAAGTAGGTAAGTAACGGGTAAGTTATCTTTAGCTGTCAAATAAATGTAGTGGAGTAAAAAGTCAAATATGAAATAAGATAAGATAAGCGATAAGATAAGATAATCCTTTACTGATCCTTCAGCAGGGAAATTTGCATTGTTCCAGCAGCATATAGGATAGTGCAATAGAAACATAAGCAGAAAATCAAGTTATAATAAATAATAACAATAAAGACTGTTACAAATAAGCTACTAAAATTTAAAAAAACAACAGTTTTTTACATTTACAATTTCACAGAAAGAAAAAAATAAAGGGAAAGGGATAATAAAGGGAAAATAAATGTAGTGAAGTTGAAGTATAAAGTAGCCGAAAATGTAAATACTCAACGTACAAGTACCTCAAAATTGTACTCAGTACTTGACCAAATGTACTTACTTCCCACCTCTGGTGATGAAAAGCAGTTATTTTAGGTGGCATGCTTCAGTCTGGTTTATAACTGTAATATGAGGAGAGTTTTACTGAATTTTGCCAGGGTTGCAGTGCACAATGATCTCCACTAGATGGCGCAAACATCTCGTCTCTCTGCTGCATTCAGGGGCTTTGAGATGTGTGTAACCATGTTTCCCTCCTCCAGGCGAGTCATTAAAGTTTATAGTATATGAACACTTTTTGGAAGTTGGAGAACAATGGCAGGTTTGACTGAATAAAATGTTGTATGACTGAACGACGAGTCAGTGGAAAGAATCATGGATGAGCAGGCCTATGTATCCGCACATCAAACAGAGTTGATACATCTCCCTGCAGTTTGGAGATCAGACACTGTGAAAGGTAAATAAACATTTTTTGGCTTATGTTGTGATTACACATCTAGATGAAGATGAGCTCCAACAGGTCAAGTAAACTTCAACTCAAAAGCTCGGAATTGGAGCAAGAAAACAAAATATTTGAATAAGAAATTCTAATTCAATTCGTTTCAGGTTTTAATATTAGCTGTCAAACAAATACACAGTCCATCATTTGGCTTCTGCTCTCTCTCCATATATATATATATATATATATATTATTAATCAATCATCATTGTTATTATTGTTATTTCATAGCCTACAAAACAACAACAGATGTTGACTAAAAATAGAGAAAAATACAGTGAGAATGTTAAAGAAATGGCGACAACTCAACTGATTTAATTTATTGCGTTAAATTTAGAAATTGTCTTTTTGTTCCCTTTTCACAACTCTATTAGTCCTCGTGTTGCACAACCGGGACAGTTTTCATCAGGTAAGCGTCAGTGGCTGTCAATGGAGAGACCGATCAGCTATCAACAGCTACTTGACATTGAAAGAGGGAAGCAGACACTCTGCCATTTAAACTCGGTGGTGCGGCCAATTTTATTCAATATTTTCGTTGGAATAAGCAGTCTGGCACCTTATCATGCGGGCCGGTTTAAACAGTGCATGAAGTAATACCATTTGAGAAAGTAAACTTTCCCTTCCTTAATGAATGCTCAGAATATGTTCTTTTAAAGCTCAGGATGCGTCTAATTTATGATGACAAGAACATTAACATCACTGTTTTTCTTTTGCCATTTTACAACCTCAGAGCACAATTTAAAAGAACACACAGTGCAATAACAGAAAGCCTGAGATTTTAATCTTTATTTCACATATTAAAGTTTAAATGAATGCAATAGTTGATGAACTCTTTAATCATGTCTTTGGGAAAAATTTAAAGCAATTTAGCAAATCTAGTTTTATTCATTGTGAATCCATCAGTCTGTAGGCAAAAAAAAAAAACTTCTCAACTTCTAATTTTACATTCATGGCAAACAGGCACAAATAAAGGACTAGAGACCTTAATAATGGTCTCAAGCAATTCACACATATTTATTTCTGCATTTTAGAAGCTTCAAGCCAGGGAGTGAAATCCGGACAGGTTGTTATAGCTACGCAATCCACAGGGGTTCCGATGTCTATTTAAAACCCCTCAGACCCTCCCTCTCTCCTTTAAACAACATTATATATCACACACACTGCATGCTAATGCGACCAATTCCCAATGAGCACTAAAACACATCTTAAAATTAGCTCATTCTGGTGTCTGAGTTCAAACTGCCTGACTAGGCAACAGAGGGAACATATCATCAGAATTCCCCCTTTGGCGATACCTGCTGATTGGGTCCTACAAGAAGCAAGCAGCTTTTAACTTTTAATATTTGGCTCCCGAGTTCTGCCACGAGTAGTCGCGAAAGAATCTCCCTCGGTTGTTTTAGGAGGATAGAAATAAAAATCGATCAGCGCAGGTTTTTTTTTTTTTTTTTTTTTTTTTTGCTCTTCACTTAAAATCTCAGTGCGCGTCTGAGCGCGCATGAAGGCTTTCTACTGGAGAAGTTTTGCGAAACTTTAAGGATGATATACCTTGGATGTTTCCTGCTGCTCTGTGGGCTTACTCACGTCATGGCAAGTTATCCCATCTGGTGGTAAGTTTTATTTACATTATATCCCGGACAAATGGAGACATATATTATTTCTGAGAAACTGTTGAGAAGGATCCGATCATCTCTTCTGTGTGACTTTGAGAGGCTGTGGTTCTGATTTCGTTTCTGACAGCAGCGGAACATTTAGCTGCTCTGAAGGTAAACGCTGTTCCAGCTTGATTTAGAGAAGTTTGACTGTGTTAACTACCTGAGGTGCAATTCGAGTAAAAACACGTGAGTAAATGACGCTTTTAATCTGCAGAGAACAGACGTCTAGAAACCAAACTCACTGAACACATTATATTTTTTATATTTTTTATATTTTTAATGCTTTAGACTCCGACATTTGCAGCATGAACGATGCAATTTGACTGAGAGCAATTTTCATATCAGACTGCAGCAGGTGCAAAGTTTGTGTGCTTGCAAGTGTGTACGTGTGTGTGTGTGTGTGCACGCGGGTCCACTCCTGTGTGTGTGTGTGTGTGTGTGTGTCTGTGTGTAGGTGGGGGGTCAAAGTGGCACCGAACAAGTATGAAATCTTGCCCAGGGTTTAGCCTTAAGAAACTGATAATGTAATACATGCTGTATATGCACAGTCTATTCTTTATGTAGGCTAATTGGTATTATTTGTGGTAATGTTATGATTACAATCAGTACAACACTTGAAATAGAATCATGTAATTTTTCTTATCAGACTTGGGATGCTTCTTTCACTTTTAACTAAACATAACCGAAGGCTTATTCAGCACAGTTTGATGTGTTGTAACAGCATTTCCTGTAATAGATATCATGGGTATGGATATCTCAGTCCACCTCTGATTGTTTCCCATCTGTTTCTTCACTTTCAAAATGTCCTCAAAAATCAAAAACCTGAAAAATCACGTTGAGGGTTGCAGCATTAACACTCACCTCACCTACAATAACTGATTTTTCTTTCTGTCTTTGATCCCACCAGAAGCACAAGGAGTCCCTGTAGTGCACGCACTAATGATATTGTAAATGAATGGTGCAGTAGCCGAATCATTCCTCATATTTAAGAAACTGAGAAGTGACGTTTATTAGCACTATTTCTTCGCATTCTATTTCTTGGTTAAATGGGCTGTCTCATCTCCTGGAGAAGTTCCTGTCTGGTTTCACAATGTTCATGCTTGATCCATCAGCTACACACTACAATCCCAAACGCCTTTTTAGCACTAAGCAAACAAACAATGTCTATTTTGTAATTTTATGATAAATAATTTCATATTTGGGGCTGCTTAGACATTGGGTGTACCCTAATCTACTTCCCTTAATGGGTCCCCTGGTGGTAATACCGATGAGAAACTAATTACACGCACAGCTGGAAGGAAATCCTGATATAACAGTGGGCCCTCTGGACCGAGAGGTGGGAAAAAATGGACCCAAATCAGTAGAGTCCCGTTCTAAAAGTTAGTGCATGCAGTCAAAATGGATGCTTTACCAACTGACTTGATGTTCAGTATATTTCTTTGAACGTTTTGTGTTTTATCATCTGATATGAGCGTGTTTTGAACTTTTGTGTTAGTGTGTTAGCGCCGCTGATTGACACACTGGCGAGGAAAGGCCTTGAATTTCAATCTCCGTAAGAGCTTCTTTTTTTATTTCTTTTTTTGTGGAGCCAGTTATGAATGACACAGTGGAAGGCAGGTTTCCATTCTGTCATAACAAAGTCAAGAACCAACTTCTGTGTTGATGCTTTGATTCTGGAGGGTGGGTCAGGTCTTTGATTGAAGAGTGTAACTACAGAAGCAAGTAAACATAACGGGAGCAAGTTTGCTGTATCACTCCTTCCAATACAAACAATCTTTGACTGCAGAAGTAGCACATGAAGTCACCTTAAGTTGAACATTCTTGACGTAATACTGTAGTTTTTTTTTTCTTCTTGCAAGACTGCTGATGTATTTTTTGTTTCATGGCAACTCATCCCAAGTCAAACAACGTGGTTCCTTTTGGATAGCGCTCAATACGCCTGCATTGTCTCTCCGTTTTCAAACGGCATGTCGGTTATCTAAAAGCAATCGCTTCTGTGAAAAGCAACCTGTGATGTTTTGATGACAGACTTCGCTGAGCTTGGCTTCAAGTGGCCATCGGAGCTGCATCGCACTCAACCTCCTCTGTGCCACAGGAGTCTCCGGGGATCGGGATATGCACCAAGACAGGTTCATGTCTGTCTCTTCTCGACCTGCCATGACATAGCCTGGCTGCACCCGCCACCCCACCGCCCCCTTCCCTAGTCCACCCCACCTTAGAAGATAAATACCTGGAGGTGAAAGCTTGCCGCACATTCCTTTTCCCAAACATATTCTCTTGATGTCAAAGTCGGCTCCAAGGCCCCAGGGCCCACGAGCAAAGTGGTAATTCTAAGGTACCCTGCTTGGGCTTGCTGAAATATGCATTAAACCTGCGCTGGATACACTTAGATGAGCGGGGGAAAGTCTGCGCTGAGACAAAAATTGAATGTGATATATGTTTTGCTTAAGTATTTATTGTAACAGTTTTCACTCAAGTGTTCATTTGACAACATAAACCTCAACAACATGAGGGAATCCTCTGTTTCTTTTTCACTTATACTGAACATCAGTTTCTTTGGAGGTGCAGCTGGTGTGAGGAGGATAAATGAAAGCGAGAGCACTCAATCGATGCTTTAAATCCACCATTTTTTAACTATCTGTAAGAGTTGGTATCCAACAACACTGTTCTTTATGCAATTGTTCCTTTTTTTTAAAAAAATCATAAATCATCCCTGGTGGAACATGCCCAGCCTCCTCTCTTAGGCCATTTCCTAACACAGGAAGAGGTGGCATGGATTACTCAGCCCCACTGAGACAGACACAGAGACGCATGAGTGGAGCAACCAAAGCACACTGACTCATGATGGTTTTGTGTGACACGGTTCAAGAAGACGACCTGGCAGAAATGCACGCAAAAAGACCCTCACAGGTGTAGTCCTGATGAGTAGTGAGGGTTCATTACAGACTCTGGCCAAGAGGAAACTCCTGTGTTTCTGGAAGAACAAATCCAGCTGTTATTCCTGCCTTGAAAAGAGTTAATCTGACCTTTATTCTACACTGGTTCCTGCTGTTGAGATACATTTGGTGCTCATTCACTAATGCAAAATGCTTTATCAATGATGGAGTGGATGAAAATGCCATGGAAACTCAAAGACGACACATTTTTTCTCTGTAGAGGAAAAGGAAGCAGAGGTTCAAAACCGGACTGACAGGGGACTACTGCTTTAAAAGAATGCAGGCCTGCAGCACTTGAGCGATGAATTGTGGTACATGGTTTTCTTAGCATTTCAGCTCTATTTGTTATGCGTGTTTTAGAGGTAAAACCAAAAGTCTGCACCAGTTTGGGATGTGGACTCAGGTTTCTGCTGGGAATGATGTGCTTCAGGGTATATGGACTGACAAGGGCCAAAGAGAGGTCAGCTTGTAATAGGAGTGCCCTTGTTTACTGATGGATGTTGCAGACAATCTGCAGACAAATGCGATTTCCTCTGGGGTCATTTTCAACTTGCCATTGCTCGCTTACTGGATGTCTCATTTATGATTAACTCGAGCGGTCTAGTCTGAAGAAATTAGGCGAGAAATTCTGTTTAATTCTGTGTGACACATAACTCTGACATTTGCTTGCGGGAAATAGCAGTGGTTCACCCACCAGGTCACCTGATGGCTTACACACACCTTGACACCTGACAGACAACATTGAAGTGTAATATAGAAAATGGAATTAGCCTTTAAATTTCAAAATATAACTGAGGTATTCAAGGTCAACATGTTTGCTGCCATCAGACGTCGTCAGTCAGGGGTCATTCGACTGACAAGATCTTTTCTTGGTGAGGTTTTAAAGAAAGCAGCCTGAGGCCAGTGTCAGGAGTTTTGGTAATCTTGTTGTGATCAGCGATTAGTCCGTGAACAACAGTGAACAGGTCAACAGACAGTGAGCTAACTGAGCAGCAAAAGGACTGCACACCTGCTCTGTGCAAAAGCCACAGTAACTGTTATCAAGCCCATATCACTCAGGGGAGGATCAGCATTTTACTGCTGCCAGTGTTCAGTCTTTAATAGACAGTTGAGGTGAAATGAAGACCTGTCTGGATTGCCAACAAGCTACTTTGTAGCTACTCTGCAGGGCATTTGCCAAAAATAATAGGAACTCTGCTATTAAATAATCATGTAGTCAAAATATTGATTTAGGTGGCATTTCAATAAAAACTAAAGAGCTCAGGTCAGCAGGTCATGCAGTTCTAGAAAAAATGGTATCTAAATTACAATAATTAACACACAACATTTATACATGTCCTTTAATCAAACCCATTATCCAAACCCAGTACAGCAAAATGTCTCTTACAATTGGCAAAATGACACACTACACAATGACACAATGGACATCCCATTTCTATGATTGCTGGTTACTAAAAGTCCTAATTGAGAGGACACAGAAAAGAAAGACAGAGAGAAAGCAAGAAAGAGAGCGAGACAGTGAGATGTAATCAGTGAACCAAGTTTGCACTTGTTGTATCCCAGAATACCTTCCTCAAAGGAAAAGGGGGCGGGGGGGGGGGGGGGGGGGGGGGGGGGGGGTTGGGTTCAGTGTTACACTTAATACACTCTCTGAAGTTTCAGTGTAGGGTTTGCACTCTTATTACCCTAAGCTGAAGGCCTGTTAAGTGTGCGGACAGTTAATAACAAGGTGTAGTTTTCCAAGTTGTCAGCTTAAGGCCTATGAAGATCTCTAGATGCATTCTGGACTTTCATCTTAGACAGAAGCCTTGCTTGATTCTGTTGTAGCAGGGCTGCAATTTCAATGCACACAAAGGCCAGGTGTCTGCAGAGAGGGTAGTTGAAGGGATAAAGGATGGACGCCTAATGGTAGCATCTGATACAGCAAATAAACACACACAATCAAACCCACTCAGACGTAAATTACACTGCACCTGCAGAGGGAAATTAGTCTCCCACTTCAATGGTGTTGAATCAATAGATAAAGACACAGGCAGACAGGTAAGATGCAATCATGAAAATGCACTGACAATATGACTTCCTCTCTCCTTGAAGGTCACTCGCAGTGGGCCACCAGTACTCATCACTGGGCACTCAACCTATCCTCTGTGGCAGCATCCCGGGGCTGGTGCCCAAGCAGCTGCGTTTCTGCCGGAACTACGTGGAAATCATGCCCAGTGTGGCCGAGGGGGTGAAGATTGGCATCCAGGAGTGCCAGCACCAGTTCAGAGGCCGACGCTGGAACTGCACCACGGTCAATGACAATCTGGCCATTTTTGGGCCAGTGTTAGATAAAGGTAATGTTACACAGCAAACACATTCATGTTGATTTTGATGAGATGTGCAGTGCCCTGTCTTTAACATCATCATAGTGCACATATGTGACCTGCCTTTGCTACTTTTTCTTTATGCAAAGAACCTGTCAATGTACCTCGAGCACAGGTCGGCAATATTCATGTTTCAATTCCTACGAAAGATTCCTGGAGTTTTAATTTGGTACCATCCCTGTTTACAAGGCTCGTTTGTAATTAACAGAAGTCACCTTTTCCAAACCTTTCACCAGCTTTTGAAAGGTCAGACAAAACCACTGGCTTGGTAGCATTTGCCAAAAGTGCTACTTGTCCGTAGTTCAATTATCAAAGTACATTGCTGTCAAGAGTCTACATTACCGAGAAAAATATGACAAACGTGACAGTAACACATATATTCTACAGGAAAAGAATGAATTAATAGGCCTAGTTTCATCATGTAAGACCTAGTTTTATGTAAAGATTGTATTTGGAAGGAAAGTATAATGCTGCTAGTGACTGTATGTGACTTTACACCTACAATACTTTTACTTTGGTGATGCTGTCTGACCCAACTGCCCCCAAATTATGTTTCCTAAGTTCTTAGAAGTTCTTAGATCTTCAAACCACCTGGAAAAAGACTAGACCTGAAAAAAATGAACGTGACTTATTGTATCTCCATGCTGATTAACTCTTCCATTAACAATTCTGTATTCTCTTCGTCTTATATTTGCATTAGAAAAGCTGCACTCCCTGCGTGCATCATTCATTACGCTCATTCAAATCCTTGTTTAAATAGACTTTAGACTGGACAAGCTCTGAGCAGCCTATATGCATGAAATAATGTACACAATTAAGACGAGTGAGTTCTGTCTTGTTTGAGTTTTCTTTAGGAGGGAATCCCCTGTGATTGTTCTGCTCTACGATCCTCTGAAGTGCCTTACACAAGAATGTAAACTGAGTTCTGGTGTTTTCCAAAATACATTTTCCCCATTAGATTCTGTGATGATGTATTACAACTTTCAGGCGTATGTCAATTCTGGTCTAATCATGGGCTCAGACTGCAGAAATCCCCACTGCACAATACACAATTCAAAAAAAGTTGTGTAGTTTGTTTTAAGTAATCAGAGCACTTCAATATAATTTATCTTAAAGCATTAGTTTGACACTTTGGGAAATTCTTGCAGGGCGTTAGATGAGAAGATGGATACCACGCTCATATCTGTCTGTTAGCTATATATGAGGCTACAGCTAGCTTAGCTTCTGTCGTTTTTACACTTGTTTTTTGTACAGATTAAGCAAACAAGATATAACGTGTTAATTAGTGAGCTGGTGGTAGGCAGATTTGGGTACCCTCAGACAGAGCCAGGCTACTGTTGGTCTTTGTGCTAAGATAAACTAACTGGCTGCTGGCTGTAGCTTCATATTTAACGTATCGATATGAGAATGGTATCGATCTTCTCACCTAAGTCTTGGCAAGAAAGTGAATGTGGTATTGCCTTAATGCCTTCAGTGAGAAGAGCAGATGCTTTTTATAATATAGTGTTCCAGGACGCTCTTTTTTGCTAACTCTAAAATGAGTTACAGGCTTCAAATTGAGAATGAGTGCAAGGCATAGGGGTAGAGGGTCGGGGATCTAAACCTGTCACCTAGTTTACAGAGGATTGATGCAAACACAGGGGGTTGGAGGTTAGTCAGGGCAATTGCTTTTAATAAACTCCTGAGCCAGTTGATAGAAGAGGCTTGAGCTCAAGTAGGTGGCTAACGATAGGGGTTCCCCATCTGAGCCCTATTGTGGTGCAAAATGCCACCACATCTCTCCCATTGCCTCCCTTCCCAGGCCTAAATTGCAGGAGTACTGAGTGGAAAGAGGAGGCAGCTACTGGGCTTTAGTGAATCATTTTGATTGGATTAAGGTCACTGAGGCACCTTAATAATGTGAGAGGTCAAAGTGGCTGGATTAAGTGCCTTTGTCAGAGGCCAAGGAGAGTGACTCAGGGGCTCACAGGCCTTTGATAGGGCTTAGTAGGAGAGGGCTTCCATTTCATTGGATTTGATTGATGCTGGTGTTTGTCTGTGCAACAGGGCCATTGTCCTCACTGGTGTCTGTTTGTCTGCGATTCAGACTGTTGTGTGTCGGTTTCCTCCTGCCTTTTTGGGGTCCAAAGCTGAAAGGAAGAGTAGGCGCCTTTATAGGCTTCAGAGGCTTAGTTCCTATCAGTTAGCCCATCACTGCCCGTGTTCTCCTCACCTTCGCCGAGGACATTAGAAGTTTGTTTTACAGAGGCGGATTAAGCAGAGTACTAGAAGAATGAAAGACATGGACCATTAAGGAGAGAAGGCGATTCTGTGAATTGAGTTGAGACTACAGCTAAAAGAATTAAAGACTGAATGGAAAACATTTTACAGTTGCTGCTTGTGGAAAAATGCTTTGATCACTAACACGACCTCCTTTCAAATTCATATGCATAAGCATGCCAAATGTGATCATAGATTGGCATGGACACACACAAACATTCATCCATCTAAATGCACACTGTCACGCATATATCCAACCTCATGTGCCAAAACATTAAAGAGTTAAGTTATTCCTGTCTTTAAAACGGACAATGGACTATGTGCATGTTCTCTCTCCCTTACACATGGCCTGATCCTCTCTCTATGTCTCTCTCTCACTCCACACCCCAAACCACGAGCCCTGCCTGTAGGCTATGTCTGCGTCAGCACTCATTAATTTACATTAACTAAAGTGTCAAAACATGCACTGCTGGAATCTGCCTGTGATGAAAGGTAATAGAAATCTGCGCAGGTGTTCTTAGTCCACAGAGCCGATCCCAGAGCTGTTTCGGCATTCTTGGTATTTACAGAACACCTACCGACTCTATGGGTATAATCAGGCTCCATATGAGTCATATGATTATTAGTGAATTAGTGAGGGCAACCTTGCTACAAAATGTGGACATTCACAATTTTGCAGGTGTTATCACCCACACAGGCATAGACATGCACCGTCACTATTCTACTTGAAACCATTAAATTAAAATGTGGTTCATAGGAAACTATTACGTAATATGTAAAGCATGTGGAAGGGATTGCAAAGTTTCACACTGTTGTAGCTCTGACCTCTCTACCCTTCATTCCCTGTACCTCTGCCTTGACAAAACTCTGTTTACCAGGAAAACCAGCCGATAAATTAACCCAAATAAGTCCCATCTAAACTAACTGGGAAAAGGTCAGGGGATGTGGGTTACGACCTATGACCTGAGGATGAGAAAGTGTAACTATTTAGGATGAGCTAAGAGGTCTCTGCTTTTCATGAGACGTATGTCTCTCCTTGCTGGGGGAGGGAAGCTAGCACACCAGTATATCATTAACTCTGGGCAAGAAAGAAAGAAGGGGTGTGGTAAATGGAGTTGATGGGGGGACCTTAGCCCCACTCCCTGCTGAGCACTGCTCAGAGCACAATATCTTCGCAACCATGAGATTAAGCAGGAGAAAAAGTGCTTTTCCCCATTCACACGCCCTTTAGATTGTTTTATTAAACCATTTGAATAGGGATTTCCCCGTCTGCCGACAAGCGGGGTCCGGCCAATGCATAGTTCTCTGTTGCTATGACTTAACTTGGTCCCCACTAATCACTGGCCAGGGCAAATTTCATATAAAATATCTGGGGCCATTGTGGGACTAACACAGCGTGACAGTGGCAGCACAATAGGGGATTCAACCCCCCAGCAGGTTGTAGGGACCACTTGGCCTGCCATGGTCTGGCAAAGTTTGGTGGAGGAGCACAGTCGGAGTAAAAGTGTCCTAAGATACCATAAATTGGTCGTAAGACCAAGAAAAGCTGAGCAACTAATGTAAGAGCTGGTGTTTCCAGGTGGGGTAAATGCTAGTACAGGTGTCTATAGCCCCTGAATGCTATATGAAACAGAAAGTATGATACACAAGTAGTAGTTTGATAAACATTTATTTTTTTCTTCTAAAAATAATAATTGTTGAAGCACACCCAGATGTTCTCAATAACATTTCAAAATTTGAACTTTTGTTGGCTTTTTGATACAAAGTGTAAATGTCTCAACCACACACCAGCTCAAGAATATTCCTTTGAGTTGGCACCAGGTTCACAACGTGGTGTTGAGGTGTATATAGAGACTAATACTCCTCAAAAACCAACTATGCTCTGTAATTGCATGTGTTAAAAATATGTTGTGAGTGGTTAAAACAACCGATTTGATCAAGTAAAAAGTGCAGGTTTGCAGCTTAATTGTGAAAGTTTCTGCACAGCCAATAAGAGTTTAAGAGCTATATGGACAACAGCATAAATCCTTGGCATAGATATGCATATGCTTGAATGCAGTTAACCTGTTATATGTACAGTATGTATGTATGTATCAACACCAGTCTTCGTATTATGTAAATAGCGATCATGTAATGTACTGAACTATGACCTGCGACCTTAGAGACCTACTGTTTTTTTCTAGGTTAGCCTGTCCTCTCACACACAGAGACACCAGGACTTATTTAATTTGCCCTGATCCTTCTCCTTTGCTCATTTCATCCCAAGAGAATCCTCTATTCCTCTCCCATTTTAAGTCCTCCACCCCCTTACGCTCTGCAGCATCATTGCCACTCATCCGTAAGATCACATTTCCAAAGGGGTTCCCCAGGGTTCTGTTTTAGGTCCACACAGGTTCTTCGCTCTTTTCATAAATAATGATCAACGTTTTGAGACACACTAAATTAAATTATATTTCTATGCTGATGATACAGTCTTGTGTAGCAGAGAAGAATCTAACTAAAGTGACACCCAAATCTTGATTCAAATACAGGCAGAAGCTTTTATTCAATATCACATTTTGTTATTGTCACCCCAAAACTAAAAACATGAAGCTCACATTTTGTTGGTTTAAGATTATGAATGGTGATATATAATTGATCACTGTTCCCTAGGTTGTGATTTACATCTTAAAGCCTTCAGCTACTTTGATTGCAAAGAAAATAATACTATATCAAAGTTAAATGATCTGGATTTGAGGAAGGAAAGCAGAGGTTCAGATGTATTGTGAACGTTAGTAACCTTGTGTGCACACAATAGTAGTATGAAGTGGGTGGTGGAGGATGCCAGTAGACCTTTTCTCTTGCATCATTGTTTATAATGCCCTTTAGTCCTCAAACTGGTTGGAACCTGCTGTAAGGGAGGAGCTCCTACTCCCTTTAGCTTTATACTCCTCCCTTCTTTCTTTTCTTTCTTGCCCTCTGTCGTTCTTGTTCTTTAGACAGAAGCATGCACTGTCTCTTTATCTATCTCATACACCCACATATATGCACACACACAATCCCAAATTTCTTTTATCTTTTACCCTGTCTGTCCATTTCTTTACTCTGTTCATTTCTGGTGTTTCCACTTTCTTTATCTTTTTCTCTCTGTCTCTTTTCTTGTGATTGTGCAAGACCATACAAGTATGTGTATTCAAGGCAACCTCCCCATCATAATGAAATCTGTTAAAGCAGGGAATGCTGAAGCAAACAGTTGTTCGGGATTGCATATCTGGACACTACCATCCCATCTCCATGTTGGGGTTAAGATTTATCCCCGCAGTGTGAGGCCGTTTCCTAACCTTTCAAAAGCTTAATTGAGTCTCTTAATTATAGGCCTGTCAGGCTCGTCTCTTCCTCTCATCTCTCTGGAAGATCCTGATCCCTCTGACTCATCAGTTAGCTATGTCAGACAGAGACATAGAGGCCTTACTGGCCTTATTCAGAGACAGGACGATTGATGTCTGGGCTGAATGAACCCACACACTGGTACACCTTGGTAGATACAACCTAAACACGTGTAGCCAACAATAGTAATGGACTCTACAGTATGTATAGGTTGTTTGATGTGGTCTTGTTGGCTTGGGTTGAGAAATATTTGCTTGTGCAATCATACAAGACCAAGCACAAGCGGATATCCATATAAACAGGTGGTGACCTACATTCTCTAGCAATTATAGTTATGCAAGTTTTCTATAAATGAAATCTTGAAAATAATCATTAGCTTTTAAAATTCCTTACTCATGTGCCAATCCATGATTATTTAATTCTGCAGAGGTGTTTCTCTGCAGGATGTTGCCTCCGAGTATTTTTCCAATGCTCTATGTCTTACAGATATCTGAACTTCTCGTTCCAGCCACTCGAGAGTCAGCGTTTGTTCATGCTATTGCCTCGGCGGGAGTAGCATTTGCAGTGACCCGTGCCTGCGCTGAGGGTTCAGCCACCATCTGCGGATGTGACACGCGCCACAAGGGCCCCCCTGGTGAAGGATGGAAGTGGGGAGGCTGCAGCGAGGATGTGGAGTTTGGGAGCATGGTGTCCCGGGAGTTTGCCGACGCGAGGGAGAATCGCCCTGATGCACGCTCAGCCATGAACCGCCATAACAATGAAGCAGGAAGAATGGTGAGTTTTCTTAAAGCTCTTTTTGCTGATTGTGTTGTAGTTGTTTTTCTACTATCAGATGTTTGATTAACGCATTGATTTTCTATCCTTAGTCCCTCAACGACAACATGTTCCTGAAGTGTAAATGCCATGGGCTCTCGGGCAGCTGCGAGGTCAAGACGTGCTGGTGGTCTCAGCCTGACTTCCGAGTTATTGGTGACTACATGAAGGATAAGTATGACAGCGCATCAGAGATGGTGGTGGAGAAACATAAGGAGTCCCGTGGATGGGTGGAGACCCTGAGACCCAAGTACAACTACTTCAAACCCCCCACAGAGCGCGACCTGGTTTATTATGAAAGCTCACCCAATTTCTGTGACCCTAATCCTGAGACCGGCTCCTTTGGCACCCGTGATCGCATCTGCAACCTGACGTCCCATGGTATAGACGGATGCGACCTCCTCTGCTGCGGCAGAGGTCACAACACCAGGACTGAGAAGAGAAAAGAAAAGTGTCACTGTATTTTCCACTGGTGCTGCTACGTCAGCTGTCAGGAGTGTGTGAGAGTCTACGACGTGCACACCTGCAAATAAAAGACGTCTGGTTCTCGTCTTTTCTCACCAAAATTGAAAGACTTCAGTAGGCAGAAGAGCAAACACAGCAACTTATCTACAAGACTGAGAGACTGTAAAGCTGTCTGACCTGTCTGTGGACTCCAGTGGCAGACATGCCTTAACCTACTGAAACGGTTGAGTAGATGTTGACATCACAAAACATCATCCGTATGAATCAGGATGATGGTGACGATGACAACAATGTTGATATCTTTAGCGATGACGAAAGGCTAATTGACAAACACCATATTGGTGATTTTTTTTCTGTGTTTCTAAGTAGTTACTTTTTTTGAGAATAGTACGGTACTGCCAGTGCTTTCAAGTCCATGGGGAAAACAATGAAAATGTCACATTTTCTTCAATGTTTAATCATCACTTGTTTTTGCCACAGAAAGTGATAAAATGTACATGATCGAACACTCAACAGCAGGCATTCTCCTCCTCAACATTATAAGTATGTGTGTGTATATCTGAAAACTAACATTATCGTTGTGTGAATGAGTTTTTTTTATAGTGTTAATATGTTACTAATGTTTGGGTAAGAATGCACTTGCACCTGAGTGAATGTAGTTATTATGCTGCAATGTGTTTACATAATCTCAAATCCTTAAGCTAACGAGTTAATATCTGCTTTAAATTACTAATTTTATCTTGAGAGTAGACATGAGCCACATCAAGTGAACATAAGGCAAAACAAGAAAATACACAGTCTGCACATTTCCTGAAACACCTGAAAACACTGGAAGCTTTTTTCTTAAGAGCAACAATGCTTTGAACAACGTCGAGAGTTATGACCAAAGACCAGAAAAGAACCCCCCCCCCCCCCCCGCCACACCGCAAGTCTGCGGTGGTCAGAGAGGTATAAATGAATCTGAAAGGTCAGCACTTGTGTCCCGTTGAGAAATATGAAGCATGTTCTCCTTGTTTTTATCAGTATTAGCAATGTCTCATGTGACTGGGTGTGGGGAAAAGCTGTTATTTATAAAAGGGATAGTCCCACTATATTTTTGTTTCATTTACACACATATAATATTCTTTTATTTTGATATTTGATGAAATAGAGGTCAATTCTGTTCTCCCTGGTAAAATGAAACACAAATGGCAAACAAACCGCACACTAAGCTGTATCATATAAGCTCTGTATAATGCAGTATAATTTGCAGTTGTAGTAAAATGATGACCAAAACCTGTGACGATTCTCACCTGTGGCTTCTTGTTCCCCAAACTAAACAACAAGCAGCATCACTGAAACTATCAATACTTCCCTTATTTTAATGCTGCTAAGTAAAGATAATATTTGTGTGTGTGTGTGTGTGTGTTTGTGCATGTGTTTAGGTCCTTACATACAGTATGTCTTTGTCTATTTGTGTTATGTGTATATTCTTGCTTGTTATGATTCTTTCTGTGAAAGAAATCTGTTATATGTAGTTTGGAAAAAAAATGTGAAGTTTTGACTAATTCTTGCATACAGTAATTCCCATTTTAACCAGATAGACCAAAATAGAGTTTATGTTATTTTAGTTGCCTATGGATTTGTAGTCCTACCAAACATAAGGGCAAAAATGATTCATGTTGCTCTCCCTTAATTTGAGAAGAAATACAACACAGTATTTATTTATTTGGAAAGTGAAAAACTACTGAAAGCTGAGACAAGACGTCTAGACAAGTAACATAATGTTTATGAAAAAGTGTGCGTGCCATTTCACTGATAGCCTCGACTATGGAGAGATGTGTAAAGTCACTGATGAATTATTGTTTACAGTCAATGTAATGCTATGTCTCAGGCATATATAGTTCTCAGTTTTCAATCAGAATTGCCCACCCATGATTACTATTCCTCCTGACTGAAAACATTAATGAGCAGTCTTAACCAGTTTCACAATTTAAGTCATCTTAATTAACTACACAGCAACCATTATCGGTACAAGATCTGTTATCTTGCATTTATTACTGTACACTTTATATGTGATTGATTGCTTGTGTGGACAATTCGCTTATGTTCTAATTTTTCTTTAAATCCAAAGTTTTGTACAAACTAGTTTTTGCGTTTTTATGGATTTCTAAAAGTTGATGTTTTTTTATAATTATTTATTTCATTCTATGTACATATTAGTAAGTAAAAGTATATATTTGCAGAAATACATTTTTTAAACAGTGTTGTGACTTGTAACACTGTAGCCTTTTTACCTCATGTCTGTTTTTTCACTGACTGCACACAGGTATTGTTTGTCCTACTGCCTGTAATAGATTTCTAAAGTTAACTCTGTAACACCAAAATAAAGCAACATAAACAACCAAACTGTTGTTCGGTTTGCTATGACTGAACTTATTTTGTAGATTGTTGTGAATCATGAGTGCCAAGAAATAAGTACAGTCAAAGATGGATCAATTTGCAAGTGCTCATTGACCCCTGACCTCTGGGGGCTGACCTGAGGGAAGACACACAGGCCCTAATGTCATATATATAATATGTGTACAAATCTGAAGATGATAGCAGAATATGCCAGTAACGTTATCCTGGATCTTCAGCCTCCAGATGCCTTGGACAATGAAAACTAGTTATTTTAAGACAGCACAGACCCAAAGCTCTGACTGTCTCAAATTCAGATCATTTTGTGTAATAGCTTGCTCTGATCTTGAAGGAAAAAATATGTTTAAACAAAGCAGTTTTCCTTTTGATTGAGTTTAGGGTGGTCGGTGGTGGGAAGTGGTGTCGATGAGTTTCAGTTATCTTGAAGAGCTAGTTAGCTAGTTTATTTTGAAATGTGTTAAATAATTTGTATTGATGGATAAAAGAAAAAAAACATACAAGATAGTTTATCTATAGAATTATTTAAAAAACAGCCCTGAGGTGAAAGTCATACAAATCTACACTTTCCCAAAGAGTAGTGGTCCAGAATTACAGCTGTAGTTGTACTATGAAGCGCGAATGTCTAAAAGTCAATGTTTTATTAGCTCAGAAAAACAGCTCTGTTTTCAGCTTTCAGGAAATCCTGGGGGGGGGGGGGGGGGGGTTATATAGTTTATTTAGCTGAAGAAGTAGAGGAATGTTCTCAAACCACTACATCTGTCAGACTATCAGAAAAAAATCAAACTCAAAATCACCAAATGTGGAGATACATGGTCTGAAAAGTAACTAGAGCTATAAAATGTAAATATCCCCCTCTGACATGTAGTGTAGCAGAAGTATAAAGTGGCATAAAATAGAAATACTGAAGTAAAGTACAAGCACCTTGGATTTTTTTTAAGTACAGTACTTGAGTAAATGTACTTAGGTACATTCCACCACTGCCAAAGAGGACACAAATATGTGTAATCACACATTGTTTGCTATGTTTAAACAGCAGTATTTCACATCACAGTAATGCAGCTTTTCACAATCTCTCTCCACTGGCACCCAGTAACAAAGTAAGTTTTATTGATTCAAATTATGTTGAATTAAAGGACATGTAGTGGTGCATTCAGGTTCAGCTGATGGCAACTCAAACAGGTGGCCATGTTCAAAACAAAAAAACAAACAAAAAGAAATATCTGTCACAATATTACTGTTTGCAAACAGGAGCATTAAGACTACTGACAGGTCAACAAACTCTGAACCATTTTCAGTGACACTGATGCAGGTAAGCTTGTAGCACAGAGGATACAACCATGCAGTTACCATGTTATGGTAACTACTATGGTAAATACCACTGAATTAGCCGCAAGACTGTCTGTTTGCAGATAGTGCCTCATTATCTAGATGCTATTGCAACCTACCACAGATAATACTGATGCCTTCCATTGATTTCTTAAGCACAAAATGAAAAATCTAATCACAGTCACACACAAGTTAGGCCATAGTGCCTGGAGTGGATTTGTCATAGAACGAAAGAAGAAGAAAATAAAGCTGGACTAATAATTTGATTCCTTTGAGAGACTGCAGAAGCCGGCTGTGCTTTTTGGAGAAACAATAATAACCGGAAAAAAAATCTCAGTGATGAGAGTTTAGAAATAGATGGAGCTTTGTTGAGGAGAAAGACCTGATCTCAAGATAGATTAGGGGCTGGTTGTGAATAGAGCCCACCGGTGCTCCGGCTCAGCCGCTGGACCCCTGATAGTCTTTGAGCCCTGCAACAAAGTCACCACCAGAGGCCAGGTCTCACTGCTATCTAACCCCATTATCTCACAGAAAGATTGATACACACCCCCTCCAGAGTGGAAGCACCACAAAAAGTGATACCCTTCCGTTCTCATTCATGTGGATTCATTAGTCTGCCCGCCCCCACATCAAACTATACTTTAAGCCGTCTTTCATAGTTTGTCATACGACTAAACCTCATTACTTGGGTGTACTTATTTTCCCAGACGTTCATAAAAATGCTATGGCATTTAAACCCTGCCTCACGATGGGAAATGAATAAAGACTTGTTGATGACTCTGTTGTGTATGAGCTCCTGGGAGCCAGCCAGGTTCAGGTTTGGTTTAGTGACTGGGAGGCTGTCAGCGGCTCATTCCACACCTCGACCTTTGGCACTTTTCACACCATCTGAATGGGAGAAAACAAGTACAAAACATGAAACAGATCACAGGATGGACAGAAACTCCAGCCCTGCAGCAACGCTGTCTTTTGGCTGAAGGAAATGGGCCCTTCCCTTCAGCCAGACCCACCTAGCAGCTTTGTCACCCAAGTGAGATGAACATTGTTAGCAGATAGTTGCCAGAGGAGGCTACGGCGGCTCCAGTGAGAGAGATGGCATCCTGACTGTGAGAACTTCGACGCGACCAGACTGCAAGAGGCACCACCCAATAACCATATAAATGGGAGACAATGGGCCCTAATTGCAATCAGTGTCCTCTTTTTATTTTATGTCCTGAGTTTCACCCTGACATTCACAAGAGGCCACTGCATGCATTTCAATAAAGCCATGTCGTTGCGGGGCGGACCAGAGCAACATATATACAGTGGAGTGGTGCAAAGGCCCACACTTCAATGACATGATGCAAATACTCCCACAGGAGATACACTTTGGTTACAGCCAGCTTCTGATTTGCTCTTCTTGAGGCCTTTTGATGAACATAAAAATCCCTGACGACAAACACGCATGCTGGGATGATTATTGATACCTGATGAGTTCAATTTGATGTTTCATCTGCGTGCAAGAGTTTGAAGAGCAGCGATCTGACATCAAAAGATGGTTGAGACTCAGCTGCTCTAATGCTCAACACTTCTACATGAGATGTGTTTGAGCGCAGAACTGTGGCTTTAAAGAATGTGATTCTCAAAGCTCTTCTTGTTTATAGGTCAGATACACCAAAGGTGACGGGCCAAAACTGAGCTACAGAGGGGAGTGCAGTGTGTGGGCATTCCATTATGTAACTGACTTTGAAGCCAGCCTTTTGATGTCTATGTGTTCTTCTGTCTGAAATTAGATCCTTCCCTTGGATTCAGTACATGTCTTGAACACATTTAGCACATCGGGAACAATTCAGATCAGAAGATTATATTAAGTAAAATATTTTCATTGTTTGACAATTGCATGAAAAACAGTCTTGGTTAACTGCTACAGTCTAATTTGAGAAACTGACACATGGGATTACTGTATTTGACTCCCAAATTTAAATATTACAAAGTCATCCCCCTCACAATTACATTATTTTGCCTTATTAGTCCTGTTTCTTATATGGCCCGTAAGTGATAATATTTCTCACTTCTATTTTCTAAATAAATAGATCCTGATAGCACTCACACCTTCATCCAACACTTCAGCCACTAAATTCTAACTTAGGATTCACCAATGTGTTGTTTATCACACAATACTAATCACTTTTTTACCACTTTCAGATAAACATACGACACAGTAGACAGCCAAAATAATCTTCTGCAGATAACTCTATTGCACTGATACAAAACAAACCTTTCCCTAATAGCTGTGTTGAAACATCTTAACATCTGTAGCAATCGTGGCATCATGTTTTCTCTTTTACAGCCAGGGAGGGGAACGTGCGAAGTATGTCGCCTGCCTTGAATGAGGATGATGGGTTATCTGTGAGATTTCTAAAGAGGACAGCCATCATCAGAAGAGATGTGACACCTGTAAAGCAGCCTTATCCCCTTTTGAAGTGCCTGTTTGTATTGTTGAAGGCAACAAAGGAATTTTGCCACCTCTGTACTTACAAGAGAACATTAGTCAAACTGGGGAGATAACAAGGAGAGAGGGAGGGGGGGGTTGATATGGGAGACATACCGATGCACTACACATTCTGCAGGTGTGTGTTTGAATGCGCATGTGTGGATATTTGATTACCACACAGACTGCTATGACTCTTTAAGGAGTTTTTCAGGGGAGCCCTCTGTGTTCAGGTATGCTGCATGCTGCTGTAAGATGTGGTCTGGTGGTGGTGTTGGTGGTGGTGGGGTGCAGAGCCTGGAGGTTGACAAGGGGTCATCCTCCAGATCAACGTGGGCTGGGGTTGTAGTGGGGAGGAGGAGGCAGACATGATCACTCATTAGTCACCTTTTCACCTCACTGTAGCTCAAAAAGCAATTTAGCTCATTATTTTATACTTGTGCAGTCATCTGCCAGCAAAATGATATAAACACCTGAAGAAACACATCTGACCATTTTTTGATTGTCTGGTAATTTCAGTGGGGACGTCAAACTTTCTGAAATGAATCAAAATATGGTCAACTTAAACATTGAAAACATATGGCATTTTCAGCCAGCCACAGTCACATGTGGTCTAATCATCACCTTCACCAATAACCAGTTTAAATCAAAATGTACTATTGCAGTTATCATGTAAGCATCATGATGAAATTATTTTACTTTTCGTTAAAAACATAATTGTAATCTCTCGACTAACAGATCAGTTTCTGAATCTGTTTGTTTGAGAAAGGATGGCTATTAGAGGTGGAAAAAGCAAAACTTGTGAAACAGCTTTCTTGTTAAAATTAACACTGCAAGTAACACAACCTGTGTGTAAATTGATTAACACTAAATATCCACAAACACCTTCCATTTTCCTGTTCTATTCCTATTCCTAGTTGGTTTCCACGCAACTTTCCATACAGTAGCTCCGCTAGCAGACAACTCGTGTAAATTTGGGAGCCTGGAGACAGAATTTGGCTTAATGCAAACCATATTGGTAAGTGCTTCAATAAAACATTACCTCAATCTATGTATTCACAGACTTGTTTTTATTCTCAAGATAATCCACCCTTTTTTCATTCTCAGCGATTGTAAACATCAGCTTGGTGCGGATGGAAAGCCAAAGTGAAGAGAGAGGAAAAAAACGATGCCCAAATTCATCCGCATTATTGTGGACATGTCCCGAGTGAGTGAGATCGGGTATATCAATTACAAGGTGGCTAGCAGGGGAGAGGAGTGGGGTTATCATTAGCAGGGACTGGCGCTGGCCTCTGGTAGTTCCAGTAATTACCTCACAAAGGGTGGTGCTTGCCTTCCCACTGCTTTTCCCACACTGCACTCCAGGCTCAGAATTCCAATCGGCCCCAGACCTGCAATCTCCTCGGTTTTAGACAGCAAATTACTGACAAGTCCCATTCTTCAGAGCACTGTAATTGCTTTTTAGTGCTGTTTTTATTGAGGCAACCCCAACCCCCTTGCCCTTCCCTCAATAAAGCTAAGTCAGGGAAGGGGCGAAGGGTTAATATAGATAACATTAGCTCCTAATTGGAAGGTCTCGAACTTCAGGAAAGTTTCATACAAGTCCTGTCATCTTTTTTAAATCTCAATTCTTGAGTGAATGTGTTTCTGTTTTAGATCTATTTTGTAGTGATCAAGAAACTGAAATTTAGAGTTAATTAGTTCCACATTCGTAGTGAAGATACGTGCAAACTCTGAAATAATGCTTCTGCGTGTGTCTGCTCCAGAGAAGTGATACCATTAAGGCTCTTCACATCCCATACAAAGAGAGGCACTGAGCATCTTGGCTACTCTACGACTTAAATCAGTTTGTGTTGTCTTTCCCACCCCTGCGCATTACTCTCTCAATCTATTACTTTGTGGAAATCATTAGTCTCCATGTCAATACAAGCTCCGAGCAGAGAAAACATCTCATTATGGGACTTAAAGAGATCTGTAGCATTCTTGGCTCTGTCAAGCTGTTCTTCCTTTCTTCAATATAGTTACTTTCCTTTCACCGAGAGGACAAATTCTCAACGTTCCAATGCCGGACAACCAAACAGTTGCCATTTGAAATGAGAAAGAGAGAAAGAATGGAAAATGGCTGAGGGATTAGAGGATCTAACCAGGATAAAGGGATGGGAGATTCTTGGTGTGATCTAGTTTAGTTTGAAAGATGGAGGGTCTTAACAAGGATTTGAGACTTTAGAATTCATTGTGCCATTATTTCCATCCTGTGCAGTTTCAGCTAAATTGTTTGCTGGTTTGGGGCCCTTAAAAGCCCATAGTTCTTCTGCATCTTCACACACAAGTGTAAAAACAATATTTAAAATGATTGGGACATAATGCGCTAATTATCTCTTTATTCATATTCCATTTAACCATTTCCAGTTTATTTCCTCCATATTTGATCTTTTTTGACAGGCGCAAAATGCATTTGAGAGGTGAGCAATCACATGCAGCTGGTATTATCCATTCACCGTGCAGGTATTGATCACCCAAAAATGTATAATAGCTCTACAGAGGCTGTTTCTTCCTTAAAGGGTAACTACACCTTCAAATTCTGCTAGAACCCTCTCTCCCAGCATATTAAAGAAATGCAACAGAGGAGAGGGAACAACAACTGTAGGAGGCGTGGCTACGTAGTGTGTTGGTCTATGGTCAAATTCTTTTTTATATACATTTCATGACAGATAAGTCCCAACAGGTCGACTCTATGTCAACATTGGTCTTGCAAGGTTCAGGGCTGATTTAAAACAGTAGATGGCGTGTTGAGCCATTTAAATGCTGAAAAGTGGTCTACATTTCTCCTGTCTATGCACCAAACGTGTCTACTTCCGGGCTTTTATTGGCAGAGCAGCCCTAGGGCTACAACCTGCAATTGACTCGGGTAGCAACCTAATTCGCCTGTGCCCTTATGTGTCCATCTCCCTGTCAGTCTGAGCAGGTTGACACCTCTGACCCTGTCAGGGGTGTCAAATAGCTTGTCAGAGGCCTTCAATAAAGTACAATGACAAGCCCTTTAATGCATTACCACACGAGTTCCAGCCAGAAATGAGAGGCTGTAGCCTTTCCAGCCTCAAGGCAGACAGGTGCGCAGTCGAGCAACACACACACAGCAAACAGCCACACACAAAGAAGCCTTCCCTATCAAAACAATGACCAACAGAACTGTAAGTTGATTACTCTGCTTACATGTTAGATATCTATTTTAACATTTGAACCAAACATCACGATATTAAGGAGGAATTATCAGTAGTCAAACTGATCATTATATTATTTGGCTTGTGGAGCACATGCATGTTCAAAATGCCTCAAAATTCATTATTCAATCACTGAAGGATTATCTTTGAGGGGCTTACATAACCAAGAGAGATCAGTTGTCAGTAGCAATAAAAAACACCCTCCTTGGACCACCTTGGGAGCATGTGCAGCCTGTCACCATGAAGCCTCTCGAAAGGGCCCACAGGGCCACTTACAGTCAACTTGTCAATGTCACGGATGCCTGAATGTTGGAGAAATAAGATGAGACCGTGTTACAAATAATTTGGCATCAAAATGACAAGTGAAAAATCCCAAATGCCAAATCTGGACACCTACCTGGATTTGATGCCACAGGTTTTGGTTGGTGCTGATTGTCCTCAAGGCCCTGCTTCGACATGCTGTGCATTCCAACCAATTATCTACCCCAAGGTGCAACAGGTTCACACTTTAATCTTTGATGCCTCCTCCAATGGGATAGAGCTGGATTTAAAACAGAGAACAGGGGTGGGACAACCCTTAAAAACCTGTATACATAGCAAACATGAATCAACATCAAACCAACCCACTGAAGGAAACAAAAAAGGCTTTCAAAGAAATACCTTTATCCTCACTATTGTTTCATCTTGCAATAGCTCGTCATAGCCCATGTGGATGCTTGAAGCAAATTTCAAAGAAAGAGTTGCAGATGTAGCCTCACACATTACACCAGTCAAAATGTAATTTGAGTTCATAGAAGGGGGTTAAATGTGGGTCATTTAAAGGGTGCTGAGAATTTTAAGAAATGGACCATGGAAACCTCACGTCTGACCAAGTCATCCTTCACCAGGAAATCCAGTTTCCTGGCATGGACGTCGTGTTCTATGTGTACCCTTACACCTTGCCAGTATACCCGCATCCCTCAAGCCAGCGATTCCCATTCTTAACCCCCCCCCCCCTTACCCATGCCAGAGGCCCCCATGTTCTTTCTGAGGAAGTGCGTCCTTGAAGAGCTTGTCTCAACCATCTGTCACGGATGTCCCAGGAGATCTCCCATTGACACCAATAGCTCCCACATATACTAGGCCAGTTGTCATTGGAGGAGTGACAGGGTTACATGGTGAATGAAAACCAATATTTGAATTACATCATATGAACAGTAGCACAAATGCTCACTTCATGTTACAGTTAAAGATCATTTGTGGCATCAAGGATGAAGAAATTTGTCTTGCACAAGTAGTTTTTTGGGAAACTGATTAATGCCAAAAAACATGCAGAGGTGAGGCTTATGAATTTTACCATGCATTTCATACTCTTCATTGCCATTCAACTAGATCACCTCATTACCTTTGTTTCCATGACAAATGTGCTGTCAAAATACATGAGAAAGGTTATGACTCAATATGGAATCGAACATTTCCGCACGTACTCTGGGCGGAGTGCAAAATGTTATGTAAATCCCCTTAACGACCTTTTCAGGCTGCCGACAATCACCATACAAAGGTGATTGGCAGCCGACACTGGTGCACATTTATCCTTTTGCCCCAGTCTGTCTCTCTCTATAGCGCCCCCTACTGTGAGAGGCATGGGGTAGGGTGCCCAGTGGCACTTGTTGCCAATGGATGAAGCCAGCATGGATCCTCTCATGGCAACGATGCTGGTCGTTGTAATAATGTTCGGTTTGTTTCCTGCTTCACACCTCCTTTGGGATTTTGCCTGACCTATAATCCAGTACATGAGACGCAGAGGGAGGCATCCCATGCCTGTCCATCCGAGTTCCAGCCCTGCTTAGCCCAAACCAGCTCCTTTGTACGATTCACACAGCAGTCTATTGGTTGCCCGTGGGCCATTTCATAATGTGCATCTATTTTCATGATTATTATGATGATTGAAGTTTTTTTAACATAATGTGAAGGCTCACAAAACTGCGGATAACACATTCTCTTATGCATACACATTTATGCATACACACACATCCTCTCCCTCTGTATCAGTCACACACACACACACACACACACACACACCAGATCAGCGTTCCCAAGCCCATTACTTTTTTATCCTTGCTAGGCCTCGTCTCAGAGGGGAGCAAGGCCCCTACTAAGATCCTTACCCACTTCCTACTGTGAAGCCTGTTTGGCTCCTTGGCAGCCCTTCTCCATTCACAAACTGCAGAGGAGCCTCACTCTCTGCCCCATCAGCCATAAATTTACTTTGATTTGGGCATGACTGACTCAGCGACTTGGATAACGCTCAGGTGATGACGTAGTCTGTATACATTGCCCAGAAATGTACCATAAGTATATTTTTCCTGCTGAAAAAGAGGTTACTTCTTTGTCCTACTGTAGCTATCCCCAGGTGCCCCCCAGGCGGGGATAGGTGCTCTGGGGACACATTTGACACAAATAAAGAAAGAATTTTTCTTTTTTTAAAGTGCACATGTGTGTCTGTGTGTGCGCATGTTTGTGGATGTGTGGGAGAAAGTTGTTAAGCGTGTGCACAAGCGGGGCCATCACAATGTGTGTGTGTGTGTGTGTGTGTGTGTGTGTGTGTGTGTGCATTGAGGGAGTGTGTGTGCGATATATGCACCCCCTACTGTCCCCTATTTCTAGTCCTCTGTCCACACATCACAACTGTCAGTATCTAGAGAGATATGAAGCCCAAAAGGAGAAAGGAAGAAGAGGAGAGCCTTGAAATGGATATTACCGCTGTGTTTGCCTGTGGAGCACGGAAAGATGGATTTAGCACGACCTCTAGGATCTTTACTGTACCGTCGGCTCACTACCTGGTACGTTGTAAATGCATAATATCAACCTAATAAAGTCTGCTTTTTAAAATTTACGTTACAATCCTGATAAGATAAAAAGAGAGGTCAGCTACTATTGGAGATATTCTTGAATTCTGAGATTATCCAGTTGATCCCTGAGCATAATTTCTGCCTCGTATATCTCATTTGAATTCAAAATGCAAAGGGCTTACCTCAGAGTGATATGTGAACTGGCTACAGCAGAAGATACAGCAGTATATAAAACACCTGCACCTGTCGTCCGGGGGCTTTGACTTCTGTTTTTTTCCCAGTTGTACGGAGGATCACCAAATCAACAACAGTTTATAGCTTCAGTTTACTTCTTGCCTTGTTAAACATTTTTCTTTAAAAGACAATTTTTGTGGTCTGAGTTGTAGTTTTTTTAACTTTGAGGAATTACAGAACAGTGCAGAGTTCAAGCCCTTGTTCTATTACATTTATGTTTTTTCTGCTGCAATTTAAGTAGTATGATAGATCATATAGGTCCAGCTGATACTGTTAAAAGGAAAGTCACTCACACAAAAGTAAAGATGCTCAGTAGTTTACTGTTGAGTGACAGGTGAAACAGGTTTTGTTCTGATAAGCTTGTTTTTTTCTCTTGGCATGGCATTAGATATCATTATTTTAGAACATTTTAGAAAAATATTTGCTTTAGATGATCAAAAACAGTACAATGGAGAGAGTGAAGTTTTTTTATGCAAATGTGACTTTTCCAAACAGTACTGCACAAAGTTTGGCAAACGTCTAATTTACTAAATACTAAGCATAAGTAGAGACTGACTGTACGTGCTGGTCTTCATTCTTTAAAAGAAAGAGATATCCACATTGCAAAACACAACCTTTTCTAGAACTAAGAACATGTCTTGTCTTCAGATTTACTGTCATGTGATTTATATTATTTTTCATTGCTTTTGGGTTAAATAAACCCATTGGTTGTAGAATTCCTTATATCAAAGAAAAGCATGTAATGTGTTGAAACCATGACTCTCACCAAAACTGGCACTTTAGAGATTGTGATTTCACCTGAAGATACCTGACCCTCAATGAAATCTTTGGTTCATGAACGTTTTCTTTTTTTAAAGATTGTCACATAGCTGCATTTTTTCTAAAATTTAAACAATTTGTTGTATAACTTTTGGCAATATGCTGTAAGACCTACTTCCCTCATTGTTTGAACAAAGTTATTTTGGGTTCAAACAACATCTGCAAATGAAAAAGAGAGAGAGAAAGTTTTATAGAGGTATATAGATGGTGAGGGTTTAGTTACTGTAAATCAGGATTTGAAACATTTCTATCTTTGATTTTAACACTGACTGAATCTACAAGAATCTAAACAATTGCTACTCAGGAAACACCTTCCACACACATGGGAAAGACAGCAGTTGCTGTGAAAATATGCTGAAAGCAATCTCTCAGACATTTGGCAGGGCAAAACCACAAATTATGGTTGCAGAGTGAGACAGCATTATGAGCCTTCACTGTGTGGTCCATCACCAACTATAGACCCCTCTCCCCTCCTGCTGTTCTCTCCTGCCCTTCTCCCCTCTTGCTGCCCCCTCTGCTGGGGGTAGCAGGCATAGTTGACCCTGGTTAAAATTCAACTGGCCCAACAATAAGGTGGTTAGACTTTTCCTTAATGACCTGGTCGTGGATCAAAAGAAAGTGGAAGTCGCTGAGTTTGAAAACAAATACCTCTATAGATTTAAATTCATTTAGACTGTACAGCATGACAGAACAAAAGTCTAGACAATGAATACACAGGGCATAATTCATCATTTCACACTATTATTCCATGCTGTTTCACATGAGCATCCCCTAAATTGATTCACGTTAGACTTCAGATACATGTAATCAGATTCAATTGTGCACAAACCTCATTTTAGAAGTTTCAGATATTCCGTTTATCTCTCTCCATGATATATTTATTAAAATTTCGACTTCTGTCTGTATGCTGTATAATTGCATATATATTGAATTGCACAATGTACTTTTATAAAACCCCATCTAAGGACAATTGTTGCAAATTAGGTTGAGCTATAAATGCTATCATATGTGACATTAGACTATTCACTGAATATTCTATGTTTAAGTGTCTTTGCCCACAAGTCACTGCGGGTCTTCAGACGGCCTTTCAGCCATCTTCAGACTGTACAGAGCTCAGTGTCTTGGCTGAAGAAGAAGAAGAAGAAGAAGAAGAAGAGAAGAAGAAAGTGGGATTCTTTTTTTGGCATAATAAGATCCAGTTTAGACTCACTTTTCCCTTTAAAATTACGATAACTGGCCACCAAGCAGATTTCAGTAACAACAATTCAAAAGAGGAATGTCACTGATAATGGACTGTATTTTTCAGGACTTTCAAAGGGTTATGTGGAAAAAACAGAAATATCATTATAGTCAAAAAACCTGTTATTCATATATCACAGTAGGAGATCTGTCTACTTTAAGTTCATCACATGACTAGATAAGAATACAAATAATAACGATTGACAATATAAGACAATTTGAATTTTGTTATATGGATATGAAAGATATGTATCTTTTTTATGAATACTTCACTATTCACGACAAATGAGTCATGAGGACCATGAGATGCACCTAAAAGCTCTGGGACAAACCTAGTATTTGTTTGTGTGAAACTACTATTCCCAAGGTCCCAATCTTCAAGCTCAACATGCCTTTATGAGTTTAGAACACATTTATTAACAAACAATTAACAACAATTAACAATCCACCTGTAAATGATTTGTACATCAATAATAAATGCTTCAAAACACACTGTAAGGATTTGTTTATGTGGGTATTCATATATCATTAAATATGATTACAACTATATACTTTGCTGTTATTAATCATTCATGAACTCATTACACACTGGTTACAAATGTTAAGAAAAGTTGTAATTGTTGACAAATACATTCATAAACATCAAATAAACATATTCTGTGTACAAATACATTGTGTGTGTTTATACACTGTTTATAAATGCTAAATAGGAGGGTTAAAGTAAGCCAATTTACCGATATTTAACAATGGAGACTATCAGCTGTGCGTGTAATTCTGCCCTCAGCCACAGGGGGCGACGTCTTCCTGCCTGATGAGCACGGAAGCTTTGCTGGAGCGGAACCTCTGACGTGTCAAATTGTCGCCATTATCCTGAGGAAGGAAACGCCTTGAAGAGGGAAGGAAACATATCAACTGTGTAAGTGTTAAAGAGAAACTTTAACAAAGCCATTTTTTTTGCGTTTGCCATTGCTGAATGTAGTCGTACCAAAAGCCTTGTCAGCAAAATCGTCTTTGTGACCGCGGTTACGTTAGCCATGACGCGGAGAGAAAAACAGTGACTTACAGCTACGAGCTAACTTTCCGAGTAACTAGCTAATTTATATGAATCGACTAACGTTAGTTAATGTTACGTTCTCCTGGCATTTCCTTATCATCTAATACATGCTGTATTAAGTTGTCAGGAAAAAATCATTAACAATCTTAGCATACTGGAAAGTAACTCGTTGTCAGTATATAAAAGAAATCTGAAACTGGTCGGACGACTATTAACATGTCACCATAGCAAGCTAACGTTGTTTGTTTACGTGGAGCTAGGTTAGTCTGGCAACATGGCATTGCACCTTGGCAAGCTATATGTCAAAGTACACCAGTGAGCCGCCTGTGGCTCTTTAATTGCGAAAATGCTAACATTTAGACTAACTTGTGAAGAACAACACATTTGTGTACAGGATGACTGTTACAGGTTAGCCCCATTTGTGACCTCATCACTCCGTACGTTACGCCCAAAAGTATGTTTGTGATCCTCAAACGCGTTACTTTGTATGAAAATAAAACCTTTTTTAGAAAGAATTTTTGATCCTTTAGTTTCCGGGCAGAGATTTTGCCACAGATGCAGAAGCAGACATCTGTGATATAATGACATTACCTGTAATATCTAATACCTTTGAAGAAAATATATATATAATATAATATATATATATATATTATATTATATATATATTGAGAAAATATATATATAAATAACGTTTCAAATGTTCGCCTGACGTTATGTGACCTATCAAGGAGTAATGCTGAGGTCACAGATTAGGTGGTAGACGTTTCGCATTTTTAGGATGGAGAAATTAACTTTTTAAGACCTTAGAGACGATTCACTCAGCTGACATGTAAATGATCAGTTTGTGGTAATATTTCAGCTTCTAGAAAATACCAACGCCAAGTGGGTTTCCAAAGGGGTGCAAAAAGGATTAAATCAATTTACATCTGCCAATCATGGATTAAGAATTTGGTGCAGAAAATTGTCAACTGTCCAAAACCCAACGAGTGTCAGTTTAATATCACATGAGACAGATAACCAGTGAATCCTCACGTTTGAGAACTGAGCTGAGCTGGAACTAGGTTATGTTTGGCATTTTGCTTTAAAAATGACTCATCAATTATCAAACCTTTTGCAGATTGATCCTCTGTCTATTGACTAATTGTTTCAGCTCTACTCTAAATCCTGTTTGATTATTAGCCACAAGCTTATTCCATGCCACCCTGATTTCAACAATTGATCTGTTGTTTCTCCTCAGGTTTATTTTGTTTTTGCCAAAGTAGGTTCCCCTCACCAGCCGCCATGGGTAATGCATTTGCAGGGCTCTTTAAAATGTTCATGAAGAAGGAGATGAGAATCCTCATGGTGGGTCTGGACGCTGCTGGAAAGACGACCATTTTGTACAAGCTCAAACTTGGAGAGATTGTGACTACCATTCCTACAATAGGTAAGCCAACATAATGTAAAATAATTATGTTTAGCCTGGGACTATGACATGGCTGTTGTGTGTTTCACATCACACAGTTATAATACTTGTCTAGGAAGCCAGTTGACACGTGTGCCTTTTATTACTGTTAAATGAGAACTTTAAGTTAGTTTTTAATGTGATTATTACTTTTTTTTTCTCCCCCTTCAGGTTTTAATGTAGAGACGGTAGAGTACAAGAGCATCAGCTTCACAGTATGGGATGTCGGTGGTCAAGACAAAATTCGACCGCTGTGGCGTCATTACTTCCAGAACACACAGGGTACGTTTGTTATGTCAAAACCTTAGAGCCTGATATTTGTTGGCTTTAAACCAATGACTCTGCAATGGGCTGTTTTTTATATTCACTACATTTTTGCTGCTTTGTATTTAAAATATGCAGCACACATCGCACACCACACACTCATTTGTTCCCCGTTTGCTCTTGTTCCAGGTCTCATCTTTGTTGTGGACAGCAACGACAGGGAGCGAATTACGGAGGCTCGTGAAGAGCTCATGAGAATGTTGACAGAGGAGGAGTTGCGTGATGCTGTACTATTGGTGTTTGCCAACAAACAAGTAAGTCATACTTACTTAAAAAATCTAAATCATTGATGTAAGCAGGTGTGTGTCATTAACAGTTTCCTGTTGTATTCACAGGGTTGGCTTCTAATGTTTTCTCTCCACTTATTGTTTGTAGGACCTTCCAAACGCTATGAATGCAGCAGAACTCACAGACAAGATGAATCTTCACTCCCTACGCCAAAGACACTGGTTCATCCAGGCAACTTGTGCCACCAGTGGGAATGGACTTTATGAAGGACTGGATTGGTTGTCTAGTCAGCTCAAGAACCATTAATAATCACCTGCTCTCCACAACCCAACCCAACCCAATCTCTGGCCTTGCTCTCTACTCTTAAGGTGTTGCAAAAACTGAGTTACCTTGTCCAAAAAAAAGTACTGAAAGCTGCCGACCTCAGCTGTTATTACCACAAACATATAGGCCAGTGTCGGCGGTGAATTATTCTTGTAAAGCTGCCGTTTTTTAATTTTATTTTACTGTAAATATATTTGGTAATGGGGCAGCTTATTGCACTCTCACAAATCCTACCGTGGTTATTTGTCTTTCTGGCTGTTGGGCAGCCATGTGTAAATTGAATAAGAAAAGGAAGGCGAGGACTACGAATTTACCAGCACGTTGGCCCCAGGACCTCAATGCAGTCTGATGACTTGTTATCTGGCCACATGTACTGTAGGGGTTGATCCATGAGGGGCTTTCTACTTGCAGCTACAATGGTAACTTTAACCATACACTACATGTACCAACCTCCCAAATGACCATTTAGTAAACACTGGCATTGACTATTTGTACTCTGTACTGACATTACTGTGTTCAAGTTAAGAAGCCCTGTCTGTGAACACTTACCAGCCTTTGTTATACAGTGTGTTGGCTTGAATTTATAAATGCTGCAATGATCTCACTTCTACCTGCTTCATGGTTGTTTGGAAGTCTGTTGAGTCAGCATTGGGTTTTTGTATTTCTGAGTCTCAGGTTTATCATGTGCTGCCTTTGCAATATACTTGTTAGCAAAACTGCATGATGTGGTCTGTTGGTCTTTAAGGACTTGCATATTTACTGGGTGTTAACGTCATGAGGCTGCACAGGAACTATTACCCCACTGAGTACTTATTTCAACAGCCCTATACTATAACTTGTGTGTACTGTGTTGGGTAATTGTTACTAAAGGAGTGGCACACTACAATGGCCCTATTGTCTTCACTAAAGGCTCTAGCAAGTCATGCCTTTTTTTAAAATTCAGTTCAAAATATGGGAAATGGCATTTTGATGACAATACAAAATCAGTTTCAGTCACATGTTTAACGTATTTCTTGTTTTTGCAGCACATTGTCGTCGGAGTAAACAGGAAGCCAGACATATGCATTCTTATCTAAGACACACATTGCCTCTTATTTCCTTTTGTAAAAGGTGTCGGTGTTACTTTACTGCTCTGAAGATGTCTCGGGGTGTACATTGAACTTTTATTTTTGATTTATAACTGCCTAAATATTTCAAAACTATGTTAATCTCTTAAATTTTTCTGTTTTTTTATGTTAAGTTTTGTGAGGAAAAAGCACTAATTAAAGTTACTGGATAAAAAATGTTTCTGCAACTGATTCTCATTCTTTCATTCTGCAATAAAATTGCTGAATTTTTACTTTTCTCCCTACGTGGTAGTATTTTGTCATTTCCTTTGCTGTTAAAACATATGCACACCTAATCTTGCTACCTTTTATATATGTCGTAGTGCTGAGATGATTAGGCAATCAGTGGATTCAAGAAAAACCATCAACAAATCTGATGTTTTAGTCCTATATGAAACAAGCTTCTCAATTGTATGTTCTGTTGAACACAAAAAAAGTAAGCAAAGATGCCACTTTGGACTTGGAACTTAAAATGGGCAGTTCTCACTTGTCAGACATTTTATTGACAGAACAATTAATTAAAAATAGATATATTGATAATGAAAAAAATACTAAACTTTAACAACAAACCCCAAAACTGGTGTCATAGCAACGAGTTTGGGCCGTGACCCTTTGACCCACGGATATGTGATGCCCCAAGGTGGTGTAAACCACCCAATGTTTGGGTTAAAGCAGTAATATGGAGAGCACACCCTGTTTCACATTGTGTAGGGGTGGCAATCTAGGACAGCATTCTTGCAGGTTGATTAGGCTGCTATGGTTAATGCAGCCAAGCCTATAAAACATGGCAGGAGAGTATGGTGGTGGTGGAAGGGGAGGGAGTTCGGGTCTCGGGTCCCTCATAGGGCTGCTTTGTGTGGCCTCCTCTCCTGCTGCTCCATCAGCTTGGTTTGTGTGTGGCGGTCTAACGGTACTCGGTCATATAAAAAAGGACCAGCCTGGTTTTTTGCACTCTTCTTTATGAATGCCTTGCTCTTTTTTAGTGCACCCCCCAGGTGTCTGCCAGCAGAATACCCTCTTTCAGACCAATTCAAGGCAAATGCAAACACTACACTCTATTACGACCAGTGGAGTGCATTCCAATGGTATCGCGCCAGTCAGGGAGCTGATCCTAGAACGGTGAGGGATTAAGGCGCACTGGCGTGATTGAGAAAAGAAAAAGGGCTGGAGCTGCTGAGTAGTGCAAGAGGCACAGTGGGATGGAGGAGATGTGCAAGAATGAAAAAGGCATCAAGGACCATCTTGGGGGAAAAAAGAAAATCAAGAAAAACTTACTTGACTCTTTTCAAATGTAAGCTTACTTGTTGCAAGAGACAGCTGCAATTTCCTACATTTAAATAATCTCTGTAATGCTGATGTTTAGTGATAGAAACATTACTGTGCTGCTGACACAACTTGCCCAAACCTTTGCTAAAAATCCTGAACAGTAACAGCCAGACAGGAATAAAAGATCATTGTGTTTGATTTGCAAAATATTTGGTCCTGCATAGTATTTTAACTATGAGATAAAAATAAATAATAAATTAAAAAATCACAACCTGTGACAATAGAGAAAATGTGATATTTGGTGGTTTAATCACATAAAATGTGTTTAAAAAACTTGTTGTCAAACACAACAGACTCCAGTGTCCTATGACCAACTGACCAACTTATTGGGTGAAGAAGTTAAAACACGAGGCCAAAGCCTGTTAGTGAGACACATCGACCCGTCTCTGTCCACAGACCGTTTGGCTGTTTAGGGTAAATGAGGTCTTCAGGGCCAGTCAAGCTGCTGTAGAGCATTCTGTCCGCGTTATGCGTCTTTGAATTGGGGGTGGTGGGAAGGACATTAGTCGTCCGAGTCTGTGTCGTGGCGCCGCCTGTGGCTTTGTGTGGCACCAGCAGGGGCCGTCTTGTGGCTGACAGGGTTACAGGGGACAGGAGACCCCCCATCAGAGGTGTCTGTGTCATGCCGCTGCTGTCGATGATGGGGGTAGGAGGGCTGTCGCTCGGCCTTTGCTCCCCCCCTTGAATGGCTGTCATGGGGTCTGGCTCCACTCTGACTGCGGTATGATGGATTATGATGATGGTGGTCCTTTCTCTGCCTGAAGAGTAAAAGGAAACAAACAATCCACGATTGGTTTGAGGTGGATCGGGTCAGATGTTGTGAGGCTGGGGGAAAAGAAGCTGCCAGATGAGCTTTATAGTGAAATCCATGACAGCTGTAAGTGAATATAACTGGCTATAAATGTATGTATAATTGACAACTTATATCATGAATTCTGTACATTACCATCATATGTTGGTTCATAATACGATTCCTCTCTCACCAGCACAAATTATTGAAGCACATAAATACCATTATTCAATCTGGTATGTCCCCCCCTGTCCTACACAACTGATCAACAGGATGTTTCTGAGGTCTTGTGATACATGCACCCCAAATTTAAAAAGGTAATGCCTGAAGATGCTGTGTGTAGGACAGTGCCTTAGCGCCCTCTAGTGCCGACAGAGGAAAGCTTTTGTTTCATAGCAAGTCTGTAAGTTTGCACATTTGGCCAGAATACACGAGGTGGACACAGTAACATGAACAAATGTGCAATATACTTAAACAAAATACAAAACAACAGTCTATAGATCTTTATGGAGAAATGAACCAACCTCTTTCTGTCGTCATCTGACCCCGAGGAGGACGAGTCTCTTCTTTGCCTTTTCTTCTTTTTCTCCTTCTTCTTTTTCTCCTTTTTGCTCTTTTTTTCTTTCTTTTTCTTTTTGCTTTCATGCCTACCAAGGTAAAAAAAAAAAAAAGTAGCTAAGATAATTATTACTGAAGTAAACATAGGAAACTGGATATGGGGTCTGGGTTTGTGTCTGAAATATCATATAGGTGCTCAGTAAGTTAAATTAGGTGGTAACTAATATGAAGCATACTCACCGTTGTTCCACATCCCCCTTTTCTACACTCTGAGACGTCTTTGTTGTTGAGGTTTCTGGACAACCCCCTGTTTTGTGGTGCTGTAAAGAAAGCATCAATTTAATATTTGCATCAAATTGTAGATGTGGGGTAAGTCTCTTCACTACACGCAAAAGATATTCAAAAGGCCTGTTTTTCCATCCATCAAACTGCTTTGCACACACATTATATTATAAACATCTGTGTCTTAAAATGTTCAGTGACATTTATCAGTGAGGAAAAAAAAACTTACTGTAAAAACTGGCAAGCCTATTTTAGCTGCCTCCTTTTCCTTTTGGGAAAGCACCATTTTCCTTGACCCTGCACTGTAGATGGAAACATTCATTTATACAACAAACACTTTACAATCAAACTGCATTAAGGCTCTCTTGCCACCAAGAAGAGGAATGTCTTAATGAGTTTTAACAGAAACAGATATTACCATTTTTCCAACCCTCATGTTGTTTTCTTTAAAACAATTTTCAAGATAACCTCACAAACATTAAAAAGTAGCACCTCAATGAACTGAAAACCTGAAAAGTGGAGGACATTTAAATTCTGAAATGCTGTATTTACATATGAAGAGGATAATCAAAATAATCCTTCTGACATTATGTAGGTGAATACTTCTTAACACTTGTTGTGATTGTGACTTTCCATCTTGATTTCTGCATATCCTTGTGTGTAAATTCTATGTATATTCAGTACAAGATTATATATTTTTACATCCCATTGCATTTTGCTGCACACACTGTCCTTTTAAATTTACGAAGTTGACAATGTTCTTAAGAAAAAATAGAGCCACCTTGAGCTTCCCAAGCCTGAGACGCGGTCCACATTTCTCTCTTCACCATCAACCTCTTCCCTCCTGCAAACATCTGCAAGGTCCTGGTATGAAAATTGGAAAAATTCAAATCATTCAAACGTTTTAACGAAGGCAAGTTCTTTAAAATATGTTCACAAGCGTTTGAGCGAATGCCAGACCAAACAAACTGACATACCTCTTTGGTCAGGCCAGTTGGTTGCCTCTTCATATTCTTGTGCCCTCTAGACGCGAGAATGGAAAAGATAAATTGATTATATGTGTTGGCCCACACCTGCGTTTGTCAACCATTTATTTTATAGTAAGTTATACATACAGGGCAGCCATCAGTGCCTCGTGCTCTGCAGCCTTGACGGCAGCAAGTTCATCCTGTTTGGACAAAGCTGCACCTCCTTTTTTGTCTCTTGTGTACCATGAAAGATCTTTGCCTTTCTGCCATCGTCCCACTGGTGCCATCAAAGAATTTCCTGGAAACAAGACAAAAGAAATGAGGGCGGTTGAGAAAGATGTGTTATACCTGTTATACCTACCACTCCATCCTTATGCTGAACAGCAGACAAACATTGCTGTAGTGGTAAAGCAGTCCTGAGACAACCCCTGGAGCTGCTCTATAGACAGTGAATAAATATAAAATTGTTAAGTGCTATAATAGCACTCATGGGGATCACACATATAGGCCCTACATTCAAGGAAAACTCATGGATGCTATAACCCAAACAAAAATGAATCAAGTCAGTCTAATTCAGTGTCAATGGAGCGAATCCATCCAAAGGATGTCATCCAATGGCTTCAGTCACTTCAAATCTTGAAGCTTGTAGTGATCTAGGGCTGCAACAACAATTCTCATTATAAATTAATCCCCCAATTATTTTCTCGATACGGTCATTTATCGCTTCTCTGTCTCTCAAACTATGAAAATGCCTCGTTTGTCTAGTTTGTCTAAACAACAGTCCAAAGATATTCAAGAAAGTCTCACATGTGAGAAGCGGGAACCATCAAATATTTGGCATTTTTGCTTGGAAAATTATTTAGTGTTAAGTTTTATAGGTTGAGTAATTGACTAACCTTTGCAGCTCTATAATGGTAGTGTTTAGTGATACTGATTTTTCCCTTTGATGTAGCACAGAATGAAGAAGAAATGAGGCGTCCTCTCCCCAGTAACCAGATCTGACCATACTTTAAAAGAATGTACCTATTTCATGTGTTTACTCAAGTTCATGTCCCAAAAATAATGACATTTGCTGAACAAGTTGTGTTTTCTAATCCATCCTTTATGCCACAGCTATGGAGGGTGCTACGTAGTTCTTATTTGGCATGCTGGCATGTTGACAGTGGCGTGAGCTCTTTTAGTAGCGGAGGGGCTACGTGTGTCTGATCAGAGAGAGGGAGCAAAGAAAACCAGGACCTACTGTTTGTAGAGTGGAAAACAAGACTAAATTCCGAGCGACTACACCAGCTCCACTGTGTAATGAGGGACTCTACGACAAAAGGTACGGAAAAACAGCAGGAGCCATCGTATGTAGTTTAACTGTGGTTTTAAAAGTCTTACTCTGTTGCAAGTTAGCAGACAGCTATTAGCAACGTGTCTGGTTAGCGCTGATAGCGGACTTGGCTACCAAGTTTTTAGACTTACCGAGATAATTTTCTCTGTGTTTATCACCTTTCACGTCATCCCAGTTGAACTGGTCCTGACCCCCTCGGACCCCTCCAGATCTCGAGGAACCAAACATTGTAGTCAGTTACTTTGAAGACTTGGCGAAAAGCGTGTGTGCCGTTAGCTCAACCGGCTGACTTTAGCCACAGTAGCACACGAGCAGCGCGATTGGTCAGGCCTTCAGCATTCACTCATCCGGGGATTTTTAGTTAAATTTCCCTGTGTGGCTCGGAACAACGTGTTTCCTGGTGGTAGTGTTTACTTCGGCCACTGAAACTAATCCGGTAACTAATTTTGCCAGTTATTCCTAAAAATAACTATAGCGCACGAGAGAAATAGTTGGGTTAAACAGTTTTCAACTCAAGCTAGACTATGCTATATAGCTAACGTTACTCTGCCGCCTAAAAACAAAGCTACAGTAATAAGAGTGCGCATGTGTCTTCCCCGTTAAGGAATAAACTACAGATACTAGTCAGTTACATACATATATCTACAACGGCTGCGTTTGTATCGTCTATTATCTGGGGCTAATGTTAATAATAAAACTCGACGTTTCTGTGTTTTGTCGCGAACGTAACGTGTTGATGTTTTGGCCCGCAGTGATGACGTAGGCAGCACAATTTTCCCTAATGGCTCTCACAACAAAAAGACAGAGCAGAGGAGGGAGAATCTTGGACTAACGTAACTCCCGATGTACATGAGATATTTTTCGAGGCTACTTTCAGGTAGGAAGGAGGATATTTATCTATTTTATGTTATATTGGAATTATCTGTTATATTTAGCTAATACTGCCATTCATTTCCTTCAGTGTGATAGGAGTCAGATTGTTTCTGCTGCGTTGTTGCAGGGGAAGATGGTTGTTTTGTGTTCACTGAGCAAGATTAAGTTTAGCTGATGCAGCATTACCAGAAGTTTAATCATTAGTGTGATTGCTGCTGCACAGCAATGCTGTCAGACTATTAGTGTGATTTCTATGCAACAGTTTTAATGGTACCCAAAGTGAGTGAGAAGCCAAATCGTGAGTTATTCCTTGTAGATGGGAGCCATCGGTGATAACTGTTATACTTTTGAGTTGTTAAGTTTTATAAACAATCCCATAGACATCCGTTGTATTTACCAAGTACAAACTCTATTGCTATTTCAAAATGTGCAGTATTGTCCTCTGATCAAATGTACATATGCTCATTATGTTGTCATTTTATGGGTTATACACCATAATGTATAAAAGCCTATTGCTGAGGTGTTTTAAAGCCTAAAAATCCTACCCATCAAGTATCAGTGCACAATTTAATCACACACACTTGTGTATTCATTTTCATGCAAATCACAACATTTTATTGCTCCTAACAGTGAGCAAAGTACAATTTGCAATGCCTGAGTTAGTTGTTTTTAATCTGCTAGATGATTCTGGCACAAGATTGTACACTTGTAACACTCACTCTATAATAATAAAACTACTCTGCAGTTTCTGTGTGCTATATTTGGATGGACAGAACATAAAGTGAGTTGGAATGAAGAGATCACAGCATTAGGCTGAAAGAGAACTGGTTGAACATGTGCCCACATAATCCTCAAATCACCTCCTGCACTTTACTTCAGGGTAAACTGAACTAACAACACTACTGTTTTGACATTACATACTGTATGTTGTACTGTTCTAGAGCTGCAACAAATTATTATTTTCATTACTGATTAGTCTGTCAATCAATCATTTTGATTTGAACATTCTTTATTTTGTCCAACCAACAGTTCAAAACCCAAAGATATTCAGTACACTATCATGTAAGACAAAGACAGGCATTAACTACTCACATTTGAGAAGCTGGAACCATAAAATGTTTAACACATTTTGCTTGAAAAGTGGTTGCTGATGCATTTTTGTTGATCAACTAATTGGTTAACACCTAGCAAACTGTATCCGGACCTGATAGATTTCACATGGTTTAAATTTTGCTTCAGGCAAATATCAATCACATGGGGTTTAGGACACATGGTCAAGCTTCCAATCAGTGTCAGCTTGTGCTGATTGTAAACTCACATGTCTCTCATTTCCTGCCTCACAGTGCTATGCCAGTTTCACACTGAGGCTGCAACTAACAACTATGTGCATGAGAAGGTTATACATTATTTGTAATTATCTGTTGCCTGTAAAATGTCAGAAATGATCAGAAATAGTGATTTATTTAAAATAGCATTTAGTCTGACTGGCAGCAGCTAAAAATCAGAAAATCACTTGATTTAGTTGATTCAGTTGTCTCATTGTCTATGAGGCCATCTTTGAATATTGGCAATAAATCTATTACCAAGCAAAGTTATGAGGCTTTTTTAATGTTTTGTTTACTAAAGATTAAAATAGTTAAAGTAAAAAAAGCCCCTCTAAATGACAATCATAGGCATTCCGATTTCCTTTGTTTCTAGAGCGATAACAGGTAGTTGATCAACAGAAAATGAATTGGCAACAATTTTGATAATCAGTTAATTGTTGAGGTTATTTATCAAGCAAAAATGCTGAACATTCTCTGGTTGCAGCTTCTCAGATGTGAGGATTAGCTTTTTAGCTTTTATCTGTTTAAAAATCGCTGTAAATTGAATATCTAAGTTTTTGACATGGTTTTGGGCAATCAATTTTGATTATTTTCTTATGTTTTACACAATAATGAAAATAATGTTTTGTTGCCGCCCTAATTGTTTCCATGTGGTAACAGGGATCAGATGCAAATTGTGGTGGAGGGTTGGGGTTTTGGGGGTGATACCTGAATAAATAGAACGAAAAATGTTGACGCTTCTGCAGTAGCTTCTGAAAAAGGAACTCCTGCATCTTTAATTAGTCACGTTGCTGTTTACGGGAAGCATTCAAGAGGCAATGGAGAATGCCTCTTGTCAATTGCACCTGCAAAACCAACCTGGCTGGATCTGGTTTGCCTGGAGACAAACAGGCTCATAATGCTGTGATTTTATTCTTGGCTATATATTCTATATATTCTCGGAGTCCTGCCAAAGTCCAGCACAGTTTACTTTTACTTTTGTTTTTTGTTTTTATAGATGTGTGAAAGGGATCTTATAATTAGAACAATGGAAACAGAAAACAGTAGACTTTCCTACTAGATGGATTAGCCTAATATAATTTGTAATTTGGTGGATGTCATCATGTCATATGGAATACCTCATTTTTGGACTGATTGCCTACTTGCCTGATTCTTGACATTGATGTAAGTAATAGACCTATAACCAATCACGACGACTGACAGTTCTTTTAGTAGCTCAATAGTACGCCTATAGCTGGTTTCCTGACACTAATATCAGTTTGGAAGATGCTCTCAGTTGTTACTGGAAATCCTGTTATTCTACATTGTTTTTCTTCACAGACAGAAAAGCGCTCACAAACACTTACCTACATACTTAATTACACCTCTCAGCCTTTAGACTAGAAATAAAACACACATTTACTGTAATATCAGATCATTATGGATAAATGTACTCAGCATTTTAAATGTATCTTGGCAACGAACACTACTAGTGTGTAAACATGGCCCCGCCCCTCCCTCTCCTTCCGGCTGCACTTGTACATAATCCACCAGCACACAATCACTCGCATTCCCTGTCTGCTCGAGCTCTGTGCGTATTGAGGAAAGGTAAGGAGGAACACAACAGGCTTTACGTCATTCTTTACTTGAGTAGCTTACCTAAAAAAATCTCTGTAATGAAAGAAACTTTGTGCAGCTGAATATATGGTAGTATAGAGAAGTTAAGATGCTGAAGTAGCTATTTATACAATGCTTTATGCTTATAGATTAGGTGATTGGATGGCTACATCATTTGGTAAAAGGGAGTTTTAAGTCATTGTATATTTGAATATGAGCCCATATCTGTATTAAAAGCAGGTTTTCCTCTTAGCCTCTTATTTCTTAGCTGCTCTGTTCTTTCCTGTCATCACAAGCAGAGTAGGGCCCTCCAATTAATGATTACTGCTCCTCGATAGCACCATGGTAACCTCACGGCTTGCCAACCAGTTGATTGCCTCTGCGCTTGTGGGGGATGTTTTGGTCTCATCATGTGGTTTCGCCTTTGAAAACTGCCGGCTTGTCATTTTATCGTGTTTATCCCATCAGAGCGAGGGTTGTCTGAACATGTTAACCCGTTGAGAAATCTCTTGTCTTCTTTTTTAAAGCCATATGTTTGGCAGGTTTCGTCCTGTAATGATGCATGCCATAAGATTCCACTGGATGTGTGTTATATCCAGCCTCACCCACTTGTTTCCGATGCTGAACTCTCCTCTCCACCTCTGCCTCTCCTTTAGCTATGGCTGGACCCAGGCCTGTGGTGCTTAGCGGCCCGTCCGGGGCAGGAAAGAGCACTCTGCTGAAGAAGCTCATGAAAGAATATGACAGTGTCTTTGGCTTCAGCGTCTCCCGTAAGTGTGCCACTCCATGCCAAAGCATTTAACATTCATTTTGGTGAATGGAGATGTGAATGTATCATGTGTACTTAATGTCACTGATACAAGCAAATGCTTTTATTATTATTATTATTATTATTATTATTATTATTTCAAATAGGACTGGAACTAATAAATATATTAATTATTTTCTCGATTAACTGATTAAATTGTCCTAAAAAAAGTAAAAAAAATGTTCAAGGTACAATGAGAAAAGCAGAAAATATTCACATTTCATGTCATATGTGAGGAATTTCTACTTTTCTTTGTCTTATGTGACAATAAAACGGAATGTTTTTGCACTTTGGGCTGCTGGTAACGAAATAACAAGCAATTCAAAGACATAACTTCCTGCTTTAGTAAAGTGTGATTAGAAAAAATGTTTTCTTTCCCACTGTTTTTCGACATTGTATGGACCAAACGATTAATCAATTGAGCAAAAATATAAATCAATTAAGAAAATTCTTGCATTCTGATTTTTATCGATTCATTGTTTCAGGTTTAGATTCAAATAAAGTACTGACTATGACATAAATGTCTTATCAACCCTCAGATACAACTCGAAGTCCTCGACGTGGCGAAGAGAATGGCAAAGGTACAGCATGGTCCTCCTCTTTCACGACCACTGTAACAATAAATCACGTGTTTTGAGTTAGTAGTTTTGTAGCTTTTTTTTTTTGCTGCATTCTGTAAATCGTCTTTTACTGGTTTCAGATTACCATTATGTTACGCGGGAGGTGATGCAGGCCGGGATTGACAAAGGCGATTTCATTGAGAACGCAGAGTTTTCTGGGAACATGTACGGGACGAGTAAAGCTGCTGTGCAAGACGTCCAGGCCAAGAACCTCATCTGCATACTTGATATTGACATGCAGGGTGTGAGGAACATCAAAACGACAGACCTCAATCCCATCTACATCTCCATCCAGCCGCCATCCATGGCAGTCCTGGTAAGCACAGAAAAAAAAGGCACTTCATCTAATTGATATACATCTAGAATTTCTTGTTTTCCTGCCTGAGAGGAGTTCCTGGGTGTGACATTGAGTTTGCTTTGTTCCACATGCGCTTAGTCACAAAGGTTTTGGAAGCTCTGAATAATTCTGAATACCTTTCATACACTGAAGCCCTTTGTTGATTTGTATTGTTTCAGGAAAAACGTTTAAGAGACAGAAAAACGGAGTCAGAGGAGAGCCTCCAGAAGCGTTTACGTGCAGCCGCGGTGGACATGGAGATTAGTGAGTATTTATTGCTTGTTCGCAAACATGTAACCACGTAAACTTTAAAAACACAACTCTGAACATAATTATATCTCCTCCTAGGTAAAGAACCTGGTTTATTTGACACCATAATCATCAATGATGATTTGGATGAGGCTTATGGGCTGTTAAAACAAGCTCTGCTGGAGGTGAGTTACTAGTGCAGAACACAACATTTTTAATACTTTTGCACAAGGAATGAAAATGTTTTCACGTAAACAAGATTCAGTTAAAGCGAGACTGTGTGACTTTTTAAAGAAGAAAAATCTAATATTCAGCGATTGTCCAATCATAGCTTGGCAACAATAACTAGGCACAGCAGGCCTGACAAGCTTTGGATTTGAATGTGTGCATGGGACTCTCCTTAGAGCAATACGTGTCATTTAAAGAGTTAGTTATAAGGTGTAATGAATGGATTAAACATCGTCTGTCCAGCTACGGTAATAACCCAGTGTTACTTCCAAGCTGTTACACTTAATTTTAGCATGTCACAGTTAAACATGATGATGCCTTTAATGCAACTGACTGAAGAGGATCTTGGGAAATGAAGGCAAATTCAAAATGTGCCATTGTCCTGTAATTACCACTTGTGGCCACAGTGGTCGCTGTTCAGCAAAAGTTACGTAGTCCCTCTTAAAATCTTATTCCGTTGTTGTAGATTAGTCTGTATTTCCTGACCAACATTAGGTATCATAATGCATCATCATTTTTTTCCCTCTCTAGGAAATTACTACAGTCAAGAAAATCAACATGTCTTCGTAGGAGACGGCAGCATCCTGACACCTTGTAATCCCGTCCAGCCACTCCTCCAAAACCACAGACCTCCATACCGTGAACATTCCCTCAGACAAGCATCCCTTAGCGGATACACGAATATGTACAGTAGGTTTTACATGGTGTTTAGAAGAAGTTATTACCAAATGATAACATACTGTAAAGTGCAACATTTTTTTTTACTGACAGGAAGCGCTTTCCATAGTTTTATTTTCATTTGTATCAAAAGCTGCAAACAAACTCCAGCACACTGTAATTTGCAAAAATAACAGCAGGTCTAGCACTGAAGCGTCACAAATAAATGTATTTTTGCAAGTTAAACAGTGTGCAGGAGTTTGTTTGCAACTTTTGATCCACTCGTCACTCTCCTACGCACCTGTCTCATGAAATAGATGTGCAAAGTTTTGTTCAGTTCTATTTTCATTTGTATTTAAAAAAATAACAACTCCAATAATGCTTACTTGATATGTGATGATTCCATCGTGTGGGTAAACTGGTATTTCAAGGGTATGAAAAAGCATGTTTCTGCATATCTTGTTGGTTAGAGGCAGTGAGTTATGCTACGCTGATCACTTGAGGGTTTTTTTTGTGCAACCCGTCAGACTATGTTGATAGTGAAAGAAGATTTAGAGAGACAGTGAAATGTACTGGTGACAGACACAGTGAGAGTTTGATGCACACTTTTAGTTCAGGAGGGAAACTCATCTGAAACTTCATCATTACACAACTGATTTCTGAAAAAACATGGCGGCTGTTTACTTTCAAGAGGTACATGCAAGTCAGCTGTACAATGTTGAAATAATGAAACTATTCCAGTGCTGATAAATGCTTTTCTTTTACAGATTTTTGTGAATTGCCACAGAATGTGCTAACTCCATTAGAGTTTGGTTTGCTGCCATAACCATATATATCATGTTGTGCTCTTGTAGGATTACATCACATGATAGAGGTAGAAAATGTTGCTTAGAGTATAGCTGTTTTTATTTTTGGGGGGGTTATAAAAGAACAATTTTACTGTTTATTTTACAGTTGTAAATTTGTAAAACTTATATTGTGTAACTCTCATTTTGCAGCTTCACTTGTACAGTGAAATGACATTCAGTGGACTGTTTTGACTAAAGGAGATGTTTTTTAACTTTGAAGGAAAATTAAATGGCCTGTTTATCTTTTTTTATATTGCTTAGAATAAAGCACACAATCTCCTTTTACTTGATAACTGAGAATATTTATGACACATCTGTAATTTGGTATGTTTAATCAAAATTCTACAATTTTAAAGTGTCCACTTAAATCCAGTAATGAAATGTTACATCCGTAATCCCTTCAGTGCTGAGATGCTTGCAGTCCTCTGGTTTGCCATTTAACACTTAACCAGCTCTTATAACAATGTGCTTGTTGTGGGAAAATGTCATTATGTATTCCTTAAGTCCATTAAACTATGTTGTCTGTTAAAACTTAAATATGTTACACTACAATACTGGAAGAACAATGATTTGTATGTGTGCTATAAATAAGAAATGTGACAGAAAGTGGCTATAGTTATTATTTGCAGTACATTTATTTAACACGGAGTACTCAAACATCTTTCCAAAAACTACACATGTACAGTACAAGCAATTACAATCTGTTAGTGCTTTAATGTTAATACATAACATGATCTTTGTAACTGACTAAAAGACCTTTTAAAAACAACACAAACACCACAAATCTTTAAGGGGGCAGTTACTGTAAAAGTAGTAAATTCTTTTGCTCGCAATCGATTACGACATTACAGATCTGCATAAACACGTCCTTCGGAAAAGCAAATACATGCAGTCACTCATCTAAATATCTATCACCTGCATATGAATATCCCTGTGAAATCACAGGTAATCTCACTGCATTAACAGACACAAAAATGGTGACACAAAAAGCTGAGTATAACATTCAGTTCACAATTAACGGTAGAGTAAATGACGTAAATGCAGTCAAATACAGAGATCTGATGTTAAACAGGTTGTCAGTTCACCTACCAAGTGATTTGCTTGTAGAAAATGTCATATGTTTATAAGCTGCTCACCAATAAATCACTCGCAAACAACCCAAGAACTAGAGGACTTCTGTTTGATTTTGCCAAACTGACTATAATTTGACTGCACATCTTTGATTAAACTTGAACAGCTCACAGACCACCAAAGTTCTGTTGTTAATTTTACATTATCAGTGTTGCATATTTAACTTTAACTTGTAGCACTACTGAAGTAGAAACGTGTGGACGTGACCTCATTAATAGTCATTAACTCCAACATTTGCTGCTCCAGGAATCCAAGGCACTGCAAAAGGCAACATTTCTTGAAAGGTACAAAAGGAAAACCGAAAAGATATATATACCTAAATATATTGTATAACTATTTGTTTATGTATATAGCAACAGTCATGACTAATAATGCCTGGATCAGTTAATATCGGTGGGTCACGCTTCATGATTTCTTGAAGGTATGTATCAGTGAAACGTGATGTGTTTTATAAAATTCAACTCAACAACAGTGGATGAAATTGTTCGTCAGTGAAATGTCATTTCTTGGTTTCTGTCAACTGTGTATATTGTACAACACATACTGGATATGTCATAAAGCAGTTGTAACTGAATTACAGTGACATAGTTATACCTACATTTTCCATCTCGCCTCATCTAAAGAGACCATCTGACTCTAACCACTTGTCAAGAAAAAGATTTTCTGACGGGCAGCTTCAAAATGGAATGGTTTGTCAAATGCAGTAAATGTACTTCAGGTTAGGATATGTCTTATTCATCATGTAAGTAGAAATGTCCTCGTTTAAGACTAAGACGGTTTGTGGTACCAAATGAAAATTGTTTGCCACTACTAGTTCTGATAAAGGTTATCACTGATTTGAAGAGTGACTGGGTTGCCCACTGATGTGTAGCCGTAGGTCTGAGTTGACACTTTGGTTTTAAAGCTCTGCTGCCCACCCTCAACTCTCTGCACCTCCGAGCAGTATGAAGGCTTCACTTCCAGCTTTGCGTGGCTAACTTGGATGGGGACGTGCCTTTCCGTCCTGGACCGGGCTCCGCTGGCTTGGGGGGCAGCAGATGAGAAAAGGCTGCTGGAGAGGTGCTCCCTGAAGCGACCGAAGAAGCTGCTCCTCTGCCTCGGGGCGACGACAGGCCGTCCCACGTTGAGGAGCACCGGCTGCCCCACTGTGGACCCACCGATCTCCCTCTGGAGCACAGAGATCTCACACGGCTTCTCTGCTGCAGCGGTGTGGGTGCTGGAGGAGCCGTAGGTCTCTCCCTCTTCTGGGACGTAATCCTCCAAGTCTTCCAAGGTCAGGACTCGGCCTCCTTGTGTCAGAATCTGAGGCTCCTGCTTTCCGAATGAGTTATGGTCATTATCCTCATCGTCAGGTTCAAAGATGACAGTTTGTTGATCATCCAGGTCCTCGCTGTCCTCTCCAGCTGGAGTGAGGACAGATGAGAGCTCATGTGGCTCTCCGGTGATCCCAGAGACAGAATCAGAGGTAACATTACCCTCCTCTTCTTCCCAGGAGAGCGGCTGGCTGCTGACGTCTCCCTGCAGCTGGGCCTGCTCCACCAGCTTGTTGTTGGAATTATTAGCGTTTGGGTTTTCCAGTGGAGACCTTTTGGGTCTGGAGGGAGTGGCTGCACGATCAGACCCTGCCGGCGAGATGCCTCTCCTCCTGGACAGCCTGGGGGATTTATTGACCTTGTACTCGATGACCTCCTCTACCTCAACCCACCTGGGCTTGCTCTCCATGGCCCTGGCTTCAGCACGCTCGGGTTCAGTAACATAGAGGGTTGGGATGGTGGTCTTTCTCGGAGTGGGCATCCTCCTCAGCCTGGCTGCAGGGGGCTCGGGGGTGGAGGTCTCCGAGCGGTGGGCTCCAGCAACAGTCAAGCCAGGGGACCTGTGCCTCCTCATACGTGGGTTCTTCACCACAGTGGTTATAGTTTCCTCGCTGGAATTAAAAGTAAAAGAGAACACAGACATGATGAGAGACAAAACACCGGGCTGCATGTAGTCATCACTCTGATGATAGAAGCTGGTGGGCTCATGAGCCAGTAGAAGTAACACTGAGCTATGTAACTAAATAGGAAAAGCTGACTCCCCAAAAACTAGAAAAGAAAGTCTGATGTCAGGTCAGCACTTGCCACCATAAGCTCGCTGCACTGCATGTTGTGTGTGGTGACAGTAAGAAGTGCTGGATTCAAATATAAATGCTGTGGGAGGAGCTCCAATAATAGAGTTGTTGGTTAAAGAAGACAGCACCCTGGTGAAGACAGCCAATCCTTTCATCATCTTTGTGATAGAATCCTTTGCACTCTTTAAATAGTACAATGCATACATGGGGGCAGAGAGAGAAACACACACATACAAAGGTGCTCCAAATGGCCTTTAAAAAGTCCATTTTATCTTTTAGGAAGCAATATCTACACAGCAAGGCCAAAACATACAACATTCAGTGCAACTGTATCACAAAGCCAGCAAATACAGAGGATTGTGAAACAAACATCCTTGAAGATTCTTGATGTTGACAAATGATCTCAGTTAGATATGAACAACATTTCTTACTGAAGAAATGAGGACATGTAATGCACAGAGGAATTTTCTAGAGGATGATCTGATGTCCAACCAGGCAACATGCATCAGGCACAAGGATAATTTTAGCCTGTTCACACTTACATGATGATGGTTTTCTTTGGTATTCTAGTCTCCTGCTCAGTAACTACAGGAAGAAACAGAATACATTAGATTTAATAGACAAAATAAGAGAATTAAAGCTAGAGTTGAAAATAAATCACATAGTCCTAGTGTAAAAGATGCATCAACTGATTGTGCATCTTTAAACCTGCATTACAAGCATTATTATTCATAACCTGAAAAATGTGCAAAGAGTCTAGAGAGAGTCTCCTTTTGTAAGGACAAAGTCAGTGTTCCTACCTTCGATAGTTATGGCCTGCTCACCAGTGCGAGCCACAGCAGAGGGTGGAACTAAACCAGCAGCACATTTGGCACTGCCCAGACGGTTGGACAACTGGCAGAAGCAGGGAATATATTTTTAGAGTGCTAAAGATGACTTATTGTTGCTAATTGATATCAACAGAGTCCGCTTATAGGTGCAGAGACAATTATAAGCCCAAATTTAAGTGATTGATCGGTTATTCTGCACAGAATTTCTGCCCATAGGCAACATTTATACGTTTTCCCTTCTCTACATATTAGTTTAAATCACACTATAATAAAGTTTGTGATTCAAGTATGATTTTCTATTGTTGACCTACCTCACACTCATAGTGTCCGAGGTCTCTCTCTGTCAGGTTTTTTATTACCAAGACCAGAACCCCACTTCGGAGCTCGCTGTAGGTCTGATACTTTTCCTGGTCAGTCAGCAGCCTGCCATCCTTGAACCACCTGGGCCATAAACAGGGACACACAGCCAGAGGAGACAAGAAGAGGTTAACGCACAGGGCAATGGAAGTTTCAAAGGACCTCCTGAATTTAATTAAAATGTCCTGCAAATTTCATTGATGTGTGCATACCTGATCTTGGGGTTGGGGGCGCTCTGTATGACGCAGGTGAACTGAGCATCCTCCCCCGGGACAAATATAGCATTCCTCATTTTATTCACAAAACGAGGAGGCACTACAAGAAATATGTCAAAGTATAATACATGTTTAAACACTTAAGAGGTTAGTCATGAGAATACTGTGCTGGAGTGTTCTCTGCAACAGCTGAAGGAAACAAACAAACTCCCTTGTCTAACTGTTAACAGAATAAATTGGTTTCACAGAAATCTAATTACTTTAATTCCAATAAGTCTTATGAAATGAAAGCATTCAGGTATTCTAGGACACTATCACACTGTATGTCACTTACCCTGAACAGTGATCTTGCCAAGAGTGCTGGCATTGCCAGCTGCGCTTGTGGCAAAGCACATGTACTGGCCAGAATCATCCGCTGTCATGTTATCCAAGATCAGTGTGCAGGAACCATCAGGGTCCTCAATGATGATGTGATGAGGATCTGCCTCCACAGTACGTCCATCTACATCCAGCAAGTGAAACACATTCAGATACTGTTTGTATACAGAAGTTAGTCACTCAGCGGTTAAGGGCACGTACCATTACTCCCAATTAGTCTATATACTGTCTATCTACAAAACATGGTGCAAATGACGTACCCTTGTACCAAGTGACCATAGGTTTGGGTACTCCAGTGGCTTTGCAAGCCAGCTTAACAGTCTGTCCCAGCTCTGCTGTGCAGTTGGCCAGGATTTCATCAAAGTCAGGAGGACCTGTAAAAGGAGATTCATCATGAAAGGTTATATTTATATATATATAAAGTTCTGAGTGATAAAAGAAAGATTAAGATACAGAAGAAAGTCAAACGGTATGTGTGTGTGTTCCACTCACTCCATGCAGGCATGCTGTATCGCTGCTGCAGTTCTCTGAGGTCTCTCAGCCACGAGTTCTTGATGGTAACAGTTCGGGCCTGCAAGGTGTATTTCCTGACTGAGTCCTCACGTTCATGCCAGATCTCAAAGGCACGGTCATCACCCTCCACTGTCTCATTCACATCAATGTTATTCAGCTGCAACAGGATGAAGAATACAACATAGTTCAGGCTGCTGATCAGGACAGATAGACAGTAAAGAAGAAAGTCTTATAAAGAAAAAAAAAAGGTATGTATGTATTAAAAGTCTTGCCTTCATCATGTTCTTAAAGACGTATGCTTGTGTATCAGTGTTGCTGTCTCTCTTGGGTTTGCAGATTATACAGTAGTTCTTAAACAGGAAGACGTGGCGGTGATGACCTCTAGAGGACGTCCTAATTCCTGGAGCACCTTCCCACACTTGGAAGGGTCCCTGGTTTTAAAAGGAAAAAAACTTACAATACAATACATAAAAAATCAAAAAAACACAACCATATCCCTGATGACTGTACTAATCAGAAATGCCACAGTAACTCCACCTACCTGTCTAATTGGCTCTCCTAACACTTCCAGTGTGGCAGGATAGTTCTCGATCATGGAGACGTGGTGGGTATTCTCAGAGCGCTGAGGGAGTGCAGACACCATGGCATACGCTTGTTCCAGTAGGCAGCAGTTCTGGCCATTTCTTGCCTTGTTTCGAATGAGCTCCTGAAGATGTCGAGGAAGATATTTCAATAAAACTGCCTTACACATGCAAGTGATGTGTTCCTATCTGTAATGCAGAGAACTGAACCTCACAAGAGTTCATGCATATTGTGTGTGAAAGCTGTCACCTTGAGGACAGCCTTGTACTTCTGAATCCTCTCCAGTGGTTGTTGGAGGCAGGCGTTGATGCTGCGTACAGGGGGATCTGCAGGGTCTGCACTGGCTTGCTCTTTCTCAGTGTACTCCTATAACGTAGTGAAAGGAAGATTTTTAAATTCAAATGATTGTACTGGTGCAGAGTCCTTTCACTGTCACCCTAATGACAAGGTTATTTACAAGGTAGCAAATACAAATAAGTAAGTTACCAAAGAAATTACAGCTTTAACTAGGCTGGCAAAACAAATGACCCACAGCAGTAACGGCTCTGGTGTTACCTTGAAGAAGCGGTGGACTGTCTTGTCACTGACAGCAGATTCAGCCTGACCCTGACCAACAAAATACTGGAGGTACTTCTCAAAGCCCTCCTTGTTCTTCAAGAAGCACATGGCTACATCATCATCTGTGTCACAGTCGTTCAACTTTGGGAGGAATGCCCTAAAAACAATAATTGTGGGGAAATGAATGCATTGAAAATCTTACTATGAATCTCACTGTTTTTTTATTACATTTTTCAAAAAGGAGAATGTTCTCTGGGTATGGAATACAGATGTTCTTTACTTTTTCAAATATCTGACTAAAATGACAAGTCATCAAAAGGTTGGCTCACTTGCTATGGAAGGATTTGATATCACCAATGTTCCTGAATATGGCATCCTTCTGGCTGCTGACATCAGGCGGGGCATCAGGGCTGTCTGCATGCTTCAGGTGATGGGAGGTAAAGAAGTCTACCTCTTTTACAAACTCTGATTCACTATTTATCAGGTCTTGGATCAGTTGGCTAGGGACATGAAACAAAAGTTGGTTATGATGAGTCCTTTAGTCCCAGTATTTGCTTAGTGCTTGTAGATATGCTTTACTTACAATAATTTCTTCTTGTATTCACCCTCAGACACCTCCTCTACACTTGTCTCTGGAAGGTCACCCGCATCAGCAGAGAGCTGGAAGAACACACATTTTTACTATTACTTTAAAATGCCTCAAGACAATGAATTTAAAGTGTAGATGTTCTGTTGGTGGATCAGTGGCTCCAGTTTTAAGACGTACTTTGAGTTTCTTGTCCAGGTAGGCAGGTGAGACCCAGCCTTGGCGGGATGGTGTAGTTTTGGTGGGTTTGGTCCGGACTAACCATTTGAGTGGATGAGCTGAGTCTAAAACCTCAACATACTGTCCCACCTTTAGAGAGATGGACTCTTTGCATGCCATGGTGGGGTTGTAGTCAGCTGTTGCCACATAGATGTCAAACATCTTTAAAAAAAAAAGGAATATTAATGACACACATGTCGTTACACAAAAAGTTGTGATAACATTATATAAATTCAGTAAATCTGCTTATTCTTGCAAAATCATGGTTCTACTGATATTCCTACTTCTCTGTGTGTAGAGCTGTTGAGGATGAATTATTACACTAAGCAGACACTGTTTCAATGAGCATATATGGGGATGTGAACATTGTTTTAAGACAGACTTGTCTGTGAATCTGTCCTTTATGTATGTAAAGGTGATGTACCACAAAACTGAGTCAAAATACAAATAACTAAAGACGTAGTCTCAACAAAATCAGAGCACTGCAGGGATATTGTATTGCATCCCACTATATTGAGCAGGTGTCTCTATTTTTCTGGTCAGTCAGTGTATCATTCACGTCTTTACCAGATTACATTTCTAAGTGATACCTGTTTTAGGGTGATTTCTCCATATCTATGACCAATATAAACACTGGGGTTTATAAAGTAGTAAAATATTTCTGGACAACAAAATATCACACTGAGAATCTCTATATCTGACCTCTCCCCTTGCATCCCCCTCATCAGACTCAGAGGAGGAGTCAGCAATGAGGGAGGGAGGACGAGAGCGGCCGTGATGAGGTGATGGAGAAGGGGTCTTGGTCTCATCATCACTGTCAACACCTGGTACACGTAATGAAGCTGGGGCATCAAGGATGGAGGAAGGCAATCACAGGAACACAGGTCAGTTTGTCACTGTTATGTACCATAAAAACGTGATGTTACGACAAAGGAAGGGATTATCATGCTGGCTGTACTTTGCTCTAAATGAAAAACATGTTTCTTTGGCTTGAATTTGGTAGCAGTTATTAGTACCCACTCCACTCAGTTTGTCAGAGCTTGGCTGTCACATTTCAAGCCATAACTGACTCTCTGCTGGCATCTACTGGTGCTTTATTAACTTGTTCCACAAAACATTACCCCTTTATATCATTTTAGATTTACTTCAAAATAATACAAATATTTTGAGATCAAGAAAAAATTCCAATTTTCATTCCAACAATCATTTCATTCTAAATGCTTTGCTATGGCTGTATTAGTATTGTGACAACATGCAAAAAAAAGCTACAGTACAGATAACACTTATTATCTGAGCTCTCCTCATACATGTCTGTCTGTGAGCATCTATTTCAGCTATATGTTGGTGAGACTTCATAGTCATTGAAAACACAGGCTTGATGATGCATAAGGAGGTATAAAGGAGCACAGACAGCATTAAAAGGGAAAAGACGTTTTAACGATTATAAAGCTGACACAGAAAAAGAGGAAACTATTGCACCTTAATATATAATACATGTTCTTTTCCTGTATGTAAAATGAAATGTAAGTTAAAATTGTTTCCACAAGTCATCTGCTCAGCCATATAATGCTAGAAAAATATCTCAATGGAAAAATGTACATTAATTGTGAAGCTGATGCACTTGGGATACATACTGGTAGTTTTGGGCCAAGATTTCATCCACTGGAGCACTTCATGATTCTGTAAACTGTCTGAATAACAAATGAATGATTGGATGAGCATGTAATTGGTTTGATTGCTAAACTGATGGATGTAAAAGTGGTAAAGAAATGATGTCCGTATGAAGCAATGAGAGGTTTTAAGTCACATACTCATGGATAAAGCAAAACATGCTGAAAAACAAGCACGAGAATCCTTTGTCAAGTTTGGTGTCAACCTCAAACCAATTGGAAAGTGAATTTCTATTCAAGAATTGAAGTGCTAAAGCATTCAGATGAAACAACACGTTCACAATTCTTGAATAATTAATTCACTGAATTCAACCAAACCAGACAGGCATGTAACCAAACACTTAACAGAAGCACTGTATCTGTAGCATTAGAAACTACCAAAACCATTCATGGCAGCTTGCACGTTTCAAAATGGAGTATCAGAAAATTACTACTCAGTCTAATTTAGTAAAGGGATAGGCAACCTTCAGATTTCTATTCCAATCACAGATAACACCGGGTGATTTAAGAGATAGGGTCTCCCCCTGGATGAAGCTGTATGTTATTTGGTCTCAGTTAGCTAGACAGAATTAGTAATTTCACACTAAATAAAACACAAATCTGTGATTCTATCTCATCCCACCCTAACACCAGGGGTACCCAGTGCTGGATATTAGTTGTGCATGCATATTGAATGTTTACTATTTACAGATAGCCAGCGTCCCAAAACTAACTAGTTTCCTAGCTAGCCTCTGGAGCTGAAACATCTTCCTGTGTTTTTTTGTCCATATTTTAAGCTAAATGGGATATCTACCACTGTACTTGACACTAAATCTGAAAACCTAATCAATGTGTCTAAGCTAAAATGATTTATTCAACAACAAGCCTGATTATTGTTACTCTAAACTTGGTTTGTAGAAACACTTCAAACTGAATCAACTGTTTAGGTTGACTCAAGTCAGGCTTTTTACTGTAAATCCAGCTTTTAGCTTCCCTTCTGGATATTGCTCAGTATTTCTTGTAAAAAATACTGTAAAGTGTAACTAGAGTTAAAATCAAATACTTGAATATTTAACGGCATATAGAGGATGGTGCATAACATACACTTACCTTGGGTAATCTTTGCTGACACCATTTCAGTGATCTGGGAGGTGAGTTTCACAAGGAATTCCTCTGTACCCACTTCACCTAGGTAGGGTATTTTACCTTCTTAAGGCACGCACAAAGAGGAAATAACACCATAAATATTGTAGCATTTACTACTTCAAATAATTTATGTTACTATAAATGACATATAATATTACTAAATAATAATAATAAATAATATATGCCAGAGTATAAGGTGATATGTCTCACCTTTTACTCTGCTAGCCTCCTCTTCTGGAGGACTAACTGTAATCCCAAGAACCCTGAGGAGAATTAAATGTTTTATTTTATTTTCACATGTATTTAAAACATACTGTATATATATATGTCTTTTTTATGTGCAATGCCATTCTGAATTTTAAATCACAAAGAAAAACTTACTCTGAGGCTTTGGTCTCTTTCTTTGGTTGTGGTGCTAGGGAAATGGGTGAGAAACAGATTTATACAATTACATTCAAACTCAGGAGACAAAGTATCAATAACATTTCAATATAATTTCTATATAAAGTTCCTAGATGACTTTGCTTTCCCTTACTGTCATCAACCTCGAGGTGGGCAGTGCAGATGGACTGTCCTGCCCTATTTGTGGCAATACAGGTGTAGGCGCCAGTGTATTCGGTGCCCACGTCCATCAAGATGAGGCTGTGCTGGCGTCCTGAGCTTGCTATTTTGTATCCCTTGGTATCAGGCTTGATCCACAGGACATCTTCCAATGATTCCTCTCTTAGCCAGGAGACCATAGGAGTGGGAGACCCTGGAAAAGTAAAGGTATTGAGAATTTTTAAGACAAGATGAAACACACTTTTAGGATGTCCCCAGATTACTGTAGATGTCGAAACAACAGTAAAGTAAACAAACCTTCTACTTTGACAGACAGAGTGATGCTGGCTCCTTGTTTCACCTTTCTGTTGCTGAACCTTTCAAGGAAGCGGGGTGGCACCAGGGGCTCCTTGGGGTCTGTGAAAATATAGTGTAAAACAAAAGCACAGTCACTTATAATATATTATTATATCTACTAAACTAAATTTTGTAGGATAAATGTAAAATTACCTCTTTTATCTTGTGGCATAATCTCCCCTGGATCTGTTGCAAAATACAGTTGTTACTGTATCTATAAACATCTTAACTGCAATTTTTAAGCTCAAAGTGACTATTCATGCATTTGCATACATACTCAGAACTATCAGTCGGGCGGAGGAGTAAGCAGAACCAGCTACATTGCTGATGTAAGCAGAGTACTCCCCCATATCCTCTCTCTTCACCCCCATGATCTCCAAGCCATGAACATCTCTCTCTGCTAGCAACAGAATCCTTTCTGAAGGTCGCAGAGGGTGGCTATCTTTGAACCAGTATACTCTGGGTTTGGGGAAGCCTGGAAGACAAAAGATATTTCAAAAACAACATTCTTTAGTCATAAGCAATTGTCTGTGAGTTGACTTTACTTATAAGACAGTTAAAATGAGCTGACTATTAATTAATTAATTATTGGTTAATAAACTTACCCTTTACTTTGAGCTGCATCTTAGCAATAGGTGAACCTGGACTGACATGTACATCATGAAGCTCCTCCACAACTTGTGGTAACTGATCATCTTCAGCTACAGACTCAAATGTCTCAGTTTCCCTGTACGAGAAGAGTAAAACAGTACACCTCAAGAATTCAATAGTTATTAATATTGTAAAATATATGTATCAATACATTTCTAAACACCATATAACAGAATTCACACAACAGTAAATTCACCTGGACATGTAGCCCTTGGCGCTGACATAGGAAGATGTCTCAGTGGCATCAGCAGCAGTGTCATAATCTGAGCTGCAAGACACTGATGGAAAAGATTGATGTACAGCATTATACAGTGATCAGTGAAAGCAGGCACAAAGTGTGCGTCAGTGTGTACATGTGATGGTGTAATTTTGCTAGCCTTCTGAGAGCCAGGTTGAGTTTTAGACTATGTCTACACTGAGCCATCTAATTTTTACTCCAGCGTTTCCAGGTCGCTTTTGTAACGAGCTCCCAAAGTGAGGACATTTTTGCAAAGTCCTTTTGACCACTCTGCTTTTTAAGAGGCTAGTTTAGGATTGAGACTTTTGTTTCAGGGTAAGAAGTTAGCTGGGATAAGGTTTAAGATTGTTTTAAGTAAAATGCAGATGTTGGATACTCTTAAACTGAACATCAATCAGGTATGTTCAATACACAATTATTTTGTGGTAAATGTAATATTTTGGTGTATATACTATCTATAAAACCAGTACTTCAGCTTCAGTTATTAGACAGATATATATAGAGACATTGCCAACAGCTGTTTTTAACAATGTTACAATCTTTTGGGGATTTCCTTCCCTCAGAAGAAATGTAGTTGAGTAATTACTCCAGCCAAGGTACTCACAAGTATTTGTAAAGCAAACAGGTGTGTGTGTATGCATGTAATGTATGTTTACTCACTGTCAACCCTGAGTTCAGCCTTAGTGGCTGCGATGCCGCTGCTGTTTTCAGCTGTGCAACGATAGACACCCATGTCAGTGGGCAGCACGGTGGTAATGATGAGTTGGTGGCAGCCCTCCTGGTCTTCATTGATCATGTAATGGTCATTTTCCTCCAGCAATTTTCCATCCTTATACCAGCGAACAGTGGGAGGGGGCTTGCCAATCACAACACAGTCAAAGCTGACTGGATAACCGTCTGGAACATCCTGACTTTGAAGCTCTGTCAAGAAGACTGGGGCAGCTGGGTAACAAGAGCAGACGGTAAGAAAATCAATAAGTTAAAAATGACCACACAAAATATTTTAATCAGAGACATGTACACATATATTGGTTGGACTTTAGTAGGCAGACAACAGGACAAAAAGATGAATGTGGAATTACACATAATGTACATCACTTATATTTACATTTTAAATGCAAGTTATTGTCACAATATTGTTGATTATCAATTGAAATTAAATTAAAAATCAAAAAAGTGTATACAAAATTGTATAATGATCAGCCTCTCATACGTTTCTCACCAGGGGCTCCAGTCATCAATGCAGGAGGCTGTCTATCTTGTGTGGGGGTCTGTGTGCCATCTTGGGTGTAGCCCATCTTTCTAATTCGCAGCTCCACTTTGAGAGGCCCTGCCTCCAGGATGGTGGTCTCCACAGGAACCCCATGGACTGTAAACATCTCCTGGAACCTCTTTGAGGCAACCTCAGCCTCTACCCACGAGTCAAAGCGAATGTAGATGTAACTGTCGTCCTCCCGGTAAGAGTGGGGATCTGGTGGACACAGGTCGCCTTCGTCTGCGCTGACAAATGGTTCTTCCTCAACATCTGGTGGGAGACGTGTGCGCAACAGGCGCCGGAGACGTCTGCTTGCCTGCCTCAGCGAGTCATCCATCTCACTACCTGAGGAGCTCTCAGCCTCACTGTCGGCACTGTAGCCCACGGTCAGTGGCCGTCGCCCAGACGATTCTCTGGCCGTTCCTACTGTGACCTTACCACTGTGAGAAGAGACTCCAAACTTGTTGGTGACCTCACACGTGTAAACCCCAGTATCCTTTGTGGTGATGGCAGTGATGACCAGTGAGCAAGTACCATCATTGTAGATATCAATATGGTGATGCTTGCCATCCGTCAGTGGTTCTCCATCCTTCAGCCACTGCACCTTATCAGGTTTACCTTCTGCTACACATTCTAGATGTATGGTGCCATTAGGTTCTTTGGTCTGGTCTTTGAAGGCCTCTTTAAAGACAGGGCGCATGTCCTTGCGGGCTTTGTAGCCCTTGAAAGCAGCTTGAATCTTAATGGCAGCGTCTCTGAGCTCAGGTTCATCCTCTTTACTGATCTCCATGATGTCAGTCTCCTCTGTAGACAACTGTTTTTCATCTCTCTGCTGACTTGTGGTTGTTTTCACTTCAGTCTGCACTGTTCTCTGCTCTGCCATCTGGAAATGTGCGAAGAACCTCTCAGTAGTCATAGTCTCTGTCTCATTGACTCCTGTGACAGTAGACTTGCTGCTCTTCTTAAGGTAGGACACAAGTGTTGAACCGCCAGAAACAGACTCATCCTCAGAGCTAGTGTACAAGTTGGACTCCGTCTGCTTCTTAGACACAATGGCCTGCTCCTTCTCTCCTGATTTTATTTCCACTTTCTCTGAGGCCTTCAGCTCCTTCTTTTGACCACCTTTACCGTCCTCCTCGGGTTGTTCAGAGATGGAGTCCAGAGTAGGCTCTCGACTCATGCGCCGTTTCTTGGCCAATTCCTCCCACAGCTCATGGACATCACCTTCTTCAGCAGCTTCTGGAGGCAGACTGGGCTGCCCCAGTATCCCAGTCTCTTCCTGTTTTGCCTCTATACCTATAACCACAATGGAGTTTTCAATGTTACTATGTTGTTTTAGAAAGTTACTGTCACACAGCACAAAAGAAAAAAAGTGATGCTAGACACTGTCGATTTAAACTTGTATTGCAACTTAGCATGATGGACATTCCTAAAGGCTTTGGTGTATAACCAGATGAACTTACAGGATAAATACAAAACACCTACACACCAAACAATGTCTTACCTGGGGAAGTTAGTGGCTGCATGGGTGCCTCTGTGTAACAACGAGAAAAAAAAACACACTTCTAAATGTCTCTACACTGCTATTATCATACAATTTGGTAACAGACTGCAAATTTGTAAAGCTGTCTATATACGACAAAAATAAAACAAAATAAATATTACAGTTTTAAGTAAATAATAGCACAACATTATATTATAACTTTTGCATGCTGTTGGGTTTTGATCCATCTCATGTAAAAAATTTTTTTTTACTGAGCAATAATAAGTAAAATGCCCCAGCAAACAAGCAAGTACATTATTTCACGAATTAAACCACACATCCACTCACCAAGCTGCACAGTCTGAGGCAATTCAACAGGCTCTCCGGCCCCAGCTCTGTTGATGGCTGCCACTCTAAACCTGTAGCCACTCCCTGGGATAAGATTTTCAACCACAAACTCTGTGTTGCACACAGGTTCAGAATGGCTCGGAAGCCAGAGGGCACTGTCTACCAGCCGCATCTCCACCTTGTATCCCAGAATAGGACTGCCTCCATCGTGTAGAGGAGTGAACCAAGAGAGGCTGACAGACTGTTTAGTCTTACTGAGGACCTCCGGGTCCTCTGGAGGATCAGGTACAGCTGTTGGGAAGGAAAGAAGCAGGAGTTAGATGATTGCAATGTTTATCTGTCACACTCTGTTTTCTATATTGTCAACACTATCTGTCCATCCTGTTACATGTAAAGTTACCATGGTTACATCTGTATCCGTCTGATTCTCTCTAAAAATAACTTTAACATTTAAAAAAAATCTTAAAAATAAACAGTGAAAGATTAAAAACAGTTTTTGTCAAACACTTACTGATGATGGTGAGATTGGCCAAAGAGAGAGCATCTCTAGCAGCAAATGTAATTTCCTGCTGTGGCAAAAGAGGTGCGTGTCTCAGGACAAGGCGATAAGAACAGCCATCAGCCCTCATAGCCCAGAGGTCACTGGGCTTGATCTCAATTCCATTAGCATACCAGGCTACTTCTGCCGCAGGTACAGGCTCTGTGAGCTCAACACAAAACTCAACCTTCTCTCCCACTGCAGCCACCTTGTCTTCAAGACCCTTCACAACGTCCAGCTGCCAGCCTTATAAGAGAAAATCCACAGAATGTTTATTATATAAGTATGCATAATTAGGTCACGTGGCATTCATTTGGATGACTCACCTTTGACAGAGAGTTGGGCAGATGTGGATGCTGTTCCAGCTTTGAAGGTCACTGTGCAACTGTCTTTAATATGCAACTCTTTCAGCAGGAGCAGATGACGACGACCATTCTCAAATGACACAATCTCCGCATTAGGGGATTCCTTCACTGGTTTCCCATCAAGAAGCCAGCGACAATCTTTGTTCTCAGGACGAGAGATGGCACACTCAAACAGCGCTTCGCCTCCATCAAAGGTTTCTACATTCTCCAGGCCCTGGACAATGTCAATGGATTTGACTGTAGAAAACAAATGGAAAAATGTAGAAAGAAAGAAAGTTCGATCAAAAAAGATTTTAAGAAGACTGCAATGTTAGGAAGTCAAATCATTTTGGGATTTGTGAAGAAAGGGCACGAACTTTGTGTTGATCAGCAACTGATCAGTTTATCTGGCCACAAAACTGTGAGATATGAGGGAGCAGAGGAGACTCCCTAAAGGTTGGTGCTCTTTCCATGTGGAGGGAAGCTCACCTTCCACATGAAGTGAAGCGACCACGCAGGTCCCCTCTGCTTCACAGGAGTATGTGCCCCTGTCCTCAGCGAACACATGGCTAATGTACAAGCGAGCCACATTCCAGTCCTGCTCCACTACCACCCTTCGGCCATCAGGCTGCAATGGCTGCCCGTCTTTCTTCCACTGAGCCTTGACCGGCCTTGAGTACTGGCAGATGAACTCAGCCGGTTGGTTTTCGACCACCCGAAGGTCCTCCATCTCGCTCACCACTTCAACTGAGGGATCTGAGGTTGGGGTCAGGGGTCATAGGGTCAGGGCTTGGCCATTAGATATAAGGATAAGTGCAGGACATGCCGAATGACATATGGGCTTTATATCCCCCAAAAGCATGTTTAAGTGATGTTCATATGTGAGTGGTATTATGTTTTTATGGATAATATGTGCCATGGTATTGTATCTTAAAGTACATTTCAATGTCCACTGTGAACACTGTATGGTCCTATTGGAGCTCTCAAAACGAATAGGGATTCAAAAAGCCCAACTGTCAAGGTTCATGGTAAAGGTCACAATAAAGGGCCAAGAAGTGCTGGCAGCTAATGAGAGAGGAGGGGGTGATCCGTGGATAGAAATACCAAACTCAAAAAGGTAGGTGTAGGGGGGGTTAGAGTTTTAGTACTTGTAGGTTAGGGGCAGGGCTTGGTGGGATGTGATAGTGGAGGTCAATGGAACGTGAGTATTCAACAGCAACCGGCCTGCATGGATGGGTGGAGCAGCACTTTCCTAACACAACATTCCTGTTGTCAATATCCAGTGGTTCATTATCTCTCTATAATAAAACCATAACATCATCAAAGCCAAGCCTACAGTATGTTATCCACTGAATCCAATCATCAAATTTCTATAAATCATAATTTACATTATCAAGGGACACATACAATTAGGGCTGCACATTTAACCACATAATAATCACGATCATGCTTTCTGCTCCTGCCATTAAACTTCAACAGGCGCAACTTGACAATTTAAGAGTGCATGGTCTGAAACAACAATTCGAGGGACCCCAAATCACAAATATATGTTTCCAGCATGTTGGAGATTAACTAATCTCTTCTTCCCAAACACAGTGATGGCTGCAGGTGAGGGTGCTTTCAATGCACAGTTAGAGGTTTCACTCAAAATATTTCATTATCTCTTTTTAACAGATGTTTCCAATAGCAATCACAATACTTGGCAGTACTTAGTGCATCTCTGAAATGCAGCTAACAATGTGCCAATGCTGACAATCTGCCAAATACATAACTGACACAATCATTCACTGGCACAGTCCTTCACAATCCATGAATGAATGTACCTCCAATAGGCACTATTCAGTGTTTGTGAATACTGTACCTTGACTCTGCACCACTTTTATGAAAAGATTTGGCCAAATGGAGTCAATGATGCTTACAGATGGAATCAAGTTAGTTTTGGTGCAGCGTGTCTCCCCATTTATTTTTGGAATTCTGAATGGGTTGCGACACGGGCTCGGATCTGGGATTGAAATGTAAGAGGTCATTTTTATGAGCTAAATGACACTGGTTCATATACACTGAAGAGGAAATTGCGAAAGAGCAGGGAGACATCAGAGACATCAGTGAACAAGCAGCAACACCCAGTTAGCCACCAGGACTGCTAGCGTCAACAATAGTGCGATCGACCCAGCCGTCAGGAAGACTTTTGGTGGGGATGATTAAGACTTGATGAATGAAGCCAACAGGTAGTCTGTCTGGGTGCAATAATAGCCTTGAATCTGTTTACAGAGACAAATACTATGTAGAGACAACAACAAATGCCAAAATAAACAAGACAACAGTTGACGACTGAGTGAGTGTTTATGTAACCAAATTCTTTATCACTGACAATGTAATTTTCTGTTCTTGCGTGGTTACTAACAATGCTAGCGCAGATTATCCACCCACAGTAGCAGATTCTTGCCAATAGCACAAAAGTACAGCCATGGTTGTTGAGTGACATTTGTAAAAACACCTGCAATGCATGCTAATAGTCACTGACTATAGCTGGACAACGTTACGGCACGTAGGTGAATAGACAGATATCCGTCCATCTATCAGCCATACCCGCTTTTCTTTTAGGGGCACAGGGAGGTCGGAACCAATCCCAGTAGACATCAAAATTAATCTTGTTCCTCTTCTTCTTTTTCTTCTTGTCCAATTGTATTATGATTTTATTATTTAAGATATCCTGATTGCATGTCACACCTCATATTGATGACAAGATTTGTACAATTAGAGCACGCTTTACATTGCAACAGTAGAGGTAGCTTCAAAAAGTTCAAGAGCTATGAAACTACTTTCTTCCCAAAGATGGATGAATAGTTGTGATACATAATCAGGGTTTCAAAAGAGAAACACAATCGTGATTATTAGTGATCTATCATTTCAGCATCCCAACAAATGGCACATAGGAAGAATTCAGAGAGAATCCAAAAGAGGAGCAGAAATAAAATTAGCCTAATTAATATTTCGTATTAAAATTAATTTCTGATCTTTTTTTTTCACCAGCTCATCTGACTAGGTTCAGATGTTTGCGTTTCGATGTTACTCTGCCCTACCCTAATAAAACTTTGCTGTGGTGCTGCACCCAGTTGTATGTTCTGGTTGTATCAAAGCATACAGCATGGAACTCTCTACTGCCATTATTATTACTGATGAAATGAGAAACAATGCTACCCATGCATGGTGAAGCACTGAAACGTAAAAATATCCACTATTAATCTATTCACAAACTTCAAACTTTTTATGGAACCCTGCAGAAAACATCATAATTCATGATGTATTTACTCATATTCTTCAAGAAGAATTGCACCTAATTCTGTTTGGTTAAATCCAATCATTAAGTAGAAAACTCCTCTCTCCTGTGCTATTTAATTCAAACTTGTGTTATATATTGCCATTAGTTAACTTACATTGTGGAGTGTTTGTAAGATTCGAAACGTAGAATTAAAATTCTGCAGGGTCTAAAAAAAGACTGAGATAATGTTTATCTCAGTCTCTGCTGATTATCTTTATAACGTGATACCTTTGACTAAGAGCTTGGCTGTTGATGTTAAACTGCCAGCTTTGAAGGTGACAGTCCCAGAGTCATCTGTGGCCAGGTTTTTTAAGGTGAGTGTGTGGATATGGCCCTGGCTCAGCCCAATATCGCTAAAGCGGCTGTTCTCCAGCAAGGTGCCATCCAGCCACCACTGCACCCTTTCAGGTGCCCTACCAGACAGCTGGCAGGAGAAGGTTGCCCATTCCCCGACAAAGACGTCAGTGGTCTTAAGACCACACACAATGAAGACTTCTTTCACTGTAGAGCGAAAAAATACACATATACATACACTGAGCCTCTAACTTACTGACAGAATTATATCAACTCGACAGAGCAACATATCACACAAGACAGACGGAAAATGACACCATGCAACATCACTGTTTACAAAGACGCAGGCCAGTCTTAACCTACTATTCTATTCGTAAGAATAAATTGTGGAATATATTCAGAATTAATCAGCCTTAAGTAAACTTGAGGACAGTATTGAGATAGGCTACCTTGCACTGCCAAAGAAGCAGTAGTGAGCTGGTCTCCTGCGTCACAGGTGTAGTAGCCACTGTCTTCAGCCTCCAGGTTCCGTATAAAGAGTTCTTGAACACACCTTTCCTGCCTCATCTCATACTTCTTACCGGGCTGGAGGATCATGCCTCCTTTCCTCCACTCAACACGAAGCCCTGGCTTAGACAGCTCACAGTGCAGGGTAATATCATCACCCTCTATGGCGTCCTGGTTCTTGAGCTCTTTGTGGAAGACCGCCGGGGCACCTGGTGAGAATTTACAATGGGAAAGTTTGGCGTCAGATGTTGAGATGTGAAGCTTGACATCAGATAGTTGAGATGATAAAGCAAACATCTCTGAGGGACTTTAGACAAAAGTGATGCCAGACTGGGTGTGTGGTTGAGGGAAGTGGAAGTTCAAGAATATTTCAGCTGTTTATTCCAATCCCATCTTGGTCCACATTCTTGAATCTGATCAAAGGAAAGAGACTTTTTTTTTTTTTAAGATGTGGCATCGTTCTTTACCTTCCACAGTCAAGGTGACGTCACACTGTGCATCTCCAGTGTCACAGGTGTACGTTCCTGAGTCGTCAGGCACCAGGTTGTGGATACGAAGCTGGTGGGATGCTCCGTTGCTCCTCAGGTCATACTTGAGACCTGCTTGGATGGCCACATTGTTTCTGATCCAGGTGACGGTGGCCTTGGAGTCAGAGATGGTGCAGGCCAGAGTGACAGTTTCACCCTCTAATGCCACAGTGTTGTGTGGCTTCTCTAGTATTAGCACTGTAAATATGGAAAACCCGAAACTAGATTTAATAATGGTAGCATTTATATGCAGTCTTTTCCTTTTCCCTTCCTTTATGGCCCAGGCATAAATAATTTAAAAACTGTAAACATAAACATACATGCATGCAGTGACAATAATATGCTATCACAAATTTTACAGCTTAGTGAATACAAATCTGACAATTTCATCAGAAATATAACTAGCTATATATAGGTGTGTATATATATATATATATACAATAAAGAAAGAGCTATAAAACATTTGATAAATTAAATATTGAAAACAATCAATTTTCCAGAAACACTTAAAATCTACTATGCTAAGTAGTTACAATATTTGTGTTAGCATTTAATACCATTGCTTTTTAATAGCAAACACTAAAAGCAAAGAATGGACAACACGTCTAAAAGTTAGGATGTTGAAGATGACGGTGCCAGCAGATTTCCATTTGCCAAGACAAAGCTGTTTGGTGGTAGATGGAGATGGATGTGAGGACTGAAAATCTCTAGTGACCATGATATCTCCTTTACCTTTGGGTTTCTCCTCCACCAGAAGACAGGCCATACTCTTCTCTTCTCCCACTACAAAGACAACATCCCCTGATTCATCTGTGGTTACCATCTTCAGGACCAAACGGTGCACTCTGCCCTGGCTGCTCATTTGATTCAGATCATTATTTTGGAGGAGGTTGTCTCCAAGCCACCATTCCCCGTTTGTCACGCCAGAGTGCGACAACTCGACCTCAAAGACAGCATCCTGCCCAGTGATCACAGTAATATCGCAGAGTTCTCGGAGGATGCGCACATGCTCTGAGGGTGAATGGGATAATGGGAGGTCAGTGATCAGATCACAGCTGAGCTCCCAGAAGGCATCAGTAAGAAGGTATATGCATACCTACTGAACACTTAATGCCTCAAGTTTGATCTCAGGATCATGGATGTAGTACTCTGGCATGCACCATTCTAATGACAAATAACAGGCAATCCACAGTAGTACTCGATTTTACAGAAAATACTAAACTAAACTATACCACATACTACAAATTGAACAAACCCTCATTAAAACCCATTCACTATATCTGTAATTTGATGACTCACAACACATAAAGGAAAAACATAGAATAAAAAAGTGCAGGCAACATCAGAAAATTAAATAAAACTCAAACTACATGCCAACTAAGACATCGCACTTTTAACTCAAGTGTGTGAAATCCAAGAGAGATAGATGCTGAGTAGAATATTTGATCCAGTGCTTGTTAGTGGGACGGGTGAATGTAAAATGAACTTCAGGAAGGATGAAGACACAAGAGAGAGATGAAATGAAGCTGTGCTCTGTTACCTTTCACAGTCAGGGAAGCAGTACTTCTCCTGTCCCCTGTATCACAGGTATATTCTCCGCTATCCTTCACATTCAGCTTGTGTACGACCAGGATGTGAGTGGCAGCTCTCTGCTCCATACTATACTTCTCCCCATGGGTGAGCACAGTTGAGCCCTTCAGCCAGGTCACCTTGCAGTCAGGGCTAGATGTCTCGCAGGACAGGGTGGCCTTGTCTCCTTCAGTGGCCTCTTGACTTTCCAGCTCCTTCTTGAACAGTACTGGTGCGGCTGCCAGAAAGACCATTATTGATTAGGATGAATGATTTAAAAATGTATCTTGGGTAAACAGCCACCACGAAACACACTGTACTCATAAGCGACACTATTTATACTCACAATTCTACCAATTCCATACCATCAAGACGCTTAAAACAGAGCATGAAAAGTCACAGGCTTATCTATAGTCTCACTCATTTCTCAAGTTTGAGGTAAAACACTGACCAGAAAAAAAAGCAATGAAATTAATTAAGTCATATGTTTGTGGACGAATGATTTGGCTGTTACACCATGGAATATGGTGAATCATTAAATAGCTGTTTGTCTGTGAGCACCATAAAACACCACAAATGATTTAAAGAGTGCTAAGAAAAATATACTCTTGACAATCAAAAGACTAAAAATACTTTTATATTTTTCTTTTGTGGGAATTGTTCCCCTTTCCTACAATAGAGAGGTGACAGGAAGTGAGGGGAAAAGAGGTGGAGGATGACATGCAACAAAAAGGCTCCCCGCAGGATTTGAATTTGGGACATTGTGACTACATCCGTCAGTGTATTAAACCATTAGGCTGACGGGACACCACAAAAATGCATACATTTCCATTACTGAATAAAATAAGATGTGGTCAATTACTAACTGAATTTTGATGTTGTGCATCAAGTTATCTGAATAAAGTGTACAGTAAAAATAACAGTCAAGAAAGTGTACAATGAAGAAAACTTGCTATAAACAAGAATTACAAGGAAACATATTACCAAATATGACCAATATGTAATTTGAATACTAAACAGAAAATAAAGGGAAATGTTGTTACTCCAAGTTCAATGGAAAGAGGATGCATATACTGTAGAAATATGACGGAATATGCAGTGCAGATTTTATACAAATACGCAAGTGAGATGAATGAATATCAGGTCAGTATAACGTGACAAAGTGAGAAAGTTCAAATAATTCTTTTGAAAAGGTAGAGGGAAGGTGTCCCACAAGAAAGATGATGTAGACAAATGAACAGAAGAAGTCCAAATGTTACTTTAGAAGCCAAATGGCAAGTATTCATTCTCGTCCCAAGAAATAAAATGCATAATATATCGCTTACCTCTGACTGTCAGAGAAGCTGTGGAAGTGTGGTTACCCACTGTGAAAGTGACAGTTCCTGAGTCAGCTGTGGTGACCCCTCTGAGTGTGAGGCTGTGTACCCGGCCCTCTGTCTTGATCAGGTTCATTTCATTATTCTGTAGCGGGACGTCCTGAAGTTTCCACTGGGCCAGAGGTGCCTCCTCATGAGAGACCAGACATTCAAAGCGAACATCTTCGCCCTTGTATACAACGCAGCTCTCCAAGAATTTCAGTATGTTAACCTCGACCTCTGTTTGACAAATACATTTCAGCAGAATAGTCACATATTTGTGGTCTGAAGTAAGCTTGACAAACTTACAGTTCAAGTTGTGCAGATTGTGATAGAAAGTGTGATTAAATATATAAAGATTTCTGTTGAGTTGTTATTGTAAGTACCAAGTGAAGAAAAACAGTATGGGGCGTGTTAATATTTGTGAAGAGAGACCAGAGACAGGCAAAGGACAAAGGATGAGATGAGGTCAGGGATCAACCTCAACAGAAACGTGATTGTGTGAATGACTACAAGTGCTTTGAAAACAGTGAATTGCAAAGCAAGAACACACATGGGATGAGAAATATTACTTTTAAATGCAGACAAGAAGACAGCAAACAAGATGTCCAGACGAAAGGTTGATGCACTTCATGCTCAAGTATTGAGTGATGTAGGACACGCAGAAAGATGTGACTCCGGAGGGTGAATGAAAAGGTCGGTCTTAAATAGACAGCTCCTACCCTGCACAGTGAGGACAGCTGAAGTCCTCTGGCTGCCTGTATCACAGGAGTATTCTCCTGAGTCAGCTCCCTGCAGTTTATAGATGACAAGCTCGATTATGGTTCCTTCCTGTTTCAGGTGATACTTGCTGCTGGATGCCAGCACCTTGTCACCACACCTCCAAACCACACTGGCTCCCAGCTTTGTGGTCTCACAGCGAAGGCTAGCACTCTCCCCTGCCTGTCTTTCAAGGTTCTGCAGCTGGGTTTTGAAAAGGACAGGTTGGGCTGCAGGGGAGGAAATGGAGGAAATACGGAGAAAAAACTTAGGACAACCAAGAGAAAGCTGGCACCACCACACACATAAAACCCGCTGTGTTGAATCAAAAAGTAAGTAGCCGAGGTGGAAGTGTGTCATACACATCCAAGTCTCTTAGTCTCACGTCTTAGTCCTTAAATCGTGTCAAATCCAAAATTGAACTGTTCCTCATTGATCACAGTCAATGTTAGCTTAAGCATAACTAAAATGCCACAAAAGAGAAGCCTCTCTTGTATTTGTGGTTTTCATCACACACTACTGTTATACAATAAATTATAAACAACTAACATTAATTAACATTAGATAAAATAAGTTTATCTTTTCATACTGTTAATATAAAAATAACTAATGTACAATGAGGAATATTTATAGTAATCTTTTAGACAAGAAAGTCTTCAGTCAATTCATTTGCAACTCAAGTATCTCCACTACAAACAACAGGTTTTAGCACACATACCCTTCACAGCTAGTTGTGCGGTGCTTTGACAGTCACCAGTGTCACATGTGTAACTCCCAGCATCCTCTGAATCTACATTATGGATTACTAGTGTAGCCAGGTGGCCTGTTTGTCTAATTTCGTACTTGGCACAAAGACAAAGACCAAGTTCTCCTTTCCTCCACTCCAAAGGAACACCAGGTTTAGAAAGCTCACAGTGCAGCGTTACACTGTCTCCCTCATCAGACGTTTGGCTTTCCAGCTCTTTTGTGAAAATAACTGGGGCAGCTGGTGAATGACAAGAAATAACCAGATTTTCATCTACAGTACAAGGTCAAGAATGGTGATGAAGAAATACAGTGTGATGTAGAAAAGATGAAATGAAAGACTTGATGGCAGATGGTCTCCATCCTACCATTTACTACAAGAGAGGCTGAGCTGGTTGTGTCCTCTGAACAGCATGAGTAGCTTCCTGTGTCTCCAGGTCTCAAATCAAAGATCTGTAGCTCATAGCTGAATCCCATTTGTTTCATTTGGTACTTTTCTCCACAAGTAAGAACTTGAGTTTCCTTCTTCCACTCGATGTGGAGTCCAGGTTTAGAAAGCTCACAGTGCAGAGTGACACTACCTCCTTCCTCAGCCTCCTGGCTGTCCAGGTCTTGAATGACTATGACTGGAAGAACTGGGGAATTAATCAGTTAGATAAGGTGTTGATGTGTATTGTTGTATCTCGCTTTCAAATTAGACACCAGCTGAAGACTACAGTAAGCTACATAAAAATTACGTTCATTTTTAACTTACCTGACCTAGCATATGATTTTTTACAAAAGTAAAAACAAAAATAGAAAATAAACACTAGCAAAATGTATGGCCACTTTAACATATACACACAAACACACACACACACACACACACACACACACACATATGATAACACCGATGCACAGCCAATGATCCCTATTCCCATTCAAAACAGGGGGCCAGCTAAGCATTTATCAAGTCTGTCAAACAATGCTCTTAATTATTCCTAGCTGGAGACAACAACAATCCAGAATACAGCAAATCTAACATTCACAAGTGAATACGAAGTGAGCAACAACAAGCTGGACTGATTACACAGCATACAAACCTCCACATGGAAAACATTACAAAACTGAGGGGACAATATGAGGGTGCCACAAAACTTCTACCATGTCCTTTCACTTTGTTATCCAGCTTTTCAGGTTCTGGCTTTGGGATGACTTCAGAAACAGCAGTCTTTTGAATATCTGCAGGTTTAATTAATTTAATCAGACCTTAAATATATATATATTTTTTTTACATTTATTGGACAGGGACAATACATGTCGACAATGCCAATATGCAATTTTCCACTCATCAGCCAACAAGAACGAATGAGCCGGACAACTGACAAAACCCTCAAGAGACAAGGATGTTATATCACAGCGTAACAGTGTGGATGTGTAGCATATGCTACCAAAAACCAACTGAATACAATCAGAATCAAATTTACACTCAGAACAAACTGTGTTCTTGGACTTTCTTTCTAACACTACCTTCAACTCTCTTCTTGGATTCCTGCTTCTCAGGTTCAACTTTGGAGGTCACTGCTGAAGCTGGTGACTTCTCTGCTGTAACTGCAGTTATTCATAGACATATAATGTAGGTTTTAACTGAACTTACATAAACTGTAAATCTTCACCAAAAGACTGACCAAGACAACAAAATGTGCCGCACAAGTTTTAGAGCCACACTGTCCAAGACAACACAATTCCATCTACATTTGATTTCCATTTGTCTGAAACTGACAGTAGCAAAAGTTCTTCACTTCATTTTTCAGATGATGTATATATTCATGCAATGGGCAACGAAAAAAGCTGTATCTTCAAAAACATACAGACAGTGCCATGACCAAGAGCTTGTTCAACAAAGACAATAGTAGCACATAGGGAAATTACATACCTTCCACCACTTTTTTTGAATCCTCAGAGTGTACTGTCACAGTTGCTGGAGCATTTGGCGGCCTCACTCCTGTGATAAAACATTTAAGCCTGATTACACCTGAAAGATGGCGCCTACAGAGCCAGCAGCAACCAATGTCCTTTTTTAGTCTATTAATCCAGTGAGCATTTTCTGAGCACACATGCTTTATTTCAGCAAGTTTAACTGGATCACATCATCAATAACTCAAAACTCTGTCCTATGTATGGAGCTTTTAAAAGAAGTAAACATTTATGAACCACACAGCACACCAATATACAGACTGAAGCTTAAGCACAGGGCCACAAGTCACAATATACAGTAAGCCTCACAAACCCGTCAAACACGGCTTGATTGCTTTGACAGCAATCTCTTATTTGATACAGTCTTTCAATCACGTCACTTCTACCAAAAACCACATGAAGCAGAAACATTTACCAAAAGGAAACACAAGGAATTGCTGTGCGACGACAGTTGAAAAATATCACAGCAATGGCCAAGCATTAATACAACATCCAATATAATTCAACATTTTTCATTATTTATATTTTGTTCATTTCCCACCCCTTATAGCACCGAAAACAAGCTACAGCCAAACATACAACATGCTTGATACACCATAGAAAGTAGGAAACATCAGTAGAGGTAGAACAATGCAACGCAAAGACTTAGCGGGATGAGGCACAATGAAGAAGCAATAAAGAGCTAAAATCTTTGCATACCTTCTACTTTCTCTTTGGTCCCCTGCCTCTGTGTATCTTGTTTTGCAGCTATTCCAGCAGCAGTCTTTTCAACTTGGAGAAAACACAACATTAAGCTCACAATCTTACAGTGATTGAGTTCTACAACCTGAAGACAACAGCCAGCCGTAGAGCCAGTAAAGCACACATACACACAAATGACCCAGCACACCCTGTCTACTGTCGCCTGTTTATAACTTGGCACACTGACAAGAGTCCTTATGTTAGATTAAACATGTTCATGTCGATACAGTAAGTGTCAAAATGAGGGAAAGCAATATCTGTGAGAACGGAAAGCAATCAAAATCAATAAAGCTACATACAAAACAATGAAAGCTTCTTTCTCCTCTCACACATCATTATCAATGACCCAACACACAGCAACAATCCAATACAGTACTGCCAAAGTTCCATAAAGACATAGCATCAAAATGTTCAGAACTGGAGTAAACAAACAACTCGACAAAGGACAGTGTTTGCCACAAAATGAAATTGACAGAACAGCACGAGGGCGAACAAGAAAAACACAAGCCATCTTCTTCATATATTTTACGCATTCACCAGGCAACATAACCTACAGCACAGACAGTAAATCCAAACTGAGATGCCTACTCCCTCCACATTTTACAGTCCTTCTTTCTTGTTAAGCATGTTTTTCGACAAGCTTTCAGTTACATCTAGAATAAAACAAATGACGACCATGCTTACAGTATTGACAGATGTCACAATATCAGACAACAGCCATGAAAACATGTGTCTCATTACCTTCACCTCCCACTCTGGGCTCTCGCGAATCTTTCTGAATCTCCTGTTTGAGGAGCTGCTGTTTAGGAGTCTGTCCAGTAGTTGGCAGTGTCACAGCTATGAAATTGAAGACAACATAGGACCCTCAATTTGAAATTGCCTTAGGGTAGCTCTAGCTACATGTAATAACAGCTGATGGAAACAAAGACATGTCTCTATACCAATATGTCAGCCTCCATGCAACAAAGTAACCCAGAGACCAATGAAATCCACAGATGTTGAGACTGAAACACAGATTTTTTTTTTTACAATAGAAGCACAAGCCCCAAAAAAGACACAGATCATGACATTTAACCACATTTACCAGCAGGCAGATGAAACAGTGCAGGTTAGCTAAAAAAATATAAAGGTTGGGCAAGCAAAGCAATTCCTTGAAGCAACAAGACACAATGTAAGCCAATTCATAACCCAACAAGTTTCTTTCTGATAACACCAGTCGGCAGCCAAGACAAGGAGTGACAGTGTACAGTACCGTGTGTTTCTCATTTATTCTTAACATAGCGATGCATTGCACACACTGATTAATTACAAATGTGCATGGGCTAAATAACTGAGCAAAGCTAATAATCTTCAGAGAATTACCTTCTACTGTCTCATTTATCTCTTGCCTCTTGTGCTGGGCTTTAGCAGCTGTGAATGGAGCTTCGGGCGTCTTGGCTGAAATGCAAATATGATATGGACATAGAAATGCTACATAAAGTATACTGGCAGCAACCAGTGACATTGCCAGACCTGCAGTATTTAATATGGCCACCTGAGCACAGCCTGTATAACTGCCACAAATTCAAAGACCTTCAGTCTTCTCAAACTACGCACATATAATGCAAGGGCAATGAATCATGCCACGCACAAGTGAATTATGCACATGTAAACTCCTATAAACTTTGTATTTTTAAATGAGCTGGTTATGTTACATATGCTGCAATACAACACTGAGGAAAAAGACCCACATAAAAACTGCAAAACACAATCTTACTATAAGACATTTGATACAGCAGAGGCACACAAAACTGTAACCTAAACAATCTGGTAAACTAGAAAGAAATAACGCCACAAGAACACATCCATCATAACATATACAAGCCAAAAAGAACAGGCCCAATTTAAGGGCAGGCTGCACATGGCAACACAAAGGCCATTATCAAGATGGACAGATGACATAAAACCAGCACATTGACATCTTCCTTCCATACCTTCCATTGTTTCTTTGGTCTCCTGCCTCTTAGATTCCAGTTTAGTAGCTGAAGGAGGAGCTGACAGCTTCACAGCTGAGAGGAAACAATCTGAATTCAGAATGCTGTAACATACTTGATCATCTACTATATCTACTCTATCACCAGATAAAATGGCTCACAACTTGTAAATTCAAACAATTTCAGAAATCAGCAAGAACCATGAAACACAGCTGATAACTACAATACAACATGGGCAACTATCAGTTCACTTGTCTAATTAAATAGACAACAACAGTTTATGGACCAGCATACATACATTACCAATGGTCAACACTTCCACCAAGAAAAAAAACATGACATAAGACACACAAAAGAGCAGCAACAAGCAAGGTCTGCACTGTGTGGTGTGAAAAAATAATCTTGTTTTGTAATCTCAACTGGACAGTAAAAAAAATAAAAAGTAAAACGTGATGACAAGTCTTCTAAAGAAAAGATCAAAATTCAAACTCTGTATCAAAGCACAGAGCACACTGCAAAAAAGCGATCCAGGCAAAGACATCCAACCTATTGATCCACCACAATGTGAAGGTATCATCTGATGAATCTAATGTTAGACACACACAACAAACGCTGACATTTTATGAGCCAGCAAACAAAAACAAGACAACAAAAAACAAAGGGACAGTGACAGAAATTTCATAGAAAAAGCAAGTAACACAAGTGCTTCAGTCAAGACAAAAGTGTAATACAAATATTCGTCCTATCAATGCAACATACATTTTTAAAGTAGTCTGTGATTAAATGTGAACAATAAATCTCCTGCAGTGACAAAGAATAAAAAATGTGTTACACCATAAAATGTATTTTTCTAAATTACAAAGACACGTCTTAATACACGGTAGAGGTTTAAATCACAAATCCTCCTACCGTTGATCTTGAGGCTGGCTGTGGTCTTCTGGTCCCCACACACACAGCTGTAGTCTCCGCTGTCTTCTGGCAACACTTTGTTGATCAGGAGTTCATTCACAGAGGCCTTCTGCTTCATCTGGTACTTTTCTCCAGACTTCAGGACCTGTGTTCCCTTCTTCCACTCAACAGGGACTCCAGGTTTAGAGATCTCACAACGCAGAGTAATGTCGGCGCCCTCCTCAGCCTCCTGGCTCTCCAGCTTCTGTTTGAAGGTCACTGGTTTGGCTGAGCATTTATTAGTTGGTTAGTAACCAGTTGCATGCCATGACATAAAATATAAAGTACATATAAAAGAAAAGAAAAGAAAAAACTGAACACTGAGAAGTCAGAAATGTCAAAATATGTACATATAAAATGTTGCTCTAAACAGTTTTTAAAAAACGTTACTCAGACTGACTCATTGAAAATCCTCTTCCTACCCTTAATGTTGAGGCTAGCTGTGGTCTTCTGGTCTCCACACACACAGCTGTAGTCTCCGCTGTCTTCTGGCAACACTTTGTTTATCAGGAGTTCATTCACAGAGGCCTTCTGCTTCATCTGGTTCTTTTCTCCAGACTTCAGGACCTGTGTTCCCTTCTTCCACTCAACAGGGACTCCAGGTTTAGAGATCTCACAACGCAGAGTAATGTCGGCTCCCTCCTCAGCCTCCTGGCTCTCCAGCTTCTGTTTGAAGGTCACTGGTTGGGCTGAGTATTTATTAGTTGGTTAGCATTCAGTGGCATGCCATGACATAAAATATACATATATATAAAACAAACAAAAGACAAACACAGACCATAAAAAACAGACAATTTGGAATCCATGATGACAAGCGGACTCCAAAAGAAACATGTCTAAATATGTACATATAAAAAGCTGTGCTGTACAATTGAAAAAAAAATGTTACTCGGACCGACTCATTGAAAATCCTCTTCCTACCCTTAATGTTGAGGCTGGCTGTGGTCTTCTGGTCTCCACACACACAGCTGTAGTCTCCACTGTCTTCTGGCAACACTTTGTTGATCAGGAGTTCATTCACAGAGGCCTTCTGCTTCATCTGGTACTTTTCTCCAGACTTCAGGACCTGTGTTCCTTTCTTCCACTCAACAGGGACTCCAGGTTTAGAGATCTCACAACGCAGAGTAATGTCGGCTCCCTCCTCAGCCTCCTGGCTCTCCAGCTTCTGTTTGAAGGTCACTGGTTGGGCTGAGTATTTATTAGTTGATTAGCATTCAGTGGCATGCCATGACATAAAATATACATATATATAAAACAAACAAAAGACAAATGCAGAGCACAAAAAACAGATAATTTGCAATCCATGATGACAAGCGGACTCCAATAGAAACATGTCTAAATATGTACATATAAAAAGCTGTTCTGTGCAATTTTTTAAAAAATGTTACTCGGACCGACTTTTTGAAAATCCTCTTCCTACCCTTAATGTTGAGGCTGGCTGTGGTCTTCTGGTCTCCACACACACAGCTGTAGTCTCCACTGTCTTCTGGCAACACTTTGTTGATCAGGAGTTCATTCACAGAGGCCTTCTGCTTCATCTGGTACTTTTCTCCAGACTTCAGGACCTGTGTTCCCTTCTTCCACTCAACAGGGACTCCAGGTTTAGAGATCTCACAACGCAGAGTAATGTCGGCTCCCTCCTCAGCCTCCTGGCTCTCCAGCTTCTGTTTGAAGGTCACTGGTTGGGCTGAGTATTTATTAGTTGGTTAGCATTCAGTGGCATGCCATGACATAAAATATACATATATATAAAACAAACAAAAGACAAACACAGACCATAAAAAACAGACAATTTGGAATCCATGATGACAAGCGGACTCCAAAAGAAACATGTCTAAATATGTACATATAAAAAGCTGTGCTGTACAATTGAAAAAAAAATGTTACTCGGACCGACTCATTGAAAATCCTCTTCCTACCCTTAATGTTGAGGCTGGCTGTGGTCTTCTGGTCTCCACACACACAGCTGTAGTCTCCACTGTCTTCTGGCAACACTTTGTTGATCAGGAGTTCATTCACAGAGGCCTTCTGCTTCATCTGGTACTTTTCTCCAGACTTCAGGACCTGTGTTCCTTTCTTCCACTCAACAGGGACTCCAGGTTTAGAGATCTCACAACGCAGAGTAATGTCGGCTCCCTCCTCAGCCTCCTGGCTCTCCAGCTTCTGTTTGAAGGTCACTGGTTGGGCTGAGTATTTATTAGTTGATTAGCATTCAGTGGCATGCCATGACATAAAATATACATATATATAAAACAAACAAAAGACAAATGCAGAGCACAAAAAACAGATAATTTGCAATCCATGATGACAAGCGGACTCCAATAGAAACATGTCTAAATATGTACATATAAAAAGCTGTTCTGTGCAATTTTTTAAAAAATGTTACTCGGACCGACTTTTTGAAAATCCTCTTCCTACCCTTAATGTTGAGGCTGGCTGTGGTCTTCTGGTCTCCACACACACAGCTGTAGTCTCCACTGTCTTCTGGCAACACTTTGTTGATCAGGAGTTCATTCACAGAGGCCTTCTGCTTCATCTGGTACTTTTCTCCAGACTTCAGGACCTGTGTTCCCTTCTTCCACTCAACAGGGACTCCAGGTTTAGAGATCTCACAACGCAGAGTAATGTCGGCTCCCTCCTCAGCCTCCTGGTTTTCCAGCTTCTGTTTGAAGGTCACTGGTTGGGCTGAGCATTTATTAGTTGGTTAGCATTCAGTGGCATGCCATGACATAAAATATACATATATATAAAACAAACAAAAGACAAACACAAACCATAAAAAACAGACAATTTGGAATCCATGATGACAAGCGGACTCCAAAAGAAACATGTCTAAATATGTACATATAAAAAGCTGTGCTGTACAATTTAAAAAAAATGTTACTCGGACCGACTCATTGAAAATCCTCTTCCTACCCTTAACATTGAGGCTGGCTGTGGTCTTCTGGTCTCCACACAGACAGCTGTAGTCTCCACTGTCTTCTGGCAACACTTTGTTGATCAGGAGTTCATTCACTGAGGACTTCTGCTTCATCTGGTACTTTTCTCCAGACTTCAGGACCTGTGTTCCCTTCTTCCACTCAACAGCGACTCCGGGTTCAGAGAGCTCACAACACAGAGTAACGTCGGCTCCCTCCTCAACCTCCTGGCTCTCCAGCTTCTGTTTGAAGGTCGGCGGCAATGCTGTACAACCAAGTTTTCATTACTTGTCAAAATTACAAGAAATAAATAGTTTAACAAAGGTTTTAACAAAACTAAGAAGGCAACAGAAGTGGAACTCCGCTTGGAAATACAACATACACACTTTTCCAAAACTTCGAAAGGAAAAAGACTTCATGAATCCATACCATTGACTTTCACAGTTGCAGATGTCTTCTGGTCCCCACACATGCAAGAATACTCTCCACTATCTTCAACCTTCAAATTCTTAATCTGAAGCTCACAAGAAGCCTCCTCCTGCTTCATCTGATACTTCTCTCCAGCTTTGAGAATTTCAGAGCCTTTCTTCCACTGAACATCGGCCACAGGTTTTGATAACTTGCAGCAAAGTGTCACAGTCTCCCCTTGCTTCTTCTCCTGGTTGTTGAGTTTCTCTTTAAAACTGGCAGGCAGGGCTAAAATAAAATGAACAATGGCTTGATTATATAAAACAGACTGTTGCATTTTGTTGGGTTGTGATGGAGGATGGAAAATGGATTAGAGGCGAAGATGATGCGTGAGTTGTCATGCTCCAGTCGTCCAATGTTAACCTTTGGAATCCAAAAATGATTCCAACAGCTGGGCTGATGTTCCTTTTGATGAAGGTTTAGGTACAACAGTGCACTTTATCTAAAAACAAAACTCAAAGAAAACAAAACTCATTATGATACTACAGAATGAAATTCTTTTTGAAAGCACAAAGGTTACCAACAAAGGAAACATTCATTTATGCAGCGCGCAGTCCTTGCATAACAAGACAATGTATTTGGGAAGAGGTCACTTTGAAACATTTGCACATGCTGATGGATGTCATTCACAATTTGTGGATGTGCAAACGGTCTCTCAATCATACAAACCCCAAGACAAAGAGGATATAATAGTGCCAAACAATGCAAAATACTGAAAACACATTTCTTTTAGGAAAATACAAAAGATTTAGTAACAATTCAATCTAATCTATGGTTCTTTTGACAAATCTACACTGTAAGTAGATTTGTGCGTGACAGTGGGCGGAGTCAGTTACCTTTGACGACAAGGGACGCGTATACTTTCTGATCCCCAGCGACCACAGAGATGGTGCCCGAGTCCCTGGGAGTCAGCTCTCTTACAGTAAGAGAATGGTAACCCCCCTCTAAAACGTGCATATCATTGAGGGTGCTTGGCTGCAGCGGGGTATAATCTAAGCACCACTGCACATGAGGCAGATCAGTAGGACTGACACGACAAACAAATGTAGCAGATTCCCCTTCAAAACAGTTAACATCCTGTGGTTTTTCCACTATGACCACCAACTGGCCTTTAAAGCAAAACCAAACCAAACTGTGAGTCAAGTCAACACGGCATTCATCCCACTGACCTCAAAAGCCTTGCAAAATACATTAACAGTGGAATTGTCTCAGTTTTTTAAAACAGGATAAAAATAGCTAGCAGCTAAGTAATAATTATTTACCAGTAATTATCATCTTCCACACAATACCCTTAATATTCAAATAACTTTAAACAGATTTCATAAAGATAATCAGCTCTGCAAGACAAAGACTTACCCCAAATTTCTATGAATACATACTTAAGTTCTTACCGTTGACTGTCAACTTTGCCATGCTCTTGGCAGTGCCCACGTCACAAGTGTAGATATCGGTGTCTTTCTCCTCCAGGTTTTTGATGGTGAGAGTTAAGACCCCCTCCCTATAGGACATCTCATATCGACCTCCAGCCTTGAGCTCTGTGTGACCTTTAAGCCATATCACAGCAGATGGGGTTTGCGCAGTCTCACAATGCAAGGTCACTGAGCTCTTCTCCTCTGCTTGGCTGTCCTTCAGTGCTTTAGTGAATTTATGGATTGGCTCTGTAAAAAGAAAATAACAGTTTACAGTTTCAGGCACAGTATGAAAATTGTAGGATATATCTATGGTTTCAGAACATGAGATTATCCCAGAAGTGGTTCTATACTTGTATTATTGATTAGCTTTTCACCACAATCTCTAAATAAGTCTCTTCAATACTCTAATGCTGTCAAACATGAAGAGTGCAGTAACATGGAAGTAGGTAAATATGTATTATAAATATGTGTTGTCTTACCCTTGATTTCCAGCTTGGCTTTAGTGGTTGCACCTCCAACAACTTCACAACTGTACTCTCCAGAGTCTTGAGCAGAAACATTATGGATGGTCAGCTTCATGACTTTATCCTCTTGGCTAATGTCATACTTCTGGCTCTTTCTGATGACTATGCCTTCCTTGGCCCACTTTACTGTGGAGCTAGCCTGTGTCACCTCACAGGTAAATACAGCAACTTCCCCTTGAAGAGCACTGACACTCTGTAGTCCTTTCAACACAGAAGAAGCTTTGCCTGCAACAAGGATTGATAACGTGTTTATTTTAATACCTTCTCATATTTGTATTATTTTGTCTGGGCCTTCTAAAAAATAGATATATAGCTTACCTTCAACTGTTAATGTTGTTTTGGAGTTCAGGTCTTTAATGTTGAAGACCACCTCTCCAGCATCAGCAGGAGTGACATCCTTGATGGTCAGCATGTACTTGCGCCCTTTACAGGTGACTTTGAAGCGGCCGCCATTTGTAACAGTTTGGCCATTAAGAGTCCAAGAACACTTGTCTGTGCTCTCACGAGATAAGATGCACTCAAAGCTACATGTCTCTCCCTCATTCACCTCAGCTGACTTCAGCCATTTGGTAATTCCAATGCCAATCTCTAAATTTGGGACAGAGAGCATGTCAGTGACGATGGCAAACAGCATATGTATGAAGGCTAACACTGAAAAACTGCGTATCTCAAACAGCAGTACCAACCTCTTACAGTGACCTTTGCTTTAGAAATCTCAGTTCCAAGATCACAAGTATACTCTCCAGCATCGTCTTTGGTGACGTCCTTGATGATCAGTCCCAAAGACTTGCCTGTGTGAAGGAGCTCATACTTTGGTCCAGCCTTCAAGACTTTGCCTTCTTTTCTCCATGTGGGAGAAACCCTGGGCTTGGACGCCTCACACGCCAGAGTTATCATGCCTTTCTCCTCTCCGATGACATCATCTAGAGACTTGAGGAACACAGCACGCTTCTCTGGAGGGGAATTGAGAAAGTAAAGAATGACTGAAGGATATATTGTGTTCTCACCTTTTGGGTGGACTAGGGTAAGCCACATTGACAGCATATCTAAAGAGTTGATTTTCAGGGCACAGTTTCAAGGTATGGTATGGGCTAGGGGAGAAATGTGATTCATGACCAAATGCTTCAATTAGTGTATGTAGCTGCGACGTCTGATTTCCTGCCATAACCTTATATTCATATAGTAATCTATTTTTGTGTGCTTGTAAACATAGTGCACGACAGTTCTTACCTTTGACCTTAAGTGTCACAGACTCTTTAACCTTGCAGACTTGAAAGGTGATAGTCCCCCCATCTTGAGGTGCCAAGTTCTTCAGTGTGAGCTTGTGAACCTTCCCTTCATGAGTGATGGTGTTGACTTCATTGGTGAAGAGCACCTTGTCCTTCAGAAGCCACTGCACCTCTTCATCTGCATAGTTAATCTCACATGTGAACACTGCATCGTTGTCTTCATCAACCTCTGTGTCAGCCAAGTGCTTGGTGATCTTGATTTCACGCACTGGACAAAAGAAACAAGACTTTAGTCCTAAACCATCATAAAACAGCTATTTTATGTGATGGTTTTAAAAAGAAAATTCACCCTTGCTGTATGTGTGTGATATTCAAAGGTCCATACTGTACCTTCAACAGTAAGTGTGCCTTTGGTCTCAGCAGGTCCAGACTGGCAGCAGTACTCTCCACTGTCTTCCTCAGTCAACCTTTGAATGGTAAGTTGAGCCCTTGTAACATCTTGCTTAATGTTATACTTATCTGACGCTGCCAGAGGTACCCGACCTTTGAACCAATTAACCTCTTTAGGTGAGGCTGAGAATTTGCAGGTGAGTATGGCTGAGCTTTTCTCCTTTGCCTTCACATCTTTGATGGGCTCAGCAATCTCAAGTGGACGCTCTAAATGTGAGGAACAGTATGTGATTAAACTCTGAATAATGAACTGATTAATGCTGGATATATTTACTTTCAACAGTATCACAGTACACAAGTTATTGTGGACAATTGCCATACAAACCTGATTCAACATATTTACCTTTAACTGTGAGCTGGGCTAAAGATTTGCTCTTCCCAGCTGTAAACTGCACAGGGCCTGTCATCGATGCTTTGGTCTTTTTGAAAGTGAGGCGGTGCAGAGTGCCCTCTTTCTCCATCTCAACATCAGCACTCTCCTGCACAGCAACTCCATTCAGAGTCCATATAGGGGGTTTCACCAGTTCCATACTGATTTCAACTTCAAAAACAGCTGCAAAGGGTTCTGTCACTTCTACTGAACTAAGCTCCCGCACAATGCTGATGGACTGCTCTGGAGGGGTGATGAAAAGAGAATGGTTTAGTTAGAAGTCAATGATATGATTCCATAAAATAAAAGTAATGTTTATTTATAGTAGAGGACCATTCCAATGGTTTAGCCTTTTTAAAGACACAAATCAAATCGCAAATCCCATATACTTTACACTTCTTCGGGGAGTTTTACCTCAGTCGAGGGTCTAAGTACAGAGGGTGTTGTATGCTGTACAGACTGTAAAGCCCCTTGAGGCAAATTGTGATTTGTGATATTGGGCTATATAAATAAAATTGACTTGACATTACAGTAAAGTCCATGGTCGAAGAATAGGCCTTTTTCACAGATATGGATTTGGATATATCACAGTAGAAAAAGTATAGGTGTAAATAATACATTTAATGATGGCTGAATTCAATTTAGATGGCTCATATATTTCCCACCAAACTTCAACCTGATCAGAATGACTGAAAACACCTGTGGGTACTTCACCTGCCCTGGTAATACAGTTTTGTTTATTTCTTTCTTGCACAAATAATTTGGAATACTAATTAGTATGTTAATTAATTTAGTAGGTCAGACTTGTTCAGACACAAATAGATAAATAGACAGACACATAGTTACATAGACAGATACCTCATTGACTAGGAGTCTGATGGCTTGTTTTGTGTAAATACTTTGAGTATGTACACATTTATCCAGGCATATACATAAACAAGTGATAAGCCTGACACTAAGCTTACAATCAACCTTTGCCGTCTTCCATCACGTTACCTTCCACGAGTAGTTTACAGGACGTCTTGTCATCAGTGGCGTCACAGGTATACGTGTCTTCGTCCCCGGATTCCACATCGTTAATGGTGAGTTTTCGGTACACATCTTCACTTTTGATCTCGTACTTCTTGCCGGGTTTGATCTCCATCTTGTTCTTGTACCACTTCACGTTTGCACTGGCACGTGACACTTGGCATTCAAGATGACCACGATGCTTATACATCGCTATCTTATCCCTGAGTCTCTTCACAAACTTGACAGGCAGCTCTACAATAACAATAACATTGAATCAATGAAAACTATCATGTATGGCAAAGAGGAAGATTAAAGGCTGTTAATGCAGAGGCCTTGCCAAAGCCCTTGCCTAAGAGCACTATAGGAGAGGCAGTGTTCATAATTGAATTATGTTATAGCCAAAGCAAATGGGGCTAATATGTAAAGGAACATTAACGCATTTGATGTCACTTCCAACATTTTTTGCAAAAGCTAAAACAGTTAGCAAGAATCTTGTGAAGACACTACATTAAATAGAGCAAGTTATGGTCAACAGCAAAGTATGCTAATCTGTCACAGAATATGTGCCTCTAACACAATTTTGACTTTTTATTTCTCATACTTCTGGACTTAAAAGACTCCAGAATGTCCAAAATTACTGGACCAATTACACCTTCTCTATAGACCACTGCAGACACTCAACCAAAGAAAGCTATGATAAAACCCCTTGAAAGTAATCCTAAACCTCACCTAGTTGTGTTTCCTATGCCATCAGGCCTCAATGAGGCAAAACAATGTACATGCAAGTTGCAACTGGATTTTCTATCTCACCAGTATCGCCAGAATGATGCATTGTGTTTACTCTTTTAGGAAGACAACATTTCATCTAACTTCAGTGAGTTAATGTTGCGGTCAGCTTATAAAATGACTCAGGATTTTTTGGTTTGAATGCAAACATGATGATTGTTTGTCATTCAGAAGAAAATAAGGTTTAAGATGTGCAGAGGTATTTCATTATTTGCAACTTCCTAACAGCTTTTGTCTTAATGATGATAGAAATAATCCATTTGCAACCACATCTGAACATTGTAACATTATGGTTAGCTAATCCATGCAACAATACACAGTATTTACTGTACATTTCAGCACATAACACAGACTTATTTACCTTTCACTTTAAGTTTTGCAGTTGAAGAGGCCTTCTCAGCTGTGAACTTAATCTCACCCATATCGTCTGGGGTAACAGACTTAAACAGCAGCACATAGGTTCTGCCTGGAATAAGAATTATCATTATTAGTGACAGGTAAATCCTATAACAGTGCATGAATATACAGGTCGTGGCATCACATTGGTTTACTAATTTCTTGAGACCTTACCCTCTTGTCTCATCTTGATGTTGTCACCGACTTTGAGTTTGCTACTTCCTTTGTACCACTGGTAGTCCACTTCATCATGTGAGACTTCACAGACAAATGTAGCACTCTCCTTCTCCATCACCTCCACATCCTCCAGCTTCTTAACAATCTTAACATCTCTGGCTGCAGGGAAGATATTTTTAAATATATTTCTATATATTAAAAATTGTTATACAGTACCCTAAATAATGGTACCTGACTGATTAGGGTGCTTGATAATTACCATGAACAGTGAGCTTGGCAGAGGTGTTATCATCAGTAGTGCGACAGATGTAAGTGCCTGCATCTTCAGGGGTGCACTTGTTGATGACCAAAGAGCGCTTTCTGCCCAAGGAATGGATTCCAAAGTTCTTCCCTGGTTTCAATTCCATATCATCCTGCAGATTAATCATTTTTTCAAAATGTTACATATGCACTTTACACTTTTTAAATCTTATCATTTCACTCTGCAATAATTTCTCACCTTGAACCATTTAACATCTGCATTTGTTCTGGACACTTCACATTCAAACATAACCTTGTCCTTCTCAGGAACACTGGTATCCATAATGGGCTTGGAGATCATAGCAGGAGGTTCTGTAGAATCAACACGTTGGTCACAAATGTGACGAGACTATGACTCTCGTGGCAGAATAGGTGCTGTACAACAACAGAGGTTTGGCCTTACCTGTGACTATCAGTTTGCCAGAACTATGTACTCCTTCTGCTTGGAAGGCAATAGTACCTGCATCCTCCCTCTTGAGGTTGGACAACGTTAAAGCATGCTTCTTTCCCAGAGCTGTGATACGGCAGTTCGCCCCTGACTTTAACTTGGCTCCATCCCTGGTCCAGAAGCCTTCAACATCAGCCTGGCTGAGTTCTACCTCAAGAGTTGCTGTCTCTGTCTCATGTGCCTTTGTTTCTGTTAGGCCCTTTATTACCTGGATCTTCTTCACTGAAGGGAGGAGGAGCAAAATGTTTGAGTTTTAACATGCAAGCAAGGTTTCCTAGCTTGTAACTCAAAATGTATATCCAAACACACATTACTAAAGAATGACATTCTCTTTCTAGGGTTAGGATATTTACTTGCATACTGTATATTATATCTTAAAAAATGTAGTTGTGGATCAGTCTTACTCTCCACATTGAGTTTGGCCTGGGTTTTGTCATCCAAAGTTTCACAGGAGTAGATGCCCCGGTCAGCATAAGCCACACTCTTGAAGATCAGAGCCTGCTTAGCTCTGTCTACCCAGATCTCCATGTTTCCTGCAGACTGCAGCACCACGCTGTTCTTCATCCACCTCACTTCATCTGATGGCTTACTGAGCTCCACTTCCAGCTTCACTTCACTCTGCTCCTCCACTGTCACGTTTTCTAGCTTTTTCTTAAATGTCACAGGCTCATCTAATTGGGGCGCAAATAAATGTCAAAGTTAATGAGGAAATTTAATTACTTAACATACTTAAAACAGCTATCTTAATGAGAAATGCATTTTCTTACGTTGCACTTGTAGGGTAGCCTTGCAGCTTTTGCCTTCTGCGTCGACACTAATCTCTCCAGCATCTTTTTGGGTGACAGAGGTGATGGTGAGCGAGTAACTGTTGCCACCATGTTCAGTCTTATACTTGGGCCCAGCAGTGATGGGAATACTGTTGTGGAACCATTTAACACTGACATCCGCAGGGCTGACAGCGCACTTGAAAATGGCGTCTTTTCCCTCCATTGCAGCCACATTGTTCAGTTTGGTGGTCAGCCTCACTAGTCTGGGTGCTGAAACAAACAAGTCAAATCAAATGAAGCAGACTGATATGAAAGAAAAAGTTTCTCCCGTGAAATTTTTGAGTTTAATTAAATGATTGATTACCCTTTGAGGAGACCTTAGCAGAGGTCTTGTCATTTCTACATTCACAGCTGTATTCTCCTTCATCTTCTTTAGTCATGCCAGTCACAGTGAGAACCCGCTTAGCACCATCTGTCCTGACACAGTACCTGCCTCCAGGTTTAATCTCACGACCACCATGCTGCCAAACAACATCCCCTGAGGCTTGATTTAGTTCACACACCAGGCTAAGTGTACCTCCCAACTCCACTGCAGCAGGTTTCAAAGGGACAACAAACGTCAAAGCTGAATCTGAAATGAAAACATGGGAGTTAGACATCAATACAAAATCTGGCATCCAAAAAGGTCAATACAGCAATTATCAAAATGTCATAAACAATTCTATGACGTGCCTTTAACTTGAACTTTGAACTCCAGTTTGTCGTCAGCAGTGTGACAGGAGTATGATCCACTGTCTTTGGATTCGGTGGATTTTACTATCAGGGTACGAGAAAGGCCATCTTTTTTCATTTCATACTTGCTGCCCTCCTTGAGCTCCACACCATCTCTAAACCACTTCACGCTACCACTCTCTGCGGTCAGCTCTGTGGTTAAAACAATGTTTTCACTTGCTTGAACAATACATGTATCCTTGACAAGCTTCTTCTGGAACTTGACAGCTGCATCTAAAGAGAAGGAAGAAGGAAGCCTTTCAGTGCTTTGTGCAGAGAATTATCAATCTTGTGGCAAAATCAATTTTATTTGAAACATATTTCACCTGTCATCTGCAGCTTGAATACCAACTTCTCTGTTCCGGCCTCACATGTGTACTCTCCAGCATCTTTTTTCTCCATTTTTTCTATCACCAGCTCACGACTCTTGCCCTTTGTCTCCATGTGGACTGCTTTGCTGGAAGTCAGCAGCTTGCCATCCTTGTACCACTTCACCTGTGTCTTGGAATCAGACACCTCACAGCTCAGGGTGGCCTTCTGCGAGAGAGTAGCTTTCACCTCCTTCTGGACCAACTCCTTGTTAGAGAAGCCAGCTGGGGCTTCTGCAGAGCAATGAAAAATGTGATGTAAACAAATGCCATCATATCAGTCAACCAGAAATGTATAGACACAGCCAAAACCTTTCAGCCACAATGAACAGAATTAATGATTGAATGCAAACAAGGAGGACACAATAGAAAAATAAACACGAATGCCGCAAAACAAATAAGGCAAATTCAATTCACATTTGCAAACTCTCTGAAATACTAGTGACATCCTCCTACCTGCCACCTGTATCTTGAAAGCCAGCTTTTCTGTCCCAGCCTCGCAGGTGTACTCTCCAGTATCCTTCTTCTCCACGCTGTCAATCACCAGCTGGCGGCTCTTGCCCTTCGACTCTGCATGGATTGTCTTGCTGGAAGTCAGCAGCTTGCCATCCTTGTACCATTTCACCTCTGTCTTGGTGTCAGCTACCTCACAGCTCAGAGTGGCCTTCTGGGAGAGAGTGGCTTTCACCTCCTTCTGGATTGAATCCTTGTTGGAGAAGGCTGACTTGAGTTGGACCTCTGCAAAAGTAATAATGGAGAATGTCACAGCATCGCCCCCCCTTTATTTTGTAACAACTCATTAAAACATTGTGAAACTACTGTTTCAGTATGATACAGGCCTAAATATAACCAGGAAAATTGCTTGTAACATCAACAAGTATGAAATAAAGTGGAGAAATGTGCAGCCAAGAGCAGCAAACCGTACTGTGTAGTTACATTAAAAAAAAGAAAAAAACAATGCAAATATTTGTGATACCAACATACTACAACATTCAACATTCAATCCCGAATAGCAGTTAAGCGAAACAAAAAATTAAAATCCTCCACTGTAGCTATTTTTGGTCTTTGGACATTCAACCTTAAACAAAATAAACACAAATCACATATTGTATACTATTTATTCCCTTTGATTCCTCATACCTGTCACCTGTACTTTAAATGCCAATTTTTCAATTCCGACTACACAAATGTACTCTCCAACATCTTTCTTCTCTATGCTGTCGATCACCAGTTGACGAATCTTTTCCTTTGATTCCATGTGAACTGCTCTGCTGGCGATCAGCAGCTTGCCATCCTTGTACCATTTCACCTCTGCCTTGTTATCAACTACCTCACAGCTCAGGGTGGCTTTCTGGGAGAGAGTAGCTTTCAGTTCCCTCTGGACAGACTCTTCATTGAGGAAAGCAGATTTAGCCTGGACTTCTGTAGAAGAAACTGTAAAGGAGTGTGGTGGCAGTACAATTACCCGTACAAAAAAGGGACTTGACTCCACAGCACAGACACCGATTTGGATTTACTGGAAAAAGGCAACCAAACCTCACAGATGCAGTGCACAGAGCAATAAGCTCTATTAAAGCATGTCAAATCCAGGAAGACACAACATTGCACTTTTCAGTCATTAAGCAAAAGAAAACTGGGAAAATCTGCCAGTTGCCATGGAGATCCACAATGAATACATCACAAACAACTCATTCAGAAAGAAAAAGACCAAATCTGTGAACAGGAACTGACATACAACAGGACCACATGACCACATGACCCCAGAGCTGTCTCAGCAAACAAGTGCTACAAGAAATCAAACCATGAAGCTCAGTAGTGCATACAAGAGACAAAGCCCCAAAATATTCACATAATTGTCATCTAGTCTAATAACATTAGACTCCAAGTCAATATTGGACTATAGGCCTAGATGTTTGAGCAAAGCATGTAAAATATCTCATAACTGAAGCAACCAACGATGCAGCCAAAATTCATCGTGACATTTACAATCACAAATCAGAGGAGACCACAGACTCAAACAGAAAACAGAAGATATCAACCAGTTTCACACAGTAAATAAATTGTACATTTCTTTATTAAAAAAAGCAAGCATAAGATTTAGTCTGATGACTTGAGCATAAAAAATGTTCTTTTACAAATTTCCAAATTTCGAAAGATTTTTGTTTACTAGGCTTTATATTTTATTTTCATGTTTATTACAATGCAATTGCCCTTGTATGAGACAGTCATTAAAACTGTGATTTAACTAAAATGTATCTAGGCTTTATGTTTTACATGCTATGCCATCAAAATAAAAGTAAGTAAATTGAGTTCTGCATTCTCCTTACCTTCCACATGTATTTTAAAGACCAGCTTCTCAGTCCCAGCCTCACAGATGTATTCTCCAGCATCCTTCTTCTCCACGCTGTCGATCACCAGCTGGCGGCTCTTGGCCTTCGACTCTGCATGGATTGTCTTGCTGGAAGTAAGAAGCTTGCCATCCTTGTACCATTTCACCTCTGTCTTGGTATCAGCTACCTCACAGCTCAGAGTGGCTTTCTGGGAGAGAGTGGCTTTCACCTCCTTCTGGATGGACTCCTTGTTAGAGAATGCAGGCTGGACCTGTGTGTCTGTGGAGGAGACCATGAATGTGGATGACCAAAACTTTTTCCCTGTCCATTTTATATTATACATTAACACTTGCATCAGTCAACAGAAATACTGTAAGCCAAATCAGTCCTTGTCCCTACCTGCCACCTGGAGTTTGAAGGCTGACTTCTCAGTCCCAGCTTCACAGATGTACTCTCCAGTATCCCTCTTCTCCACACTGTCGATCACGAGCTGGCGACTTTTACCCTTTGACTCTGCATGTATTGTCTTGGTGGTTGTCAGCAGTTTGCCATCCTTGTACCATTTCACCTCTGTCTTGGAATCAGAAACCTCCCAGCTCAGAGTGGCTTTCTGGGAGAGAGAGGCTTTCACCTCCTTCTGGACCAACTCCTTCTGGACCGACTCCTTCTTGGAGATGGCTGACTGGGCCTCTGATGGAGGAGGCAAGACAGGGAAAATATCAGATGCTATTCATTCAAAGCTTATTAATAAGCACCCAATAAGTAATATTATTATGTTGAAAATCCCCCCTCCCTTACCTGCCACATGCATCTTAAAAGCCAGCTTCTCTGTCCCAGCCTCGCAGGTGTACTCTCCAGCATCCTTCTTCTCCACGCTGTCGATCACCAGCTGGCGGCTCTTGCCCTTTGACTCTGCATGGATTGTCTTGCTGGAAGTCAGCAGCTTGCCATCCTTGTACCATTTCACCTCTGTCTTGGTATCAGCTACCTCACAGCTCAGAGTGGCCTTCTGGGAGAGAGTGGCTTTCACCTCCTTCTGGATTGAATCCTTGTTGGAGAAGGCTGACTTGAGTTGGACCTCTGCAAAAGTAATAATGGAAAATGTCACAACATTGCCGCCGCTTTATTTTAAAACAACTCATTAAAACATTGTGAAACTACTGTTTCAGTATGATACAGGCCTAAATATAACCAGGAAAATTGCTTGTAACATCAACAAAGATGTTCTGGACGGACTCCTTGTTGAAGAAAGCTGACTGGGCGTCTGAGGCCAACGTCAATGAGAAATACAGTGTTGTTATGAGCACTGTGTAAGATAAGTAATGACTCCAAACCCTTAATTCAAATTATATTTATCACATAGCTCACAGATACCCAGACAGAATCTATATTAATAATGTAAAACTGAAAATATTTGTTAAATTCTATATATCAATTAACCAATCGAGCAGTCCTACCTGACACAAATATCTTGAAGACCAGCTTATCCCCTCCTGCTTCGCATGTATACTCTCCAGCATCGCTCTTCTCCACCTTTTCAATCACCAGCTGACGAGTATTGCCTTTTACTTCTGAGTATATTGTCCTACTGGATACCAACAACTTGCCATCTTTATACCATTTCACCTCTGTCTTGCTATCCGAAACATTGCAACTAAGAGTGGCTTTCTGGGAGAGAGTAGCTTTCACCTCCTTCTGGACCGACTCTTTGTTGGAGAAGGCAGCTACAGCTTGAGTTTCTGAGAAACAAAATATGGTAAATAAATGTATATCTGTGATTTGCAGTCAAGTGTTGAATAGTACTACAAAAGCATCATACAGTCTTACCTTTTATCTTGACCTGGAATGTGACTTTGTCTGCTGCTGTCTCACAGGAGTAATGTCCTTCGTCACTTTTCTTGGCATTCTTGATGATGAGCTTCCTTTGAGTCCCTTTGGAGATGATGGTAACTCTTTGGTCCTCAGTGATCTCCACTTTATCTTTCCTCCATACGACGGCCGCATTGGCAGGAGACACCTCACAGCTCAGCTCAAGATCTCCTTTAAGGGACGATGTCAAACCCATGGGACCTCTAGCTTTGTTCAGAAACTTGGCAGGTTCATCTTACAGAAAAAAAGATGCAAATTGAGTCATGACTATTTAATTAATTATATGTCAACTTATTTGTTTTCATGCAAATAAATACCCGTGTTACCAAATTAGAGAGTAGATTGTTGACTTTGCTCTGCTATAAGTTAAACTGTAAAACTGTACTTTTTTCATGAGCACACCTTTTAGAGCGAGTTGCAGGGACATTTTGTCATCAGCTAAAACACACTCGTAGATGCCCACATCTTCCTCTGTAACATTGTGTACCATCAGGATCCTCTTGCGGTCGATGATCACATATTCATACTTCTTTCCCACCTTCACCTCTCGCCCATTCCTCATCCAAACCACCTGAAGAAACAAACACAGAACAGATCGCCAAAATAGATGCGATAAAGTAAGCGATAGGGATAAAAGAGTACTTGAATGTTCAACTCAAGTAGAACTACTGTTACTTCAGTATTACCAAGTAGGAGTACCTGTGTTGACAAGTACTCAAATACTGTGTCTCCTTTGAAGACTCTTCTTGGTAACAGCAACACGAAACACGAAATGTGGCTAACTGATTGTATTCATTTCCATATGAATATGCCCTACCAGCTTCAACTACAATACATCAATTCAGGCCAAAGTGATGACTATCTTTTCTTTCTCAAAGACTGTCTTACAATGGAAAGGAGGGTCAAAGCTAACTTAAATGGAACATCCTTCCAATGTCCTTCTACCATTTCTAAAGGTAGTGGAATATAATGCTTCAGACTTATAATAACACAGGAAAAATCTACTCACTAGCTTAACTTATAGCGCCTTTACATTTTCCATCCCTGCAGACTTGTAAAGTTAAAGGTACATCAAAAGAATATTTGAAAGCTAAAAGTTAAACCGGAAATGATGTATGATCCCATAACAAACCTGTGCATCATAATCCGACACCTCAGCAGTCAGCTGAGCAGTGTCTTGGGCACTACGGGTTATCACCTCCAGCAGATCTGACTTGTTGGTGAACCTGACAGAAGGAACTAAAAATACAGTTGTCAGGTAAGAAAGCATTATTGATTTGCTTCTGACAGAAAAAATTATAGTAAATACCAGTGGACTTCAATTAAAAACAAGGCTAAGAAAGAATCTACAAAGTTTTAATACAGAAAAGCAAATGTACGATGTACTAATATATTAATATGATATAGGGCATTTTCTTTTAAATGGCTATGAGTGCTTACCCTTCACAGACAGGATGCAACTGCTTTGCGAGCCTCCGCCCACAAACTTGACTTCAGCCCCGTTCATCTCCATGGTCATGACACGGATGAGCAGAGTGTGTGTGTTCTTGGACCTGGTGATGAGGTAGTCGGCTCCACTGCGCAGGAGGCGGCCATTTAGAGACCAGAAGCCAGAACAAACAGCAGACAGCTCCACAGAGATAGAAAACTCCTCACCAGTGATTGCAACACTGTTCATCAGGCCTTTCTTGATTTCAGCAATGGGTTCTGGAGACAACAGGCAAGCCAGACATGAGAAAATAACACTTGAATGCATACAACAACAGCACATAGCCATGACTGACAAACGTCATAGAAACATCAGCTCTTACCAAGGTAGAAGCTTCCAGGCACCTCCAGGTGGGGACTCTGGCCAAAGTCATTCATAGCAGAGATACGAAACTGGTAGCTGGCTTCTTCAGTGAAGCTGCAGATGGTGATCTCTGTAGAAAGAATGGTTTCTCCAGCATTGCACCTCTGCCATGTCTGAGTGCCAACCTTCCTCCTCTCCACAATGTAGCCTTTGATGGGCACAGGGCGGTCGCTGTCAGGAGGAGACCATTGAATGGTGATGGATGAATCAGTCTTGCTCTGCACCACAGCATCGACTGGGGGATCGGGAGGATGCTTCCTTGCAGCTAGAGCAGAAAGAGTGATGATCATGCTGTTTATATGAGCAGATTAGCATTCACCAATTGTATTGAATGGTTTTACTTTCCTTGTTGCCAATAATTTTTGTCAGTTATGATAATATTTTATTCTAACCCATTAAATGTTTCATATTTTGCTTGAATCTATGCATGTGCTAGATTGTTGGGGTTTGCTGTAGAGAATATTAAAATAATAAAAAGAATGATAAAGAAAAATGCAAGACAATTAAGATAATTACAAAAAAGTACAGTATGAAGTCTGTTTAGATTAGTTTCATGTTTTGTAATGCAATACATTTGGCCCAGGTGTCATCCTCACCAGTGACAGAGAATCGAGTGGAAGTCTTGCAGTCTCCAGCCACAAAGGCCACTTCTCCTGAGTCTTCTGCCTGGCAATCTCTGATTGTGAGGGTGTACTGTCTGAGCACGCAGGCAATAGAAATACGGGAATCTTCCTTCAGCTTCTCGCCATTGCGGGTCCAGTAGGCATCCGGGCAGGGATGCTCCAGCTCCACACAGAAGATGACAGTGTCACTGACAGGAACTACTGTCCTCCGGGGAAGCTTCTTAGTAATGTTGCCTGGGATATGAGAGGAAGTAGACGTTACATAAAGAAACGCATTCAGTAGCATAGTAGACACACTGACAAGAGAAATTCCAAGGTGTATGCAGTAGATTCATTCTGTACAATTTCACAACTTTTAGGAGTATTTCACATTAATTACTCTTGATAATGGCAATGCTTGCACATATTTAACAACAAATAAAGACATAAAAAAAGTCTCAACCATACCCAGGACAGTGAGCTCAGCCACAGTACGACTGCCCTCTTTCATCTCGCAGATATAAACACCATCGTCGTTGGTGGTGACGTTGTGTATGGTGAGACAACGCAGTGTGCCTTCCTGCTCCATGCGATATTTGGTACTTTGCTCCAGCCGCGTTTCCTCCATGAACCAGTTGGCCTGGGTGGCACTAAGAGGCACCTCGCACATCAGCATGGCTGACATTTTCTCCTGTACTTCCACGTCCTGCAGCTTCCTCCTGAATGGCACCTTAGGCTCTGATACAAGGAAAAGTAACAGAACACAACCTTGTTGAGGGTTTTGCATATGTCAGTCCATCAACTACAAATGGCAGCTTATAGGCTACTTTGCGATACTGTCAACAATTTTAGAAGCTTTCTAAATTGATTTTCCCATGATCTTAATTGTAGTTCAGGCTAGGGCAATACTAAAGTCAAGTTTGAGAAACTTGCTTGAGAAATAATATATCGCTTTGGACACGTAATCTGTCTTATTTTGAGAATTTTATTCAACGTTTTCAATAGTCAAAAGTTCTAAACTGACATGTGTGCATAACCTTTAGATTACATTTATTACAATATAACAAGTGATTTAAAAGCCTTTTGTTAGTCAACTGTGAAACCTTGGTTGTTGAAGCTAAGGTGCAATAGTTAAACTATCGTTGTCTCAATGGTGGGAAATCAATAAAAAAAAACACGCTGTATGCCCTAGGAAATGCTCGTAACTCGTAAAAGTTAATGAGCTAAAATATGCAAAATGCTGTCTGCTTAATACCTGTAACAATAATGTCAAAAAATGTTACTGAAAATGTTTCACATTTACGTGACTTTGTTTAATGTGAACCAAAGGTTTCAACGTGTTTACTACACCCACTGTTTCAATGGAGGTTGCAGAGTACATCTTGTACGTTTCCCCTAGATCTCAGTTTTCTTACTGCACTCTGCACCTCAAATGAGGGTTTCAGTTTCAAACAGTATCCATATCCATACTTTGGATCTGAGCCAGCAGTTTTAACTTTGGGAATCAAGTGTTGAAACATGTGGAACTCCCCTTTGAATTATGGGATGAAGTCCACTGGGTTGAGTAAATAACTCAAAGCGTCTATGTTTACAATGTTTCCTCTAATGTACATTCTAAAGGACAAGTGACACTGTAACTGTATTTGTTGTTGCCATTTCTCTTCTATTTATTGTATTTTTTCTTTTTTTCAGGGCTGTATTTTGTGTATTTATTGGAAAATTGATAAATGGTTTATTTTCCATTACAAACTTTCCCTTTAAATCCAGCAAACTAACAAACTGCAAGGAAGGCATCAGAAGTATCCATTTTCCTGCACCAACAATAAACAGGCACATCAGAGGCACAGCCTTCATTAGCGGACTGAATGGAGATTAACAACCGACATAAATCTTCAACTCTACTATTTCATCCCTTGGGATAATTTCTTCTCAAGGGAAGTCACACTAGTAGTGGTGCCAATATGCTCCTGTAAGTGAGTGACCATCTTAGCAACTGTGAACTACTCATCACCAGCAGAAAATAGATGCAACACAACACCCTCCCGCAGAGGATGAGCCAGAATTCAACCTTGTTGTGAAAAGCCAAACACATTTTGAGAGGTTTAAATGAGGCTTTGGTATAGTGCTTTGGACAACACGTACAGTAGTGCAAATGCCAACAATGAGTTTATCCAACGAACATATAGCTTATTCCTCTGTGTCATATACCTCATTTTTATTGCTATTAAAAACACATAAATAAGCCATACTGCTGCACTGTGTGTAAGGTCCCTTCCTTCTTTGCGATGAAAATACAGTAGGCACTGTAGTTTATTTAGAGTAAATTACACATACACCATCCTGGTGTTATAAATACTCACTAGAGCACCAAATGTGTCAAAATAGTCCCAAACAAATGACTATTTACTCCTGTTTGAGTAATGCTTCTAAAAACTACAGTGCTCAGCTGTTTTAGGAAATTACTTAGCCTGTATAGTATATATTTGTGAGCCATTTTTAAAGATTTATTTCTTAAGTGGGAACAAATTGGGACAGACTAAGGGGGGACACCGGTTTTTATGGGATTTGTTAATATTAAGAAGAAATGCTGTAAATATGCTGTTGGACATAAAGTGGTCTAGAGTGACAGCCTCTATGATGTTACACATGCTGACAGAAGATGCATATAATTCATGCATATGACATGTCTCTAATGATAGCTTACTTGTAGAGAATTCTCTTAAATGTGTACATAAAATGTATCACTGTACTGTATGCAGCATTTTCTTAAGACAAGACCATCTTACCTTTGACTGTTACCAACACAGCACTGTAGGTCTGCCCAGCCATATTGGTTGCATTGCAGGTGTAGAGACCATTATCAGTCTGCTTGCAGTACAGGATCTTGAGGATGAAGTTCTCAGCTTGGTCCTCATAAATGACATGCCTGCGGCCCTCGCTGATGTTTGTTCCATCCTTCCTCCAGATAATGTGGGGTTTAGGGTGACCCGTCACAAAGCAACTGAGTTTGGCATGTTTGCCTTCAGTCACTGTGCAGGTACGGGTGAACACACCTTTGGGCAACTTTGCCAGCGCGGATGCCCTCAGCTCATGTTCCAGACTCAGAGAACTCAAACCATCCCTGATGTTGGCCTTGGAGGAGGAAGAAAAAGAGGAGCTGCTTTCTTCAGTGCGATAGATAGAGATATCCTTCTTCATTTCCTCTTTGCGCTTTTGTAGGTGAGAAAGGAGGGAGGTGTTCTTGTCTGCAGCCAGGTGGCGGGAATCCTGGGCATCAACAACAAGAGCTGCTGCAACATGAGCACGACCAACAGTGTTCTGGGCCCTGCAGGTGTAGGTGCCGCCGTCCAGGTTACGTACACTTTGGATCTTGACGGTGGTGCTGTCACTGTCAGAAACAATCTTGATACGGTTAGACTCCCCCAAGTAGCGCCCGTCTTTCTCCCAATCAAAGCTGGTTTCAGGGTAAGCTGCAACCCGGCAGTGGAAAACAACATCGCCTCCCAAACCTACACGTGTAGAGGTAGGCTTAACAATGAAAACAGGGGCCCTCTGAGCCATCTCTGTTGGCAGGGCCACTTTGAGGGTTACAGCAGCATAAGCTTCCCCAACACTGTTTTTGGCCCGGCACATGTACTGGCCACTGTCCTCCAGAGTTAAGTCATAGATGGTCAGGCGGTACACATCTCCATCATCCACGGTCTTGAAGCGCCCCCCAGATGTCAGCTTCAGCTTCTCCTTCTCCCAGGTAATCAGCGGGGTCGGGCTGCCCACGATAGTGCAGGTCAGGGTGGCATCCTTGCCTACACACACTGAGAATGCCTTTGGGCGGGTCAGAAACCTGGGGACTCCTCCAAACAAGTTTTGATCCATTGTTTGTTCCTGAAATCAAAGAAAATGTGAATATTACAATACAGTACCAGGCAGGGGCTTGTGAGAAAGAATATGTAGCATTGAACAAAACGTGTCACATTTGTGCTTATAAAGCAGGTGGTGTTTGACGTAGTTCCTATTAGCTACCAAATACCAAAATAATGTCAGTTACTAATTTGGGTACAATTATGAATAATGGTTACAACTGCAGTTTTATAATTGCATTTAATAAATGTTTAGGAAAAGCAAATACAATTTCTTCTGAACTGTAACAAATTAGAATACACATTCTGTATGTTCATACAAAGGTTGTGCCAGTGATTTTATATAACTTTCTGACCACACATTAAATTACACATAACTCCTGTCAAATGCAGCCAAACCATTGTGAAACGTGACAGTTTGTTAAGTGTAGTCTATAAATATGTTATGCTATGAAAATAGCCATAAAACCACGGTTCAGATCGGCATATTTATGGCTGGCAGTTAAGAGGCAGTCAACATGGCTACTACCGCCCCCCCCCCGACATTCATCAACACAAAGGCTTAACTTCTTCATGCCATGCAGTCTATTTAATAGGAAGGTAGTTTAATAACACAACAACAAAAGAATTCTCCTGTAACAAGGTCGAATAGAGCAGATATGTGCCTTTCAAAGAGTGACATTTGCCAGCTTTGTCACCTCTGTCGCTTGAACCGCCTGTCCCAAAAATAACCTCAGCTGTCAGACCCCGTCTCTGTCCATTGCCATTTGTAGAAGCAAAAGGGACATCAGCTGTTTGATAAAGCTCCCACTTCAGAAGCATACTTCATTTCTCAGTGTCCGTTTTCTATACGCCAACTAAAACGTCTTAAAACTTATGTTGGCACTAACAACCTGCGAAAACTGGAGCACACAAGCTTGTAGGCTAATTGGTTAAATAACATAACGTTAGCCTAACCAACACTCGAAGTTGTAGTTAGGTTAGCTAACGTTAACTCAAAGCAGCAACGGTTAACCGTTACAGGTGTGAAAGTTTAACTGGTATTCAGTTACCCATGAAAAAGTGAAATTGAATTAATTAAAACAGCTATAACTTAGGTCAAGTTCTCGGTATAATTATGGATGCAACATTAGGTATTAATGCTAGTATCATTTATTAGCCTAACGTTACTTGTTCACCTTGAGTCTTCAGCCACTCAGGTAAAACGGGCGCTGAATCATGTGGGCTAAAACGTCAGTTGGCCGTCAAGATTTCCGGATGATAGCCAACTCCAATATCAGTGTTTAGAAATCCCACCAAAAACCAAATAAAAATAATGTCTTCTTTGTGCTCAAATATCCTTGAAATGGTTGTAAATCCAGGATGGTGGAACATCCCCCAGTCTCCTGCGGTGGGCGGTTGACTAGACTTATTTTTTCTTTCTTCTCCGGTACCTCATGATGCCAGATAGCTGACGTGCCTATTTTGGCGCAGCCTCCTTTCCAAAATAGACTTGTCATTTAGTGTGGAGATAGGAGATGGTCTGTCGGTGAGCTCGGGAAGGAGAGTAGACTGGCCTGGCCTCTGCCGGGCTGCACACTGCAGCAGGCTGCACACTCCAACTCAGTCGTAAACAACTCACAATACTGATTTTTTTACTACCAAAATGGCTTTCATCTGCAGAATGGAAGCTTTCAGTAGCAACACTTTTATTTATAACATGTAATAACTAAATAGAATTGAATGGGCATACTAAATCCTAAACCCTATAACATTCTGGTTGCTTTAGTTTAGCTATACTTTGAGAATATTGACCAGATCCCAAAAAAGAAAGTGTAAAAGTTTCTACTTTTTCATATCTCATTTGTTCAGTTATATTTTCTGCATATTTTATGTCCTCACACGGTCTAAAATACTGTTTCATAGTCTTCCCACACAATAAAACACAGGGGAGATACTGAATTCTTTATTTTTTTTTACATTACATTAATTTAGCAGACACTTTTGCTCAAAGCGACTTACAAGAAGTGCAATCAAACCACATAGGAGAAATAGCTAGATATCATGTATCACTTTTAAACAAATGCGTATTGACATTTGACATGACCTCAGTGTCCTAAATGTTAGCTACGGCCCAGCCTTTAGCTTTTCAGACATCATATTCGGGTCAGCCTAAAATAAAGGATTTTTTATCATAGTGACCCCATGTTTGTCCAAGGAGGTGGAGGGAATGTATTTGTTATTTTTGTTTTAATGTAAAATATGCATGTGTTTCAGACTTCCACTTATGTAATTAAGGGTAGTTAAGGTAAGTAATTGATCACTCATTTAGTGTAACCAGGGATGTGGACTTGAGTCATTCAACTCGACTGAATCACTGTGGAGTCAGACTACAGATCCACAGGCAGCCAGAAATGCCCAAAATGTGTCTAGTGTAGGAATATTGATGACTTTAGATTCAACTCAACAAAATCTAAATAGAATTGCCACTTCATTTTTCTTGTATGTGCAACTTTGTAACCTGCCACCTCTATCTGTATCAAATGATCTTTTGGCTCAACTTATCACAGGTTATAATGTGAGCTGAAATTAAATGTGAAGTGGCTGAACTAGTTACTAATGTTGTGAAATAAAAGTAGTGGAGTAAAAAGTACAATACTGACTTCCAAAACGTGGCGGAGTAGAAGTAAAAAGTTGCATAAAATGTAAATATGCACCCCTGCAAACAAGCATATTTCCCAGAGTGTTCCTTTAAACCCCATTTTCTAAAAACAATGCATTATTTGCACCTCTCTGTTTATTCTTGTCTTCTTGCTCACTGCTCTGTGTTTTTCTTCAGTGTCATTACGCCCATTTTCTGAGTAACCTTCCCTTTCTAGTAGAGTAAGACTAGTATATTCCTGTTATCCATGTGTACGTACGCAGCATGTGTTAAGCCTATATTTCAATCGAATGTAAACGTGATTGGGACAAGCTGAGAGATTGGCTGAACTTGACCCCAGAGCTTGTGGCACATTGTATTCCACAATCACCATGTTGACAGCTGCTTTACCCAGCTGGTCACGTCCATAATTAAGTTATGACTTCATATTGTACAAAAGCCTAAAATACAGTAATGCGTTAAATGTATCTCCCATGGCTTCTTCTCAATGATGAAAACACTCAGCAATCATTCAGAATGACGTTGCAATCCTTAGGTAGCAGAACATTTGTGTGCCACTTTCTGCTATGCTCTACTTTATCACAGATTTAGAGACATGATTATATTTCTTAAATTTAATGCTCATTGTGTCTAGCAACACAGCAAATCTTCCCCTGTTTCTTCCCCTATTCTTTGGCTTCCATGGTATTTTCTTGGTCTTCCAGAGTGGGCTTTCCCCCAGTGCCAATGACTGACAGCAGCAGGTCGCCTGGACCCTGATTTAAACTCCCCGAAACTCTAGCAGACGGTAATCCACTGTTGCTGCTTGCCTCTGCTTCATCCTGTTCTGGCTACTGTGTTTGGTTTCCACACTCCTGCAAGTATACAGAGAAAAAGAAAAGAGTACAAGAAATGGATACATAATTCTTTTGTCTGTCTCTGTCCCACATTCATCCAAACCTTTTAGATCACCAATGTGTAATATGAGGGAAAAGGAATTATAAGAATATTTTATATAAAGTTAAATTTTAACTCACCTCCAATTGTTTTTCTCCCACTCCTTTGCTCTCTCTGTAGCCTACATTTCTTCATGCCCAACCACTGCATTCAAATCACATCATGGATGGTATTTACACAACCTTTGGAAATCATCTAAAAATCACTGTGCTCCAGGTGCCATGAGGGGGTGACTCATGGCACCTGGAGCACAATACAGCATATATATATTAGCAACTGTATCTAGCTAACTATAGAGTGGGATTCCCAAGTAAAACATGAACAACAACTTTGTGATGAGACAATTTTGGGTGCGATGTATACTCTCCAATATCTGACCTATGGTCTTCCACCTGACCTCTTAGCCATTTCAAGAATAAGGTCACGGTTGTATCGTGTTCACAGCCGAAACACATGAGTGTTCCCTCAAAAGAACATTTACATAGCAGATGACAAGTTCCCGTTCTTTGGGGACTTGAACAAATGATAACAACCATAACATGTCCAAAAATAGAGGCATGTGGTGTTTATTTACAGTGTGGAAAGTTTTACAGTATTGACAGAGCACCAAATAGGACAACAGAAGACACAGGTCAATGAGGTGCCAAAACAGGAAACCGTGAAACAACTCGCAACCTGCAAAATGAAACCAAACTAAAATATCTAACTAATCTACAAAAAGTACTTTTTCAAAATATTACAATGGGGGGGAACCCGCCATTAAACCTAGTGTGTATAAAAGAAAGTTCCCCTAGGATACCTCATGATTTACAGTTCCCTTGCACAACCAATCAGCTCTAATTAAAATCAATCTAAGTAAAGTACAAAATGTCCTTATATTTGGTGTTCATAACAAAGATTAGGACAGGATTTCAGCTGAGCCCATGTGTGTTTAGTGTATTCTGGTATGCACAGGAGAGGTGGATCTAAACTGTGCGAGGAATCAGCTGATTGCAGAATCTGAAAAGAGACAGTGAGTGACTGAGCGAGAGGGAGAGGCAGAGAGCAAAAGAGACACACATCTCTTTTAGTCATCAGGTACATAATTATTTTGTTGGTTAATTTTATCATTAGTGGTTGATTGTTTTGTCTGTATTGTTACATTGTCCATGTTACACCTTCATTGCACATTGCTGTCTATTATAGTGTCTTTTTTCATACTACCACTAGGAGTCGCCAAAGTCAGACATTTTTTTCATCCCACACAAAGGGGCTTTAAGTATCCATGGGTTTATTTAGGTCACCCACCTCTGTACAGCGACCTCTCAGACTCAACTTGTCATGCTCTTCTTTATCAGCCTCAGATGCACTCAGAGTCATTAGGTTTTTGGCTAAATGTATGCTAACATCTGTTAGAAGTATAGCTGGCAAGTTAACAAACTAACAGCATCTGACTGGCATGTTAACAAATACTGGACGCTTGATTAAAAGCAATGACTTTACCAATCTCACCATTCATGAATGAAAGATCATGAATATCTGTAGAAAATCATTCCAAAAGTTATCAAGATACGTCACTCTGGACCAAAATGTTGGGCTGACCAACTGACATTCAGCCATGCTAAATAAACACCATGCTGTGATATAAAATACCTCTTCAGTTCAGAAAGACAAAAGCATCAGTACCGATACATCAGTGTCAGACATGTCCAAGACTATCTCACAAGCTGACACTGCAAACCAGCAACAGCAATATAAAAACAGAGAGAAAATTAAAATATATTTTTATTTCAAATAAACATCACATGATCAACCACACATGAAATGATTAAATACACTCAAAATAAGATGTATTTGCCTCTCTACTCACTCTCAGAAAACAACACATGTATTGTAAAGCTGTGCCGAAAACAAGTTCTTTTGGCATGTTTCATTTTTCAGCTAGTGTTTCTTAATTTACAGAACAAAACAAAAACAGACAAACCTATGTAACAAAAAAAAACACGTCTTAAAACATATTCAACACTTCAGGATGAAAACTTAGCACCTTGTTCCAGTCACTGTGATTCTTAGACTGGTGTGTAGTGGATAAGAAACGATAGTATGATGAGAAGGTTGGCCATGATGACGCTGCCAATCACAAGGCATACTCCTGCTTCTTTAGGATATTGAGGGCAGTGCAAATTTAGACACCATGATAAGAAGACAGTGTGCCGTCAGATGCAACAGACTGACACAAGATCTCACGATCAGTTTGCAACTCATTTCACAAGCCAACATCCACAACTTCACTACATACTTGATGCTATACACAATGACTTGCCAAAAGAAATACTGTACATAGTATGTGCTGCTAAATCTGTGAAAGTAAATCCAATGTTTTACATGAAATGGGTTCTATAAAGAGCAAATACTAATCCTTAATACTAAGGCACTGCTTAAAATAAAAGGACAAACATAACAGTGAGGTGTAAATGTGGAGACTGTAGAAAGAAATCAACTCCATGCACAGAGCTGAGCTCCAGTGTCTCTACAATAATAAACTCACTGCACAGACAGTGACCCAAAATACCCATGTAAGCATATTTAACAGTGTGACAGAAGCACACATCATCCCCTACAGGGCGAACCTTTACTGACCAGAGGTAAGTACGACCCTATGTGATTGGCCACAGTGTTTCTGGGTGGTCTGCTGTGGACAATGACAATACAATACTCGCTCGTGCTTTGCTTATATACAAACAATGAAAGAGGTCATTCAAGATGGAGACTGACTCAGTGTCCCTTTTGAGACCTACCCTTTCTAAAATGTAAGTGTTGCAAGTATTGTATATATATATATATGCACACGTTAAAAAAAGGTGTATTTTCTTTCAGTGCAAAATATTAGCATAATGACGCAAGTGTCAAAACGCATTCCTTCCACAGATGCGCTCACAGAGAAAATGTAATAGTTTTGAAACACACACAAGAGGGCAAAGACATATTTGTACCCTCTGAAGTCTTGCAGTCGAGGAGGATAAGATCTATATTACTGTGATCTGTGCAGAATGCAATAAAAAAAAATGGGTAGAAAGATATTTGCGCACCGCATCAACGAGCAGATTTAGTCCCAGTTTATTTTAAGTGTAAATCACATTCAACATCATGCAGCTGGCCATGTTATCTTTGCATTAATAAAACCTTTTTTTATCAGAATCAAAAACATGTTTTTTAACTTTCAGTGGGAGGGGAGGGGGCACATGCCATTTCTTTCATTAACAAGATTACACGTTTTTGTGAAAGCAAATTATTTGACAGAAACAAACGAAGTCACACATTTTTTCAAATAAATAATACATATATATCTATTAAATATCTGGGGGGAAACAGGTAATAAATAAACCTAAAGCTTACAAATGATGCTGACTGTAGAAAGGCTTTTTAAAGCCAACACTGAGAGGAACTGCTGTCCTAAAATCTTCAAACCTAAAGCTGCAGAAGCTACAGCACACACTCTGAAATCAGCCCTTATGATGACGTTCCATTCTGGAAAAAGGACACAAACAAAATGTACAACAAAGATTTGTAAAAGCAATACACCCTGTTTTGTTCTAAAAAGTAATGATTAATCCCCACCATTTCTGGGACATCGATGCTTGACTCAAAACATCTGCTGAGCAAGAAGTAAGAACAGAAAATGAACACACATTTACATCTGCCATTAAAATCAAAATGCAGTTAAAAGATGCACCTGTACACTGCAAATAAACCTTTACATACTGTATATATTTTTACAAGAGTAAATACACTGCAGAGGTATTGATTGGAGTATTAGTTAATCTTCACCACCACTGAGGTAATACGGAAAACTAGGATTTAAATATGTGTTTTTATATGGGTGTTAAGGCATAAAGCTGACTTTGTGTCCAGCCTAAATATACTAAAAAGACATCTTATATCTGCATCAGATTTTGACGCCAAGTGTATTTGGGGCCCATGATTTCAGCTCTGTTTTTGAGGAATAGTAATGTCTTGATACATATTAATACTGAATAAAATTTGTATTTAGGACCACTAAACACAGACAGCAGCATCAAAGCATGTGTATGTCTGGTTTAAAGTTTTGTCAAACCCAATCGGGCTTTGCCAGGTACACATGGTACATGGTTTTAGTGGTACAGCTACTGTACAGTCAGCTCTTTATCATATCAATACTTGGTATCTTTTTCAAGGATTAGATCTGGTAGTAAAAATGTGGACTTTAAAAGGATAAGTAAGACGCAAATGTGTATTTACAAATCACCAGGGTCAAACAGCACAACTTGAAACATTGAATTCATTTTTTTTCTCCAGGTGATCAAAATTGTTCAGGCAGCTACGATACAGTTTGCAGTCTTTATAGCACAGATCAAGACACCACTCTTGTGAGAAACCTCAATTAGACTCATGCTGTAAAACTTTGTGATGCACAAATACATGAATTGTGCACACACAGGCTCAGCAGGAGCCGCGGTGAGCCTTTTTGCATTCCACACTATAAACTTGGCCACACCCACCATCACACAGTGATCCTATGAATACATTACATTGTCCCTCTGTCACTTTACACTCAGTCTATCTGTACACGTTTATGACAAAATCAGGTTGGAAACGGACGGAAGACATATGGTTTCCCTGATGCCATAGTCTGCCTGATGTGACAGGATGAGGCGTGGAGGTGCGGAGACAGTGGTTATTCAATGAGCCCCTCCTACAACAAACGCTGAATGGTGTTTTAAAGGTCCATGCTAAATTCTCCATGAAGATCATCTAAGGCCACAATGTTCATAGAAGAAAGTAAAATGTAAACACTATAAAAAAAAAAACACAAGACAGGAGAAATTATCATGGCGATGTATCCCTTGTAGGATAAAAGGCCATCTGTTGTTAGGTTCAACAAAGTATGTCACAGGATACAGAACCACAAAGCATAGATCGTAGACAAGTGTCGTATTACAGAGTTTAAAAGAGAGCATATACCTTATGACATAAGGCACTTCAACAATTACTCCCAGTGCCCTGTTTTGAAGTAGATCCACTGTTAATCTCCTGATCATCTTCGTCCTCCTCTTCCTCCTCCTCTTGCCAGCCACCAAGATGGACAGGGGTGGGCATGGAAATACTGGTACCAAGGCCACTATGTGCCTGGAAACCTGATAAGAATGTGGATACAAGGTCACAGTCTTTCTTAGGCATAGTCTCGTCTATTTCAAGCTTATCCCACCTCTGATTTTAAACACTGCAGATTTAATGATCAGTGTTTTACACTTTCACATACTGCTCCATGCCTTGTGTACAGTATAAACCCTTAACATATCGTGTTATGCATCATTTTGTGACCAAAAAGGAATATACTTGAAGGATCATACCAGTGTTCTGTCATGTTTCAGCCCATTTACTACAAATCATATACATATAGTAGATATAGATTTTTCAAAGCATGCTGCAATGTTTTACATTTTTATATTGCGTTTATCACCTTTTTGGCAGCCATTGGTCAGAGCAGGTTTGGTTTCTCTACTGCATTACCATGTAGTATAAGGTAAGTTGGACAAATATTAAAGCACAATTTCTTCTAAAATATATTCTATTTAAAGGCTCTGCTCAATATGTAGTCTAAAATCGTCACTCAAACTTAACGAACAGAACTGCACACTGAGAGTAATTTGGCATTTGTTTTTCAGCTATTCTGAGGCTGCAAGGTTCTTCAAAATCAATACTTTCATTTACCAGCGTTTGTGTGCAGATCTCTCATTGGCACTGGGTTCTGCCACTGGCCTGAAGTTCTCTGTGGGTGGGAGCTCTGCTGGTGGAGCTGGAGAGACAGGCAGTTGTCAGTGTACAGAAGAACAGAGCACTAGACTAGTGGTCTACAAGAGATACTAAAAATTGTTACTCCGCCCGAAATCTATCTTTTGAGTATCAAATATCTATCACATGTAGACTTGAAAAAGGATGTTTTGATGTGTTTCAATGTTTTGCTCCATGAGGGACAAAACTGAAAACTTTTTAAGCACTTTTAAGATGTTTAAATTGCTTTAAATTCCAGGCAGAACAGAGAAATGCTTGATGTCAACTGTAGCGCCTGGAGGCTACAGTTCATGGTCAGGAAATTACCTCATGCAGGTAGATGGCATGGAGACTCATCTCAGCTGAGGCAAACTCTGAGTGCAGTGCATTGCTCCGAATGCGAGAGTCACTGTTAGACATACTGAAAAAAAAATACACGTTAGCCGAAGCTGATGAGAAGCCTTTGCATTTATTTTTCAATTTCACCACGCACTATTCTAGCTACAGTATGTAAATAATGCAGTACAAAATGTAATGTGTGATAAGTACCTGTCAATGACAGTGCGATCGCTGCGGTACATGGTGCTCTCGGGGTGGACGGATGAGGGCAGGAGGCCATGTGAGCGGCCGCGGGTGGGATGTGCGAGCTGGGAGGTGGACAAAGAGGCCAAAACACTGGCAGCAGCAGAAGCAGCGGTGCTCGGTGGAATGAAGCGATGGTCTCGCCCTTGTAGTCCAGACGCAGTTAGAATGGGGTGGGCCAGGACACTGGCCAACAGATTATCAGGCTGGAAACAACGACATACATCAATACAGAGCCACTAAGTTAATAAGATTACACTGGAATAGAAAAAAAAATGACACAAATAAAATACCTGGTAGTTTATGGATTAAAAGCTTAAGCAGAAAAATGTAATTCTTCCAATATTTACAGACAATGCAATTTGGTTATCATGACTAATATTTTTAGTTCATCTGTGGTACATGTTAATTGCGGGATCAACATGGTCCTCAGGGTTTCTTACCCCAGTGCCAGACTCGTTGGACTGCAGTGAGGTGCAGAGAGGAGCCTCAGAGAGCAGCAGCTGGGTGGAGGGGCCGCCCTGTGCATCGTGCTGCACCTTTTCCTTTAGATGGCTGATAAACACTGAGCTCTCCTGAGGCGGCTGCCAGCGTGGGTTCTTAATGGTGAAATGCATAAGAGACAACTCCGTCTTGCCATTTTCAGCCTGTTGGTATATGGAGGCCTCCGTCTGGCCCTCTGACATCCACTGCAAAAACATTTAAAGATACATATCAAGCAACAACATCAAATTATATATTCACTAAGACCTTTGCTCGTTGAGTCATGCTCTCTCCAGTTTGATAAAAAGCTAATAAACTGACTGGCTTGAATCCTATGTAACAGAAGGAACAAATCTTACTGTTGGGTTTCCATGACGTCTGATGTCCATCTGAGCAAAGGAACAGATGTCTCCGACTCCAACCACCTCCACAGTGAAGTTCCTGAAGAAGTCAATGATCTCTAAAGACTTATTCCTCAGGAGGAAGATGAGAATGAAGGGTGTGACAATAGGACTGAGCAACTCCTCCAAGATGAACACCTGATTAGGATAAAGACAAAACTGATTATATGTTCTCAAATATATTCTACACAAAGTCAAATGTATATCAGCGTTCCCAAAAATGCCTCAATAAATCCACTGCTGCATTAAAAACTTCCATCAATCACAACAAAAACTAACTCATCCATCACTTAAGTTTGACTGTGACAAATGTGTTCCTATCCGCTGAGTTAATCCATTCCTCACCGCTTTGTACTGGAACAGCTGCGCCACCTCGTCACGGGTCTCGCTCTTGTTAGCATTGCCCCTCCAGTGGTCTGGCATGTAGTGAATGTGTGCCAGCATGCACTGCAGCAGCTGTTCTGGACACCACACCATATGTTCATCTGGGATGAAGGACCTGGTGTAGGACAGGTACAAAATGTGTAAATGTTTCGACAAAACTATTCTTCCTGTTCAAAAGCAGCATAGTTTTGTACAGCATCGTTTTTTTGACTGAAAATCTGTGACTGATTAGGGGACAAGGATGCCTCATATTCAAAAGTAAGAGATATGCAGGATGTCGACAATTTCCTTTACAATTAACTTTCCACCACAGCTTGAAAAAAGCTTCTGTTCACCAATAAAATATAACTAAAATGAATTCATTACTCAAATGAAATAAACAAAATAAAAGCTATTGCAAATCATAATCTACAGTATACAGCTGTCTGTATGACATGGTATAAACAGCAAGAGTAACAATTCAAAAGTAAACACAATTTCTTGTTTTACATCTACTGACAGTGATCCTGGAGTGGCCTCAGGACAAAGCCTGAATCTGAAAACTCACCTGGTGATAGTAATAACCAGCCCCAGCACAGTGATAGCAGTCAGAATGTGCTGCACCGTCAGAACGTCCTCATCATAGACTGTCAGTGCAATGAGCACAGCCAACACTGAGCCTGAGAAGAAGGCAATGTTCTTAGCCAGCACAGTCAGCAGTGGCGATGTAAAGGAGTTCATGTATTTGGAAGTGGGTTTGTAGCCACGGCCTAAACGTCCGTGCAGCTCGTGGTCCAGCTCATTGAAGTGTCGCAGGTATAAACGACCGTACAGGGACCAACGTCGTGCACCCAGGCTGCCAGGTTCTCTGCGGATGACTTCGGTGTAGCTGAAGAAAGCGTAGAGCACCTGCCACACCAGGATGAAGGGACACAGCAGCAAGTTGGCCAAACCCATCAGCAGGATGATTCTACTGAGCTGCTGTGCGAGCTCGAGGCGGTTTCCACTCCGCTTGTACTTGGGGTGCAGGTTCCACTTATTCTGAAACAGAGAGCCAGGACCCCAGAAGAGGATGAGCTCAAAGTTATACTTGAGGCCCTGTGTGAGGAACACAACATTGCCCAGCAGGGGGAGCTGCAGCTGCACTGGCAGCAGTGATTTGTTTATCATGGCCACCATGTAGTTCTTGAATCGCAGGATGCGGTGATAGATGTCAAGTTCTGTCAGCTCTTTCTTGTGTATGCACATTTGCTGCTCTCGTTGAAGGCTGATGAGCCGGTCCTGGACTTCCTGCCATGTGAAGTTGCATAGTTCATCCTGGGACAAGGAGGCAAGGAGCGCAAAGTAAACTGACTAATACTACAAAGCCAATGCATGACAACTCGACTAATCATTTTGAGTATGGCTATCTGCATGGTACCGTTTTATAATCATAAGCACAAGACATTTATCACAAGATTTATTTGAATTACCTTTTGCTGAAGCATGTAATGATAAGGTCTCCGGGCATAGCACTTACCATTCTGATCTTCAGTGCTTTGATGTAGAACTGCCTGATCTCCCAGTAGCTAAGAACATTGCAAAAGACTTTAACAAGTCGATAGATCCAGAAGATGGCTGCCATGATGAGAAGGAATATAATCCAGCTGTTCTCTTGAATCCTGAATAGAAACAGAAGTCCTTTTCAGACATTTTGGCTTTATGTATCTGTTAATGTAATGGCTTTTTGTCAGTCAGACATGGGAGACTACGTAAATGTTAGTTACAACTGTATTCAGACAACGTAAGGACATTTACAGAAAGAGCCACAACGCTGACGTGACATTTGGAACCTGACAAAGTGGTTAAGCGGGAGGTTAATTTTATATCTTCGATTCAGAATTTCTGTAACATCTAGAGGGTATTCAGAGGCACACGTACGACACCCCCTCTCCTCTTATGACATTGTAAACTGACTCTCTCAGTGTATGTTGTAAGCTATTAAACTGACACTGAACTCCTGTTTACAGGTTGTGGTTGAGGCAGGCAGCCTGCTTACTTCATTCTAAACTTAAGGAATCTTCCGGGTACAACATGTCAAAACACAGAACACACTGGGCATTAGTTATAAACATACTTATAAACATACATTAGCTAATATTAGTGCAATCGTTGATGCTGCTTTATATCATTTCTATATCATTTTATATTACATCACTTTCAGATATAATAAACAAAATATTAGAATGTTTTCAGGACAAGCATCTGGCTTCAAAAGTGAAATTAGAGAGGGACTATGAGGAGGACAGAGAGGTTCAAACTGCAGGACAAGCTGTTCCCAAATTAGAATTCCAAGCGGTTGTACGTCACTGACTTTGATATAAATGACTATTGAGCCACAGTCAGAATCAGGAACAAATTGATGACAGGCCTATTAGACTAGCTGGAGAAAACACGCAGAGGCTAGGCTACAATTTGGGGGAAGAAATATGACAACATGGAGGGAAGCATCTGTCCCTTGCAGCCTGCTAGTGAGGTGTCATGTGGGTGTCAGCCTGCTGGCCCAGCCGAGTTGTCAGTATTTCGGCTGGCCAGTTTCACCTCGCCGAAGATATCAATTACAATGCCCTGTTCCCTAAAGTCAGTCTGAACACAGCGCACAAATACCTTCCTCCAAGTAACCATCAGTTGGAGGAATGTTGCAACTCGAAGCTACCAATCTCATGTTGAAATAAACAACGAAACTGAGAAAGAAAGACATTTCATAGAACAAGACTTCCCTTGTATTTCCTATAAAACATAAATAACATATCAATCCTTGACCTTTGGCTTGACATTGAATGCTAGCTAATCATTTTTTTCCAACACAAATAACTTAATTTGGCAGATGTCTTCAAAGGGCTAAAGCACAATAAAAAATATAACATTTGGGTCACATTGTCATATTTTGGATGTGTGTTAAAGTTGTTTAAGAATAAAAACAAGCAACAGATACTCAGGTCAGCTAATAACTAAGTGTTCCTGGTCTCATATGATATGGACTACACATAAAAAGGCTGTTTCTGCTAAAATCACTGCTTAAAGTGTTACAGTTAACAAAAGAGCTTGAAGAGGCATTGCCTACCATTACAAAATACAAGAGCGTTCTCATGATTTTCTGGGGAAAATAAAGAAACCTACAGAGTACAGCTAAATATGCTACTGTTCCATATTCCTTCCCTGTGAATGGGACTGTATCTTGTAGTCTAAAGCCACATCCAATAAGAAATTAAGTCTGAAAGTCTGATTACAACTGTATTAAGCCAGACAAATTAAATCCCTCTAAAGGCCTGTGTCTAAAAGCACTCTAATAATATCCAAGACCATGTCTGCTTGAGAACAAAGTATCTAATCCAACTGGCTGGGATCTCATCCCAGGTCAGGCACATCACTTTATGCGACTTTTCCCACTTATTTTGCCCCCATAGGAAAAACACACTAAAGCTCTCCATAATAAGTGTTTTGAACATGATTACCTCTGAGTACACTGCTGGCTAGGTAGAATGGCATCTGGAAGAGTGACCTTGTTCCTGTCCAAGGGGTTCTGGCCCGGTCCAGTGTGGTTAACCGCTCGATTGGCAAACAGGACATCATATTCCACACAGTTGACAAGGAACGTCGTGAACGTGACAACAAACAATAACTGACTGTTGTGACAGGATGAGACGAAAAATAAGATTAGGCATCATACTTAATGACAGTAAAGACACAAGCAATAACAACAATGACAAAGAGAGATTAATATTGGTATATATTATTGAGATAAGTGACTATATTTAATTTCTAGCCATCAAGCCACAGACAGTGCACTCTGCATATACTGAGGAGTGATTACTGTGGAATAGCGTGGTTAAGACAGATCAATTGCAGTTCCCTTATCAAATATGTTGACAGGTTTGTTTTGGGCTATCGTTATGTGGACTGATTCCAGCTAATGGTTTAAGGGGCCCCATATGAATAAGCCAACTGTGGCCAGATTCAGACAAACATCAGACCAGGGCCAAATAACAGAGATGGCCTGCTGGCACAGTAGCAGCAGGACCGGAAAATAAACAATATGTTGCACTCACACACTGGCCTGGTGATGTGATTGAGGCTAACAGAATAAGTTATACTAGACACTAAACACTAAATAACTAATAATAATAGTAATAAAGTAAATAGTAAATAAAGCAATAAACAAAGTTTCAGTGTTTAGTGAGGGGAAATTGTTTCACATGAGTTTCAAGTACAGCTGCTGTTGAAATCATCTGGCTGAACTTGTTCATGCTGAAGCCTGAGGCACACTTAGCTGCCATAACAACATGACAAATTACTAGTGACATAAATGAGGCCCAAGTCTTACTGAAAACAAGCATCCTATTGGAAACTCAACCTAATGCTTTTAATTACAAACACATTACTATGCTTCATGATGTATTCTAGGCATCTGAAATCAGTATTTTGTACATGTAATACTTACACAAGTTCAAAGAACTCTGACAACATCATACAAGCAAAGCCATTCTTTTGGTGGAAATGATAGATGTGGACAGGCTGGTTAAGGAAAATCTGAAATATTATTAAACTTTATACTTGAACAGTCACTGAAAGTACCCTGATTAAGCAAGACAAGATATCACACATATATATATATCATAAAACTCAAGTCTCACTTGACAATTCATTTTCCCATTGATCCCTGTAGTAACACTGTAAAAGTAAGTGGCAGTCAAGAAGTAAACATCGTGAAATTCAACAGATTCTAAATATGACCACTGAAAAACATCTTGATGAGTCTGTGTCAACATGGCATGATGCCACTGGTATACGCAATGACAGTACGCTTTGGGAGACCTGCTATTAACTGCACTGTTATTTAAAAGGATATTCTTGTGAAGAAGTTATCCAGGTTCTTGATATGGTGCCATGAGTCTGTAAGATAAATGAAAGCATTATAGTGACCTAGATGTATCATTTTTTTTCAGCCTATTTAGTATTAGGTACAAGACTTTCAATGTGCAGTTAGTCACTTATATTAAAGACTATTTATATTTTTGTCGTAATAACATGTTTACCTTTCAGGCCTTCGGGCACGTGCACCAGTAAATCCTCCTCCCCTGGTGGTGAGTCCTCCTCAAAGTCCTCAATTCTCTGATACTCCTGGTAAGCTTCAAAGTTGGCCATTGTGCTTCACATTCTTAAGGTCACTCCCAACTGACGAGCTACTTGTAGTAAACACTGAAGAAAACGAATGCAGTCTCGCAGACCTCAGTACATTCTGCAGCTAGTTAGCTTCTCAGCAGCTCAGGCAGTTCAAACAAGGGTAACGTTAGCTACAGCTAACATTAGCTTGCTAACTTGCTAGTCTGACGGGCAACGCTTATGTGACCCTACACTACCATAGTAAGGTGTAATATACTGGGTAGCAGTTACGTAAAGTACACGACTCTTCGGTAGATTAACTGAGAGTGTTAGCTACCTTTGTATGAGATTACAACCTAACTCAGCCGCCTGGTGGCTGGTTAGCCTGTGAATGATTCAGCCTCTCCTGTAGTCCGGGTGACACGGTTTGTTTTGTTCCCGACTTGGTCCGTCCATCTGCTAATCTAGATCTTCTTTCGTCTTTGCTGAGAGTCCAATCGTGACCAGAGCTCGTTTAATACACACAGCTATGTACTAATCACGATGCGGTGGTCTTCAGTCTGTCCCGACGTCCCTTAGTTTGGTTTCCAAAAATACACCATACTGGCTGTGTCCACTGTTTTTGTCTTTCACAAACAAATGTCAACAAAACGTCATTGGCGTCACTTCTGGTTTAAACCGCCGTCATTTCCGGGTACCAACTGTAGTTTTCTCAAAGAAAGTCCGATTTTTATCGCGTTTTTGTTTAAAAATGTTGCGCAAGTCGCTTCAAATTCGTCAGTCTGTCGTGTGTTGTGAAATAAAACAGCACCCTGTTGTGACAAACTAATATTCACAGGAAAGATGTTGTTCCGTATACCCACGGAAATGCACTCTGGGTCAGAGTCAACATGGCAGCCTGCAGGTTGCTTGTGGATTACTGTAGAGCTTAACGATTACATTGCTGTTAGCATTGAAATAAGCATAAATCATGTTTCAGTTATTCTGCTGTAGAGCAAGCATCACTGCTCCAGTGCGGTCATTGCCGTTATACCGGCGATGCAATAAAACAGCAGACATATGGAGACTTTCACGGTAATGTAATGTGACCGGTGGCTAGTTTAGCTAATGACAGCTGACCTGTAAATAAACCTGAGTTACTAAACACTGACAAGCATGTCCTACTTTTATTTTCTAAATAGTAGTTTACACCTGATTTAGCTAGTTTCCTCTTGTGTTCAGATATAGATGGATAGATGCAGTGGGATGTACTTGTGTATATGTGTTTGTAATCAGAAACACACGATTAATCGATTAGTAGATTGACAGGAAATTAATCAACAAGTGTCATGCTAAAATTTATTTGTCTTTTCAACTATAACCCAAAAACATTTAAAATGAAATAATGTTTCTTTAGGTCCAGTAAAACTGACGAAACATCAGACATTTAGTGAATTTTAATCAATCGTTTAAGTCGTTTCTGAGATTTGCTTGGTTTTATGTCATTGAAAATTTAAGAACTTTGGGGTTTTGGACAAAACAAGCAATTTGAGGATTATACTCACATGCCCATGTGTAGTGAAAGACTTGTTGGTCACTGTTCATGCTGCCAGTGACGCCATCCCTTCATAGTGCGATTCCAATGTAAGACGGAAAAAAGATTGATTGCTGATGTTTAATTGAGAAAATAACCATCTTTTCACATCTAGGTGGTATACTTCTCCAGGATCTAAAGCATACAGCTCCTCGCAGCAGCCCGGAAATGCTGTCAGTCGTATTTGGAGCCTCACTCAGAGAGCTGTCCGCCAGTCCACCACCCGGACATCCAAACCTCAGGGAGTGCCCCTGAAGTTCATCCTGGGACCAGCAGCACTCACTGTCTCTGCTCGACTGTTTTGCCATATAGCTCACTGCGAGGCAGAAGAGAATAACAACACCCCAGTGGAAATTGTGGCCAAAACCCCTGTGCCTGAGTTCAAATGGCATATCCTGTGGGAATTTGTCAAACCTCAACTGTTTGCTCTCATCGGTGCTGTTGTGGTAAGCTTAAATCAGTAATGTCAGTGTTTCTAAAATGAAATATGATGTGACATATGTGTAAGAAAGCAACATGTCACTTATGCTGATGAACTAAATTGCATATTTTTCTTTTCAGCTTGCTTTTGGTGCAGCCATCTTGAATATTCAAATTCCCTTATTGCTTGGGGATCTGGTGAATGTTGTGGCACGTTATCTGAGAGAACATACTAGGAATTATGTCCAAGAGATAAGAGGTCCTGCACTCAAATTACTCGGACTGTATGGTATCCAAGTAAGTACACAAGAAATGAAAATGTGGTGAACATTAGCAGTATTACTGCATTGTTTTTCTGCTGTCAAAAGGAGATATACCTCTGATATAACTAGGATTGCCCAGTCAGGTGTTTTATTTCCACAAGGAATCTTGGGCTATCATTTAAAATATATAATTGTAACACAGGGGATTATACCTGGACATTTATTTCTCGGTTAATTAACTGAGAAGAAATGCAGGGGGTGGACGCAATAAAAACAACACCAGAACAATACAATGCATTCCGATTTAACAGCTCTGAAATAACTACCACCTTTATGAAGCTTCTTATACTATAATTTTATTGAAACTCTGCCAGAGAAGTGTTATTCAACTCTACGATACCATCACTTTTGAGGCTGTAGTTAGTGTGTTGTTGTCTTGGATTACATTATAAAGAGTAACTGTGGTTAACACATTTTCTTTCAGTAATTCTTCCCATTCAGTTGTGGTTTGCAGATGTCATTGTTTGAGAAAGTTTATAGTGGTATGATAAATGTGCCATGTTAAAATGTGCATAAAAACTTGTAAATGTCACAGCTGTTTTCTGGAAAATGGTCTGTTGCACTGGTCAATAATCACCTCCTTTGTGCAGGGCCTGCTGACGAGTGGCTACATCATCCTGCTTTCAAGGGTGGGGGAGAGAGTGGCAGCAGACATGAGGAAGACCCTTTTCGCGTCCTTACTGAGGTACATATTCCCCAATGTTAGAGCACAATGATGCATGGATACAGTAAAAGCAATGGTCAATAGACAGGATGCTATCATCTTTATGCTAATGGGTGGACTACATCTGCAGCCCAACAAGCATTGTTAACATTGTCAGTGTTATTTTTTTGTCTCAGGCAAGATGTGGCTTTCTTTGATGCCAATAAAACTGGGCAGCTGGTGAATCGTTTGACTGCTGACATTCAGGAGTTCAAGTCATCCTTTAAATTGGTCATCTCGCAGGTATAAAGTGCTATATTTGTGTTAATAATAAAATAATAAGTAATATGCTAACTAATATGTTATATAGTTTTAACATTCTAACTCCTATTCTTTGCATATTTGCAGGGTCTACGGAGTATTACACAGACCGTTGGATGTTTCGTCTCTCTCTATATCATCTCCCCCAAACTCACAGGTTTGACGGTAGTTGTCCTCCCCTGTCTAGTGGGAGCAGGGGCTCTCCTTGGCTCTGTCCTCCGCAAACTATCCCGTTTGGCTCAAGAACAGGTGATACCAAATGAAGCATTATCATTTTGCTCATCTTTGTTAGGACTGCACAATGTCTTGTATACAGTTTGAGTTTCATTGCCGTGTCACAAGAGGCTGCAATATCAGAACAGCCAAAATTCAAAAACCAGTAGATAGGAGCAACATGCTCCTCCTCTCTTAACACAATAAAGATCTGTTTTCACTTCTGACCACACTTCCACCACTCATAATTTTATGGGCTGACATACAAACAGAAAGATATGTCTATGTCTGCGCTTGTATTGTGAGGTATGTCATTGACACTCCAAATAAGCAATAGTCAGAAGTGACAGAAAGTAGTTTTCTTCAGATTGCTGGCGGATTTTAGAACCAATCTTGTGCCATCATGAGTCTTAAGTATGTTAATACACAGCAAACTTGACCTATTCAGTGTCAGTGTCTGTACTCACAGCATGTACAATTAAATTGATATTATTTTGCAATTTACAAAAGAAGTTTAATCTGCTGTCTGACTCTGTTGTGACTTAACTTTGTGTTTAATTTAAGGTGGCAAAGGCAACAGGCGTGGCAGATGAGGCACTCGGCAATGTGCGGACAGTGAAAGCTTTTGCGATGGAGGAGCGGGAGCTTCAGTAAGTGAGAGTATATTTTGATATACTCATAGCCTTAGTGCTTGTAGAGACGCAGTATACTGTATGTTAGAGATAATTTGTTTTAATTTCTTCAGGTTGTATGCATATGAAGTTGACAAATCATGTGAAATGAATGAAAATCTTGGTGCTGGAATAGCAGTTTTCCAAGGACTGTCAAACATCGCCCTGAACTGTGAGTGTATTTTACTATGTTAACTGATAGACACAATATTGAGCAGGTTGGTTCTGTGTCTCACGATGTCCAGTATAGTAATGTTTTTGTGTTGTGTGCTGTTAATGCAGGCATTGTCCTAGGAACTATTTTTGCTGGAGGGACTTTAATTTCTAGCAATGAAATGTCCCCTGGAGACCTCATGTCTTTCCTGGTTGCTTCCCAGACTGTTCAGAGGTAAAAGACACAATTTGCTCCACTATGACTGTTCTGTATTACCATTTACAAGTAAATGTAGCTGAGGTTAGGGTATGACTCCTGTATTCTCTTTGTGCTCAGGTCATTGGCCAGTATCTCTATCCTTTTTGGACAGGTGAGTAAAAATGAAATACATGTCTAGAGCATGCAATTTAAATGCAGCATTATATCATGTGTGCATTGGTATAAATATTATTTAGGGAGAAATCAAGCCAATCTCTAACATTTGCTACAGATGGTGAGAGGAATAAGCTCTGGGGCGCGGGTTTTTGAATACCTATCTTTGAAGCCGACCATCCCGATGTCTGGAGGAGGACGCATCCCGTACCATTCTCTGACTGGAAGAGTGGATTTTATGGACATTTCATTCAGGTCTTAATTAAAAACAAATGTAGATGTCAAAACAATTCTAGACATTAACTGAAAATAAATATCAGAGGATACTATCTATCGATTTCTTTTTTTTTGTTGTATATTTATAGCTATCCAACAAGACCCGGCCATCAGATCTTGAAGAAGTTCAACTTAACGCTGCCACCTTGTAAAACTGTTGCCATCGTTGGAGAATCTGGAGGAGGTAATTTCTTTGTTAATGATTCTGATTGTAAATATTTGACGTGTACACAATGTCAGGGGCGAGCCTATAAATGATTTATTCAATACATTTTAGGAAAGTCCACTGTGGCGTCCTTGATGGAGCGTTTCTATGACCCGACCAGCGGTTTAATCATGCTGGACGGAGTCGACATTCGAACACTTGACCTGTCCTGGCTCAGGGGACAAGTCATTGGATTTATCAATCAGGTAAAGATATTTATATTTATTCATTCCAAACATTCATAGCTGTGCAGTTCTCACTGTATCTTCCACCCTGTATCTTCGCAGGAGCCAGTTTTGTTCGGATCATCTATCATGGAGAACATCCGCTTTGGGATGCCTGAGGCCACAGATGCTGAGGTCATTAATGCAGCCAAGCAAGCCAATGCTCACCGCTTCATTACAGGTTTCCCAGACGGCTACAACACTGTGGTTGGTATGTGATCTCGTTTAGGTATTTACAAACATTAAAATGTGTGTGCCATTTTAATACTAAGCTCTTAATTTCTGAACCCAGGTGAGCGAGGTGTGACGCTATCAGGTGGCCAAAAGCAGCGCATTGCCATCGCCCGCGCCTTGATCAAGAACCCCAGCATCCTGGTGCTGGATGAAGCCACCAGCGCCCTGGATGCAGAATCCGAGCGAGTGGTGCAGGAGGCTCTGGACAGGGCCACAAGGGGTCGCACTGTGCTTATCATCGCGCACCGGCTGAGCACCATTCAAGGGGCTGACTTCATCTGTGTCATGAGCAATGGCCGCATTGTGGAGGTGAGGCAGCAGAGTATTCAGAGAAATGGAGGTGCTCTTATCTTCTGAAAGTCTCGGCTAATTTATTAGACTACCTTGTAAGTTCAAAGAAGCACTGAAAAGACTTCATACAGGTATATTGGTTGAAGTACTGACTGTGTGATTTAAGTTTTAATTATATCTAACAGCTTCCTCTTTTCTTTTAAGGCTGGGACTCACTTGGAACTGCTGGGCAAAGGAGGACTTTACTCTGATCTGATCCGCAGGCAAAGAGCTGAGGGGCAGAAATGAACACACCACAACTTATTTAGTGTAGATCTACAATGAGACTACAATGATTAGTGGAATTTCTTTTGAATGAAATTCATGGAAAAAGCTTGCCTGAACAGATAAGTTATGTAAAACAGGTTTTGTAAATCTACCAGCTCTCTGTCTAGTTTCATGACAAACTCTCAAATGTATGTATGTAAATGTAAAAGCGGACCAACTGGATCACCCTGTGATGAATAAACTACACTACTGTACAGTATCTAACTACATGGGAATTTCATAACACTGGTTTCTCTTATCCTGTATAGAATGATACATTTTAATGTTGTAGAAAAAAAGAAATAAACTTTACTTTAATGAGCAACTGTATTTTTCTCCTTTTTTATGGAACATAACACTGGATTTCCGTATTTTGTCACAAATACAGGGTTTAAGAAATTAACACCAAATAATAAGCAGTGTATGTTTTGTGGATAAATTAATTTCGTGTAGTGATCCTACAGTTAAATTCTTCTAGCTCACTGGAGGATAAAGAAAGCAGAAATGTGATTTCCATACTGTGCTTTAGTCGATTGTTCCTTACAATCATCCCTTCTGTTCAGATGTGGTACCTGGGGAGGAACTGCTGTTTTGGCACCAATATTACCTCCCTCATGCAGTTAATAAAAGTTAACCATATTTTAAAGCTGGTGTCTACCTCTGTATATATGATTTTACTAAGTATAAGTTAAATCTTTTAAGTAACCACTGAAATCTGTTGTGACACAGCTGCTGGAAACTACAAACTTTTTGTTTGAGCGTTTGATGCCTGGAAGATTTTGGGTGGAGTAAGTAGTAATGTCCCTTTTTGATGTGGCATTATTTTGTCCATCCCTTTGTGTATCTGTACAGTCTGACCACTGACACAATCTTGCACAGGTGAATATTAGTCATTATTATTCATTAGTTGTATTATGGGCTCATTTGCCAAATGTAAAAAGCTAAGATCTGTATCCCTTTAAAATTGTGTTTACATAATTAAACAGGCAAATTAGGCTGTCTGTCCTTAATAGATACACACAACATATAGCCTGGCAGCTTCCCAGCAGAATACATTTGCAGTTTGAAATTAGATTACAAACAATCAATTTAAGAAACAGAAACATTTAAGATATTTAAGATATCGCATAGCCTACAGTAAGTATACACATCCTGCACAGCTGTTATCTTTGACTGCAGTATGTGGGTCAAGTTTCAGAGTCTGAAAATCTGGTACTTGGAAATGATTAGTGTGAACTAGTTAACCCAGTGTATACAATCATTTTGCCTTCCCTTTTCAACCAAAGTCTGTCAGGAAATGTCTTCAAAGAACAGAAAAATGCCTATGCTACTAAGATGTGCTGCATCCAGCAGTGTTTGGGTATCTTTGGTCTGGGCTTCAAGAGTGTTGCAATTCATCTTTTAGCCTCTAGATGACCAACAAGACAAGCTTTGCCGCAGACCGACTAGGAGGGCAGGTAGCGTTAAGCTAACGCTAGCTATCATAACATTATTAACCCCAATTTGGGGCTTTAATCAGCCATTGGTTTGCAAGCTTGTTCAAGGCTGGCTTCACTGGCCAAACATGCAGAAATATGAAAAGCTTGAAAAAATCGGAGAGGGTAAGTTTCATGCGCTTTTTACAAAGTTAATATTAGCTAGCCAGGCTTGCTAAACTAGCGTTCATGTAGTTGCAGTGCTAGCTAACGTTAGCTAGATTGTGAGCTTTGTGCCTGCGTTAATTAATTCCATAGTTAACCGTATACAGGCTGTGTGTACAGTTTTTACTTGCACTAGTATGTGTTAGTGACAAGATCTGTCAGAAGCTTTCTGCCTGCCGGCTTTTATGATATTAACGCTAGCTTGGTAGCTAGCTAACGTTAGGACCTCTCGACGTTGCTATGCCATTCATCAAGACGATAACTGTGCTTTAACTTATCGTTATCTGTCCGTAGGTACGTATGGGACAGTTTTCAAGGCTAAAAACAGAGAAACACACGAAATTGTGGCTTTGAAAAGGGTCAGATTGGACGACGATGACGAGGTAAGCTTTCAGAATAACATAATTTTCATTTCAGTATTTGCTAGCAAGCTCTTAGCAGGCTAGTGCTAATCACACTGTGTGTCATTTCTTTCAGGGGGTGCCAAGTTCTGCTCTCAGAGAAATATGTCTTCTGAAGGAACTTAAGCATAAAAACATTGTCAGGTCAGTCTGCTGCTCATACTGCATTTATCTTGTTGTTATGTGGTAATGACAGGTGGCCATTCCACCTTTTTTTTCTGACGCCAAGCAGTTTGCATTTAGCCCTGGTGTCTACAAACATTAACTTAAAGCTTTTCTGTCTTATCCAGACTACATGATGTATTGCACAGTGACAAGAAGTTAACCTTGGTTTTTGAATATTGTGATCAGGTGAGACAGAGTCATCCCAAACCTACATTATGTTTTAATGTGTACTTTCTGAGGCTAATGTGTGTCTCTTGTCAATGGCAGGATTTGAAGAAGTATTTTGACAGCTGCAATGGGGATCTAGATCCTGAAACTGTGAAGGTAGGAGATAAACATCCTGGATAACCAGAGTTTAACCAAGGACAGCATGCCTGCTTAAAGGCATACTGTATGGTATGATGGCTTGGTGATGGCATCATCTTTGGCCTCTGATTGTCATGTAGGCCTTTTACATCTTGTGAAACATGGAATTAACTGCTTAAAGATTGTTTTGTGTCTAAACTCAGTCTTTCTCTCTCTGATGCAGTCGTTCATGTACCAGCTGTTGAAAGGCCTTGCTTTCTGTCACAGTCGAAATGTTCTTCATAGAGATCTGAAGCCGCAGAATCTCCTCATAAACAGAGTGAGTGTTTAGGTACATTTGGACTTTGACTTGAGGGCTGGTAAATACTCATTACTGTATGATGTTAATCATTTGGCTCAGTATATTATGCCTATAATGTTGAAACCAAGAGGATGGCAAACTAAAACTATGCAAGTTTGAAATCAGTAACAGTATGTGTGGCTGCAGTGTAATAGTCTGTGTAAAAATCATCTGGTAAGATTTGTTAACTTGTGTCTCTGTCTATAGAATGGGGAGTTGAAGCTGGCTGACTTTGGGTTGGCTCGAGCCTTTGGCATTCCCGTGAGGTGTTACTCAGCAGAGGTAGGTTGTACTTCATTAACACAGCAGCTGCTAATTACTGTCTGTGTGAAATTGCATTGTTTTTTGGCACATTCGATATCTATAGAGAACCCAAGTCAGAGACTGATTTCTGAACATTGTAACTGCCATTGAGGGATTTTAAATCAGGTACTAAATAAAAATATTTAGAAGTTTGTGCTCTTTGTTCTAGGCTTTCATAGAAGTTGTATTACGTCTGTGTAGCCAAGGTAGACAATCCCTAATCACGTATTCAAACTGAACAATATCTCATCAATATATTGCGCTTCCAGGCTTTGTTTTAGGGCTGGACGACCCAAAAGTCTATACCAGAGTATAAAAATTAATATAAAATATGGCACAGTGGTAACATCTAACTAGCAATTTGCAACAACATTGGCAGATGCTTGGCCTCTTCCACTATGTTCCCATCTGTTTTAGGCTATTGAAATGTACTTATTGTGCTCTTATTATTTGTGTGAACAGTCGACGGCCTCAATTTGTTTCTTTGAGGTCCTGATGTTAAGCCGAGCCAAGTAATGATGGGAGAGAGAGGAACACACACCAGCATGTAGTTTAAGTGGTGTTTGATTTTTTTTTTTTTGTTGTCGTTGTTGCTGATGCCATCAAAGAAATGACAGGCAAGTCTCAGATAGGTTTAGTGGTTTTGGTTGGCTGACCTAAGGGCCCGGCGAGCCCAATCTCATGAGGGGACACTTGACCCAGGGTGACGCTACTGATCTGAAAACGTAATAAACAGAAAACCTAGAGGGAAACAGCATTTGAAGCTTTGAGAATTTGAAGTAAGGTCATTTTGAAAGGTCATTTCATTTCAGAAGCTGTATTATCCTGAGACGCACTGTTTCAGCAAGAAGGGATGAATGATCCCACAGTTATTTCACTCTACATGGATATTCCTTATAATGTATGTAGCACATGCAGCATAAATTAAACACAGTGACATTCTTATGATGACAGTATGGGGATTTTGTTTAATTTATCAGCAGTATTTTTCAGGTGCATAAGTATTTTTTATGCAGAGTTCCCCACATTTATTTTGAAATTCTAATAAAACCATTCTCCCGTATTAATGAAAAATCTCCCACAAGCCACAGGTGGGTGGCGCCTTTGAAACAGTACATGGCATGAGAACATGTTCAATTGATGTCATCTTTGCATCTCTGTGTTACTTTTTTAGACATTGTAAATAAAAAATGAAATGCAAATGGTCGTGACTCAATATGTGACGTTTTCAAAGTACTTAGCAGCTTAAAGCACATGTATGTCATTCCGGTTGGAGGATCCACAAACTTTGCTTCATTATTCTCTGTAAAAATGACTTATGAAAAGTTAGTAGAGATTCTGTAGCAGGTGGTCACATAATTAACATCTGTACTGAACTTTGAAACTTTGTGAGCGGAAACCAAAGCACTTCCAACTGCTTTCAGTCAGCCCACACGCTCTCTCTGGGAAATAGAACTTTTCTATAGTTTCATTTTATTCTTTTTACTCAGTGCACTTCACCAAACACATTTTAACATAACCTGGGAAAAATGTCTGTAAAACACTCGACACTTGACAAAGCAGCAGTTTGTTAAAATGTCAAGTCGGTGTGATGGAAACCAGATGGCTAAGTGACTGTTAAGCGTTAGTGACAGTGCTGCCAAATCAGTAGAAAATAACACAGTTGAACAGTTGTGTTAACACCAGTTTGGCTGTGATAATTGGTGTAATTGGTCTAATTCTTACACTTCACTCTGTGATTTATACGTAGGTGGTGACATTGTGGTACCGGCCTCCAGATGTGCTATTTGGTGCTAAACTTTATTCTACCTCAATCGACATGTGGTCTGCTGGATGCATATTTGCAGGTTTGTTTGTGATTGTTGACATAAATGAAAATGTAAGTTACTCTATTCTTTCTATCTTTGTTTTGTTAGTGTGCTAGTGTGAATAGGATACTGTTAAAACTAATAATAACTATATATAACTAAATATAACTTGTCCATTTAAGTATAGGGCATTTTGCTCTGTATATTTTCCTGCTTTCCTGCTTTTTTGTCCTTATCATCGTCATGTGCCTGTTTATGACTAAACCAAAACTAAACCATGTGTAAAATGTTAATTATGTTTCATTTTGATTCCATGTCTCATTCAGAGCTGGCTAATGCTGGAAGGCCTTTATTCCCTGGGAACGATGTGGACGACCAGTTGAAAAGAATCTTCAGATATCTTTTTTGACATCATTTGTAGGTTTCGACATAACTAGTCTTCTGCTTAGGCAGAACTATTGATCTACTACGTGATCAGTGATTTACAAACAGTAAGTCTAAACAGGTTGGACACACCTCTATTTTGTAAAAAGTTTTTCTTTAACCACTTGGTACATTGCTGGGTACACCAACTGAAGAACAGTGGCAGACAATGACGAAACTCCCTGATTACAAGGTAAATTATTGACTGACATCATTCATCTTGTAAAACTCTCAGTGGAGGGAGTATACACCATTTGTTACTGATATTCTATTCTTTCCTGCACCTTTTTCTACCTGCAGCCATATCCCATGTATCCAGCCACCACCTCACTGGTGAATGTGGTCCCCAAACTAAGTAGCACAGGACGGGATCTACTCCAGGTACTTTCACTTTCAGCTTGCCTTTCATTTTTCAGAAAAATGTGTCTTCAGTAATATTTGGCTTGCAAGACACGCATGCACTCACTCCTGTATTCAATTCTGTGGTCAATAAAAATGTTTCTTTTTTTATAATTGTTCCTGCAAATAATTCAGTAACCTCAGCTGAAATGTACCAGTTGTTGCTAATATACAGTTTTGCTTGCATGAAATGTGATATTGCTGTTCACATATTAAAATGTTTCCTTTGATCTCACCCAGAACCTGTTGAAATGTAATCCTGTCCAGAGGATCTCTGCAGAAGAGGCCTTGCAGCACCCTTACTTTGCTGATTTCTGCCCACCCTAAATGTTAAATTGCCTCTCTCTGAACCTCAGCAACAGAATCAATCATCCTTCACTCTGTTGGGTCATTAGGACCAGTCCCAACAAGGCAAATCCCTCACCGGTTTTCAAACACTCCCCCGCTTTAATTCTGCTGTGCCTCTGTGCGGAACAAAGTCCTAGTGGCTCTGCAAGGTTTTAGGTTCTTTTAAGTTGTTTAATTTGGTACATATATGCCTCTGAGTTAATTAGCACTAACGTGGGAGGGTGCACTATGTTGCATTGAATACATTTTATACCTGTGGAAATGGTTGTCAACGAGAAGCCCCTCTGCTCCAAAAGACTGAAGTTAACGTGCGGTTTATTTCTGACTTTTAAATGGTTGATCATGACTGAAAAAAGGCCCTTTTGAATCTGTGGTGATCAGTGATGATCACGGCATCAGTTTCCCAGACAGCCTTTCTAATATTATGGTCTCTGTTCCTACTGTAATCTGTTCTGCAAAGCAGTTTTGCCAATTTGCTTCCATTAATAGAAGTCTTAACATCGCTGGAGACCAATAAAGGAGTTTTTATTTCAATACCAATATTGATATTTGGGAGTTTAGAAAATGTGATAATGATATATGGTCAAGTATTATTTCTTTCCGTAAACACAAAGCATAAACAAACATTTTCGATGAGGATCACTTGAAATTTGATTATTAAAGAACTGTGATGGAGATCTGTGTGGACAGACTATGTAATAGTGACACTTATTTCTAAATTATCTCAAACACATCTTTGGTATTTCTGTACTGCAGTTTGTTGTTACTCATTAACCACAATATACGCCGCCACATCTGCGATAAATTAATATCTGCCAACACAGATTCCTGGGGCAGCTAATGCTACACAGTTGCTATTTCAAAGCTAAATTTTATTGATTGATTGATTTGTCAGTTTTGGTATCACAAGTGAGCAATTCATTTGAACATTGTAAAGGCTTAAATCAACGTTTGTTTGTTTTTACACTTTATCTTGAAAGTCTGTAAGTCTGTAATTTCCAAATCTTCTGGGAATATAGAACTACTGTATGTAATTTGGTACTAATTATTGGTATTAACTTATTTCTTTGAAAGAACTGCTCTAATTAAACCTAATATGAGTAAATATTCATAACTTCTTCACTTGTTTTTGGAAACTTCATTCTCCATATATACTAAATTATTGTATATTGAGCAGCTGCTTTGCAGTGACTCAAGGTTACAGCTATTAATTAGAAATGATTTATAGGAAACTTCTCTATTTTCACTAAGTAGTACCAAATTACATACTTCTTTACTGGAAACAAGCACAGACCTGTTATCATTTGTTTTTTTACTTTATAGACCAAAACAGACTACAAACTTGTAATACTGAAACCAACAGTATAACTCTCTGTCCCACTACCAATTACAAGATTGTATAATAGCATGGGAAGCTAATTTATAATTTTCTTTTTTTCTCAGGCTTTTTATTTCCCCTTTTTGTATTTGTCTTTTGTGCACTTTGTAACAGACAGTTTTTATTTTAATTTGTTTAGTTATCAATATTATGAAATATGTTTAACACTGACAGCCAGGATTATAGCCGGTTATCAACAAATGGGCCAATATACAGTATATATATATATATATATATATATATATATAGAAATATATGTTAATGACTAGTGGACCATTAGTGACACGTTACTTTTTTTTGTTGTTGACATCTTTATTGTACTAATGTCTTTTAGCCTTTCTGAAATGCTTTTGTAATAGTTAAATTAGAGATGAAAATCCAAGATCCAGATAATCCACTGATAATCTGTATTTTCATATATTGATTGTTTTGCACCATTAGCTGTTTCCATTTTGGTTACTTATCATATTAACATGGTTAACAGCTTGCAGTGTTATTTTACTCCAGATTGTTTCAGTGCTACTTATCCCATAAAAGCCTACATAATGAGTTGTGTTTGAAGTAGCTGTGTTAACAGGGAAAGGATTTATTTTCATTTTGCTGATGTAAGACAAGATAATGGATGCATGTATTTATTAATGATGGAATGTTTGCTCATGTTTTTGCATTCGTTTAAATGTAGAACAACTTCATTTGGTACAGAAACTCTCCTTTTGAATGATTTAACGACACTCTATAGCATTTAGCAGGCACTTTTTAGGATTTAAAATGTTTGAAGGTTGTGTGTGTGTTTGGATTAAGTTATAATGAAAAAAACAAAAGCATTTGCTCTAGTATTTCATTATCCTGTGATGACGGGACATTTCAGACAAACTGCTGTAGAGCTACTTTGTGCAGCTTAAAATTTTAGTTTTTAATGAAGAGTGGATTTTGCACTTTGCTAGTATCTTTGCTTTTGTTGGTAGAACTTGGGACAGCTGTTGTCAGTGATTCTTTTTGTGTATTTTTCAGCCAATAAGACTCCGTATTCAGTAAAGTCTACATAAATACATGTTTGCTTTTGAGGTTGGAAGTTCATTCTTGACTTTGGAGACAGTAGTTGACAAAATAATCTGGACAAACTCAATCTTTTGAGAAAGATCGTGATACGATCGAAAGCCCAAGAGTAGTTACTAAATATACTCTGTGGTGGGATTTGATGGGATTTTCTTTTGTCAACATTTGCTTTTCTTTGAAAATTATTTACACAGCTTGCTTATTCATAAGTCACCTTGATCTATATTGTGTGACAACCATGTTTTAAATAGTAGTAGACTGGATCTCACCCTCTTTTAATTTTGTCGTCTTCAGTGTACAATGTTTGATTACACTAGGTGTAAAGTTTGTTTAAAACCCTTGAAAACTTTTCAAATGTGACATTTCTCTCAATAACAAACATTTATAAATAAGCAACAATCCAAGTTAAGGTTTTGGAATAAACATCATAAGGTATTATTAAGGACTGAAGTAAGCAACCCTGCTAGATTCTTTTTCAAATGTTCCTCAAATATCCTGATTGGTGCGTAGAATCACCTGACTAACGAGAAGAGCTCAGAAATTCACAAATTCAGAAATCTCTTGTGTTAAATATCTGAAACTGCTTTAACTGTATCAGATTATCTTGTGTTCATGTGGGATCCCATCCCTCACGGTGAGAAGGCGAAAAAGAGAATATGTTTTCAGGGCCTTTGAATTGGCACTCAGTTTGTTTTTTCAGTAAAGTGATTTTAAAATGCTCATAACAGTTTTGAGTTAAGACTGACTACGTTACACATAGTGAAGTGTGTATTAACTATTTAATGTACAGTTCAGAGGTAAAATCACATATCTACAATAAAATGCACATAAAGCACGTAGAGCCAGATGAAGCAAGTTCAGTTCCCCAGATGTTTGTGCGCATGAAAATCTTGATGTCACCTGTAAGAACCAGTCTTGGAGGCACATTTTAGTTTCACTTCAAGCCACATTATGTTTATATAATCCGTAAAAATTGATAGAAAGATATTGCAGTTTTCCCACATCCGCATAATATCTTTCTTTTGTTGAGTATTGCATGATCCCAAGCCTGGTTTGAGGAGGATTTTTATGTTATAAAGTTTCAAGACGTATCACATGATGTGGGGAACACCATTTTGATTCATCTGGCTCCAAAAATACATTTCAGACCATACAAAGTGAATATCATGGTTAAGGTTACATTAAGAGACCAGAGATAATAGGAATACACAATGGGCATGCAAGGAAGAAAATGGGTGATGTGACATAAATTATTAATTGTAAGAATGAAATATTTCAAATCTAGGTGTTGGGTGACAGAAATATATAGAATACTGTTTTCTACTTGGCCATAACTATGCGGTAAATATCAATTGAGGACTACTTGATGAGCACAAAGAGTTAAGTAATAGTTTCTGCCAGTTCACATACACTCTGCTGTTCTTTGACTGGTAGTAAGGCAGGGGGTGGGGAGAGAGAGGTAAAAGACCCAGGACATTTTCACAAATCCTTCATCCACAGTTTGCGGTAAATGCTGGGTCATTTTTATGCTTTTTAACCCAACAACATGACACACACACACACACACACACTCAAAATCATCATGGCAATGCAGCATCATCAGAATAGCATCATTGTGTAACATGAATTGGCATTTGTGTCCCTTTATTTGGCTAATGATGGTTAATATACAATCGTCATATCATACATCTGTGTTGCAGCTGTTCACTCTACATCCATTCCAGCTGTTGAATACGCCATGAATTGAAAATGGGGATCCCAAATCAAATAAATATATTTTGATGTCAATTTGATAACGGTTGTATCTGATTCAGTGCACTTATTGCTCATGACACAACGCCACTGATTCACCTGTTCTATTTCCTGAAAGGTAAAATTTCCATTTGGATAAAGTCTCTTCACGAGGTGATCTCTCTCTTATTCCTGTTAATGCTGGAGCAGTGAACACACCTCGTGTGTAACAGTGTGTGTAGTTAAAACTAGAGCCATAAAAGGTAGTCGCAACCATAGACGTCCGGTCATTGGCTTTCAAGTGATGGCTGATCTCCAAGGGTTTGTGCTTCACATCAACAGTCATCTAATACACAGACAACAGAGTAATAAAGCTACAGTGTTATGAACACCACTTACTTGATTGGCATTATACTTGAAAGTTTCACATTTAAAAAAAACCAAACTGTCCTCTGAATTCTCAGTGAAGTATTTATAGTGAGGATATGTCCCGACAAGTCCATAACAGTAGAGTCAAGGAGTGAACGTTAACAATAGAGGAAGTAGACTCACACGAAGATAAGAAGAAAAGTTGTGTACGTGAGTAAGATGGGTAAATATAGAGTTTATTATACTTGATCATTTATACATCACAAACTGTTATTTGTGACTTATTACATGTTCCGGATAATAATAACATTGATAATAATAATAAAAGGACACAATGGTAAAATTGTACAATGCATTTCTGTTATAAATCAACTGAACTGAATGGGGCTGAGGTGCATGGTGGTTTTGATATTTTGAGGCAATTCTCTCTCTAATAAAGTCTATTTAGTTGTCAGTCACATTATAATCACCAGAAACTGAAAGACACTTATGGTCCACCCAGATAGGAAGTCCAAATTCCTTCTGGACTAAGAAGAGATGAAGTAACACTTTTTATCTATATATATCTATATAGATATATTTAAATATATAGCTAGATGTATTTGACCAATGTCTCACATGAGCAGTACAGAATTTCTTCATGGCATTTGATTGTGGGTATTTACAAATTTCTGTCAAGTTCAGGAATGTCACCATCAAGCCTTTTAAATTCTACTTATGTTCCATAGAGAATAGATTACTATCACAGGGGATTGTGCTGATGAACACCTTTAAGACACAGTAATGAAAAAAAACAAAGCTGAGAATTATTTAAAAAAGGCAAAAAGGAAAGCCTGATTGTTTCTCTTCTAATGAATTCAATGTAAAGCAAGCTGCATGCTAGCATTTATTTTTGTGAAAGTCAGCACAGCAATACTATCCCCCAAAAATGGGAAAACAATGACAATTGAAATGTCAGCTATATAAAGATATAAAGAAACAATCAACAGCCATTTTTGGCCTGATTCTCTTTTTTTACCCTTACTGTGTGTAAAAAGTGACTCAAGTTAACAAAAACATCCAATTCTGTAGTTTCTGTCATCCTGGGATTCATGTGGAACAAAACCAGATACTTGCATATGTACAAATAATCAAGTTCCTTTTCCGTCTTTTTTTAATTGAATAAGCACAGTCGTCTAATTAATGAGACTATTCAAAGCCTCATAGTAGCAAAAGGCAACGTTAAGCACTTGTCTTGTGTTTTGATTCAGGTATGAGCAGCTCTTTTAACCAACAATCAGCTCATTAAAGTCGAGCAGATTTCTAGAAAGGCTCTCCTGTTCAAACTGGTGAAGTATAAGGTCACTCGATACAGCATTGGTTAGATGCTGGAGCTGTAACACCGATAAGAAACTGCAATGCTACACATACCAATCCACATGTATTCTTCTTTCTTCTTTTTGGATTGATGTACAGCAAAACTTGCACAACAGTACTATGTAACTCATCTCAACAAACCCTTCTTTTGGGACACATTTATCTTCACTGATTATATACTCTAAAGTGACCGCATAAGAGAAACAAATCCACAAAATGAAACATGAATAAATTAACACTGATGCCTTGACATGGCAGTTAAACCTGAGTTCTGTTTTGGAAGTGGTCTCTTTTTCTTCTGATGATAGTATTCTATTCAGGCATTGATAAACTCTACTATACGTTTTTTGAGTCACACACTCAATCGTTTTCTGTTAAATACATACATTATTTCACAGTTTGCTGTCAGGTCCCCAGATGTGCCACCCCACCCCCAACCCCTACTTTATGCTGTCAACAAGCAAACTCCTCAAAGTTGCCTAGAGTCGGGTGACGAGGTAACATGTTCGGCGTGAATCCGAGACTGTCCGAGTGACTCCGGAGGGTGTCACAGGTGCTCTGCAAAACAGAGGGAAGGGAAGGAGGGAAGACGAGTTCAACCGGGTTAAGGGAGGGGCGATGAAGGGAGTGATGATGGTGATGATGATGTAGGAGAGAAATGAGCCACAAGTAAAATGAGAGCGACCGGGACGATGGAGGGACGTGGAGGAAATAAAAAAGAAATGTGGCGAGGAGAAATTGAGCAAAAAACATACAAAAAGATTGAATGATTATTAACGCATCAGACACAAGGACAGGATATGCAATCGAGGACATTGAATGACAGAAACATATGTGGGCAATGATGAGGTGATGAATACAACAGATTTTGAAGTTCCAAGATCAGCCACATCGCATATGTTTCACAGGTAGTGAATATAGAGTTTAAAGAAAATCAGGGGGAGGTGGGGAAAAGATGAATGAAAGGAGGGAGAAGAGAAAGAAAACAGCATATTTTTAGTCCTGTTTTTACACTAGCATGTCAAATTGTTATAGTTACGGAAGTTGAAACATCCACATATGTCTGCAATTGCCTGTATGTGCAAAAAAGGTGCTCGCTGAGTAGATAACTGCTGATATGTGGATAACAACCATTGGTGGTCCCATTGGCAAAAACGGCTATTCCAGCAGACAAAGAACCATTTATATTTTGTGCAAACTCATTGCATGCAGACCTGTGATAACATCACAAAGTAATGCATCTAGTGATGTTATCTGGCACGAGCCTGGAATGCATTGCCTCTAAATGGACTTTTGTGCTGCGGGGAAACAAATAGATCTCATGTGGTTCAGCTTTTTGTACAACAATTCAATAAATACGTAATCTGTTTTCACAGGAGTACTGCGCTTTATCCTATGGGAAAGAAAGCATTATTATTCAGTGGAAGGAGCAAGTTTTGCATAGTGCAGAGAGTCAGATCTTTATGCACTTGGAGAATCCAACCAACTCGTGTTTTCTGTTGAGCCGATGAATGCAGAAACACACCAAACTAACCTGTCCTGACATGACTGTAGATATCGAAATGCTCACTGCAGTTGGATAATCACCCCTCTTTTTGCTGACTGTCCACTAAAGCCAGCCAAATAATTTGTAGCCAGTGAGGAAATGATGTATGAGATGGTCTCAAATATGTATGAAAGAGAGGGACAGCATGGGAGGGAGCATCTATTATCAATGGGGTGTGCTACCTGGGGGCATGATTAGGCGTGACACCAGGGCTGGTTGGGTTCTCTGGAAACTCCTGGAATAGACATGATGAAAAGAAAGATGGGTGAGGGTGACTGAAATGAAAATAAAACACAATGCAAATGCTAATAGTTACACTTGCGAGTGAATACTGGAAGAGAGCGCCTTCCCCTCAGTGATATCAGTAAAGTACTGAAGGAAGATGGTGAGTTATTTCACTAAGCAGGAAAAGCAAAAGACAGTTACTGTCATCCAGAAGTGTTGACGATCATGGAATGAAAGTCAAACTTAAAATAGAGTCTAAATCACTAAACGCATTAGTTTATTGTCGGGCTGTTTGAGTGGAGATGTGACAATGGACTAGTTGGAAAAACGGTTATTGAATATGAGAGAAAGGGAGTACAAAAGGATGGTTTATTGTAAGCAGGTGAACATATGACATGAATGGGGCAGAATACAGTAAATATCACACTATGGAAGACTCCAGTAAAAGCATGACATGCTGTAAATATCAGCCCACTAAAAAAATGCTTCTTCTACTGCCACTTTTAATTTATAAAAACAGATCCTCCAAAAACCAGACTGACTAAAATAACCTCCTCCATGACTATGTTGGCTTAAATGATCATATCTCCATTTCTACAAAAGAGAATAAACAACTTCTTTCAGTCTTTTCTTACACATCAGTCATCAAACCAAATCCTGAACCTGAGGCAACTGAGCATGCAAGAAACACAATCCACATGCAGAGACAAACCCATGGCCTTTTCACCGATTTGAAGAAAAATAAGAGGCAGTGTTTATCACATCATGTCGAATTGCTGGTTATGAAAAAGTCTTGGGCTTGTGTGACACATAATGAAGAATTAGAGCTTGCATTTCCAAGATTCTGCCAATTAAGGCTGGATGCAAACTGGTAGATACAGTATACTCAGGGACAAAAGGAGACGTCTGCGCTTAACAAAAATCTGCTTGAATGCTTTTGATTAAAACAGCACCAGAAAAGAGGAAATTTTTAGCTTTTGTTAGCTCTTCCGCCCGTACAATGAGCCACAGAGAGGAATTAGTGGCTTTTAGCTGTTATTTGGACTTGAGACATGACCAGCGGCCCCCCATGTGTTAGAAAGAACTGGATTAAGAACAAGTTAAGATTTTAAATTAAGTTCTATTTGCATTGAAAGGAAAGTTTAGTTATTATTTGAGAAATGTTATGGTGGTTACACTGGCAGTTAGATAACTTATCAAAAAAGGTTTTAAACATAAAATAAACTGTAAAAAAGAAAAACAACTGACACTAACTAGAACCAAACTACAAGTCTGATGTAAGATGGACCAGTTTTATATTCTCAAACATTTTAGTGAATTTAGATCTGTCTTACATTAGTGGGTAGCATTTCCCTGATAGAAGAAGCTCTACAGAGAACATTTCTCATCATACAAGAACATGGCACTACCAGACAACACGTGTTCACTTTAATATTACTATGATGCTGTTTTTCACAGAAGAACCCTTTTGCATGAACAACAGATTTTAGCTAGCCTCCAGTTAGTCTTGATGGTTGTTTATGCATATCACACACAACAATCATCTCATATCAATTCATCTTGCTGTTCTGTGTAATCTGATTGAACAGATAACTGGGCAACATATGAAAGAACAAGTGACCGAACGTCTGCCATGACATTTTCAGCAAATATTCTTTCTTATCATAGAAACAATGTAACCAATGATGGTCAGACCAAGACAGCGAATTAATGAACTTAATGCCTAATCATTTGGTGTTTGTGAGTTGCTCGGTTTCTCTGCAACATACAAACTAAACTGAGTGACAATACTACTACGAATAATAACACATTTAGCTTTAGCTATGTTCATTACTAATTATTTTCGCCCATTTTGTAATAGTATACAGCTCATGTGCAGTAGTCTCTTAGCTCTACTCATGCTGTACACTAACTAAGTTGTCCACATACATAACTAAATCATTTTAAAGACATAGGGTAAATAATTTATACAAATCTGACAATAAAATTGGAACCAAGCATCTTCCTTGTGGCACTCCTCAGGAATTAATTAATTAATTTGCTTTATTCTGATTTAGTTAACACTCCATCCAGGAAAGAGCTGAAGGTGAAAAACCATAACGTTTAAACTTGGCATTAAGTGTAATATGGTCAATCACATCAATTTAAAATCTGCCTGAAAATAATAATCTAGAGTATTTTTCTCAGCACAGTGAGTATACAGAAGGTCGTACAACTGTAGCCAGTAAAACCATCCATATTTTGGTAAAGGTTTGATTCAGCAGTATGAGCTACACAATTTCTGAAAACTGCTATTAAGAAGGTGCATTTCAGTTATAAATAATTTTGTTAACTGCTCTGTATAAAGCTTACATAACAGTCTGCAGGGGAAGTGGAGGCGCCTCTGGACCCAGTGTGTTAAACCACTGGGCTCAACAAAATGCTGTGATTTAGGGCAGGACAGAAATGCCTCACATTACTCTCGTTTTCATTTTGAAGTTAAAATGGGTTTTATTGCCTTGAAGGCTTTGAAAACGAGTTGATCATGAAATGTTAATAAAATCTCCAGACCTCTTGTTCGTGTTCTGCTTTCCGCTCATTCTTCTACTCTCACATGAATCCGTTCTGAATTTCCTCTGATCATACTGCCAGACATAAAGCGGTAAAACCAGAGTACAATAACAGCTTTTCCTGCGCTAAGAGAGCTGTAATTACATGATTGAGGGTGACACAGAGAAGCTACTGTATATTGTGTAAATACTGACAAGTGGGTTGGTGTGTGGCATCTACTAAGGTAAGGGCTATAACCTCTGAATGTAAGAGCAGGTTATGAGTCATGATAAAAAGTTAATCGAGAGCAGGTCAGACAATTAACTTCTACTTGTCCATGCACTGTAATTTAAGGGACCTCAAGTAGCAAAACACTTGACAAACCTGAAAAAGCTTGAAAAAGAGGCATACAAAGTCAGTTTGCTTGTTGTAAATGCTCCTCTGCATTCCTGCTGTTAAACTGTTATAGTTTTTGTCATCACAGCGAATAATTCATCTTGCGTCTCTGTAATATTCACCATGTAAATAAAGAGTACTGCATGTTTGTAATACTAGACACTGATTATGCATTCGCACTGTGCAATAAAAACACTGTTTATGTATTATTAATGATTATGTTTTCTAGCACAATACATATTTTCTGTCTGGAAAAAAAACCTAATGATGACATAATGTGTGTGGCTTGGCTTTCGCTCTGGTGCTGTTCATTAAAAGCATTTCCAGTGTCAGCAGACATTTTTTGTTGTTATTGTTGTTGTTCCTGAGCTCATCTAACACATCACATTCATTTCACTCAATCAAAGGCATTCTGAGAGACTAAAATTACCAGATTGTCGCTCTGACAACGCTGTGGCCGTTTCTTGCGTATGAAGTAGCCCAAAACCTTATCCTTAAAAACCTAAACGCAAAAACAACAGATACACATTATTCAGAGATGGAATACATCATGGTCAGTGGAGTTAAGTCTGAACATTAACAGTTCAAAGATATTTAATTTACATTTTGGGATATATGCTTAATCACCTTCTTACCAGGAGTCAGATGAGATGATTGATACCAGTCTCATGTCTGTATATTAAGCATGAAGCTACAGCCGGCAGCCAGTTAGCTTAGCTTAGCATAAAGATCCAGAACAGGGGGACACAGCTCACTTAACCTTACTAATTAAGTTATATCTTGTTCATTTAATCCGTACAAAAACCAAAGTGCAAGAACTACAAGTTGTGGTTTTACTGGAAGTCATGTGCTGGACTAGTTTTTGGAGGGAGCAACCGGGTATTTACTGCTCCCAGCCAAACACTCCGATAACTCCCCATAAAGCCACAACTCGACATTTTTACACTTCAGTTTTTGTACACATTAAACAAACGAGATATAACATGCTAATTAGTTTACTTTAGAGGCACTAGTAGGCAGATTTTGTTACCTTTGAACAGAGCCAGGCTAACAGTTTCCTCATGTTTTCAGTGTTTATGCTAAGCTAAGATAACTGGCTGCTGTCTGTAGTTTCATATTTATCATACATGACATGAAAAACTGAATAAGCTTATTTCCCAAAATGTGTAAAAAAAAAAAAACAAGTAGTACAAATATATTCAAATGCTTTCTTTCACTTATTTTACATGAGGTATATTCTAAAAGCTATTAGCTCTAAAGTGTTACACTTATTGTTTGCCTTTATATACACTAGGACAAGAATAAATTGAATGGGTGTTTACAGGCTTACATTGTAATTGGACAAAACCATCACCTTACCTCATATAGGTAGTCAAATATTTCCAGTATTGTTAAAACACTGGCTCCGATAAACAGTCCCATCTGACCTCCAATGTCACCTAGAAAAAGAGAGATTAACAGATATGGGCAGGTACAGTAATTGAACAATGGTGCGTGAAACCATTCCCTGCGCTGTCACTTCTAATTCAGTATCTCTCAGAATAATCTGAGCACAATTGTCAAAAGTGTCCATCCAGCCCCAACTTCTCATCAGAGCCAACCCAGCTGCCCTTGCAAGAGCATCAGATTATGAAAATGTGTTCAGCCTGTTTCACAAGTTCAAAGAGGAAACCTCAAAGCACCAGGCGTGAACACACAATGTGAAATGTGTGGTGGGGGCCCGCTGAGAGTGCTGATACCGAGGTCAACCACATTTTTCTGTCACAATGAACCGGAATCTTACCGAGGAGCCCTGCAATTTCATAGGCCTTCTTCTGCTCAATCTTCTCATAATTCAGAGCTTCAAAGAAGATGTCCAAGACCAATATATTTTCTCTGGAGAGAGGGCAGACAAGAGCACATCCAATAGAGTTCATTTCTGGCGATATTACATTACACCAAATGATATCTCACATTTCCTGTGTAACTATCTTTCATTATTGTTACATTGAAGGTGAACGATGGAGACCCAAGTCATGCTATGCCACAGTACATCCATCCATCAACAGAAAAAAGAAAAAGAGGCTAAGATCTGAAAAACTGACTGCTACCAAATAATACTTACCCAATATATTGCTCAGTTTTGTTGAATTTCTTAGCCAGATATTTAGCAGATGCCTTACTGGGGATCTTAACCATGGACAGCTCCTTGCCATAGCGAGTCATGTTGCAGGGGGTCTGACAGACACAGTAATCGTTGTCTTTCTCTACCAAAAAGTCTGTGGATGATCAAAGTCATTTACAAATATTGTGATCACTGCGAAGCACCAAACAAACCTGCACACAGAGGCTCTCAGTTTCTGCTAAAAATATCTCTGCACACGACAGAAAAACTACAATCGCTGCCATCGTTCACTTTCCATGAAAGCAAATAATGACTGAAGCTATAATACAGAGCAGAGAGAAGAAAGCTCCATGGGATTTATTTGATATCAGCGAGGCATAGACACATCACAAATCGTCCTAATGGAATTTTTAAACAATAATTTTACTTTATTATTTTTGCTTTAGCACTGTCTGAGATTAAAGCAATTCCAAGTTAAAGCTACAGAGGTATTATCTAAAGGCTGGAATAGTCTCATGGCACTGCTGCTGACACTTGGTTGAATTCAGACATTACTGCAAAACTATCACACTAATGTTTCATACTTATGCAGTAGAGTGTGTGGGCTCACCTAAAGCTGGGTCAGCACAGTCTTTGTACTGCTCAGGTGTACAAACTGTTGAGGTCCCTGTTTGAAATAGTGAAAATAATTACACATATAATATAAAAACTACATGTTTTTGCCACATTGTTTAACTGGCCAAGTTGTTCTGAAATCATACCAGGCATGTGAACCATCCTGCAGTTGCAATTCTCCAGCAGGTACCGGGTTTCACAGTCAATGCGGCAGGCGGTGATGCTGTACGTGGAGAAGAACTCAGAGTCTATGGGAGTAGACTTGCAATCTCCCCAAGGCGGAGGGAGGTACTGAAGCTGAAAGAGCAAACAGCACATGTTTTCCCTCAGTATATCAGCACACAGGATTACAATGACTAACATAATGCAAGCCCAGCACAGCAGAAGTACAAAAGAGGACAAAAAGCTGACAAAACCCAACACAAATGTCTCAAACATAAAAACAAATAAAAAAAAACAAAACAGACGCACTTAAATGAAAATGCGCACTGAGACAATATTGGCACAAAATGTCCAGTTAGAGCAACATTATTGCTCATGTGTGGCAGCAGGCAGACGTCATGCAGAACATTACTGATGCAGGTCTAGTCCCCGGTAGGAAGCAGAATACCATGGGAATAGAGACAAGCTTAATAGAAATCTGTAAAATATGTAGATTCAGACAGGACACCACAATCAATGGACAAATTTTACATTCCTGGGAACAGAACAATAAACAGTTTACAGTTTTCGAATGAACAAATACATGAACTGTACTGAATTTAACAGACATCATACAGAGAATTACATCCTATTTCATAGTAAATATTTGAAATAAATAAGTCCTAATGAACAAACTACTCTCCAGAAGCTTATAAAAGTGGTTTTATTATTATTGATTAACTATTTAGATTTTCTAATCTAAGCCCATGAGACTTTATTACAGAACTACCCTGACTGCATAGTACTCTGAATTTAACAATGAAGTTAAGATGAAGTGTAGCAGTTTGCAGTCTCATTAGAGGTAAAACTCTCATTAAAAAGGTGAAGAGCAGGTCATTACATTTATGAGTAACTCTGGGAATTCTAAATGAATCCACTAATGAGGAATATTTAATGCCTGAATTTTAAGGTTTTGGTTCACACTAAACATTAGACCCCTGGTGCTCGTCTTATACTCTGTGTGTGTGTGTGTGTGTGTGTGTGTGTGTGTGTGTGTGTGTGTGTGCGATCTTTAACACTTTGGTGCACCAAACACACTGACATCTAACCACAAACAAGTATTTCAGTCTGATTTCAGGTCTTGTTTACAGCAATTTATGGTAATGAATGCCTACTTCTCATTTTCATGACAAAAAAACCAAACCAATTATTTAAGAAGGCCACCGATGTTTGCTTGGGTATTTGAGCATATAGCTACTAATTGCAATGGGAGCTAGGCAACAATCAGTGCCAAAGGCTTCTTCCTGACAAACATCACAGGGAAATGATGCTGCTATTGTCGCATTATGGCTCACTGTAATTCCCAATCATCTTCACCGGCTCTAACCAGGCTAACTCTGACAATCTAATGGTCATCTAGTCAATAGAAAGTGACAGAGATAGAGTGAAATTCACTGAAGGAGTGCACCTAAATTGGCAAACATGATTAAGCCTATATTGAACTTCTATCCCGCATACTCTCATAACTGGAGTTGCACTGAAAATAAAACCCCAAGTGCAATAAATGCTTGACTTCAAACTGATGCCAGAGTCCTCATGGGTAATAAAACCTAATGAATCACATTGTCTGGTCCCTCCACATGACATTAAGAAGCGGTCCAGTGGATCGCCCCGAGAACACATAAAAGCAGAACAAACAAAAGAAATGTCAACAGAACTGTACATGGCAGTGAAAGGGTAAAGCCAAACAACAGCTTTGATGAAGATACAGACTCGGATGAATGGCTTAAAGCTGTAATGAAACACATTAGCTGCTCTTTACTGATATCTATTAAACACAGAAGACAATGACGATAAGGACGGACTGCAGATGTTGTTGCATGTCGTTGCTTCAGCCACACAGACGGGGGGACAGATGGATCCATTCCTCGGGGGTGAGGGGGAACCAGCAGATGAAAGTGTGGAACGTGATGATGGTTGTGTAGCTATTTAACAATACAGTGTGGCATGCAGCAAGCCCAGACAGTCATACGCTACCCTCTGCTCTTGGGTGCAAACGAACGTTTGGAAGCCGGGGGCGACCCCGAAGCCCAGCTCATGGAGGAAAGGAGGCTCTGACTGAGTGTGAAGCTGTACCTTTATGCCGGCCTCATAGGACGTCTCATCTAGGGCGAGGGGTGAGGGAACACAGCCCACATTATTATCAAAATAATAGGAGGAGCAACAGCAAGGCAAGGGGCAGACAGTGGTCAACCCCTCCGGACACAAAGACAGCCTGTTGTCAGTATAACAACAACAAAGCTACAACTCCCAGCGGTGCGTGAAAACTTGGCAGCATTGGTGTACTGGTGGGTTGTCATTCAGCCATTCTCTTCTTACATACACTCAAGCTTTAATGAAGACAGTTCAGTTTCAACCATTACATAATTCTAGCCCAAAATTTGGTGGTGTGGTCTTCAAGTCATAGCCTTCTATTAAAAATTTAATTCCTCTGACATAAGCTTTACAAATGAAAAGTCTTGAAATCATAAGTGCTTCATCCAGCTGACTATTATTACACTGAGAGCAGTGTCACTGTACTCGTTGGAGACTGACTGAAATGAATGCTGGCCAGACTTTAATGACAGTCTAATTAATTCAGCACATCTTTTAGGTGGTAAACACGTCTTTTAGCTGTCACCGGTGTGGGTGCTCGTGTCATGATTATAAATGGCAAACCGTGAACTTTCAGGAGGAAACTTTACGATGGTGATTAATAGATTGGATTCACGTCTTGGAGATGGCTGAATGATGGCACACTTGGAGCATTTTGCAAAACTTGTACAGAGAAAAAGAAAAACAGTGAGACATTACAGATATACAGATATTACATGTTTCAAAACGGCTTCCCAAAAATAAAATTTGTCATCTTTGTGGTGTCCAAGTGTCTGTTTTAGGAGACAAAATCTGCCTCAGTCATCCCATGTTATTCTGCCAAAACATGGGTTTTATTTGATCATTTATCTCATGCTCATGAACTGACCAAGACCATTAACTTTAGGAGCAAAATCATCTAAATTAGGCTCAATTGACTGCTTGAATAATGAATTTGATTAACTGCTGAAGTATCCATTACTTCAAGACTTCACAAGGACTGATTATGTGGTAGAAATTTTAATGAGCCTGCAGCACAATACAGAAATACACTTGATCTCAAAGGTAATCGCTGCGGAAACCTAAAATCCTTTGTGGCACAGTCACCATTTTCTTGTGACTTAAAATGAGGGTTTGTCAGAGGATATTTTCCTATTCTGTCACTGTTTCTGTTTGGAAATCAAAAGATTGGTGTTTGACTTGTGTGCTATTCTAGTCTAGACAAAAGAGACAGTATTTGAGTTTGTTGTCTTGGCAACATCACATAACTGCTGTACAGTTTCATTAAATTTGGATAGGAAATCCATGTGAGCTCAGTGTTATGACTTTGCACACGGACTTTCCGATCAATTCAGGCTTAGCTGTAGATGCTACTTTTCATCCTTCACTGACGGCTGAAGGGATAGTCAACAAACCTGCCTTAGGCCTTTCTGCTTCTCTTTATATTGTGTGCTAAAACACTCATTTTACTGTGTCCCTAAATCACAATACATTTTAAATCTTCAAAATAGCTGTGGGTCATGTTTCTCATCTAATGATGCATCATTTAAGTGTTAGAGGAATTGGGAAATAACCTAATATTATGACAGGTGTGCCAGGCTTCTTTTAATAGCCCAATTTAACATCAAAAACATGATGATCATTTTAATACTTTTCCCTCAAGATAGTCTTGAGAGGGAGTCTTCAGAGGTCAGTTATTTATAGTGGGTCTTTAAAGCAGTCTGATTTATGCTAATCGCTGCTGCCAATAGACTATTTTAGCAATAATTTCAGCTAGAAAATCTATGTATAATGTTTAATATTACTTTAACAATTCCTTTAAAGGCTGTTAATTATACGGAATTGTTCATTCTCTCTTCAAACACTTTAAATCAAGTTTATTTTTTATTAATCAGAGCTAATGTTTTGATCATTAAAGCCTTCTGACCATGGCTGTGTGAATTCTGTGAGTCTTCCTCACAGTTTTTCCTCTGCCTTCTCTTTGAATGTGCCACTAGAGACAACTTTCACAGCATTCAAATAAGCTGTATTTGCTAAAAGTAGAGAAGACTCAATATGAAAAGTAAAACAAACACTCTGAGCTGCCAGATATTTCTGCATGCTGTGTAGTCTAGAGTTTCTTTTGGCTCAGATGAGCGCAGTATGCTTGTATGCTTGCTTCCAACCATTACTTGGCCCTGCTCTATCAATATTCCTTGGCTGCTATAATTCCTCTGTTTCATGTACACAGAATCACTGGGTGTTTATTTAACACCTTAACTGCACCTTTCCCTCACAAGGTAAATCAAAGAACTGATTTTGCTCCAGGCTCTGTGACACAGAGGTAATGGGCACTGGCTGGCGAGGATTTGGGGACAAACACAGAATGAAGCGGAGCAAAAGAGGTCGAGGTTGGAGGGGAGGAGGCTAAACATTAGGTACCAGTTGCTGCTGACATGACACAAAAGTTTGAAAACCAGGGGCCACACCAAATCCCAGTTGGTCAATGAAGGGCGGCTCGTCCTGGCTGTGGATCTGAACCTTGATGCCTGCTTCGTAGGAGGTCTCATCTGTGGATACAGCACGCCAGAAAATGTAACAACAAGTCTATTGCCTATGGAAACCCGCTTTTTGGCTCTGGCACTGATACTAAGTGCTCCTAAACCCCATGCTGAAAGCTAATATCAGAGAGATACTCATATGTTAGTGTGGTGGATGGATATTAAACAGATTTACAACCAAAGATTTATTACATGCTGTATACGTTGTGAATGTGCGATACAATGGTGTTGTTGTCTGCCATAAATTGAAGACAATATGTCAATGAATGCAATTTATGAGACCTGATGTCAGTTGTAGACCTGAAGAAACATATCAAGATAATGCGCTATTAAACATCCTAGTACATCACGTCTGTGTAGAGCAAATTCTGACATTTAGACATTTAGTGGTAAAGTGAATGAGAAGACCTGTAGAAATCTTGGGGTTTTGTTATCTAAGTGAAGTGATACATCATGTTATAGAAATGACAAAAGACTAGAAGAGTAGTTGGGATTTCCAGGGTAACCCAACAAGATGGAACAGTTCTAACAAAAGCGACATACGAAGTTAAAATGTCACTGTAAATATCAGAAAGCTGCACTGACCTGTCTCTCCCCAAACAGGCAGGTATTCATCCTGCTGAATATCCAGCATGATCTCCAAGCCGTTCCCCGTGCCACCTTTTAACGTCGTCAACAAAGGGTTGCCGTCTAATCCCGAGTTGAATGTGTAGCATTTTCCGTAGCGGGTGTAAATCTGTAAAAAAAAAAAGAGCATAGAAAAAACAGGAGCGTGAATGAAAAGTCAAACCCTTTCCTTTGCTCTGTGGTAAATTGTGCACCTGTACAAGATGTATTACACGTCAGCCTGTAATTGTACAGGACAGCTAATCATTGCAGGGGTTTTGTGATTATCTGAGAAAGCAGTACCGGCTTTAAACAGGCACCTGGCTCTGATTTGAGAAATTAATGAGCGTTCCTTAGCAGCAGCAGCAGCAGCAGCAGCTATCAATCTTTACCCAATTTTACTCCACATTTCCCCTGAGCAACTTAGAGTGAATGTACTATTTTGCCGTCATTAAATAAGAAACATCTTAGGCAGAAGCTCTCTGGACACACAAACAAACTCTAAATTGGGTTTGTAAAAGACATTTGTGTGTCTTGACTTACAAACTTCTTAAGAGGCCGAACCTGTGCCAGTAAAGCTCAGCGGTACTTAATGTCTGATGTGCAAACAAATATCTTTCTGATTTAATTAATCCAGTTGGCTTGAGTTATTTACTTTCAGCTTTTGCTTCAGCACTCACAGTTGACAGATTGACTTTTTTTTTCAAATGTATGTATTATCCCTGCGATTGGAAAATTCTTCATCCTTTGCCAAACAAGTAAAAATAAATATGAGTCATGATTAGAAATGATGACATTTTAAATTGAACTCTACAATTTGGATAACGACTAAGAAAGCTTACAATTCTGAATACTGCTTGAGGGGTTGAGTAAATTCACGATAAGTCTATCAATTTGAGATAAGACCATGAGACTGTGGAATTGATTGGTTATGCAACACTCTGGGGAACTAGAATATCTATCCCTCATGCATTTCAACACAATATAAAATCCTGCAGTGTTAAGAACCCCTAAAAGCAGCTGTCATATTAGTTTTATACCATTTAAAACTGTGACAATACCCACGTGTGGCTTCCACACAGTCACAAGTAAGTTCATCACAATTACACATGCAACAATATCTACTTGTTTGTGTCCCCAGCAAACAACTACATATTCAAATGGGAGTGTGAACGAGTCATGACTGTACTGGAAAATGAAAAAATCATCATAAAACGCCAAAAGGATTTAAATCTTATAAGCAACTGAATATCTGAATTTATATGGCTCGCCAGTACGTAAAAACAATCATTTTCTAGGCTTCACAAAGAAAATTCAAGTGTCCAATTAAAAAACAAAAAACAAAAGCAAGTCAGACACCAAAATTAAAGATGAAATGATAATGATAATGGTTCATTTTCAGAATTGGCTATTCTAGGAGTAGTTCACAAAATTTAAATAATTACGACCTTTTTCTGCTTCCATATAAAACCCCCTACTGTAAAAGTTAAAATAGCAATTTTCCACATTGAGCCGTACTTCCTACATTAAGGATCATGGTTGTCCAAATATCCTTACATGGCAAACAGAAGTAGGTCACACTGCACATATACTGTAGCGCCCCGACAAAAGACTGTGGCTGCTGAGATGATGTTTTTCCGTCTTCACTACATTTCTTAAAAACAAGTAACGCCTGAAAGGAAAGGGATGTCATCTAATGGTTTATTTTCACTATCCAGTGTGGTGAGGTCGCGGTGAGAGGGCTGCTGGCAAAAACCCAACCAGCATAGCAAAGCTGATCTCAAGAGATCAGAGTCAGTGGTCCGTGTTCAAAGAGACTTACATGCAGCTCAGACAGATAAGACAGCGCTTTGGTCCTTTCCTCCTCTGGCTATATAATGAGGTGTACGTTTAGATAAAAAGGGACCTTCATTCAGTCACACCACAACCACACCGTGTCTTGCTTAAGATGCAAGCACACAACATAGTTTAAATCCCAATTATGACCCCAATCTGGCCATCAAGACTGATTTTAAAGCGCTGGTTTGTGCAAAACAGGGAAGCCACCATGGATAGCTGACATCTTCTAGCGTGCAGGACTTTGCATTTTAACTGTCTCAAGACAAGTTGAAGTCACACAGTTTCTGACTGGTATCTAGATGCTCAGATCTACAAAGGCCAGTGGTTAAATGTGATGCCAGTGACAGGTTAGTGTTTTAAATCTACAGGCGTGTTTCCAGATTTAAAACATTCTCAGTGCTGTAGAAATTAATCAGTCACTCAGCTTCTCGCTGCAGAAGTTTCTCCGTTGAGCCTTTCAAGTACTTTCTGATGACGTTATAAGCTGCCAGTTTGTGTGGAAAGTATTTCAGAAATATTACCATTTGGGATAGTAGACTATGGTTTGCAAACGTCATCCACTTCCTCCATGCAGCATTCAGTGCTCACTCTAAAATGAATGGGTTTAATAGACTTGCGTCTGGTGTTTTAAATGGGGAACACAGCTGCATTTTTGAAACAAGACCATATACTCCACATGCCCTCCAGATGTTTAATTAGAGAAGCTAAAATTTTAATTTGAACTGATTTACAACGTCTGAATTATTAATTCTCTCATTATTCTTCCTTAATATTGTTGTCGGAGGTTTTAAAGCACAAAGGCGTTAAAGCAACTGGCAACTCAAGAACTCGCCAACATATATATATAATACATAATAATATAACTGAATAAGAAACTCCAAAAACTGTAAAGTAGGTACTGAAGTCATTGATGATGACATGACATTGATTTTCCACCACAACATGAGAGTAACATTGTATTTCCTTGAGTGACTTTTTGAAGACATCAAGTTAAATGGAAAAAGCTGTCACATCTGAGGGTTAAAAACAGACGGGCTTGTTTGCAGCTTTGAAACAGCAGCACCTTAAAACAGCCAGAAACAATGCCTGCAGGAGGGTGCGTCGTGAAATGCTTACATGAATTATTAATGCACCTTGTAAACAACACTCATATCCACACCTGACAAACACCATCTTTCTTTCTGTACATACAGTGCTGAAGTTCTTGTAGGTGCAGGTTTCCCCGCGGAACCTGCACTCCAGCAGCATGTCCTCCAGCTGGTGTCCGAGGCGCCCCATCATCTCGGTGGTGTTGATGCGATAATCAGGGGGCGGGGTGTAGTTGTTGAAGTCCAGAAGGCTCAGGAGACCCTGCTTGTGGTTGTCTTTAAGGATGGACAGGCTCCTCTCCATCACTGTGTGGTTAGGATACATGAGGTCCATCCAGTAGCCGCTGTGATACAGGTCGTCCTTGGTCAGAGTGGACACGCGGAACACATTTTTATTGCAGAAAGTAACAGCTGGGAAGGACATGTTGTGAGCCCACACCATGTAGATCTTCGTGATAGCCGGGTACGACATCAGGTAGAGGATTCGATTCCAGGACCAGGTGACGAGGAGACTGAGACAAACGAAGAAGGCCATGATCCAGATGACTCGCTGCGGTTTTGACTTGTCCGGGGAGAAGACAAACTTCAAACCATGGATCTTGGTCCTCATTATGAAATCTACCGTGATCTCTTTCCACGTTGGTTTAAGCGAGCTGGACTCTATGTTTTTGAGAGGGGTCTCTTGGGCATCACTTTGTTTGCGTGGCCCCAGGGCGACTGATTCGGATGTGGGTGCTTCAACCATAATTGCTTGTGTCAAGGCAGGCGCTTCTTTGCTGTTTCTTAGTAGCCCACCCTAGACATCCCCAATTTACACACAGTGGCTTTCTCCACAACCATCTCCAGATTTATGTATCACAAATTCCATGTAGCAGCGACTGGAGTCCTAATGTGCAGCTGTCCAACTGTTCCGGCTTGAAAATTATTTGTCGTGAAGATATAAACAAAGGCACTGAGCTCCTTGGGGGAGGTAAAATTGATTTACATAATGATTCCTTTATGAGAAAAACAGCTGAATCACTCCATTAACAAAAACCATCAAGCGTAACCATCACCAGTCCTTCATCAATAGATAAATGGACATGATAATTGCAGATGTAAGCGACGACTTCACTCCCAGAGGCAATCACTTTGAAAATCCAGAGAGGCTTACCCCTGTTGCTCAGATCTTTCACTCCTCCATCTCTCCTCACCAGTGCCAGACAATACTTGCAGATTTCGGTGGATTCTCTCTTTGTGCAGTAGCTGCCCAGAACTCAACTCCTCCCTTTTTCCACAGATTGAAGAGATGCTTTTTAGTCTGTTGACTTGCAGCTTGCAGAAAGGAATATAAAGCTTGTTGCCCCCCTACACACTCTCTCTACAGTCGAATGGAGAATGAGGTGGAGCCAGTGGATGAAATTGTTTTCCTCCGGTGATGAAGTAGATCTCCAATGGTATAGAGAGGCGGGGGAAGGTATCAATCAAAGTAGAAATAATTGAGATAAAGAAATTCTGCTACAGAAAAAAACGATGAAGTCTGAAATTCTTTAATATCGAAGTATCTGCAGCTTGCTCGTGGATCAATAAATCTATATAATTGATAGCTGAGGGGAGCCGGCAAGAAAAATCCTCTTCAAAATGTGTTAGAAATATCCGTTCCAGCACATATTCTTGTTCATCTTTTGCCAGTTTCAAATATAATTTCACAAATGCAGTGTAATGAGGGCTGACATCTTGCTGCATGCAGATGTGGCTCTGGCTGATATTAAAGGTGCTTTGCTCCGTTTATGTGAGGCTATCAGAGGATTCTGCTTGGCAGAGGACTCAGCTTGATACTGAGACAATTTCTTTCATTATGTTAGCTGGAATTTTTTCAGTCTGTAATGTGAGTGTTGGCTGAATAACCTGATCACAGCTGTGGTGATATATAGTGTAAAAAATGATTCTGAAAAGTGAAAAATAGAGAAAAAGATTACTGTGCGTACTTGGAGGAGAGGGTATCGTTTTCAAGTTTAGATGGAATGAATTGGACTAAAATAATTGGATTCGACCTAGTTTAAATATAACAGAAAGGGTGGAAATGACTGAATGAATACAGTTATGAAAATGAAGAAAATGTGAAAAAAAAGATTTACTTTACAGGAATAGTTTGACATTTTGAGGAATAAACGATTGACATCATGCTCATGTGTGTACGCTTAACATAAAGCTAGAGCTAGCGGGCTGTTAGCTTAGCATAGACTGGAAGCAGGGGGAATCAGCTAGCCTTGCTCCAGGAAAGAGACACCAGGAAGTCACTGCACCCGCCAAGAAATATTTCTGGCACATAACCCCCTGTAAAACCATAACTTGTTGTTTTTACACTTCAGTTTTATACGAATTAAATAAACAAGATTTTCTGTGTTAATGAGTGAGCTTCAGAGGTGTTAGGTAGGTGGATTTTTTACCTCTGGACAGGGCCAGGCTTTATGCTAAGCTAATCGCCTCCTCGCTTCATATTAATAACGCACATGAGAGTGGTATCAATCTTCTCATCTAACTTTTGGCAAGAAAGCTAATAAGTGCATTTAAATATATGTCAGTTAGGAATTCATAAATTACTTGAGCACAGTAGGTTTTTTCCACCTCAGACCTCTGCTGTACTTTTTTATTTACATATGTTGTTTTATTAGATTAGATTACTGTGTTGTAGTGAAAATGCCCAGTTATTCTTACTCTGACATAATATGCTTTCCTTTCATCAAAACCAATGATAAGTGACATAAGTGAAGTAAATGGAAGTGAAAGTGTGAATAGAAGAAAGGAAGCGAGAAATGTAATTGGATGTCATTATTACAAACTGTGAGAGAGATTTAGTAATCACATGTTAACTTTTAAAGACCACACTGTAATTTAGTACGGAGGATAAATATTTAAATATAAATAAATTGAACAAATTTTTCTGCAATAGAAAAATCAAAAGCTTAAACTATAGACTCCAGAGGGAGTCCCCCTCTGTTCCTACCAGCACAATTGTTATTTAACTAAGATGCAAAAACTTAATTTAAGAAAAAATATTATTTCACAACATTTAAATTTATCTCCTGCCAATTTAATTATAGCCAAAATCATTAATTCACAACAAAGAGAGAGGGGGGGAGACAATGTAGAGCAGTTTTCTCTGTGTTCAAAAGTTGAGGTAATAACAGTGTGATAACATTAATGAATGTCTGAATACTGAAAAATAAAGAGAAGCAAAAGTAACTGCTTCAGTACTGTGGTAATAGTTATTTTCCCTCTGTGTGCTTTCAGGGCTTTTTGGCAGCAAAACAACTAAATGAATTGCCTGGATCCAGCTCCCCCAACACCTACTGTATATCATGTCTGCACCACACCAATTTATTCCTGAGACAGATGGCATTGCTTTCTTTTTAGCCTTATATTCAAACCTTTGTATTCTTAGAAACAACCAGCTTTTTTTAAATTGTAGAATTAGGGATTCTCTTTTTGTTTGGAAAAGATCCAATCAAAGTGAACAATAGCCTCTATTTTAGCATCAACAGGGATAACTACCTCAGATTCATACCCAATAACAAAGCAAAACAAAGAGGACAAAAATACTAATGCTGCATGAGTGGCAGGCAAGTAAATAACTCCAACAATAACACCTTATCAGACTTATAGCTGACTGCCTGGTTTCTCCACTTAGTGACCAGCTGCAATGATTTCCTTTTTTCTTGGTTTCTTTGGAAACATGTCAATAGATAGGAGGCACATTTAACTGGAGAGTTAATTGCTTGAGCTCATTTTGTCCTATACAAGCTCAGTGGAGGCGTGAGGCGGACGGCTCTGCTGGTCTCTGAATCGTCCCTCGTCAGCAGTTTGATCCAAAGCTCAATTTCATTACTCCCAGCTCCAGAGGTTACACACAGGCAATGCATGACAATCATCATTACTCTTCTTACCATGTGCTTTCTGTCTTTGACAGCGGCTCTCCACCAATGGACTTTTATTTCAGCCTTTTACTGTGCGGTACATTTAAGCACAATTATGTTTTCAAGCACCCAATATGCAAAGTTTAATTAGACCCATCATTTATTTTCATAGATTTAACTTTGGACCTTTGTAGCGATGTCGATGATTGTTACTGGTACGGTTTGTGTATGTGATTTTGTGACTGCACAAAATTGCATACTGCGCTCAAATGCAAAAAAGATTGTCATCTTACTGAGATTACCTGATTACATAAAGGTTACTATTAAAGCTTAAACTTTAAAAACATTCTCGAGTTTCAGCCTCTCAATTGTGAGTATTTCCTGGTTTTATTTGTCTTATATCTGCTTTAACACAATTTTCTTTTTCACTTGGGGGCAGCAGAAACAGGCTGTAAACACAACATAGACATATTAGCAGTTAGTTGTTCATTTACACATCCAGCAGATACAGATTACTTATTTGGTGGGCCAAAATAGAGAACAGAGGGACCATTCAGAGTGACTGATGTGATTTCAGATTTCATGTATGTAAACATTAAACCTGCATTCATTGATTTGTTTGACCACTGTGGGCAGTGCAACAAGCTTTAAACACAACACTGACATCTTATTAGTTTATAAAGTTGATGTAGAGAACATGTTAGCAAACAGTTGCCTATTTAAGCATCCAGCAGACATGGAGCTATATTAGAGAAAGAGAGAAATATCTTCTTTGTCTCTTTAGCTGCTAAATGTTCGTCACTAACTTTGTCTGTTTGCCATTTGGTGCTGAGCAGGTAATATACAGTGGGTTTATAGAGCTTTTTTGCTGGAAACGTTGGTGTTGATGAAAGCGGCGAAAGTGAACCAAACATTTAAGTTGTGGGCTGGAAAATCAAAACGAAAAGCTAAAACATGCTAAAACACTAGAGAAGAGATGAGGGAAACTGTCGGGCGATAATTCCCCATGGGTTCACTACAATCACATCACACACATTTTTTTCCATTGTTGATATAAAATATTGATTAGTACAGCTTTAAATATAAATATTGGACTACTTGACTAGTCTTACCAGTACTTTTGTTTTCAGCAGAATCAGTGATGTGCTGGGGTAAAGATGAAAGAACAAGGCAGTGAACTGTGTGCCTTTGTATGTACAGGAATTCTGTATTCACCCTGCATCTGTTATTGGAAATACAACATGACCGTCACCATGAAATACAACAAAGCTTTCAAATCTGGTGTAACATTCTGTAATCACAGTTTTTGCACAGCACTGCAGTGTTTTAGAACTTTTTATGATGTGGCTTACACTTTAGTGTGACTTTTACTTTGAAAAAGTAGTGTTTATTTGTGAAATCATTTCACAAAATCATTAATTTAATTAAAGTATCCCCTCTATGACCATGCTGCAATCACTCAAGTATATAAAGTGCTCCAGGCAAAATAAATGATTTTTTTCTTCTCTATAAAATTGCTGTCCTCCTTATTGAAAACACATTTCTGCTGTTCACACATTTCCATTGTTATCTTCTGGGATGCAAACACATTTCATCTTTGTCTCAGTATTCAAGCATGTAATTAGAGGATCATGGTGTAATAAAATTTACCAAATTGAAACGAGCTGCTGATCGCTGTTTGATGAAAGAGAAAAGTAGAACTATTTGAAAATGAAAAATGTATTTTTCCAATTACAGCATTTATTGCCCAGCTTTAAGAGCAGCTCAGTGATCCCTGAGACTGTCAGAGAATGACACTAACTATCCTCTTTTATGTCAAAGCCAAGTTGAACCCCAGAGGTCTCATTAGAGGAGGAGAAGAGTTTTGACGGAGGAAAGGGAAGAGCTCCTTCAAGGGCCAGCGAGAATGTTCAACACCAAATGAAATACTGGCAGCAATTAGATGCACATCAGAAACACAGTCGGCTCAGACAGTCAGGGCGCAGACGAAGATGAAAAAGAATAAAAGCCACATCCAACATCAATGTCCAGTTACTGTAGAGCTAAACTGATTAGTTGATTAGTAGATTGACAAAAATGAACTATAATTTTGATAACCGATTAATTATTTGAGTGATTTTATAAGTAAAAATACCAAAAATTGGTTCAATCAATTGGTTCTAGCTTCTCAATTGGGAATATTTGATGTATTTCTTTGTCTTTTATGGTACTAAAGGCAACATTTTGGGGTTTTGGACTGTTGGACAGAGAAAATTTCATTATGTTACCCTATAGCATTCTATAGAGCAAATGATAAGTTAATTGAGAGAATAATTGATCAATCATGAAAAAAAATTACGAGTTGCCACCTTATGTGATTGCTCACTGAACATACATAGAAATAGGGCTGTAACTAATTTTTATTTTCGATTAATCCGCCAACTATTTTTTCGATTGATCAATTCATTTTTTCCCCCAAGTCCTTGTTTTATCCGACCTTCAGTCCAAAACCCAGATGTTCAGTTTAATAATAATAATAATAATAATAATAATATATGAATAAAGAAAAGCAGCTATTTATTATTTCCTCTCAATCAACAATGCATGAATTAGTCATTTCAGATCCACATAGAAATCTTGTAATGTGACTGCAATACATTCGACTGATCCATTTAATGAATTTAAGTTTGGACTGACCAAATGAGCAGGCCATCTGACATTCATGGATATACATGTAGTCTCAATCAAACCTTGAATAAATAAAGCTGATTTGTTGAATTTTAAGGAAATGTTCTCTATATATTACAGCAGAGTTTCACAACTGTGAGTTCAATATTAAGTTACTTGATATGCAGCATGTCACACTCAGATTCACATGAAAACTTCACAACACGACTCCCTGAGAATTTCTGGATCTAAAATCAAGGCCAGAGAAAGGCAGAGAACAGGCACTGTGATTTAAAATGACCAAACAAATGCAAATCTGGAAGAGACAGACGGCTGGAGCCAAAACATTTGCCATCAGGGATGTCACTCTGGTGGGCGGGCGGCTTCTTTAGCAGAGGGAGACATCTTGTGGCCTGCCTCTAAATGAAACTAACCTCTCACTGCCTCGCAAAGCGACACAGCCACTCAGTATGCTGCACAAGTAATGCAAGGGAAGCAAGAATGGATTTTAGCTAAGAGGGGCTTATACTGAAATACCTCATATAAAATTCATCAAAAGGGAGAAATACTGGCATGTACTTTGTAAGAAAAATTAAATTAAAAAAAACCCCAAAGCTGTTTTTGGAAGAGAGTACATTCACTGTACATTTTATAGGTCATAAAAAATATTTTAATCCCTTTTTTTTCTATAGATGTTGTATTCTTAAATTGCTGCAGCATGTTTTTCAGGTTCAGCAAAGGAAAATGCAGGACTTGTGCAGTGTTGCTTATTAGAAATCTACAGGAATTGTAAACATCTCTGACACAGCACATGTACAGTACATCCCACCCTGGCAGAGCAGGTGCAGGGCAGAAGCAGTCTGTATCAATAAAAAACAGACGCTGCTGGCTACACCTGTCGTCTTGTTCCCTTGTTCCATCCCAGGCAGAATCCAACTAAAAAAACATAAATGTGCTGTCACTCAAGCTTTCAGTCTGCAGCCTGCAGTCACACTTTGATAAACTCACCCCTCATATTTCCATACCGGTACTTTTATTTGCAAGGATAATCTGTTTTTTTTAGGCATGTTCTCATCTTGTTTGCTCAGCTGGAGGCTTTTGGTATCCATTCCTGAATTCATTTTGCCCGCTTGCCCAGAAATTAAGCAAAGTAAGCACTTGCCAGTTGCCTAAAAGTGCCATAAAGTACCAGCACGGAGTTTCTTCTGTGTCAGGTGAACATATTATCAATTCAAATCACATCCCTAAACATCCGCAAGGCTGCACAGACTATCTCTCTTTCCAACATTGAAAGAAATGTCCTTACAGAATCTTGAAAGTGGATTACGTCATCACTCATACTTTCAAAAAATAATTAACCGTTTCCATCAATGTGTCATACCTGGCTTCCCCTGTACACTGCCTTGTGGTGTCGAGGGGAATCTCAGTTTACTTGAAACAAGATAGCGATACAATATTTTAGAAGGTGCAAGGCATTGCTTTTATTGGCTGAGGGAGCAGGATGTAGATCCCAGAGGCCATTAGTGGAAACAAAAGCTAAATATGAGCATGACAGGTAATCTAAGATCAAAAAGACATGTGATATGAAGCAATGAGTCATGTTATGCCCTATCATTATCTAGTAAAATATGAAAATCTGGATATTAAACAGCCTAACACACAATTTTGTTTGGATATCACTCGATGCCAGAAGGCTGGTAATCTACAACATAATGGCACTATTGGTTTTGGACAGAGCCATACTTGTGTCTGGTGTCTCCACCTAACAAGCTAATTATCTTAAGAGGTTCTGTCAACTGGCACCTCCAATGTCTGCCTCTGGTAGTATCTGCTCCCCGATGTGCAAGTCAGCAAAAAGCTTCCCCGTGCAGCGTCCCCGCCATGAATTCCTTCACTATTCCTCTTCAGTGCCATTGATCGGGCTGCCAATACTGCACTTACAGTAACAGTGGCTCCCATACTGGCCTTTACTGACACTGAGTAATGGAACAAACACATTAGGTATTTGCTATCTGGCCTGTCATCTACACTCACTGCCTCAGATTTGTTTATTTCATTGTTTGCACTGTGGAGCTTTATTTTATCAGTCCCCTCCCTTTTCATGCTCCAGGCAGCACTGTAATTTTGTGCTCCTTCACACACCTCCTCCCTTCATCTCTCCTAATGCCTCCAGTTGTGCATCGCGGCGCTGGCTCGGCTCCAAAGCAGGCTGAATCACAATGATGGTGTCAGTCCTCAGCTGAGTCCCAGTCCCACTTCAATCTAAGCACAGCACAGCCTCCTTTTCCTCCGTCTCCCCTTATTTCTCTTTTGTTTCCACTTTGTCTTAGCTCTCTCCTTCAACTATTTCTTGCTTTTCTCCATCTCTCTTGTATACGCTCTCTTTTTCTATCTCTCACACTGCCCATTTTCTGCCTCTGTCTGCAGCCAGACTCATTGTTTCTGGACAGGTCTAACACTCAATCCTGACTCCTGCTTCCTTTACTCATCTTTCTCTTTTCTTTGACCTCCAAAGCCAACTTCAGCCTCCAGACTACACTGCAGTGCATAAAGTAAAACACCACATCCTGGTTCTAGTTTGGCAGACCCTGAACAAATCCCCAAACACCACAGACAGACCATAATGTAATATTAAAAAGGCTCCGGCTTTGGTTTCAACACAAGCTGATACCTCAACAGGATGTTCAATCACAACACACGAGAGCAACGGTAAAAGGATAAATGTGTTAGAATCAAGTCTCTGCATTGGCGCAAGCCAGCTAATGCGCTGAACTGGTGATCGATTGAAATTATATTACAGCAACTTCAGCATGCATCCTGCATATACACACTGACAGATGATTCATTTGGTCAGAGCCAATCATGCCGATTTAATCCAGAGCAGTGAGTTAGGCTGTGTTGGGTTGCTTACGCTTTTGAGTATTAATGAGGCAATCAATCACACACTAGTTCACAGACAGTGTGTAAGGCAACAAGATGGAGGCCTGAGATTAATTTTAATAATGAAATAAAGCCTCCATCTGAAAATGTTAATATAACGTTGAATGATATACACTGTCTCACATACAAAAACTGACACGTTTCATGCACATGAAGTCTTGCTGAAGCGCAAAAATCCTTCACTGTAATCTGAACAAAACTGATTACCACAGTTCACTCACAGATAAATACAGGGACATTCAAGGCCATGTTCCTGTATGTATTTATAACACTGGGTAGAAGATTTCCAGCATCTACCATCTGCCAGCCTTTTAATATCTGACACTCGTTCTCCTCCAGTGAATTACAGCATCCTCCCCCCAAAAAATATTTCATTACTTTATGCAGAGGGAATAATTGCACTTGGGGGCCATGATATTTCCTCTCCAAGATTTCTCAATACCACTGCACCCATATCCAGCTCATTAGTTGAAACATCTGGTCTTTCCTGTCACTGTAGGCATGCTGAGTTACTTCAGCCACTGTTTCTTTGTCTGGCTTTGACACAAAAATGTGCATTCAGGCAGAGCACACACACATGAAAAAATAGTTCTCTAAGGGTTTTAAATAGGAACAGATAATAGTCTAGTTATTCTAATGTTCTGCCATTTTAGTGCCATATCAAAATGCATAACACTCAAAAGGTAAATATATCAGTGGAGACATCTGAAAGAGTTTATGCATATATTTTCTCCAATTTTTTCCACATGCAGGGAGTTAATTGCCAGACGTTGTCTAGACCTTGCGTGAGTCATCTTGCAGTGATGTTGCTGAAGTATATAATGGGTAATCTCAATTCCAACACATCTCATCCTCTGCGCGAGGACCTGCCTCTGCGCTTCCCACAGTAAGATCAGCAGGCCGAGGAGGGGGAATTCAGGCAGCTCCATGAATCTTTAATTAGTCCCCTCTATACTTAGGCCCTCAGAGCGTCTCCAGTTTCTGACATTTAGCTGAAATTTGCCCTTTGAGTGTGGGGATGTGAAAGAGCCAAGGTCACCTGACTGACCACAACGATGTCAAAATCTGCCTTTATTAGCTTACATGTGCCATTTTGTTTTTGGAGCTAAGACTCAAATCTGGTGCGCCATTTTCACATACAAGTCTGAGGATCTTCTTCTAGTAGATGTCAGGTTTCGTGTGGCTTGAGAAGTCAAACCTCATCTTTCGATTTAAACCATTGTCTCTCATACAAAATAATAGTATTTCCACTGTAGAACTACTAAGTAATTAGTATAAATCATTTGCCTCACTTTCACCGCTGCTGGTTCTCAAAGAAATTGTGCAGCATGACAAGCCCATCTTGATGCTAGGCTTTCATCACTCAAATCAATGGCCCATTTCATCGAAATACAATCCTTCCCCTGTCTCTGCAGCAGGACGATTAAGTTCCATTCAAATTCTGCTGACATGATTTTATCTCTTTGGTAGAGGCCTGAAAATTGAGGCGAAAAACAATCTGGTTTAACAAAAATTAAAGCACACGAGTTAAGAAAAATTACCTTTTCGTTGCAAAAGTGACACTGCTTTGTTTTGGTGACATTATGTGTTTTTGAATTTGTGCGATGAGACGAAACACCAGACAATTTGGTGCCATTGCTGCCATGAAGACGATCATTCTTCTGAGGTATTTACAAAGAAAAACAATAATGTATTAAAAACTCTACTGGTCTTGGAAACGGCATATGTTTACTTCATAATGCATGATGCGTGATGTCAGCAGAGATTTGTTGAACCATATGGCACCTCAGTAGTTTACATCCTACTGAGGACACTTTTAAGGAAGTCACTCATTTCTCCTTCAAGAAAAATGAGTAGTTCAATGGTTTAGTAGTTCACAAAATGAAGAATTGGACATAGTATGAATATTGGCATCACCATAAAAGGCCAGGAAATATCTTTCTGCTTTTGGTGCCAGCTCTTGTAAACAGAGATAAAGCATAGCTTTATTAGTATTCCTCAGAAATATTTTCTGTCTTACACCCCCATACCTGTTGTTTCCTCTAGGGATACTTAATCATTCCACAAACATGCCATTAATTATTTAAAAATGGAGAATTATTGGACCATTACTGAAAAAACAATTAAGAAATGACAACATAATCTGAATGAAAATGACGTCTCTCTCCCTAATGGTATCTGATGTGGATGTGTATGTCTCATCATGACAATGCTCATTTTATAAAAAGAACCACTTTCTAACAGCAGACCTCTGCTGTAATGTCTGCTGGCGTTCATAAACATAAACTGACTCATATTTCATTTCACAGTGGGCAGAATAAAGCATTGAAACTGTAGCATTATAATGACTACTAAATAGCTCACAGTTGTTAGTATTGTAGCCAAAGGCTTCTGCATATCTTAAAATCTTGCTTTTAAGCTTTTCTATTAAATATGTAAATGTTTTCCTTTAATTTAATTTAATACATACTTTTAGATTTTCTGATAAATATTTAGTCTAAATATTTAATACATCTGCATTTATCCTACTGAGAAAATCTGAAATATTTATCATAGTACTTCTTCACTCTCTCTCACAGCTCACCACCTAAGGATCAGTGTTTTTCCTATAATGTTTCTGACACAGTTTACACTGATTCCACCCAAGGCTGGACCCACAGAAGGAGCCATACTTACTGTAGTAAAGTTCTCTGGACCGCAGTCCTTGCCTCTATATTTGCAGTCAAGCAACATTTCATCTATGTTGTGGCTAGTCCTCTGCACAAACTCCAGCATGTTGAAGGTCTTACTGGGGAAAAACTTGCTGTTGTCTGTGGGCTGCCCCAAAACAGCCATGAAGTCATCAAAGTCCCCTTGCTCCACACCCAAGAGCCCAGCCATCCAGAAGATGTCATTCCTACGGATCTGGGACTTTCGAAAGCTGTTATAGTTGCAGAGGGTGATGGCTGGGAAGTACATGGAGGGGCTGTCCATTTCATCCAGAATGGTGACATGGGGGTACTTGTAGTACTCGATCACACGGTCGGCCACTTGGTAGAGGAAGATGGAAAGGGAGGAGCTGAATGCAGCGGCCCAAAGCAGCCGTCGGATAGTCACTCCACCAGGCAGGAAGATGTGACTGAGGCCATGGAGGGTACAGTTGGCCCCGAACACTGTAATGTCTGACGGCGGACGTGGCGCTTCCTCCTCTGGGGCTCCCATTGTCACCAAAGAGTTTCCAAGTTAAGCTTTGCTGGATGTTGTCTTGCTGCAGTGGTGACCTGCTGAACACTGGTGCTAACAGGGAGGTCCACCCAAACTAAATGTACAAGGGAGGCTGGATGAGACAGGGTCTAGTTTCCTCTTTGCACCCGAGGGAGCGGAAGGGGTTGGGTATTCGGAGCCGGGAAGAAGCGATGGACTGTTATATCAACCAATCCTCATTGAGATCTTAGAGGGCACATTGAATTCAAGAGATCCAGTTTCATTTGGGAAGTAAGACGTGATCCCACAGTGAGTAGCGGTGGATGGATCAGACAGGGATACAGCAGAGAGGCAAAGATGAAAACTGAAGCAAATTCAATTTAGTGACCTCTAACGGTGCTGAATTATTTCTCTTTTGAAACATTTATTCATCCAGGGAAGGTTTCTGGACACACATCAATATTATTGTGTGAATAATACTTTGTAACTCCAACTTGAAGGACTTAATCATTTTAACTTCAAAAGAACGTTATTTAATGGGTGAAAAAACACTGAGACCCAATCAAAACCCATTGGAGACATCACAAATGTGTGTGAACGAAGTTAAAAAGCAAGGCTGCTCTTCTTAGTTCCTGAAAAGTTTATTCCCAATTCCCAATTAGCAACACTTTTAGTTACAGCAGCACACACAAAGCTTGAGCTCCCATGTACAACCACAATAATCTATTATTAGACACTGAGACGCTACACTGAGGAAATGGTTTAGTGCTTTTCTTAATGAAACCTTAACGGACGTTGTTGTGAAAGCAGTATTACTCATTCATGGTTCCCATTAAGCTTATTGCAGCTGGGGAAAGGATTCAAACCTGGCACCCTTCTCACATTTATAATTTTTAGGCTACCATCATCTCTCCTGAACTTGTAGATTTCTTGTAACGATTACACATAACACAATGACATAACACTGTGGAGGGTCAAAGTGGGTATTCATCTACTGTACATATCCTCAATAACCTCTTTAAAACCATTAAAAGGATCAAAAAGCACATCAAGTTCTGGTCGATACAACCATAGCTGATCTCTTAAGTTTGCAGCATACATCATCTTCTATCTTGCTGCAGCATCCCTATCATGTGTTTTGTAACAGCATCAATTATTAATGCGTTCTCCTGCATACATTTCAACTCATGGACAGAGGTGTATATCCGCAGAGTGCAGGCCTGAGGTGATTTTCAGTCCATCCTGAAGAGCATCGGTCCCGACTGAAATTGATTTGCTCAGAGCAGCATTCATTTAAAATGAAGTTAATAAGTTAACTGATGTTAGGAGCAAAGCAAAGACCTCAGCCACACCTCTAATCGCCTGTCAGGAATACTTACAATATACCTGGTTAACCCATCCTCTCCTGTGTGTCTCAGCTTTCTTTACCCACCAGACAATCTCTCTTCATCATCCACACCTCTTCCTTCTTACATACATCCCCTTATCTAACCTTCTGCACATCTATTCCTGCTCTCATCCGCCTCTATCCTTCCCCTCCTGAAATCAATTCTGTGCATACCTCTCTCTGCTTTATGTCATGCAGTTACACAAGTTTGTAGAGACCAAAAACAGAGCTAAAAAAGACTGAATACTGGACTTACATTCGCCAGGTGGCCACAAACACGACTCCAGATGAATGATAATGTTGCGCCATAATTGCTGGATGTGTAAATAAGCAACGGTTTGCTAACAAGTTCGCCATATAAACTTGACATGTTAATGTTGTGTTCACAACTTGTTTCTGCTGCCCCCAAGTGGCCAAAAAAGTCAGGTCTCAATAAAGAACAGTGAACTTAAAGAGTTATGAATGTGCACTGCATTGTGTGCAAAACTGGAGATATTGTGTATGTAAACCTTAAATCTGTATTAGGTAAGTACACTTAGAGGCAGCGCAACAACCTGTAAACACAACATTGATCTATTGACACCTTATTAATGATATGGGGACCAAAAAAGCTGCCTATTAACATGTCCAGCCGACATGGAGCAACATTAGCATGCATTTGGAGTCATGTTTCTGATGAATGTAACAGCAAGATTCACTCTCCTTTTAGCTCTGTTTTGGTCTTCACCAACTCCTGCGGGACATATCAGGCTTTTAAACTTCTAAATACTTCTCTGCGTTCAACAGCTAATCACTATGCTCATCTATCTGCTGTTTGATGTGTTTGAGATTTTCAGTGAAAACAGGTGCCAGGTTGATGAGAGTCATAAGGGTGAATCAAAACAATAAGGTGACTGGCCATAAAACCAAAACAATGCGCTGAAAGATGCTAAACGCTCCAGAGAGCTGAGGGGGAACTGCAGGGTGATAATGTCCTGCAGGTTAATCACCGCAAATGGTCCTTTCACATTAGGCTACATGTTGTCTTTTCATCCATTGTTAATGTAAAAAATATTGATTGGAGCAGCTTTAACAGCTCTAACATTACCAAAGGGGCTGTCATTGTGTGTCTGCACAACATTGACTCAGCCCTCACGTCATCACTTAAATCATGCCGGCCAGAAAAGGATTGTACATGAGGTGTAGGTCATACTTAATAATTACTATTACTTAATAATGCATATATACTGTACATAGTTTCACACTTGTCACTTGCAAGGCTGCACTGCCAAGGCTGCACAATCAAAACATAGTGAAAATCAAGGGATACACACAACATATTTTCATTGAAGTAAGGCCAGTGGTTTAATGGGGAAATGATGAAAAAGTTCAAAAATGCAATATCCCACAATATTAACAAATCTTTTCCTGGATTAAGTATTTCTTATTTCTGATTCTGATTCTGATTTCCAGCAAAAACGAATCACTTGTTCCCGGCTGATGTCCTATTGTAACTCAAAAAATGTCATTTAAATCTGTTTATTATTTGAAATAACTTAATAAACTAACAGACAAACACGCAGAGAAACACACACTGACCTCCTTGGCAGTGGAAGTAACTTCAAGAACAAGTTCAGAAAACACAAACCTTATGCCAAAGCTGCAATATGCTTCAGCTGAGCATTGAGACGCTACTAGGCAAAAATACAAAGGCAGCCAAATCTAAAAGCTGATGTCTGACTTGACTTTAAAGATAGTGTTTAAAAGAAATTCAAACCACAGCGACCTTTCCCTCAGCGAATATGTCAACTGACTGAGAGAAAAGTCATTTAGACAATGTCAGGTTTAGCACAGACACATCAAAACTACAGAAGTTCAGACACAGAGCAACTTAAAAGAATGTGCAGCTTCAATCTTTAGCTTCTTTCTCGCGGTTTGCCGAGGCACTGAGTTCTTCTCTTTGTTTAAGTGTAAGTAAATTACTTCAAAAGCTCTTCACTATGCTCACAGTTAGCTGAGCACTAATGCCCTGTGAGTACCATCTCTGCTGCTCTCTGTCACCTATGGGCAAAATTGAGTAATCTGTCTTCAACTACAGCAAATGGGGAAGTGGTCAAAGCACATTTCTGTAATTAATAGATGCACTCTGAGTGCAAGCCGCTACTCAATCAATACACTGGAGTTTTTCCAGATGCTTTAAGTTAGGTGTACTGGTTAATGCGCTGCCGTAAGAAATCAGCAACTCAGTACATTATGGTTTCACCGTGGCCTGAAAACACTTTCTTTCACTCTACAGTGAGAAGAAGCCGAGGCTGCATTCACACGTGTCAAGATTACTGATATCTTCAGAGAAGTGCTCTTTCTCATCAGCCACTTTGTATCCTGACTGTGTGGAGAATGTCAGAATTAGTCTGCATCTGACGGAGGACGTGTTACGGATGGCTACAAGAATGTCATTTTCATAATGCCGAAAGGTCAATTTGAATACTGTGTGGAGGAAAAAGGTTTCAACCTGTCCCTCTGCTCCTCAAAATCTAATTACCTCCCCTTCTTGTTTGGTGGACCCGAGTGCATCTCAGCAAACACCCAGCCATCCAAATGTTGAGTTCACAAAGAGGTTAAAGTGTTCTTGACAGTTTCTGGTTGTTTTTTGTGACACAAAAATTGCTTGGCCTCGTCCACAGGAAGGTCAGAGATCAAGAACAGAACAGTGTCCCTGCAGCTGGGAGGGATAAAGTGTCCTGTGCAAGGACACTTCAAGTCACAGAGACTTTATCCAACTGTCTCCAAATTCACAGTTTTTCCTAGTTTCCTTTTACCACATATAAAGAGGGCCCTTTCATGTATTTCCAAAATCAAACAGAGAGAAGGAGCCAAGTCTGAAAGTGCTGAGCTGACATATTAATGTTAACGACACATTTCACATCAATAAGCCTTTCTGAGATGATGATGAACAAGGATGCAAATAAACTCATTAAAATGCAGGGACAGAGCAGGATGCTGGAATTCACTTCAAAATGCTTTAAACCCCAAACTCCTCAGTGTTAAGCTTCAAGGTTCACTCAACTATCCAATTCTTCAACCACCCAAAGGTGACAAATGCTAAATAAAGAATAATTGTCAGCATTGAAGTTCATTTTGACCTTGAATTTATTTTGATATTTTAATAGCATCAAATTGTCATAAAACAGTAAAAAAAAATGTTAATTATGATTACCTAGAGGCTAAGGTAGGGTCAAATTGTTTGTTTTATCTGACCAACAGTCCAAAATTTAAATATGTTTAATTTACTAGAATACCATAGAATATTTATATTTAAGAGGCTTAAAAAAGACTTAAAATATCAATTGACTGAAGACTGTTGTAGAAAGTAGAAAGCAGAAGTAGAAAGCTTGTAGGAAGCTCCAGTAAAGCAAGTGCACTTTTGCTGTCTTTTACTTTTTTTTGTCAAAGACAACAATGTTTTCGATTGCCTGGGACTTGAAACTGTAAATGCAAATTACTTCCACAAACAGAAAACCTCCTCAAAAACACCATTAAACACATGATGATTTAGAAAACATCTCTTTCTACTAGCAATCCAGATTTCAATGTTTCATAATCGTCCTTCTTGGTATCACGAACTTGTAACTTCAATGACAATCATTTTATAGTTAGACACGTTTAGATTTACATCTTTTCATTCACTTCTTGTGTAAAATAAAAAAAGCAACATCCATTCACTGATCAGTTTTTGCCAACTGAGCCACCAGGACAATCTTTACATATCTTAATACCAGCTAAGTATCTGCTGCCTCTATCCACTACACCACTTTCACTTCATAAAAGCAGAATTTTTAAATGCCAATAATCAGAATCTGGGACTTCAGTGAATGTAGACTGCAGCTGGTTTCTCTTATGGCAAGCAGGAAATGGGTAATGAATAATGAGGAAATTCAATATTTCAGTATTGACCCTAACACATGAGAACCCTTGATAAATTGGGTATCATAACAGCAAAGGGAAGATGCTATAGCTGTTGTTTGCACAGCAGTGGTGTATATTCTGTGGATTTGCTTCATAAGGAGTTTGGTCTATAACGTTTTATGTCAGAATCCCTCCCCATTTTGATTTAATGCCTAATTCCATGCTGACAGTTATTCATCAGGCACAAGCAGAGGACTTCACACAGCTGCCAAAGTAATCACACAGAGGATAAAAGGCAGAAAAGCTTCACTCTGGGTACTTCAAAGGACCTTTCAAAAATTAATTTCTGTCCATCTAAGACGGCAATTAGCTGTAAGTACAGTTAAGGGGAATAAAAGGTGACTTTGCCCCCCCACCCATTTAAGAGAGCGGTTTGGAAACAACACTCTTGAGAAGAAATCTTATCTAGAATGACGTTAACATATCGTCCGTGTCCTCGCAGAGACCTTGAATCTTCTAAGACAGAACTTAGAAATATTAATTAGAAATATAAAAAACTGATTTTACAGGTTTGTCTGGGGAACATTGCTGAAGCACCTTGTCCACAGAGGAACTAATATCATATGATTTTGGACAACTTAGTCCTGATTTGTCAATGTCAAATAATATCTGTGCCAAAAGACAAGTTGGCAAAGGCTCTAATCTATGACTATGAGACAAACCTTTAAGTCGGAGGAATCACCAACTACTCCACCTTGAAGACGCCATAAGAGTAACCGCAGTAATTTTCTAGGGAAACGCTCTGATCACTGAAGATGGAACTTAATAGAAATGTCCACCTTAAAATTGAATGAATGGTTACTGTTACCAGCACCTCGGGTGATCTTTGACTTGTGATAATGAACACTTCTCTCCTGGGCTATCCAGATAATAAAGGCTCTGGTCTGAATTTGCTGACTTAGTGGAATTTGAATTACATAGGCTTGTTGGAGCTTTTATTCTCAAATCAATGCTGTTTCCATTTAGTATTGGTTGCTGTGAACCAAAGCACATGTCCGCAGGAAATTACAATGTCAGTGACCAGTGTCAGAGTACAGCTGCGGTGTCTTCCACTCACTTAACAGAAGAATTTCAGGAAATCCCACTTGATGAAATTACAGATAAGAGTCCCTGTGTTGCCTCAAGGTTTGATATAAATTCCTATATACAGTGTTTAAATGACAGTAATCTTGGCTATGTTATCCAAGGTCACAGAAATAACATATGTGAGCGCTGGTTCACAGCCAATTCGAGGACAGTCCTGGATTCCCAGTGGCCGGGCTGTAATACAACATGGAGTCCAAGTGTTGTATTTCTTGCCTTGTAAATGTTAAAGGGTAACGTCCACTGAAAATAAACATCCCAGCAGACTGACTCAAGGCCCCTATGCTTCATTCAACCAGTCAGGGCTCAGTTTACAGCAATGCCCAGCTCAGTATATGATTACAGGTATCTCGATGGCATCACACTGCAACATGGCCCACTACAGGTGAACGAAACCCCTTTTATGACGTGAGACGACACATAATTACACCTGAGCCATCTCCATGACACCCGACCAGAATCTGCACCAGCATCTGCAGATGATGCTGTTGAAAGCTGCAGAAAAAGCTAGAAAGTGAGCCTTGATTTAAAAGGAAGGAGTATTTGACATAAAACTCTTCTATTCTCCATCTTTAAAAGCTCTTCCTGCTTATGAATCGCGACAAATCCATGAAGTCTTTGTTGCGGTCTTGATTGATGGAATCCATTAGATCTTTTATCACTAATCATCACAGCTAAGTAGTCTGATCTCTTTAGTCAATATGAGATGTTTTAGAGGAATGCTGATATTATTAAATAGACTTGAGTATTTAGGCAGCTCTACAGTATAATGTCCTCTCTGCTTGCCCTGACTTTGCACTGCTGTACAAAGTCAGCTAACTGGATTAGCAATGACAGTCTGAAGGAGGCACTGGACAGTTCTTGTCAATAAAGACTTACTCCCTCTCCTCATTTATGCCTGAGTGTAGAGTTTGCATTGAGAACACAAGCTTGCTTCCGACTCACTCCCACAGCCATTAATTATAGTGGCTATAAATTGCTTCGGACCAATTAATATACTACTAGAGGGAGCTTGATTGTTTTGATAGCTGTCTGAAAGACGTCTGGAAAATGAAACCGAGGAGGAAGGCAGAATAACTGCGAGGGGTGTGACAGCCCTGTAGTGCTGCCTGGTCCTGTCTGCTGCCTTCTCCCTCAGGGAGATTGGCAGGAAGTCCATCAGAGGGATGGCTGACACCTGTGCTGGCTGGATCCTCAGCTTTATGGGCTGGCGGAGACTGACAGTCACTCTCACTGTCCCCTGGTATTTGGTTTGTTGTTTGGGTATGTTGAGACTTGTGCTTACTTCTTTAGTACATTGCAAAACATTTCCCACTGTGTCAGTGCTTATAGAATGTAAACAACTGGACGTGACTACATTTCCTTCAGTTAAATAAATAAAAGAATAATTTCTTTTTTTGGCAACAAGGAGGAACGACTTAAAGTTAATGCTCACCTTAATTCCAGGCGATAAAGACTAAAGCCATGTTAGAAACCTTGATGTTTTAATGGATCTCAGCTTCTAAGCCACACAGATGTAATCAGTAAAGCATGCTTTTAATGTCTAAAATATATGGTGAGAATTAGAGATTTCATATAAATACAAGATTTGGAGAACATAATTGATTCCTTCCAGCAGGATGGAATATTTCAATGGACTCTTGTCTGGTCTGAAATGACACTTGAACTGTAATACCATCAGAATGCTGCTGGTACAGTTATAGTAAGAATCAACCCTGTGACCCAAAACTAAAGTTTATATGCTGTTGATTAAATGGTTTTGGTGGATGGTGAGTGTACAAGGTGCAGGGCTTTGATGCCAGAGACCGGAGTTCGTGTCCTGCATCCTGAGTGTGGTCAAGCTTAGTCTCCTAAAATTCTTTGGTTAAGGTGAAGGAAAGTCCTGCTTTGTGTTACCACTGACATCTTCAATGTTTATCAATACCACAATCTTTCCCTAACCTTAACCAAGTGCTTTGAATTGCCTATTGGCCTAAAAACAATATTAATGCATTCCTGATATGCCTGAATATAAACCCTTTAGGAAGCAGTCAGCGAGTAAAGCCAATTCTCATACAGTAAAGTTGCATTTAGCTACTCTATGCTTCACCCAATCGTAAAAGTGGCTGAACTTTAGCCACTGTCAAATCTAAATGAGAAACTGTTTTGTCTTTTGTACCTTTAATTTTTATTTCCTGTATTAAGTGCGTGGCTATTTATTACTACACTGAAACTCTAGTATAACATTTATTCTTTTTCATTATTTCCTGTCTATTTTTATTTCATATACTTTCTCATTCTCATTTCATTATATTCCCATATATTCTATTTCCCTTTTCATAGTCTTCTCAAACATGTTTTCTATTATTTGAAAAGTGCTACACAAACAAACTTGCCTTGCCAACTCATCCATGCAGTGCACGCACACGTTTCTTATTTACATATTTGAGATTATTTTTCTGTTTGGTTTAATAAACCTTTGAAAACTCATGTGTGGTCTCCTCCTCTGAGCTGTGCTGTGACAGGGACGTGGTGTGTGAGCAACACACTGAAACCAATTACCTTCTTTCTGTACATCTGACAGGAAATTTTAAGCTGAGACAAAATAAATGGGCACGTAAGTCGGCTTGGGAATCAGCGGCATTAAAGTCTGTATTTTTACTGATTGCAAGAATCTCTTCCTATAACATCTGATCGTTCGGTGTGGCAGAGAACTGTCATCGGGCTGCAGGCTTGAGTTAACTAATCAGGCTATCTTTGGCCTGTAATGGCTGTGTAAGAAGCATGAGGAATTCAATTAAATTGGGCAAGTAAACATTCACTCAGCTACAACCTGTGACATTAATCCATGCGAACACCCTGCAGAGCCTTACTTCCCTTATTCCACTGGGATTAACTAAATCAGTCTTTCTGATGGTTAACCAAGCAGAACAGAAGCAAGGACACCAAGGCTTATAAGAAACATTTCATACACTACAGCGATCTTTTTGATTTTTTTAATTAATCAATAGTTTCTAAAACATGCTTTGGAGAGGTTACAACTTACACACCACAGAGACAAATAGCCAATTGCTCTGGAGAAATAAGCAACAGTACCTGACCTCTGCTGCTGTACTGTTGCTGGGTTATTACCTCCACTGTTTTACAGCTTTTTCTGGCTCTCAACTGTCTGGGCGATGTGTACAGAACCTGTCCATAAAGCTATGTAAACTTCAAACTGTGAAGGCCAACTTTTCATTTCAGCAGTGCAGAGGTATTGCTTCCCTGTCTTCAGGAAAAAAAAACTTTTTGGCAGTTGCTACAGGGCCATATGATTTTCTTTTTGGGAGGAGGCTTACATACAGTACCAGGGCCCATTGTGTTGGTGCATGTCTATTCTCAGAGCAGATGTTTTTTTTTTTCTTTCCTTTTTGTCTAGGCCCTTTAGCAGACAGTGAAGTGAGAAGCTTCCATTATCCTTTTCAGCTGCCTCCTTAACAAGCTCTCCTGTGTGCCTCAGAGCTATCTGCTACGCATCTCCACTGTTCATCCACCAAGCGCTCGCTACCGACACAGTCCCCACAAATTGTCTTCACCCCCCGGGTAGTATAGTATTCAAGACCTCATCCCTGCTTCTTGAACAGAGACAAACTTTTAAAATGTTAAAATTCAAACAGCTGCATTGCCTGTGCATGTCTGTGAAAAAACACACTGATGGATCATTGAGCTATGTTGTTAAATGATTGTTGATATAAGTGAAGGCATGCATTAAAAGGATTTGTGCTCCAAAGGTTCTCCCAGTCACTTAAATGATCTATTTGGATATGACTGCAAAACTAAATGTAAGTCAGTGCACCAACACTGCCAAAAAGTGTTTCAAAGAATCTTTTTGTTCCCTGATTCAATTAATAGAGGCTGGCAGCAGGTGGCAATGTTTATTTAGCCAGAGATATATTGTTGTAGAAAAGTGCTACTGTGTCTGAAACAGTGATTTATTTTGTTTATCTTTTTAATACATTATACAATAATTACTGTTTTCTACCTTCTTAAATCTGCTAATGTTATATAATTTGACTGACTTTGGAGACCACTTTGTGCTTATTGCTTGAAAAAAGCTCTATAATTAAATCTATTATTATTATTATTATTATTTTTATCATTATTGACACTGTTAGACAGGTATTCATTTAGTGATATGTTTATTATTGAGGTTGTAGTTTGCAGTGGCGTTGAACTGGACTGCTTTATATCAACAGATGTTTCTAATGTTTTGCCCACCGCATTTACAAACACGAGGGGGTGTAAAATATTAGAAACACATTTCAACATAACGCAGTCAAGTACAACTCCACCACTGACTACAACCTCAGTAATAAACAGATGAATTAACATCCCTAAAAGAGTTTTAACAAAAACTCCATTATGAGCTTTACAAAGGTCGCATATGTAGCAGAGCTGTTGTACTGGATTGCATTAGATTGTATAGGTGTACCTAATTAAGTGGCCAGGGAGTGTACTTTATCATTTGCATTTAAAAACTGCATTTCAGTGAGACGTAGCATGGATAATAACTTAACTAATAACTTAACTTTTTGTTAAACAAAGGGCTAAACCCCCTACACATCATGGATACAGCTGGTAGATCAATTCATAGTATTCAAGAAAGCCTAATAATAATAATAATAATAATAATAATAATAATAATACACACCTAATCCAGCTGTATTACATACTAACAGCATATGAGTCAACTTAGACCTGGGGAGACTAATGAAGTGATGAATATTGTGCTGTTAAATCCTAATAACATTGTGCGAACACAGAGGCACACACACACACACACACACACACACACACACACACACACACACACACACACACACACACACACACACTATATTCCATTATAGAGCAACTACTGAGCCACAAATCATTCTGTTAGCGTAGACAAACAAGCTATTTATCCATCCCAGTCCAGATATGCTCCTGTCAGCAAAGGCGAGCCTCCAGATTAGGTCTCGACGGGGACTTGTGAAGTCTGTTCTGTGAAATTTGATTTTGTCATTCTCATGGATGTCACATTCAGTTGCTTTCATTTCAAAATGACTCAGGCCCCCAAAGTCAAACAAAATGCATTCATATGATTGCACAGCTGAACATTAATAAATGACAGCCGTCATTCATCTTGTTCTGAGGCGTCTAAGAAAGCTGATTTATCTAATGTAAAGCAAACCTTATCCTTGTGTAAAATATAATATTTGTGCCAAAGGGCAAAAAAAAAAACACAATAAGTGCCTATAAGTAGTTAGACAAGTGGTTGCAAAAAAAAAGGCACTCATACATTTGTGACACTTGAGAATTTCAGTTTAATTTAAGTTCACTCGTGTGAGAGATTACAGTGGGTCTGGGTGCCTGTGAGAGGCGCTGGTACATGGCAGTGGAAGAGGACTTGGCTTTCCACCTATTACTCTCAAGCCTCCATGACCAACAGCATACAGGAAGGCAAACAAGCCTGTCCACCCATGATAAATGCTCTCAGGGCAAATCTGGGTGACAGAAAAGCCGTTGCCATGTGTTGCCATTTGTCCTTATGAACACAAGTCTATAATTTAAGGACAATCATTTTCTCTGACACTGTGATCAAATCTAGTGAACTGTGAGAGAGGAGAAAGAGAGGAGCAAGGTCTTGATGAGATATGTTAGCTACATCACTTCAAATCTACATCGATTTACTGGTGTAATCAGGGCAGTTAAGAGACAATTATGCACATAATCATTGGTATCTATACAGTATATAGACTCCTTTGTACACAAAACAGATGCTCAATCAGTCAGCACTAACACAAAGGCTGTTAATTTTAGTGATCTACTGGTCTTTAGATCTCTTTGTCCCTTTACACTGATTATGCAGTTTGTGTGCAGCCATGTGTCATCAGGGTGAGAGCAGAAACACAGGATTAGGTCTATTTCAATACCGACTGGTCCAATGATGGGCATGTTTTGATGGATTGGAGGGGATGACTTTGGTTTCAGGGGCTGCAGCTTTTTAATTTGTGAAGGATCATTAGCTGTAGAAGGCTCCTGCTTGTAGCTCTGGGGGGGTGGGGAATCAAATAGATGCAGCACAAAGAGGTACCTCTTCATCCATCTAGTTGCTGTTGTAGCTATCACAGCTGGTGAGAAGAGGATATTATTCATGCATTACAATGCAACGTGAAACATCACTGTGGACTGTAAGCTGCACGTGGTGGGTCTTGGCGTGAAAACTACCTTTCTGTGTGAATTATGTGGCTTTTGAAATACACAGGAATACCAAGTGAGCTTGAGTCAAGCACTATATATCCTGGACTTGTCATCCAATCCCCCTCCTACACACACAGCAATGTGTGTGGGCTCGGAGTGTCAGGCTGGGGTCTCACTTACTGCCGCAGTCACTATGTAATGTAAATTCATATATGCAAACAGTGTACACAACTGATTCAGATTTGCCCACAGGGTAAAAATAGATGCTTGCAACTTGTCCACTTTCCACCACTAACACAACTACTGTACAAATTTTGGCTTCATCATTAGGTTTATTTCTGACTGAAATGTAATGAGAATGAGAATTTACCTGAGGTATAGTACCCACAGAGCTTAGACATGATAACATGGGGGCTAATGATAATGTTCAGTATGTTTTCTGTGATTTTGCGTCAAAGAAAAACCCTCACTTAGACACAAATAATATAATTTTCATAGTTCTCACACCCCAAGATACTGTTTTCTATGGCTAAGTAGGGGTTAAATGAGCGTTTTCCTTTTTCCTCCTGTTTTGAAGAATAAATGCTCTGCAGCAGTGGATGCGTTTTTTATCCTCGAGCCCACTCAAACGGCGCTTTTTGATTTACCCCAAATCAATTGAAAGGAAACAATACAATCAAGTGCCTGAGGCAAACCACTCATTCTATTGAACACATGTCTACATTGTGATTGCTCCAGGAGATTGAGTATAATCATAGCATACCCAACATTTTCCTGTTTTCTTCTTTTTAAAAACAGACACTGAAAAGGAATAAATGAAAAGGATCAAACTCTTTCAAGTTTTCTTTTATAAATGTAAATCTCAGTAAAATTGAAACATACCTGATGCTCATGACTTCATTTCAACACAATTTACAATTGTTCTTAATGTTATCAATTTTTACTTTCAAGAAATAACAATTTTACAAGATTTTTAAAGTGGTGGATATGTCATCAAACCAAACTTATAAAACTGTATGTTGCATAAAAACATCACCAATATAGTAATGAGGAATGCAAATGCTTCATTATCACCTAACGCAGAGAAAAAGAAAGGTTAAGGAAGGATTTGTGCATGACTGAACTCATTTACTGCATACCTCCCTTCGAAAGGGAAGGGCGATGAGGCGGTTAGCTAATTAGCATGAGGCGTTTCTTCTTATTAATTGTAGGGAGGTATGTGTCATGTAGTTTTGCCATCCCGCCATCAGTGTAAAGGCTCGGTTATAAAACCCAGCAGGCTATTTATAGAAACATGTCGATGGGCAGGTTGGTGATTTAAAGCAGCATAGTGCTGAGACCTTTGGAGAAAATTTAATATGGTTGTTTCTAAAGGATTTTCTCTACAACGGGGAAGGGGAGGTTTTTACTGTGTCAGTCAAATTAGATGTAAATTGAAAAAATGATTGTGAGGAATAAAGGTATGAAAAAGATGTATGGATTAGTAGTAATCCTTAATGGTTTTGGCCCCTACGACTACTTCTTACAGTACGCACAGGCTACACATGATGAGAGATAATTAAGCTTAAAGAGAATGTGCCTAAGCAGTTGTGGCATGGAGACTGTTGATTTTAAACAAGATAGAATTTATATATTTATAATTGTTTATCTCTGCACTAACCGATCGGAGGTTATTAACAAAAGCACAACATATGACACATCTGTTGCTGGTGGCATGATCAACATGCTCTCACTTTCAACACTGCAACAAACTGAAAAGCTTTGTAGATATAAACAATTAACAACTTCAAAAAGTCTTTTCAGGAATTTTTGGTCCATGACCTATTAATTCTCACAACAAGGTAAATTAGATATTCATGAGGAGGAATGTTCCCCCTTGTCGATAACACTTCCATCACTAAGTGATAATGCAAAATTCATGATTCATTAAATTGACAGCACAATTTTCAATGCTCTTTGTCTTTGCCATTAACTGCCAGTTCTTGCCTTTTCATCTCTTGAACTTATCAAGTTTGTGCTGTTATTTTTCATTTCTCCAGGCATCCGTATAATGAGCACCTAATCTTGTCATCATTAGCTTGATTACGGTTAACAGTATGATCATGCCCACCTGGAAATGGATGGATTGTATCATGTTGGTAGATAACTTGTCACAATTGTGTAATTGCAAGTACAAAGTCTCACAAGGCCAACAATTAACTTCTGGTTGGTGAATAAAAATCCAAGGTATCCATCTGATCGAACTTCTGTTCAGTGAGCCCCGTGACTCCCGCGTCCCCAGGATGTTTTTTTATATGCATAATATCTCGCTGAATGGTGGCTGGTGCAGATTATTAGCATAGCTACGGATAAATAGTGTTGCCCCGACAAACAGACAGAAGACTGACACTGTATCAGAGCATCGCTGCACAGTTAACCATCCTTTTGGTTAACTGTACAAAAGAGCATGCAAAATGCATTCAATTGCTGTTGCATACAGATCTCACTCGCCTGGCTGAACTTGATTTGTGACATGTATGACTCACCAATACTCAGCCAGTACCAGACAGTATGACTGATCTCTCACTCGTATCCAACTTAAAATGGAGAAACCGCTGACTTGTTCGATGTGCCACAAAACACTGCCAGAGTGTGACTGGCAGATGAAAATAATGGATGAAATATGACAGGAAATTAAAGCTGGTAATTCCCCATGATTTTTACATGAACACATCAGTAAAGAGCAACCTAACACCGTCCTTGAGCTTGAACACATCCTCTTCACATACATGCACGCTCTCGATCTCTTTTCAAATTATAACCCCCAACGAGAGTTACGTATGTTACTACGTTTCTATAAATTCTGGATGACAGACATAGACACTGTCAGAATATGTAAGAGCTGGATTTTCACCATCTGTATCAGTCAGGAAGAATGAAACAGAGCTCTCCACACCACCAAAGGTTGACTTCAGTTTTTATATGTATTGATGGGGGACATTGCCGAATTTGGACTGAACAGATTTTCTTTAGTCAAGATATATGATTACTTGATTTTGTCTCAATTTATGGAATAATAAAGAAACTCTAACCTACTTTAAGCAAAGTGCAAGAGTCTCCATAACAATACAGAACCAAACTACTTCTTCTTTGGACTTCTAAAAATATTTGTCAGCTAATAGGGTTGTAAGGTTGTGCCTTTCCTGGTTGTCTGCTAATGCAACAAAATGATAATACCAGCAATATCACACATCACTAGCTGCAGAATTTCCAAGTTTTGCAGGTTGGGTGAATAAAAACAAAACAGCAGGCTCAGACCACAGTTGGGGCCAAAAAACAGGACATTCCTTATATTGAGTGCAATAGGTTGGGTGCAATATACTGCAGGCTATTTATAAATAGTACTAATGCATTTTTGCTCACTTCACTGAACCACTTCTCTCTCTTTTGTTTTGTTATTTGTGTTGATATCCTGTTACACTTACTGTAATAGTTGTAATATTTGGGCAATTTCCTTAAAAAGCGGTTGTAAATACTGGATTAAGGCGGGCAGTGTTGGGTATATGTTAGGTAGAAAGCACTGTAAGTGATGCATAATGGTAATTGTGCATATTTTTTTAATATGTGAGTAATCTCTATTTTAAGTTTTTTTTTCAATTAATTGATTCAGCGTAACATGGACACCCTGCATTAAGTGGTTGAATTGTTCAGTTAAATCCAGTTAAGCCTAGGTATTCAATCGATCGTGTTCTGTGCAGTACCAGTAAACAGTATGTTAATGTATGTCTGTACCTGGATAATGGCTGCCTCTCTGAAAGGCTTCTTCAGAGAACTCTGGTCTCACTCTGGCACCTGATGCAGAGACATTTGGTTGCTTTCTCTCCCTCGTACCTGATCGTTACATCTCTTCATGCTCTGATATGGGGAGGATGTTTATGTGTTTTAGAAGGTTTGTGATATTGCCACAATATCATACAAGCTTTTGAAACATATCACATTTTGCTTCTCCAAATGATGCTTTACTTTCTCTCTACCATTTCTTCTGTCTGGCTTCATCTGTCTGTGTGTTTCTCGGAGGGACTGTGATAATTCTCATTACAGTCACTGCTGTCAAGAGCAAAAAGGTCATTACAATAAAGCCAACAATAAAGGATTAGTTTCAGAAAGACTCAAAAATGCTGGCTCAATTCACCCAGTAGGATGTAAAGTTCTGAAGCAAATCCACTTGATATAGGAGATTACATTTTATGTAAATCAACAAGAATCAGTTGATAATCTGTAATAAATCCTCTGTAGCGTGCTGTAGCTGCCAATTGTAACTTTGCTTTACTTTCATTGCAAGTAAGCTATAAGACAGACTCTTCATATCACAAACAAACAAAAGGAGGGAGAAGAAATATTTAAATCAGGCATTATTGGGGCCGAAATAAAAATGTGTATTTTCTGTTATCAGCGAAACCATCCTTGAGCTTTCACTTAATAATGAGCCCCAGGGCAGCATCTGTATCCTGAGGTTTTATATATATATATTTATATATGGAAAAGACAGTGGAAAGCGTTGCTGTTATTTAAACCTCATTACAGTCATTATTTCAGCAGCACCAGTGAAATTGTTTTTTGAGCCCTTCCTAATTATGAGGCTGGTCTCGGCGTGTCTTGCCAACTCTCTCAGCATTCATGATTGAAGGTTCAGTAAAGAATAGAAGCACATTTTCTGATATACAACCTAATATGGTGCATCCATTTGTTCCCTTGTATTGAGGGAGAGCAGTGGTTTAATCAGGTCTGGTTTAATTAAATGTTGAAATTTAACATTTAAATTTTGTTTTTCTTTTGGCAAGAACAGAACGAGTCGAGGTCTGAGGTGTGTCTACAGAAAAGCAAAGGTCTTGCTTCAGTGGTGCAGAAGTCTTAAGCCAGGAAGTTCTTTCTCCTTCCAATCTTAGCTGCAGACGTACATTTCAGGAATTTTCCACTGCGCCACACTCTCTGATTTAAATGCAAAGCTTCAAACAAGTCATATAATGTAAAATGTCAACTCAACACTAATACATGGACATTAGAAACAAGTGATCAGTATTGACATGTCCATATCTGAGGTCTACTAATGTGGAGCTAATGTCTGTGGAGCTGAAAAGTTATGGTATATAATCATCAAGCTTGTGTTTTGGCTTTTATTTGCAGTACAAAGAATTGGTTCAAGTGATCAGAACATTTTTAATGTAATGGATAGCTAGATTTGAATTTTGAATGTTTTGATAAAAACTACATTGGCGCAGGACTAACAGCCAAGAAATGCTAAAATAATGAATCCATGACATCATTTAATGGACTGAAACTGAATCAACAGCCTTAATTGTTAAAGCCACAAACAATTTTTTGGCCACTACGGGGCAGCAGAACAAAATGTTAGCAAACACTTGCCTCTTCACGAATCTTCTGGAGACGGAGCAAAATTAGCATTTGGGTATCCAATATTCACTCTCCTTTTATCTCTGTTTTGGTCTCCATCATTTCCTAAAGGATATTTCAGGCTCTTTAGCTGCTAAATGCTCCACTATCTTCACCTGCTACTCTCTAACTTAGTTTGTCTGTCGTTTGGTGCTGGGCAGGTAGTGTAAAGTGGGCTGTCAACAGCTGTGAAACAAAGATAACCAGAGCAATGAAAGTAAACCAAAACAGCAAAGTTGCAGGCAGTAAAACCAAAACAATTAGCTAAAAAATGCTAAAATTCACTGTAGAGCTGAGGAGATGGCTCAGCATTGGACCACAGGTTTCATAATACTTTAGGGCACCGTACAATGTTAGATAAAAGTAGTTTAGTGATTTTATAGATTCACCAACAGTGAATACTCAGGCATTTTTTTCTAAAGAGCTGTTAGCAGACTGTAGCTGTTACCAAACGCTAAAATGTGAAATCAACACCAACGAGGGAGTAACAGTGAAACAACCATTCATGATCAATTCATTAATTAATTAATAGCCACCTTTTCTGAGTCATGAATTGCAGGGCTTTTCAGTATTGTGTGTGTCTTGGTAACGTATCCGACAATTTAAAAAAGCATATTTAAGAACACAAAAGGTGAAACAATTAACAATCACTGAAGATGTCGTACACATATCATACATATGTGATACACATGGGTGCAATCAACAGTGGAATGAAGATTTACAGGTGGCTACCATGAGAGAAATCACTTGTCAAACCGTAAAAACATGTGACTAACCAGCTCTTTTATGAGGCAGTCCACAGGGGGCATATTCACAGTCAATCTACTTCTTTTCTGAGCTGAGGAGTGCTGAATCATATGCTGTGTATAAGCTAGTCTCTGAAGCTGTTGAACAGAAAAGTCTGTTGATCAGGTGTTTTGAATTAAATTATGCTCAGGGAAAAAATATCAGTGAGGAGGAGGATGACTCAACGCACCTTCCAGGGTAATGAAGCCGATGCACAAATACAGGTCTTGACATGCAAATGAAGATGATCATGGACATTCTGTATGATTATAAATTATGTATTTTTCACTGTGGCGTCATGGATTCTCCACTTTTTTTAGAAGCTAACAAAATATCCTTCCCACTCTACTGTCAGACATGCCAGGCCTGAAGCTCCATCTTCATTCCTGCATTGCACTGTCATCTGCTAATCGGCAGACACATGCCTATATACAGTATACTGATACGTTCATTTTAAATTCAGATTTTTATTTTTCCTTTTCTTCCTGTTCATTTTTATGAAATGTGTTTACCTACACTCTCTTTACTGCATTAATGAGAAATGAATCAGTTAGCAGGGCAGGGGCATGATTAGGGCATCATTCAAAACCTTTTGATACGAATACTTTGATACTGGTTTCTTGATCCCTTTATTTAAAAAATAAATTTTACGAAAAGAAAATTATAATATTTGTAAAACTCTTTAATTTTTTTTCCAGCTCCTTTGCATTGTATGATTATGTTATACTATATCAAGTATCTAAAAATTGGACATACAGTAAATAGGTGCAAACAGTGCAAAACATAAAGCTGCTTGTGTTTAATGCCCACTGCTATACACTTAAGACCTTTGGGACTCAGCCATTCCCTTCCATCTGATTTTGGCTGTTTTGAGCTGCTTTTTTTCCCAGAGTTTCAGATCTTTCGTTAATTAAAACAGTCAGAAATCCCAGCTGAAAGAGCACATTTGAATCTCTGAGAGGAGTGTGTTTAAATCTCCACCAGGCAGATCAAGACATTTTAAGCTGTTTAACAGTGAAAACATCAGGAGTAGGAAGCGCTTAACACAGTCATTCAAATCTTACTTTTAAATTTCACACTTTTAAAACTTAACCTTGCAAATCCTAACTCCAGTTTTATGAACTGTGAATGTGATTTTACCATACAGAGCTGTCCCTAAAATGGTTGCGAACACAATAGTTGCAGTCCAGAGCCCTGATCGTCCATCTTAAACAGGAAGAACTCTGAGCTGTAATACTGTTTTCTTTACCCTGAGGACGGAGGAGTTTGTATTAGTTACACTAACATTCACTGCTGAGTGCCATGGCAAGCAACAACAAGGTTTTGCAATATCTCACCAATATGCAGCTCCATACAGAAAATGAAGTGTAAAAATACAGAGAAGGTGGCCTATCGGCACTTGGGATTTTCTAGTGTTGTGGGTACATTTTCTGGTTAGAGCTGATAGCCTTGTCATGGCATACTGTACATAAAGATGTACATGTAAAGCTCATTTGGATACAAATTCAAACAGACATTGGCCAAGTCTTCAAAGTCGGCTGCATGTAATGCCAAAGGAGCCATTCCACATTGTCTAAAAGATTCTTGTTTTTCCAGGATGTTCACGGTCACAATAGTGACTGAACTGTCACAGTGAAGTTCAACTGAAACTTATTATAAGTCAATAAGCTCCTGAGTAGAAGAATTTTCAAGCATTAAATGATCACTGAAGAAACCCATTCATTCTGAAAATACCTTTCCCTACTGTGAATTTCACGTCTTTTCAATATTTGATTTCCAGTATTACTGGTAACAAAATATTTTTTATGAGCATATGCTACTAAAAGGTAGAAATGGTACCGTACAACCACACTTTGACCTTAAAAAAGAAACTCCTTCCAACGGGAAACATTCTTCGTTAACATACTGTATACTTTAGTAAGAGATGGTCTTCCAGTAAAGGGCCCACCATACATGCATTGATAAACAGGCTCAGGTTATGGTCAGGTTGCAGGTACAGACTGTCTCTGCTTAAAATGAGTAGATGTATCTAGTGTAGACAGACGTCAGTAAGGCGTGAAATGAGCCATCCCTACGGAGGCGTCAGCAGTGTACAGCAGATACCTCCATTTCTCACTGCACAACACAAGTCTGCTTATAATGGCTCCATGGAGACTGTGCATCTGGTCTGCACTAACCTACAAATATCAACAAAGCTGGTCTGATGTTTATTATTGTCAAACAACAATAATCATATTCCTATGGCTGTAGTATTTTATCAAATCCACGATTGGAATCACTTTTAAAAATCAAATTTGGTTTAGCTTTCAACACTTTTGTAGCCACACACAGTTCACTTCTGGTCGTAGAGTGGTGTTTGTTTTCTTCCTAAAACAATCCCTGGCTGAGCAGAGACAGTGGCTATAACAACCATCATTTTAGCTGAATTAACATTAATAAGCTAAATCTGGTCAATGTCAGCTAAAAATGAGAAGCCTGCTGCCCGAAAGTTGTTAACATTTTATAAAATAAAGAGCAAGGAGAGACAAGAGTTTTAACAGGAGATTGGTTAGCGTCAGAGTTGAGAAAATCTGAGCATTTTGCTGACCACAAACTGGATCCAAAATGGAACCTGTTATCCGAACCCAAATCCACACACGGCAATTTTGCATCCATCAACACGTCAAATCTAGGTGGGAGGACTGAGATCTTCATTCTTTGAACTCTCTCAAAGTGAAAGTGAATCAAAATTCTAGCAGGGTAACATGAAAAAGACTAACCTGGGGTGCAAAACGGCTCAGTAAATCCTGCCATTTCCCTAAAGCCAAGCCACCAAAGCAAACCCCTCAAGTCATAATGAGGAGGAAAAATGTGATGGGAAACAACTGCGAAGCAACTGTGTGAGCGGGGAACACGGGCCAGCTGCTTACTAGATCAGCTTCAGCAGGGGTATCTCACTCCATCACCACTGCATCAGTGAACACATCACATAGACGGAGAGAGGCTGCATCAATCAAACACCGCGCCACAGGGAACTCAAGCTTTCAGGCCCTTGGGGAAAACTTTGGAGACAGTGTGGAAACGCAACAAAATATCAACAAATGAGCCTTGGGTTAGAGCACATTTCGAATGTAGAAATAAATAAATTTAAAAAAATCTACACTCCCTGCTGATACAGATAGGTGCACTTCTTTCCCATGCTTAATCCATGCTTAAACAACTAGGTGCACTCTAAAGGAGAAAAACGAAATATCCGGAGAGGGTGTGGATCAAAAGGAAGAGGGAACATTGAATCAAGATTATTTGTTTGGATCTATCACACACACAACAAATGGCTGCCTGGTCTTTCAGCACTAAGAATACCAAGGTGGGGTCAGTTGATACAACACAAATTTTACATTTGAAGACAGTGTCAAATGAAGCTGAAAGCACACTACACAAAACATAAATGTACCTGTAACATCACAAAACTGGGCCACAAAATATGATTGTGTAGTCTGCTTGGATCTAGTTGTGAAAGAACTTGATACACTTGTGAAAATGGATACAAAATGTGACTGTTTTTCTCCATGCTGCGCACAAACGCAGCTTGAGAAGGAAGCAGCACGCAGCAGCGACTGTGTGCACTGATTTGTGGAAAAAAAACACAATAAAGCAGAGTAGAGGGCTTCATGCCAAATGTGGAGGATAGAATGGTTAAGGAGACGTGAGCTGCATGTGTTGTTTGTTCTGCAGAGAGCTGGAGGTAAATTATAAAGCCAAAAATAATTAAGTCCAATCAAACTAGCAGGCTACATTGTGCCTTTTCTGACGTTCATACTGCTGCAGAGCAAGTTTCCGCTCCCAATTATTGTCCACCATCCTCCTTTTCAGTGTTGTCTCACAGTGCAAGAGCACTATGATTTTGTCAGCACAAAACATAAACAGGTTTGTTGTCTGAGGGGGGCTCAGAAAGTAGATCAGACTTCCTCTCTGCTCAAGTTTATAGAACAGTTCCAGCGTGGTTTCAGATTTTATTTAGACACTTTATTTTTTGACATTGTTTTTCAAAGTTGAACTGACATTTGAATGTGCTTTTTGTGTAAGAAAATATAAAGTGTAATGATACTCAGCATATTTTTGTATTTCTCAAAATAGGATAAAACTGTTTGGACATATTTGTGAAAAAAAACATCTAAGCCTTGGGCCTCTGAGGCATTTTTCTTTGGCAGTTGCTGACTGAAAACTGCGAGCCAGAGTTGCTAGGAGACGTACTGTCAATTACCGTGGTGGCCTACTGACCGCAGCATGTTGTGATGTAAGTTGATGTAACTTTTTCATAATGTTAGCTATTTAAGCTGTCCATCCCTTTACAACGTTCAGTATTTGGGAGGATCCATCGTGCTGGCAGGTTTGTTTCCCGCTCAGAAAGAAGAAGTTAGTTAGCCTGGCTTACTAACGGTATCACTGATTTCCTGCATGCTCAGTGCTGTGTTCTTCCAACATACAAAGGAGTTTGACTTTAATTGTTATGTAATATACTTTCAATGTTAAATGTGACAATAAAGTTACATATATTTCTTATTTTTGCCATACACCTCTGGCGTGTTGTTGTTGTATATAAAATATCTTCAGAATATTTCAATTTTGTCAGTAAAGATACTGAGAACCAGAATCGTGATAATCGTCATCTTTGTGGTTCATCACGACCCACCCTCTGTCTCTACTAGGGGTGTAACGGTACATGTATTTGTACCGAACTGTGACCCCAAAACCGAGGTACATATCAGACTGTGGATTTTGTGTACTGTCACTCGTCACTACATAGGACTAGCAGCAAAATGATAAACCAATCAGAGTAAGATGCCAGTTGCTTCATATTCAGTACGAAAGGTAGTCAGCTGGGACCTATTACTGCATGAGCACCATTTACCAAATCAAGACATATTGTGTTTTTGTCAGTTATGTATCTTAATAAGCTACATAAAAGCATTAAAGTGCAATGCCATTCAAACAGACTGTGGGAATATGTAGGAGTATGATGTCCCTGAGCATAGAGATTTTGTCAAAGCCGGTTGTATAATAACAGGAATTCACCAAGATACTCTGTTATTATGCTACTTTTCCAAAAGAAAATCCTCATCTTTCTGAGAAGATACAGACAAAATGCTCCATAAGCAGGTCAGAGTTCATACTATTGAACTGAACATCAAACATCAAAGGACTCATGGCATACATCCCTTATCCTCTGTCATTCATGCACACACATGAACACCAACACGGCCTCATAAAATAATTAAAGGAGATAATGACAGTACAGGTCTGAATGCTAAATTACTTTCCCCTTTTATTTTGCAAAGACCAGACGAGCTTCCTTTCAACTCCCAGAGCAAAAAAAAAAAGAGCAAAGGTTCAAAACACTCTGATGTGGACTTAAAAGACAGGTTGGATTTTAAATGCTCAGGACGTGACTTGTTTCATGGTATGTGTGTGTTTATGGGTGTGTATGATTTCTATGCTGCGTGCATACGTGTGTGGGAGGCCGCGTTGTGTATTTGTGTGTGTCTCTGTGTGTACAAATGAGTGGGTGGATAAGTGCATGTATAGGAATGTGTTCCTGTGTGTGTACACAAACATTTATTTGCTCGTCCAGGTCTCGTCTTGAATATACACCGTCTGAATTTGACCTTTCAACATCGTCCAAAACCTCCAAACAGGCAAAAGATCATGAAAACTGTGACAGAGATCAATTCTCTCATTTCCCCTCTTATGCTCCCCTGGGTTTTCTGCCTGGCCCTTTTCTCTCCGGCCTAAAACAGAATTAATTGACCTTCTGCACTATGAAACTCTGCTGAAAACTTTACCCTATCATCAGGAGTATAATGAAGTGACTGACTAATGAATTAATGCAGCACTTCCTGTGTTAATGCTACAGGCCTCAGCCGAGTAGATAATACTCATATCTGTACCTGTATTAGGGAGCCACGCTTCAGTGCTTGTGTCCAGAGAAAACGGCAACTGTGACTGAAACACCAGCCCGCCTGATGTAAATAAAACACAAGAAGAAGAGTGCTGCAACCCTCCTTCCCTCTACATTCCTGTACTCCTACACCAGAATGACATCTACAGTAGTATACTGTATGTATGTGTGTGTATTCATCAGGTTATTCATAGGAAATGTAAAGATTAAGGTACTAAATAGAACATTTTCAACAGATTAATCAAGTTTTTTATTTCAAAAGAGCTTCATTGTCATTGTTTCTGACAAAATTGCAGATATTCTCTTTGTCGGTTTAGGTGGTTGGCAGCAGCATTTGTGAACTGCATTTTGTCGGTGTGTGCTTACATGAATGCCAATTGCTGTCAGTTTTGATTTATTCAGTAATTTCTCGCTGATGTATTGTTGTGATTGTTTAGGGATGTGCGTGAAGAGGCTGAAGTTTTGTATGTATGTATATGCGTGATGCTTAGCTCTAGCTTGGTTTCAGACCTCCGAATCTCATATGTCAGTGATTCCAATATGTCTGGTGTTGTGCTCACTGATGGCTGCTTCCCCCATTGGATAAACAACTGAGTGTGATGAAGAATGGGGATGTCATGTTCCCGTGCCATGGCAAGGGAAATAGCAACACCAAAAAATGGTGACTAGCATGAAAGAGATTGACGCAGCTGTAAGTTGTTTAAAGTCGACAACAAAAAATTACTTTAAAATCTGAATATTTATTCGAGCAACATGACAAATGTACTCGAATAAATAAGTGCTCATAGCAAATGCTACTGCAGCTTTTGTGTTGAACTGAAAATGACTTGCCACTCGCTGGCGCTCACTATTGATCGGTTAGGGCAAACACAACATGACCACATTGTGAGACTCAATGAGTTAACATGAAACAGCAACTCAGTGCAGAGTAGAAATGATCAGTTAATGAATCAATTACTCGATGAACAGAAAATTTATCAGCAACTATTTTGATAATCAATTCATAAATGAATAATGAGTCTTCTATGATACTATACTGAATATCTTTGTGTTTTGGACTTGGTTGAACAAAAAAAGCAATTTGAAGATGTCACTTTAGGCTGTGGGAAATTGTGACAGAGAGGTTTAACTATTTTATGGCCCACAAGAAAATAATTGCCAGATTAATTGAAAATATTAATTAGTTGTGGCCCTTATTTAGTCTTTATTATCAGACTAGCTTGGCTCACAAAAGCTTTGTGATTGCTACATCCCCACTGTTTTTGTCTTACATCAATTCAACAGTTACTTAAACTTAATCATGACGGTTAGGCTGACAGAGCAACAGACTAGAGCATTACAGATATTATTGCACAGCACTTGGACAATACTGATGTCCAGGAAAAAAGCATATTAACTGTAATGAGTACTCGTAAAACAACAGCATCCAGCTCACCCCTTGTTAATACTTTGCATTTGGCTTCAAACCAAGATAACAAACAAATCGTAAATGCTGTTAAGTAAAATGTGCTGAAATATCCCTATCAAAACATCACTGCTAAAACAGTAACCATTAGAATAAAATAACATTGTGTATTCAATTTTTGCTTGGCACCTCACAGCAGCATTACTGTGTGTGGGGTGTGGCTATGGTTGTTAATAATGCCCCTGTGAAACCTGTATGCATTAATAATGAGCTCTTCCTCCTCCCTATCAGCTGTTCATTTAGTTAAAGCGGATAAACAAACCTCAGTCAGACTACACACATGACCTTTTAAACTTCAGCTTGGTGTCAGCTGAGCAACTGTCACTCTGACTCATCGAACACTGGGTGATATTTTCAGGCACCAGGAAACCTTTAGCCGAGGGAGACATTAAAAGATTCAACACAAGTGTTTTAATACCTATGTTGTTTGCCGAGGCTCAGTCAATATTCCACTTGGCTTTATCTAAACTTGCTGAATGCCTCGGGCTGATTGATAGTCCCATTTTATCTACTGAAAGCAATTCAAGCCACCCCAAGTTGCACAAAATCTGGACTCAAGGACGGTCAGGCAGGCCCTGGAAACGAAATTACAAGAGATTTTCTAAGAGTTACCTCTCTAAATTCTGTGCACAAGTAACAGCTGTCAGTAGGTGAAATAATCCCTCACACGCTTATCAAAACCAGCCTAATAGATCCCCATGCTCATGCAGACAAATCTCTCTCAGCTGTCAATCCGGTGCTACGAGGAGAAAAGTAATAAAAGCACAAAATGAAATGTGTTGCTTATTAAGCTTTTTTAAGTTTCCTTACAGCTGGGAAACAAAATAACAACAAAACTTCTGTATTTTCATGGTCTGCTAGACTGCATCTGATGACTTCACAGTAACATCTTAAACCACAATGTAAAGCTGCCCTCTCAGCAGTCTCAGCAGGAGACAGCCCTGTCCTGAAGAGAGAGGAATAGTAAGAAGGTACAAGTGGCAACGAAATTGGCTGCCACAAGAGACGTCAATTTCCTGATGTGTTTCAAACCACCGGCAGAGAAAAAATACAATAATATCATGGAGACATCTGAGAGAATTATCTAAAGAAAGGCTTCTTCTAAAGACTGGTGTGCTGGCTGGTGTGCCTGTCCGTTGTACTCCTTTCATCTTTTGTTTTTGAGTCACATGGTTGCACAGGTATGGATCTCATTCCCATCCAGCTAAGAAGTATTATCTATTTTGGTTATATTAAAAAATGTCACTGAATAAAAGGCAAAGACAAAGCTTTTAAGTTAGAGACATTTGTAGTGGCAAGAAAGCTCCCTTTAATTCAGGGAATTTAACAGATGTAGACGAGATGTAAACAGCAGTGGGGAGAAAATGTGAAAATTTGATTCTTATTTGGTATCCTGGAAACTCGAAGATTGCCTGGCTGTTTTTGCATCTTTCAACTGTAATACTATGTAAACTAATTACATATTTCTCATACTTTCACAATTAGTTTACTAGTCCAAGTACTGTCACCTACCAGAAATGAACTGTCCACACTTTGAAAAGACACAATATTTCTTTCCCTTCATATAATGGAAAATGTGTGAAAGCTTGTCTTTTCAATCTACCTGGGTACAATTTTTCTTTAACCCCCTATTTAGCATTTACAAGCAGTGAATAAACATTTAATACACGGTTTATAACAGTAGTTGTAAGCAGATATGAGGAAACCGGTAACTGTTTATGAATGTACAGTATTTGACAACAATTATAACTTCTGAAGCTATTTCATATTATTACAACTATGTTTTACAATATTGTTATTCATTATCTATTAAGCCTCCACATGGCTGCCCATAGTAATAGTTGTTGAAAAATACATTGATAAACACTTATCTGATATCTGATTACAACTACATTATAGTGTGTTATAAAGCATTTATTCAAGGAGGTTAAAGTAAAGTGTTACCTTCAGCACCATACAATTCAACATTTGGTGTCACAAGTGTTCACTTTATAGAAACACATGACCCTGAACACTCCCTCACCCCACGTTTCCTCCACCCACACAGCCTTGGATCTGTAAAAAAAATCTTGCTTCTGCAGGAGCTTTGTATCCTCTCCTATCCTTTTATCTAATAAACTGCACAAATATAATCAACTATTTTTGGTTAAAATCCCCCTGCTATTATCAACTACAATGCCAATTTGTCTATACTCTATATGAGTATTATTATTATATTGTCCATGTACAGGCAGTGAACTAACTTCCTTTCGGAGGACATACAGTATCTGTATCTGTCTGTCTCTGCCTATCTGTTTGTCTCTCTGTTTGCTGTATTTCTGTTCCTCCATCCATCTACATCAAAGCTGTCACAGCTGTAGTGAGCTCTCCCACTACTGTGTGATCATGCGTTACAACTTGTAATCAGCAAAAGTGTAACAACTTTGAGCTTGTACACTATTTTCTCTCGCAGCAATTAGCTGAGCGCCCTGCCGGGCTAACTGCTTTTCAAGTCTAAACTCCACACTTAAAGACTGCTGACAAAATATTTTGCCAGTGAAAAACATTAACTTAAACAATGGCTGTGGTCTGCACTATATCTGCTTTACAGCTACAGAACTCTCATTGGGGAAAAAATATTTTTACTACAGTTAAAACAATATAAATCCTTTTAAACATGTGTAGCTATGAAGTACAATATTCATTCATCCTTGACCTGCACACAAGTATTTTAGCAAGTATAAAGCAAACAGCTTATCATCAACCTACAAAAGGTGAAGCGGTCAGTCCAGTTTCCTGCCAAAAACCCGGCAGGGAAGGAAGCCCAAAAAAAGCTGCATTGTAGCTTAGAAATATACTCAGAAAAACAACTGGCTGAAATGTCCAACAGATTCGACTGCTATGCAATGTTATGATATGATTGTGCACCTGAGTGGTTTGCAAGTATTTTCACATCCTTGAAGGCGTCGCATCCACTGTCCCCACCTGAGGGCTGCAACAACAATCAACAACAGATGGACCTGGTATTAGAGACAGCCTTACACTCTATCACATCCGGTAGACTCACACATACTGGAAAAAAAAGTGAGAAGCTGTAAGCAGAATAAATCTTGTAGGTCGACTGTATTTAGCCATCATATCATATATGCTATATTTAAAATGACTCAAGATTTTCTGAAAACTTGAACTCAGAAAACGAGCAAAAATGCACTGATGAAGAATTGGCCCCACAGGAGAAGTCAACTCCTCGACTCGTATTTGACTGTGAAAAAGCAATTCAGGCAGTTGATATGCAATAGACTTGACTCTTTAACCCAGTATAAATCTGTGACTGATACTGTGAGAATCTTTGCTTACAGAGATACAAGTTATATTGATAAAAAGGACTTATGGGGCGCTATATCCCTTTGCTCATCTATCAGCAACTGAGGCAGCCACCCTCTGCCCTTTGAATCCCATGCAACTCTCACCTCGGGGAATGTGATGTCTGAATTGACAACATTCATATGATTGCGGTATGCAGGGAAGAAGATTGAAGGTTTGTTATAAAAAGACTTAACTGTACACTGACAAGCAGTCAGCTTTCACCCAGTGTCCCTGTGTACAGACACAGCCATATTCACATATTATTCAAACCATCTGTCCACAGTTGTACAACCACCAAAGGTTCTGGTGGCCAGAAAGTGCCCATGAAACATTACCACTTGACCATGAACGCTTCTCACTCATAAAGCACAGTTTGAGCTGTGAAGGACCGGACAAACCTTCCCGAAATCCAAACAAAAAAGCCTCCTGACACAGTCGGGTCACTGACTCGAAGTATGTCTGGGTGCTCTGTAAACAGAGCGAACCCTCAGGTCAGGCTGACAGAACAGATGCAACCATTACAGCAACTGGGTGTGTCACAACCTCACATAAATATCTCCACTGCACCACAGCCAGATGGGAGTGTGTACAGAAAGCATAAACTGCAGTAACACTCAGATCTGATTGTTTTTGATTTCTCCCAACTCCTGCAACTACTTATGCACAACACACACACACACACACAAACATACAGTGGTGCTGCAATTGCTACTGTTGTAATCCCAATGTAATCACTAAAGCTTGGTTTTCTCTCTGCTATTTTATTCCCCTTTGCCATCCAAACTATTTTAATTCTGTTCCTAATCCCACCTACAGAGGCCAAGGTAATTACATATGTTCAACACCAGTCCACACTGCAATATAGCAAGCGTTTGGAGGAAAAAAAAGCTCCAGCAGCTCGGTGCGCTGTGTCTGTTTGTGCTTCACTATGGAACAAAGGGACGATGCAGCTGCGTCGTCATTTGCTCACTCATGTTGCATTCTGTCTGACAGTGTTCGTGGACAATGACGGTATGCAGATGCAATGAGGTGCCCTGGGATTCTCACACCCATGTGGGACTGTGTGCTCTATGGCTGAGCTTCTGAATGCATGACATAGGCTTGGGGCACAGTGGATTTGGCTGGATATTGATTTCTGTGACACTGCCGTTGTGTTTGCAAATTAAGAACATTGGGAGTAAAAATAGATCCTTTATCAATAGATCAGTAGGCTTAATAAAGGCATAGGATAGGATACAGGCACCTTGTGATCCATTCAAACAGTGATCCACGGGATAAAGCCAGCTGAAAAAGAAGAATTTACATCCCTAAAGATTTTGATTTGGTGTGATTTGTTTGAAATGTGAGGTACATAAAGACCTTTGCTAGGCACCCAGCTATTCCATTAATCAAGGAAGTGTGCTTTCTGTGCTTAGATCCAGCTGAGGCTGACTAGATAGCTGATCGTCGTGGCTCTGTGATGGATTGTGTGTATACTGTGTTCCCCGAGCAAGAAGCAGTGCTCCCTGTGCCGGGCTCGCCCCAGTGGCACACAGCCATGAGAAATGAGCTGATTGTGGCCAACATTTTTCTGCCTTGACATGAATCTGGAGATCCACTCTGGTCAACATAACACACAGTCTGAGCTGGGAGGAGAAGTGCGTGGTGTGACTCATCATTCCTTCTTGTAAGGATGCTTGGTATCGTTAAAGTATGGAGTAGCATGTATGTCCTCATCCAGCTGCTTCCTAACATCTGCCTGAGAAAAATGTACAGCACTACCTACAACTAATCTGTTTATCTCTTTTTAAAATAGTACATAAGATTAAAATAAACCCATACTTGATATTTTTTACAATGGATCAAATGACAATGTGAAAGATTTGCTCGTACTGTACATTACCTGCTCAGCACCAAACAACAGACAGACACAGTTAGCGACTAGCTGGTGAACATAGTGGAGCATTTAGCAGAAGGAGTTAGGAGTTGGTAGAGACCAAAAACAGAGCTAAAAGTGAGTGAATATTGGACTTATATTCATCTGGTGAACACAAACACAACTCCAAATGAATGATAATGCAGCTCCGTAACTGCTGGATGTGAAAAAACTGTTTGCTAACAAGCAAGCTCTGTCAACTTAAAAGATGATGACGTCTGTTTTGTTCAAAAAAAAAAATCAGTTATTGCACGTTTAAGAATTGCAATACTTATCTTGTACAATTCTGAATCAATTCACAGATTCCCAAAATTAATTTTGTTCATTGTTAGTAACGTCATAGTTTTTAACTTTGACACAATGAAAATGACTTTGCAAAATCAAGGTAAGCATTTTGTGAGAACATTGTACGCTATCACTAGAGACAAATATTAGTGAAGTAGAGCCCCAGTCAGCCAACTCTGATCGGGCGAAGAAAATAACTCTGTCCACAGCCTGTTTCGTTGCAACAGATCTGCAGCAGCATTGTAGATAACGATGGGTCTGTGGTACAAGTGTTACAACAGAGCGATGTTCTTCTGTTGGAGACAAACGTTAGAAAAAGCACAACATCAGCATCATCATCTCACACTTCGTCAACAACAGTTAGCTTAACTGCCAGTGATGTTTCCTATTGCAAGTCAGTCGACTAAAAGCATGAGTGAATGGTTTGGCACACAGTGTACTGGAGTGAGGGTCTGAAACTAGAGAACAGCTTTTCTGTTTATTGTATTAAGAATCAATTCTGAATCGTTTGTGTTAACTATGACATGACTTAATGACCGTGGATGGGCAATTTCATTCCAATAATTAATAACAACTTTGATTAATAAGTTATTAGGCATTCAGGGACTTCAGTCACAACATGTTCAATTTCTAATTTAGTTTTAAATTAGATTGTCTGTGAATAAATTGATAATTGGGAATCATCAGCAGCAGTTGGCAGGACAGGAGTTTGTGCTGGAGCCCAGGACAGCAGCCCTGTCACCTCTAAGCATACGGCTAATGTGCTGTATTCTCACCAAAAGACAGCAGGGCAAATTACAAACACTAATCAAGAGCACGCTTTTAACATGCTGCCGATGAAGGCAACCTGCTTTGGGCAACAACTGTTTGATTTAGGCAAATGTTGTGGCTGTTTAAATATCACATACAATTTGTATTCACCACTCGCACAACCCTAAAACGAGGCAAAAAATGGTGGGCAGAGGGGAGGAGAGCGGGGAATTTGCTTGCAATGCCTTGGTGCTTGACGTTTGCTGAATCAATGAGATAAACATAAGGGCTCTGAATGTCAGAGTTTACATCTACAAGATTGAAGACTTAAATTTGGTCACTGGCAACTGCTCTTAGGGAATATTTCATTTAAAAAGGTCAGCCTCAACCCTCCTCATACTGAATAACTAATTGTCTGGGTCCCTGTGTGACTGTGGCGTCCTGTATCAAAAGCATGCAACTGACTTAAATGCCTTTGCCTTCGTTTAATATAAAACACCCCTTTCTGTTATATCAACACAAATGTCCCTTTTTATACTGTGATTCTTTTATTTTTAACTACTGGATCTGGGATTTTAGAATTACGACACAGACCTTTTGATTTAAAAAGTTGTCTCATTGATAAGTGCAACGCTCTCCATCAATGACTACCTTAATTGGCCAACACATTTGCGGGGAAGGTATTAAAAGTCAACAATTAATTTTCTGCTTATTCAATCCTGTAATTCAATCACACCTAAACAAAGAAGATTAGCTAAACACTGGCACTGATGCTCGCTTATTCATACAAGTCGTTGCCAGGGTCCTTGCTGAGGTCTGATGGTGGGACCACAGCTTCATAAGGAAACCTGGCTGCCTTATGGATGGGTCTCTGGCTAGGATTAGACTTACAACAGAAGACCAGGTGGCAGTGCAGTAGGAGGCTCTTGGCAGGAGGCGGTTTTGTGAGACTGGAGGGGAGGAGAATGTTATCCTGCTGGCTGAGGGAGCTGTTTCTCACCCCCTGGTACAAGCCGAGCACCCTTCTGCCAGAACACGCCTGTGGCGTGTGGGACTTTCACCAAGTCTGGAAGGGAGAAACTGAACTTCAGAATTATGAAGTCGCTGTGATTTCCAGCAAGACTTTATGATTTTATTTTCTATTTTAGTTGGTCATGATTTTATTGATGTTTCTCTAAATCATTAGATTTATATAAGAGTTTGTCGGTCTATACACAGGTCTTTTAAACATGTAGGTTTTCCAGGGAAAATCCACTGCTGCACAGCATGTGACAGATGTTACACTACTAGCAGCAATTGTTTGGAGTACATAATAAGAAGTACTCGGCACTTTGCATGAACAGCAATAACCACCACCTCTAAACAGAGCAGACAAAGAGAAAAACAAAAGGAAAAACACATCAGATTATTGATGATACTAATTGACCAGGAAGTGCAGTGCAGAAACACTACAGCAGTGAAACGAGAGTATAAAAGATGTGACCACAATAAAGCGTCTTACAGACTACTCTTACATACAGTACTGAAACGTACAGTATATTTTTAGAAAGAAGCCAGAATTAATATTCTTGTACTATTATCACTTGCAGTGTTCACAGTAATGTTTTGGTGTCAGGCCAGGCTCTGCCTTCATGTGCCAAACATGTCAGAGAATGGGCCCTCACATTCACAGAGACAAGAACATGGCATCCTTCACATTGGCTCTGGTTTGCAGGCGAGGGAGAAAATTGGTCTAGTAAATGAGATTGGGTGTGGGCTGTGAGTGAAAGAGGTAGAAGGCATGAGTTTGAGTGAAATCCTCTTTAAAAGGACTGGAGGAAAGATAGCCTGCATGAGGTCTGTCCTAACCTGGCAAATTAGGAGGAACAGCAGTCTAAGAGAGCATTGCCCCTACTAAGACACTGACTTGAGTAGAAATGCCTCCAATAATAGGTTAAAAAAAAAACCATAGGTCTCAAATGAGATGCACACCTATGAGTAATATTGCATAACAATCTGCATCCAAGCATTGCCTGCAATTCTTTTTATTCCCTCCTTATCCCTTCCAGAGACAACCACAGAAACATATTTCTCACTGATTTCAAAGCTAGGGGAGACTTTTTTTTTTTAATATCCTTTGAGAATTTTTTCAGCAGTCAGAAGTCTGTCTAAACCAATGTGAAGCACTCTTAACCCTTCCATGTGTGGTATGTCCTGAAAATCCCCAGTTTGAATCACTAGCACAACTGTTGTTCCCAAATTTCATGTGGGCAGATTCCCACGGAGCTAGCTAATCTTGTCACATGTTCCATCTCTCTGGTTCAACTCATTGCATCATTTTTTTTAACTGTTTAAATAATTCATGTACAAGAGAAGGGAAGATGATCTAAGAGATGAAATCAACCCTTATGAAACTGTAATCACAGGAGCATCTTCAATGACAACATGGCTATTACATTGCTTGGAAATAAGAATTACTGTGCCAATAACTATGCCTGTGTAGTTATACAATGCTACAGCTTTTCTTGTATTAACATACTGATATATAGAACATAAACTTGTTGTAAAATATCACTGCCAACAGCTTCCAATCAGTTGTGCCAACTGAAGACAATTATCAGACCCATAATGAGTTCATTAGGATAATGAAAGAGCCAAGGCTGATTTTCTATTCTGCATCTTAAACCCTTGTATTAGGTCCTCCACTAGCTAGCAATTTAGATTAGCAAACCCAAACACAGACTCAAAAAAAGCAGATATGACATTGCTGTTGCAGAGCACAGAGGTTAAAAAACACTTGTATCCAAAATAATTGCTGTTGAGAAGTAAAATGAATGTAAAAGACTGATGTAGATGAAAACAGCAAAATGTATTTGGAAAGTGAGACATTTTATGCTACTGAAAGTTTTTTGTTACACTCTTCGCTGAATTTTCCCTGTAAAACGTCCTTGTAACTGTTGAATTCTTCCAGAAGGCAAACATTTTCTGCTGGAGTGAAGGGAGCTGAGAGGTTTGACAGTTAGTTTGAAAAAAAAAATTACCCAGAATTCATGGCAGATTAGTCCTACATTAGATAGTCAACAGCTTTGTGCAATGGATGACTTCAGACCTCTATCTGAAGTTAGTGAGGTCTGAGCCGTGGTTGAAGTCTCTCCTTGTGAAACTGGCCTCTTGAATTTTAAATCAATGACTGCGAGGTCTAAGGGGAGACTTGGCTTTAAATGCACTCACACAGGTGTTTCCAATTACTCTGGCTGATTAGACCTCTGCTCTGGTTGAAGCTGGGCAGAGCCATGCCTGGAATGCCTATCACCAATCATTTAGTATCTTCACTTGTGATGCTGTTCTGCATATTCACGTCTTAATTATTTTGGGGGATTTCCCTTCAGTCTGGTCTTCAACCAATGAAATCCATCAAGGACTATGTATAAAAATGGCTATATATATATATATATATATATATATATATATATATATATATATATACAGTGCTTAACAGATTTATTAGACCACCACCCAGTGTAAGGTGTTTGCCACCGCTGCCCTAAATTAACAGTATTGCTGATTACCAAAATATTTTTTTATGTTTCTGTAATGGTAAATCCACCAGTATGTGCAAGCTCTTTAATCAAAATGATATCTTTAATGCTAAAATATAATTATTGTTGTTATCCATGAATTTTCTAATTTACTGTTTTACAAAAAAAGCAGAAAAAAATAGTAAAGCACATTATTAGTTTTTGATTGAGATGCCAAATTAGTTATTTACTTGCATTCCTGAACATAAAAGTTTGTTTTAGTGGTTATATGTTATTCTTGATTAATTTCTGACTTCTCAGAGAATTCCAGTGTGTTGGCTCAAATTTGGGTATAAAAACGTGAATTCAGTTTGAAAATCCTCACTCCTGTTCAAAATGGTGAAGCGTAGGGAACTCACTGAGAAAGAAAGAGTCCGAATTAAAGCACTTCATGATGCTAGATGGTCTTTGAGACAAATAGGGCAAGACACAAAGTGTTCTCACAGTGTGGTCAAGTATGCCTTGGACTCGATTGCAGTGACTGGTACTTACAAAATGTGTCAAGGAAGAGGCCGAAAACGAAAGTTAACTGAAGCAGATGTCAGGCACCTCAAGATTTTAAGTACTAGAGACAGAAGGAAGACCACTGCTGATCTTCAGGCAGAGATTAATGCTTCTAGATCAGAATCTGAGAAAGTCTCCAGAATGACCATAAGCAGGCGACTGAAGGAACAAGGCTTAAAGGGAAGAATAGCTGCTAAGAAGCCATTATTGAGGCCTGCAAACATCCAAAAACGCCTAAAATTTGCCAGGGAGCAAAAACACTGGACTGTAGATGACTGGAAGAAGGTGCTCTGGACGGACGAGTCCAAGTTTGAACTCTTCGGTCTGCATCGTCGTGTTTATGTCCGCAGAAAAGCTGGAGAACGTTTTGATGCTAGATGCATTGCACCTACAGTGAAACACGGTGGAGATTCCATTATGGTATGGGGTTCCATTTGTGGAAACGGCATGGGCAAATTAGTTAAAATCGACGGTATCATGAACAAGAAGGTCTACCACAACATCTTGGTGCATCATGGAATCCCTTCTGGATTGAACCTGATTGGTCGTGGGTTCATATACCAAGAAGACAATGTCCCCAAGCATACTGCAAAGCTGTGCAGAGACTACTTGACCAAGAAAAAGGAATCTGGAGTACTGGAACTGATGGACTGGAGTCAAAGTCCAGACTTGAATCCTATTGAACAGATCTGGGATTTATTGAATTCAAAAATAGATTGCACAAAAGTTTCATCCAAAGTAAACCTCTGGGAACAGCTAGAAACTATTTGGAACTCAATAACAAAAGAGACTGTCGAAAATTACATAAAAACAATGCCAGCAAGAATGCAAGCTGTTATCAGGACCAAAGGAGGTCATACAAAATATATTTTTGGTTAATATATGTGAATAAGGACTATTTAGCTGTTCCAGTTTGTTATTTGCCTAACAAATAACAATAAAATGTTTAGTTTGAAACAAGTTTTTGACAGACTTCTAAAATATTTGTGTTTTCTCGTTTTTATGACAGGTGGTCTAATAAATTTGTTAAGCACTGTATATAATAATATAATAGTCCTACACTTAATACACCCAGTATTGATGTGAACACCCTTAAATACCCTCAAAGCTGAAAGTCAGCACTTTAACCTCATAGTTATTGTTTTATTTCAAATCCAATAAGCTGGAATAGAGAAAACCAACTGAAAATGTGTCATCATCCAAATACATATGGGCCACATTGTACACAGGATTTACACAGGATGCTGGTGTGTAAGTGCTAATTGCAATGTGACTAAGCCTGTGATCACGCCCTGGCAGGGCCAAACACCAAAAAAAAAAAAACCTTGTGGAAAAACTGAGCCTTTGGTAAGATGTATGAATTGGTGTGAGTCACATCAATCTTTCCAAAATGTGGCACACATGTACAGTGGCTTATGTACCGACTGTAAACAAAGGTGTTGCTTTGGAACCGTTATAAAAGCATGGCAAAAACAGAACGGCAATGAATCACTGATCATTCATTTGCAGAGCTTCCCATAAATCCATGACGGTGGTCGTTACTCATCCTCAGCTTGAAGCATGCGAATGAGGTCGACGCTCCCGTCATTAGCCTCTGTGAAATAAGCACCACCTCTCAGTGAGAAGTTTGAAACAGCACTCAGCAGCACAGCAGATAATAAAGCATGGACAAGGCTATCTGCTTTAATTTATATGCAGGCAGAGAGTGATCTGCCTGGGGCGTGTTAGGCCTGACTAAGCAGAGTGAGTGAGACATTGACTTGTCTGCAGAGAGCCTTCCCACGACCCACTGAAGAGAATCGCATCTGCGTCGGCTCTGGGCAGCGGCACTACACTGACGTATGGAGACTCTAATGTCTATGCAAGAACGTCTTCTTAACATGATCTTCACTGGACCTCACAGTTACCACATGGCATCGGCTTGTAGAGTAAACAGCGAAACACGGATTTCAAAAGACAATCGCAGCATTATCAAGAGTCCACATCTGGGGAACATGTAGCCTAAAACCAGCCATTAGGGAGAGCTAGTTCAGCTACCAAAGCAGCAGTTTCTTAATAACAATTACTGTTTTAAGTGTTCAGCGTGAAGTGTCTTCAAAAAGGAATGTTCCCCCATGGCTGTCATACATAGAGACTCCTAATAGACTTTATCGGCCGATACAAGAGAGAGGCAAGAGACGGAGAGGAAGATGGAGATGAAACCAAGAGGGGACGAGGAAGACATGAGGAGAGAGTAAGAGAGAAAGAGAGATTCCCTTGGCTTTCTGGGGTAAATAAATTATCTGACTGCTGCATTTGTTAAAGAGGATATTGTAAGTGCAGTGCTACATTATTTTGGTAATTACTGTATTCTGAGGCACCCAATAATCACTAAAATATCTGTTCATTTATGTGAGAGATTTTCAAAACAAAGCGAGTCAAAGCATCTGCATTTACAGCCAAAGGAGCTGAGAGGGGTCTATTTGAGCTAATACAGACAGCTAAAAACAAACACAGAGCATACACAGATGTTTGAGGTAGATAATAAAATGCATAATACAGATATTAAGTATACACTTGTATCAAATAATATGCTGTTATTCTGTTTGTTTCACTGACATAATGCCAAGAAATTAACATTTTCTGATCAAAACAGCCTGAGTTGTGGATTGTGTTGTGTTGGGCAAAGTGTGAATCAGCAGCAGCAGCAAAGGTTTACTAATCCGCAGGTATAGAGTCAGAGACAGGAAGGTACGAACTGTGCTGCAGAATAGAGACACTTTGAGATAAGCACAGTTACAGAAAATGCAAACTAGATGAGTCACCACTCCTCCTCGCACATATCAGAACAACACATTTCAGGTAAGGTCATTACAATTACAGATAACAATACAGTGACAGAATACAGTGCTGTGCTAACTGTGTGATTGTGTTTCATTATCTCTTGCAGGTTTGCAGCTCTGTCAACGTCCTCCCCATAACCCCTCCAGCTCACTTAGTGGCAGTTTTGGTCCTCATTTATTGTGCTATCGTTGAAACCACTGCAAATATAAAGATTGGCATGGTGGTGATACAGACACTGTCTGATTCATGGCGCTTTCTCAATATTAGCAGGAGTGCAAGCTGAGAGAGCACATTCACAACACCTACAGTGCATTTCTGGCTGCGCTCTGCAATAACACAATGCCCACTTTCGATTGCCCTCCATTAAAATCCACAGGTGGCATGCAGGCTTCCACTCAAACCCATTAATAAATGAGAACCATTGTAATTTTGAATTACAACTCTGAACTCAGCCCAAGTCACATTTGGATATCCATGACAACACTCAATTTGGCACTTTTGAAGGGTGTGACCATGAATACACACTTGGCATTTCAGTGTCCACACTGCGACAGTCCAGCACCTTAACAAAACAAAACAAGCAAACACACACAGGAACGGGAGCTTTACATTCCAAAAATGTGTTTCCGGTGAGAATCATGTCCCAAGCGAAACCATTATTTTATATCCTCCAGTTCCACAGCCATAATGAGTCTCAGGGGAGTACATAGTAATAACAAGTATCTCCCTCAAAACACAAAGAAGGCTAATAAATTGGAACTTGTTACAGTTGTCAAATTGTGGATCAATCCCCAAACAAGGGTACACAGGAAATGCAAGCTAAAAATGCCTAACGCCAGTTTCACACAAGACGCGCAAGAGCAAATGAATTCAATGAATGAAGAGGAGCACAGCATTCTACAAAGCAGCTTACTGGATGCTACACACTGCATGGAAGTGTAAATAATATTAGTTTTCACACTGCATATTCTTAGCCCAGGGCTAACTTAGCCCAGTTTCCCACTGACACCTTTTAGCCCCGTGTTTACAGGGGACAACCCTGCAAACTCGGGGCTAACCCTGCTCTGGAGCAGGACCAGCAAGCCCAGGCTAAAGTCTGGTTAGCCCACTTGGATTGTTCCAGGTTTGTGCTAGTGGGAAAGCTTTCTTAGCCTGGGGCTAACAGCTCCCTTAGCCTGGGGGATAAGTGCAGTGTGAAAAGCCTTTAACCAGGTGTCTTCATCCTCTCTGATGTTTTTTGCCATGCTTTAGATTCCGGATTTCTGTCTGACCAATCAAATCGAGAGGCACGGTGATGTGCTGTTCACATTAAATCAAAGACTAACAAGTTGGCCTTCTATATATCTGCACCCTGGATTGGAGTGCTGGACCAGGTGACTCTCCAATCAGGATCTTCAGGATGCCAGTCAGGAAGTGGGATGGGCAGTGCCTCGGCATCTGGGACCAATCTCACTCAGGAAACCACACATCCTACTTGGTATACATACAAAACACTAAAAGGGATAGTCACATGGGGCTGGTGCCAGCTTTCCTCATCCTTGAGTAATATTGAGTGAGAAAAATGTACTTACACAAACAGAAGTGCTGATTGTGGTCTCTTTCTCCACAAAGTTAAAAGAGTGAATGAAATATCAACATATCTACTGATGAAAAATGAACAACTGTGATACTTGATCAAACATTTCTGACACATAATTCTTTAAATGGCATTACTATTTAAGATGACCTTCTGATTTTAGTTTAAATACTAATGCCAGGACAAATACCTCTGCATGAATTAGAATTAAGTCTTTTCTCTAAAAATCTTCCCAGAAAAAAAACCCAATCTCATTGTGCCCATGCTCATATATTGATTCCCCTCTGAGTGAAGAGTGCCTCCTTCAGTATGTCGTTATGTTCACTGATCCAATATATTGATCAGCAGGGTAATGAGATGTCATTTTGCGGTCAACATGGTCAAATGTTGGTGATCCACTGTGCTGCACAGAGAAGTACTTTGGAACAGAGGGAGAAGAAAATGTGGGATATTGGGCTGAAGTTTGCATTGCACCCCATGTTAACCACAGGAAGAGTGCTGTTGCACCTTGAGAGCTGGTTAGATGACTCGGGTAATTGTGCCGAACGTAGAGTAATGCGATTCGTAATAACAGCATAGGAGCATGCCTCACAGACGACTGCCATGGCAACAGACTGGCCCAAGGTAGCAAGGGGCTACATTTTATTTCATTTCACACTGAAATGAGACAACAGATTCATGGTGAACCAATGTATCAAGCTTTGATCTATTTAAGCAGCTAATGATCAAAGACAACAAAGTTTAACAAAGGCAGGTTATCATCTGTGTGTAGACATAGATCTGATGAAAAACAGGCTTTAAATATTTATTTTCCATCCATGTTTATGGATTGGTACAGGATTGCTAATGGCACTTGCAGAGCATGGGAAATAAAGATTTAATTGTTTTTGTTCTTTATTAATTTGTAGCTAGCACACCTTGTGAAAACCCTCACATAATCAGTCACAACAACTGTTTGTTCATCAGCAGTCCTATGTAATTCTATTAACGAATTAAATTACAGACATTCAATAGTTTCATGCATTGCAGCAGATATGATGGTCTATGGAAAATCAGTTTAACTGGTGTGACCTTAGCTGGACCCAGTAAAGGGAGACAAAAATAATTATGATCCGATTAGTTTTCAAAGGGCAGACACTGTACTCCCTTGTCAATGCAATGACTTTCCCTTTGGTTACATCCTTTGAAATCTTAGTTACCAGGATAGAGAGAGATAAAATAAATAAATAAATAAATAAATAGAAAGGACAGCTTTTTGAATCATGAGATAATATATTTCATAAAGACACTGCTGAAAGTTGGAATGATTATTCATGGTTTACATGCTTTCATGTGTATTCAAGATCTTTTTTAAGCTGATTTTTTTTAGCTGATTTATCAATTAGTTGACAGAAACTTAATCAGCTATTAATTTTGATAATCAATTCATCTTTTAAGAAAAAATACCAAAAATTCTCCATTCAAAATGTGAATATTTGCTGGTTGGACATTAAAATGAATACCTCTGGGGTTTTGAATCGTTGATAGGTCAAAAAAAGCATTACGAGTATGTCAACTTGATTTCTGGGGAATTGTGATGGGCATTTTTCACTGTGTTCTTAGATTTTATATAAATCAATTATTCAATGAATGAATGAATGAAATAACTGGCAGATTAGTCAATAATGAAAATTATCTTATTAGTTTCAGCTCTAGATCTTTTTAGGTTGTAGGGAAGAGCGACAACACTAAGTATGAAACAACTGGTGAAATCCCATCATGAGACGTCAAATATCACACACACATGAAGCTGTGGTTGCACAATAAATACAGTCAAACATTCACTCCTGGCATCAGTGTACAAAATAAAAATTCAAATGTCAGCTCAGATGATTACACACAGAGAAGGCCGAGGAACGCTGGAGTGGCCTGTTACTCTCATAGCAGAGGTGTGACCTTCTGCCTGGCCATTGACCGCGGGCTATCACATCATCTAACAGCTTTATATCTGTATCTGCAGCATGTTCTGCAAAGACTATAACAGTGTAGAGAAATAAACTTTTTGCAAAGCCCATTGGTGATGGTGTCTCTATTTCTGGTCACGGCTCTGTAAGATTGGATTTTCGCAAGTACTGAATTGTTTGAGGGCCATTGACCTACTATGTATTACTCAACATATTTCAGCAGACATTGTTAAATGCAGCACCAATGATGCTATACAATATCTAACACAAGAGCTATAAGAATAAGAGTAAAACACTGCCGTCCATGTAAAGCCCTTGTGTAAGGTAAAGGAATAGTCTGGATTTAACATTAAGCACAAATTAAAGGATTTTGAAACATAATTGTATTGGCCATGGTTGTTAAAAGACAAAGGGACAACTCATGACAGAGCACATTATGTACCAAGAGCAAACTAAGTAGGTTTAATGAAGAAAAAAGGAGCCAGTGTTAAGCTCAGAGGCACACACCAATCTAGAACGGTAATTCAAGACTGCAAGCTATCTCATATCAAAGCACAGCAGACAAACAACATGGAACTTCTTTTAGCATTATGATAAAATACAAGTCAAGAAATTCTGGTATTCCTACGTATATTTATTATTCCTACAAGACTTGTGTGAGTGGAAACATTTTGTTTCCCATAAACAAACTGGAGCAGTGTTACACTCTGTCATAAACCGAGCTTGTACAATACATATTGACAATTTGCCCTTCATATAAAAGGAATCCAGTCTTGGTGAAGATAAACGAACCACCACAGCCTATGAATGTAAATGAGTTAAGCACTGCAGCCCTATTTATGATGGTGCGACGCAGGTCACAATCAAGGTAATGACAGGTGAAATGTTTTCTAGCACAATTCTGTCTGTGTGATTAGTGGTCCGACAAACTAAAATGTAAGGAACTAAAGGAGTCGCCTGTTTTCAAGCTCTGGGTAATATTTGGTGGGAATTAATAAACATTCTGAACATGCAGGAGGCAGAATCGATTTACTCAGAGACATATTCATTTGTGCTTCCTCATTGTGTTGCTGTACTTTAATGGAAAAAGCACTCTTGCAAATAGAAGGTGCAAAATGCTCATTGTGCCCATGCAGCACCAAAAAATATAGAAGTGCTTGTTTTGCAAAAGCAGCATCATCTTCAGTTTATCTGTTGGTCTATACTGGCAAGTCATGAACATAAATTAAACTAGATTAACCTTTTTCTTAGAGTTTAAATGACAATGCATAGTTCTACAAATAATTGAATCAAGTGATATTACTAATCCTGAGATCACAAATTCATAACAATAACACTTTTAAGACAATTGAGTGAGTCATGTGCTCTTTTCCTTTTTTTTGCAAATATAAGGGAGGCAATGGACCAACGCATATCTTCTAGTTTCAAACTGCAGTTCTGACAATGTGAGCTTCCTCGTGTGGAGCCCTTGATACTTGAGAAACACATTTTACTTTTTCATTTTTGGAGCATTCACTTTTAAATTCTCTCTTGATGTTTGAAAGACCCTCATTACGCTCAGTTTCACATGTTACTGCTGGACCCTGGTTACTTCTATCAAGTGAAGCAGGGCTGGGTTTATGGTTAAGAGCATACTGAGGTATTAATAAACATATATTTCCAAAATCAATGTATATAACAGAATGGCAATAAACTGATGTTTATGAACTGTTTTCCACTGTTCCACTTTAGGTACTCTTAAACTGTGTTGAGACAGACTGTTTGTGCAGTCCATGTTTAACAGCCAATGTATCGACTATACAGGCGTTAGCTGTAAGCTAGCTAGCAACGGACGCATCGACCATGTGTGTGGGAGTGTCTATATGTGTTATTGTTCAGCTCAGTCTCCATCCGAACGAAAACGCACAGGCAGAGCAAAAAGAAAAGTTATATCAAAAGTCTTTATCTAGTCAGCTTTATTGGTTTAAAATGCTGAAACCTTGTCAACACGTCCAGTCCATTTTATTTATATAACCTGTAATCACAAATTCACCACAAAGAGCTTTACTATCTGTACAACATGCAACACCCCCATGTTAGATCCACATTTTGAAAAATTCTCCCCAAACAACTGTGATAAAAAAAAAAAAAGTTAAAAGTATTGCTTATTTTGTTACACGTTTGCTTTGCTGTTTCCAGTGTTTTAATGGAGCTAAATGGGGCCTTTTTGACATATTGGACCAGTAGAAGAATGGCTAACAGCAAACAAAGCGTTTGTAGCCAAATACAAATCAATGAAGAATAATGTAATGATTGACCAGAATACAAATTGCCTCTAGACTTTCCTACCAATGCCCTTTATATCCGTATATATGATATATTGATTCTCTCTACATGCAGCTCCGCATGAGTTTGACTTTTTATGAATGTTTTGAGCATCTTAGTAAATATCTTCACATATTGATAGTGAGACTGCTGTCATTGCACTAATTACTACTGCTGTGCTAATTAGTGCAATATTAACTTTGCCTATTCCACCCACGTCTATTTCTGACCAAAGTCTGAAGCAAGCCAGGAAAAGTAACACCTGTCACAGCAACAACAGAGTACAGAGGAACACAGAGGCCATGGCTGTAATTATTTGTATTATTTTGAACTGATGATCAAAGAATAATAAGCTTGTTTTCTTGTGATCACAATTATCTCTACATAGCCAAAACTGACTTTTCACGATCACTAGATAAAAATCACAAGACTGCCATGTTGTAATCGTCATCAGACATATGACAATTCCTGTCAGGGATAGCTTTTTGTGTAATCTATAGTCACTGTGAGCTAACTTTTGATTTCTACAGGGCAGCATGAGTCCTTAAAGGAATATTTAAGGGATATTACAGCAGACTTGCCGTCTGGTTGCAGCAGCAGTAGGCTGTAATAACTAATGTTGTTATCTGCTGATGTCAAATATCAGCAGTGACATAAGGCAATCTCAGGCAGAGATTAGGCTCATTTGAGACACCCCAGCTGGAATGCATTCGACAGTAGCCAGCTTAGGTTGGGTAAAATGACAAAAACTGCAGTCAAGACACGACTGTGAAAGTCAGTCAAATATTTGTCATATTGCAAAAATGTTATTGCTGATGCTGGGTAGGTTATAATATAAACGTATCTTGCTCATATGAATCAGTCTCCAGTAATTGCTGTTCAAATAATGTAGATTTGCTGTTTTATGTCCACATTAAATAAACTATTTGAATAAGATGGGACAGCATGTCGCACAAAACTAACCAGCAAGCTTGTTAGGTCAAGATCACAAGATAATTCAGTGGGTATGACAAAACATACCATAAAAATGATTACACTCAAGGTCTCTAATTTCTTCCATACTCTCGTCCCAACATTAATTCACCTGCAATCAGTGCAGCAGTGGTGTCTTGGTAGGTGGGTAGATCTCCTTTTATAATTGTGCATGTGCACAATTAGCCTGCTAATAGTGTTTAACCTTTACACATACATTTTATACCCTTCCATTAAACTTGCAGGTTAGGTAACGACAGCAACTTTTGTTTTTGACTTTTGTTCCTTACACTGCCTGGATGGAGGCACTGCTTTAAATGCTAAAGTAAGGGAACAAAAGCCTCCTGGGAGCAGTTAACGTCATAGATCACATGAAAGATTGTAAAATGATTGGTTGCAGCCTTGCTCTGAGAGACGGACAATGATACATATCTCCAGCTATTTTCAGGTAGGTTATCAGTAAATCCATCTACCCAGAGGTGGGTGTGCACTGTATACTTGCGTATAGTAGATTTCAGGAGGTGCTTCACACAAACTACACTAGCTGAACATTACTGAACTCCAAAGTAACTGCCTTAAATGTAATGACAATTTTTCTTTCCACTTACAGCCCGCCTTTTTCTATGGCATTGTATATTTATTTTTGGTTTGATACTTGTGAACGAAATGATGGCAGAGAAAAATAGGCCTATACTTTCTGTAACCATCCTTCTCCCTCTTAGACATGCTGTTGTTTACCACACACACATAATCTCTCGCTGTGTGTCTCTGTCATGACCTATTCTAAGTAATGGAGACCCCAGTGTTACAGGTAAAGTAGTAAACATTGGCAGGGGACTGGTAATCCACAGACCTTGTCATTTAAAAGACTAAGGACTGTTTAGCGATTTCAGCTCTAAAACATGTCAGAGTGTGACAGAGTCCACTATATGTAATAAGGATACATACTGTTCCCTCTGAGACCACAGATTCAAGTGCAGCCGAACTGCCCTGTCTATCACCAACGAAGTTGAGCATGTACACACTGTTGCTTATAAATGCTGTTCCTTTAGACCATATCAACATTAATGTTGACAGGTTTACTGTGTGTATGTAAGATGACAGGATTAATTACAAGGGACAAAATATGTCTATTTGCCCAAAGATATTTCTTTAATGACTAACAGTTTTTACAGTGCATGTTTAATGAAGTACTTAGTGCTGACATTTGCCCATAAAAGAAATAACTCTTAACACATTTGCATGTGTGCTTCCACATCACGAACCTGCACCACTGAGTGTGTCAAACATCTCTTCAACCCAGTAAATGGTTTAAACTACTTAAACCACTGTCACAACAAGGGCAAGGAGATATTTTGTCAGCTATGAAAAATATAGAAAATGGTTCATCTAAAATGCATCCCAGCGTAGCTCTATTTGTTGTATATATTTACAAGTTATCTTACTTCCCAGATATGCCCATGCTCTCCTGTTTTTCCATCTCCCTCTGTTCCTGAGTTTATACAGAGTATGTCTGCTACACTCTGCTAAGTTCTCACAACTCATCACCTCTTGAGAAACTCATGAAACATTATTCAGTGGAGCGGCTTCTTCTTCTGAGGTTAGGTTTGATCCATAAAGTCAGCCCACATACCCTCTTAACAAAACCAAATGACAACAGTGGGTTCATACAGTGGCTGCTGGAGCAGTTTGTGGATTTGGTGTTTACCACTACAAATTCTATTTCATGGGAAGCAGCTTTGTGAAGTGTTGTTACATGCTATCACTGAGTATCCCTGTATGTGTGCATAAGGCATCATGTGGCAGTGTCAGCTGCCCTGTTCCTGACTGCAGGCATGCCTCAGTATATTGTGCCTATGACTATGTAAACATGGTAAGAAGATATGTAAACAAAAGATTGAGCATGTGCATAGATTAGACCCTGACTGAGCCAATGCCAATATTTAAAGCTCTACTAATCAATATTGTTTAATGGATCAACATGTAATAATAAAAGGGGCCACACATATGATGACTTTACAGAGAATTATCACTCGACTTTCAGGCAGCTGTTGTTGGCAAAAAAGCTCTGATAAACAGACTGTACTCTACCTGCCCAGCATTTAACAGCAGACTGGCAAAGTTAGCAACTAGCTGGTGAACATTGTGGAGCATGTAGCAGTTTAAGAGCCAGATACTTTTCTCAGATTATAGAAAAACTTTGTGGAGACCAAAAACAGAGCTAAGAGGGGAGGGAATATTGGACTTACATGCATAAGATGGCCTGAACACGACTCCAAATATGTGCTAATGTTGCTCTGTGAGTGAAAAAAGGCATATGTTTGAAAACACATTTGCCATAACAAATTTATCAACCGTTAATATGTCAGGATTTAGTTTTCAATTTGATCCCCTGCAACCAAGTAAAACAGAAATGCTGCTTTAATGATGGTTCCATAGGGTCCAGGGCCCTGGCACTGCTATACTCAAACAAAATGCAGCTGTTATTAAGGTTATTAGTTACACCTTTGTTTGACAAGTTAATATGTCCTCTGTCAGAAAGATCTACTGGCTGACATTCATAAACTGACATGTTATTTCCAAGGAATCCTAAATATGGTTATCAAAGAGTTGGAGCAAATATATATTTTACAGGGTTTCTTACAGCTAATCATTATAGTTATTATTAGTAGTTATTGTTAGCTGTTATTGTTAGTTATCTGCATCACCATCTGCTGAACTGTGATATTTTACTCTGCCAACTCCGCTGACACAGAGCATTGTCAACAAAAGAACCTGCTCTGCAAGCAATGAAATTATGACTGTTTAAAATGATTTAAAGGGAGTTTTACTGCACTGTGTACGCGGTGTGGGCAAATCAGCCAACATACACACCACTGCTGACACACTGTCTGTGATAAGACAACAATATTAGAGCTGTAGAAATATATCGTCCGACTCCAGCATCCATCGGCTTAGAGGGGACACAAGCCTCCAAATGTTGTTAAAAAACTTAAATATCCAATGTGTAGATCCACAAGTCACATTGTGTCAGTCAGCCTCGTCTCAACTGTAGCCATGTTTCATCCCCTTGGCACCTGCTGTCATCTGGATGATAAGATGAAAGACAACTCACATCTTAAACACTGAGCTTCAGCAAAATGTGATGATGAATACTGATTTTACACACTCTGTAAGAAATGGACAGAAATGTAGCCCAGAGGGACCTGTCATGACCTGTCAAGACTTAAGAACGGAGCGCTACATCCACACTATCAGATTATGATAATCAACCCCTTGTTCACTCGCTGCAGTCTATCATGGACTGAGGTTCCATTTACATACAGCGTTAGTCATAAGTTACTCATGCAGTCTTTCAGAGCCACAGCAAGTCAATACATATTGATAAAGGTCATTTTGTTGACAGGAACACAGCCATTTCAGCTTAAATACCACCTTAAAAATATCTGCTGTACAAACCTATAATCCCCAATAAATTAAATTAAACTATTTAGGTGGATTACTGTTGATATGGTGACAAAATCTGGTTAATTCTATGATCTTTAAATAGGAAAAGATTAAGATTATTATTAAAGTAGGGATGGAAAGCAGCTTTTGTGAGATTTCAGGGGAAGATTTGAACTCTGGTTCACTTCAGACTGCAAGGTAGATTTTTACACATGACCAGAGAGATTGTGTTAAATGTGTTTCATCATTTTGATGAGTGAGCTCACTGTGGAAGAAATTCAAACATAAGAATCTGGAGGTTACAGAATATACTAATTTGATGACCACAAAATTCAAAAAAGATAACAACTGCCCTGGAAAGAAGCTGATTTTAAAAATGTAACAAGCTTGTCCTGACCTAAGACCTGACAGGGCACTAGAGAGCTAACTTCTTTGTTACCGTTTCATGTTTTGACAAGTCGCTATTTAGAATTTCAACTGGTGGTACAAAATGTTCTCAAATTGTGGTCCACAAGAAAAATCTATATTTTTCATGACATTGGTAACATATGCCCTATAAAATCATTAAGAGGGATTAAAGTGGTTAATGGAATTGGAAATACAAATTGCCATTCTCCCCTAGCCCACCCATCCATTACAATGCAAAACATTTTGAATGCTTTGTTTCCCAACTGCATCATAACCCAGACTTAATGGAATTCTTCCTTCATTTATTCAAGGTCAAAGCTCATCACTCCCACAGTCCTTTGCATTGTAAATCTTCCTCTCAACATGTCTGTGGGGTAATTGAAGATTTCCTGTAGTAGACGTCTAAATATCAGGATACTGTCAGTGAATAGTGATTCTATGTTTGGAAAAGAAAACACAACATGAACACATATTAGTAGATAAAGTCAACAAAATACAACCTGGTATATTAGAAACATGTCTCGATTTCATGTTTTCAGCTGAAGGTTTCTAATAAACAGCCGAGATGTTTTTTTCCCCACTGAAACAGGTTATGAACTCAGTTACTCTATAGGCGAGCAAGCCTCAGTGTTAGCAGTTAGTTGCGTGAGATTATTATCGGATACAGCACCAAACACTCAGCTAGATGGGTACGGTATACTGGCACTCATCCAAGTCCTGACAAAACACATTGCTGCCCACTGAGAGCATAATGCAGCGTGGTGGGGCACTGCTTTAACCGCTCCATCCAAACAACACACCACAATGATGGATGGGGATCAACAAGACTGTTCAAATCTGATGCCAGTAATTTTGTGGCCAGGTGAAAGTTCACAGTGTGCTAGACCACCAAATGTGCCCAACAAAAACACAAAGTATACATGCAGCAAAACCAAATTCATTAACTGTTGCTACCAGCTCATTTGACGCTGCAAGAACTTTCAATCAAGCAATACAACGGCAATTAGCTTCCCATGAATGATTTGTTTCTCAAGACACTCTTGAGTGCTGCTTGGAAACAAACATGTAAATGGGGACATTCCCAATTCACAATATTCGTGACACAAATTGAAAAGAAACAGGATTGAACAGCATTATTAAATTAGTGTTTTATCTCCTTCTACAGCAGAGGAGAGTTTTGATCAACTCTGAAGATTGTAGAGTCAGTCACTTAAAAACTGGCCATCTGCAGGGATTTCTTTCAGGGTTGATTAAAGATACGACGAAGATAAGAAATCGTATTTTTGAGAGTGGATAGAATCAATTGAGAGATAAGTAAGTTAGGTGTTACTGCATCAAACTTACACTTTAATAGATGGGATATAGGACACAGACATGGTGAGAATAATAAAAGGTCTCAACATAAGAGTGGGAAGTGAAACAGAAACAAGTGATATTGCAGTGCTGCCTTTCCCTAGACTGCACCTTTATTATTTTATCCTTTCTGGCCAATGTACAGTACTCTTGTTTAAATAAAATCCAGGCTGCGCCAAAGAAAGCTTTGCACACAGCTTTTTGGGTCTCTATTTCACACAAATAAATTGGGCTAATAGTAATGCAACCGAAGAATTAAACTCAAACTTATAGCACTAAGAGTGAAGAACGCAGGCATGCACATCATAATGCACATGAATTTCAGATACCTACAGTGAAGTAACAGTAATATAATCACACTTTCTTACTTTATATTTTTCTGGATCCTGATTTAACTGTAGCACTAATTTAACCCTTTAAAGTTGGGCTCAGGGACTACAACATTTTACTATTTTTCTTTTCAGTAAAACTACAAAAGAAAACAACCTTTACATTAAGGCCTACCTATACTCCCTGTGTAAGTGCCACTTACATACAGCCATATCTCACTGTGCACATTATAATGCAGCTGCAGCAGTTGGGTGTGTTAAGATCTTTATGAGGATATATTGTCTGATGTCACCTAGATCCAGGTCCCTTGTATAACTAATATATTCCTATATTACTGCTAATCAACACATGAGGTTCATGTTACTGTGTCTATTTCAAACTACTTTTCAATTTAATACTCCATCATTAAATGGACATGTATTGTCAGCGATGTGCAATATATTCAAATGAATGAGGATTCATTGTTAACACAAAAAACTAAAAGTAAACCATTTACAGTTTAGTGAACTTCATTCATACTGTGAGGTGAATGAAGAGATATTCTTGATTGGATGCAAAGCCAAATGGAGTGAAGAATGAATCAAAGCACAGAGTATGACTGCTTGGTGATAACTCAGCACCAGAGCACCTTTTCTGAATGATCATCAGTTTTGTTTAGACATTTGCACAACAACAAACATTACATTGCTTCCACTGACTACTGAGAAACAACTTGCCTGAAACAAATCATTCAGAATAAACAAGGTGGGCAAATAATGACAACAGACAGCACAGTGAACCCAACCTCATAACAACACAATGATCAGTCAGGAACTTCAATTTGAACAATGTTATTAAAGCATCTGTCAGATTTGCAAAAACAAATGCTTGTGTGCATGCTTAAACTATCTATTTGACCTTAGTACAACACCTCATGGGTAAAAAGTGTTTCCTCAAGATACAGGGATACACAGCACCTAACAAAAATGATTTCCCTCTTCTTAAATAACTAAGCCAGTCAGTGATGGCAAAAGAAAAAGAGAAATCTTTGCAGCATTTCACCTTAAGATCTTACCCGTATCACAAGTTTTAAGCACTATTTGCTCTCAGCACATCACAAGCATCAACAACAGTACACAATGCAACACCAACAACAACAGCTTTTGTAAGTAAGTAAGAAATAGCAACCACAACATTAACAGTAGACTATAATAGAGTACCAAATGCATTTAAGCCAGGCATCTGTTTAAAATAAATTGCTAAAGCAACATTAAAACTCATTCTAAGCTCATCCGAACATAAATGAAAAGGGACAGACTGTCAGGAAATAGAACAGCAAACATACTGTGCAGAATTGCAGCAAGTTAAGAGACCATGTACACATGAATACTCACTGTGGTGAAGTTCACTGGGTAGCAATCCTCTCCTCGAAAGGTGCACTGCAGTAGCATGTCATTGATGTCATGACCTGTGCGGTTATAGAAATCAGTCATGTTGAACAGTTTGGGCTTGAAGTTCTGGAAGTTTGCCTTATCCTTTAGGGCAGTCAGAACTTCGGGCTCAGCCAAGTGTGGGTTGGCTATTTGATAGTTATTATTCAGGAGGGCCAGGAGCTCTCCCACATGATAGAGGTCATTTCTGGTGATTTTGGAGAAGCGGAACTCATTGAGGTTACAGAAAGTAACAGCTGGGAACGTGAGGTTAGTCGCCGCCACCTCGTCCAGTTTGGTGACGTGAGGATACTCCAGGTAATATGACACCCGATCCATGCAGACCAGCATCAATAAGCCTAGTGAACCAAGGAAGGAAAGAGTCCAAAGAAACCGACGGAATGTCATGTGCCCATAGGCGAATATGTGACTCATGCCATGTAGGGTGGATATGTTAGCAAAAGCTTGCAGGTTGGAGGGCCTGATGCTTTCAATGCTTTCCTCTGAGCTTCCTTTCATGGCTGTAGAGTGATGCTCAAGACTGTCTCCCCAAGAACTTCAGGTTAAAGACTTTGCTTAGCAACAGCAATAGCAGAACCCAACCGGCAGTGTTGGTGTGGCACACTGCTTCTTTATTCCCTCAAGAAGTGGAAATGGGCTCAATAAATAGCTACCTTAAAATGGTTGTCAGTCTCTGTAACAGTTTTCTTTTCATCACCATTCACCTTCCAGTGGTTGTCAGCTGTTCCTGTAGTCCCAGGTCCCCCCTTTTCTTTCAGGCTGCTATTTTATTATCTCCAAAGCTGTCTCTCTCACTCCCTGCTCAGCTGTCCTTTGTAGCGGCACCAAACACAATGACAGCTCCAGAAACACCCACTTCTACCAAAACGCAATGCCTCCTGATTCCTGAGTGGTGTGAAAAGGGACAAGAATACAAGGGACAAGAGAAGAGAGAAGAACAGAGAAAATAGCAGACGTAAGGATAGAGGCGAGAGATGAGGGGGGCTGCAATGAAAAGGGCTAGCGTTTGGAGAGAGGTGCTAAGCCTCAGCAGTCAATGGGACCCTTCCTCCTCTAATCGGAGAGAATGCCTCTACATCGCTGTGATAATGGGATGCAATGGTTTTGTGAATGGAGGTAATAAAGAGAGAAATGGCTCACTGGTCCCTCGCTGCCACCTTCCTTTTTCTCTCGTGTCTCTTTTGCTCTTCTCTTTTCTTCCAGAAATGAAAATGAGGGGGTCAGAGACCTCCGACCAGCCCACCACTGTGCTTGACAACCGGCGTTCACAGCTTCCACGGGTTCCACTTCCTTATTTGCACAGATCCTCTGTTAATAGGGAAGACCACCTCTTGATGCTTTATGGCCACCCCCCACCAGCAGAACCACTAAACCCGTTTCGAGACCTCCAGCTTTAGTCCTGTTAACATACAGATTTATATTCTGCCGTGTGGAGCCTTTCACTCTCTTTTTCGCTTCCTCTCTCTCCCACCACTCCCCCATTTCTTGCTCTCTCGCTCTCTCTTTCAGTCTCCCTCTCTCTCCCTCTTCCTCTTTAGTAGTCAGGATCCATCCCACTGCTGAATGGCTGCTTTGCCTGTGTGTCTGTGCTCACAGGGGAAGTCTCTCAATCTGGACACAACCTTCACTGCTATTATTCTCTGATCTGCTCAAACAGCCTCCGCCGCCAACATGTTTGCTTGCATACAAGAATGCCACAGGTTGCATGTTTATTTCACTGACATACGTAATGGAGTTCCAGATATGTCCACATTTTAACCTTTTCATAAAAATGCAATAAAAAAGCAACCAAAACCACCTGGTTAAATGTTTTCTTCATTATTACATATGCTTCATTAACCATTTAATTTCAGTTCTTTAAGTATTGACTTCTCTTATGACAGCATGGGTTAAATATTTCCTTTATTTTGTAGTCCCAAGCAACAGACTAATCCCAAAAGCATTTCACAGTCTGGCTAAAGCAGTCCCAGGATATGATTCCATGGTGTGTGACTACATGAGTTTTTTTTTTTTTTTTTTTTTTTTTTTTACAGGCTTCACCAGTAATGGAGTTGCTTATTTTATTGGGGTTAAAATGTCACGGCGCCATTCTGAGAAACCTTTTCATTTCTCCTAGGACCAAACAAGATTATCACTCATTGGCTACCCAGGGATGTCTTATTATCATAACAATAGGTGAACCGCCAAGGATATGACCACAGCCTTTGAGGATTAAATCAATATCCTGCCCTAGTAACCAAGCACGGAGACCATAGCAACCATTACCCACAACACTATAGAGGTATGCAATTCAGATAAAACTACGTAAACCATTACATCCGTAAACTTCTGAGAAATGCAATGTCAACCATACATTGTCACAGTCGAGATGCAATTTAAAAAATGCTCACAGAAGGAAATGCAACATGATGCCTGACTATTGTGGTCTTTTTACCTGACAGGGAAGACTCAGAATAGGTCTACTAGAACAACATCTGAGGTATTGCAATTTCAAAACTACAAGACAGGAGCCTTTCTTTGCTTCTTCCACCCAAAAGCAGTACAAGCTAAAATCAAAACAGGATTGAGCCACCTTTAATAACTTTCAATAACATCATGACACCTTAAATATATCTGATACTATTCCTTGTCAAAATTTCACTGACTTAATTTAAAATTTACAAGATTTACAAGTAGTTGATGTCTGACTCAAGGTTAGCTAATCCCTTCCTACAAAATGTAAAATTCAGCCGCACTCCTTTGTATTCACAGTCATGACCGATCATGATTAACATGCTAAAAAACACTTAACAATGATGGATGATGCTGTGCCCATTTAACATAATATAAGACCATCACTGAGTTTCAATGTCTTCATTCACAAACAGTGCCAGGTAAGTCAATGTTGCTGAGATACACTGATAAACTAAAAACCCTTCACTAAGGAGTCAGAAAACAGAAATCAAGAATAGATTTGTTGGAATGGTTATATATTTTATAGATACTACTCTACAATGAGAATAAAGTAAACATACAAATAAATACATATGTAGGGAGTCCTACAAAATGTATACTGCAAAATGTGGTGTTTGCTGAAAAGACATTAATGGTCCCTTAGACAATAAAGATATGTCTAAGGGACCATCTCCAAGTACTGGATCAGTTTGTGGAGCGTGGTGGATGTGCAGAGGGTTGACTATAACCTGACCTAATGTGTCCATGATATTAAGTGTCTCGTCAGAACTAACCTCACCCTTCATATAAGAAAAACAGAAAACACTGAGGTGAAATCCTGTGACTACAGTGATGATACTGCGTACATGGTTTTACAGTAACTGAACAATGGTTTAAAACCTCAGTAAAAAGATTATAAATAACTGAATTGTCCTCAGTGAAACAAACGTTTAACATGTTGATAATTATTCAGTATTCAGTAAGAATATTGTGATTCTTGTCGTCATTGTTACATAAATCTGCATTTGACATTCAATTTCCATATTCAGTAATAGAATGGAAATACTCGTCACGCCGCGTTTATTTGCATTCTCTTTACATTTGGGTAACGTTGTCCTGTGTAAAGATTAACAAACTTAACTTCCAAATTCACACTGCCAGGCATGTCTGTTGTTGCAGATTGCAGGATGAAAGTGGTGGACTTTTCAACAGTAATTGGCTTTCAAGTGGATGGTAGAATGCACAGCATAATGCAGTGAATATTAATGAGGAGGAGTAATATTTGAGGGCTGCTAAGCACTGCACTCTCTTCTTTTGGGGGTCTTTGAATTTGACTTTTAACCAACAACTAATGTTCTGGAAAAATTCAGGCCTAAAATACTAAAACATTGTAAAGATGCAATAATACATGGACACAGGATTGTTGACCCTAATGCATCCTAGACAAATTCACAGTAATGTTTTATATGTGCGTCTACCTAATACAGCACACCTAATTCAGCTCTTAATCATAATCTGTGGTCTTCCTTTGTACTATATATTAGATCATGCTTTGTGTAAATGTTAGACCTTTTAGTTTACAGTTCCATTAGCATAGGTCAGATTTCTCTTTTGCAAATCCAAGAAATCTGTTGTCTTTTAATCCATAAAAGCTGTATTTGGGATAATGCACATTAAAATGATCAAATGTGATCAAAAGCTAATGTATGGAACGCTAACTGAAAACAGGATTTCTGATAATTCTTTTAAGTCAGTGTTAATCTGACTTACTTCTTCTTAACAAGATTGATTTGGTTTTGGTTGGTCCATAATGCAATCACAATGTGATTCATACTGCTGCCCTGCTCCTGTGTTGCAAAAGCTTTGGCAAAATACTCTATATAAAAGTTTAACCTGATTTGACAATTAAACATCTTAATTGAGTGAACAAAGAACTGTTGCCTCTCTCCCTATTTGGATCTAAATGATGTTGGATATTAAGTAATGTGCTATAATTACTACAGTTCACTGAAAATTCCTATGACAAGCAAACCGCCCTAATATGATGTACAGCTAAAAGGAGCAATTACAGTGAGTCATTCTTTGTGATACCCAAGTTATGTAGATTTGGTAAGCACCTCCGAGGACAGATTGCCCTGTTAGGAACTGAGCCCTGCAGTAAAGCAGTCGACATTTAAGAGCACATACATCATGAAGTTAGAGAAGGAGCAGCGGAGATACAACACTGCACTGAGGGAGCAAAAGCACAACCTGAAGTACAGATTAGACTGAAAGTGTGACCTCTAAGCACGTTGTTTTACTATATACAATGTTCAGCAGCTGACACAAGTACACTGCAACCAAAAAAAGTCAATGATTGGAACTGTTGTCAGTTTAAATGCAAAAACGCCAATGTAAACCTGAAGTCTACAGTAGTTTAGATATGTGGAGCCCATATTAGAAATAGTACACAACAACTATTTTGTTCGCAATGGTACTTATGTTAGCAAATAATGCTCCTGACCCCTTTTCATCTGTACAATATCACATTTCTTATATTGCTAAGATAAACTAAATACTATTTTGTATAAAACCTTAAGGTTTTGAATTGCTCCTTCAATAAGGGGCAAAATTATAAAGCTCTAACATTTGTTAGAGTGTGCATATGTTCACAGAATCACAAACTAGTATATTTGCGTACAAGACTCTGAAACAACTTGTGCATTTGGCAACTACAGAGTAATCACTGCAGGTATCAAGCTAAGCTTTGTTCTATTAAGCTGCAAACCCTGCAGAAAAAAACACGCCTTGTAGCCTTTAGCAATATGTTGATATGAAAGGCTGTGATAAACAGAACATTTTTCTTTTTCTGTGACTGTCAGACAGACGTAGTGAGGCAGCAGATGTGCACACACACTCACACACCTTTTTCCATCTTCTTTTCACAGATGAAACAAGCAAACAGCAGAAATCTGCCAGACAACAGAGAAAAAGATTCACAATACAGTCAACCAATGGCCGCTATTGAACGTGTGTGGCAGTTGCTGCAAATGACCTTGCATAAATGCTGTCTGAGATAACAGCCTATTCATATGTAATCTACTGCTCAATATCTGCTGTGCGCTTGTGGAGAACAAAACTGAGAGGGGAAGAAAAAGTCCAAGACCCTGGACACAGGAATGGCAATGTACTAAGAGATTTAGAAATAATTACATACACAAACTGTAACACTAATGTGACATTCATCAACACAAATGTACCCATTTCTTTTAGAAAACGAAATAAAAGCAGATAATTTAGTAATCTAAAGAGAATATCAGAAGGTCAGTGAAGTTTTACAGCAAAAGCCTTTCATGTAAAAGCTGAAATAAAAATATTTGGATAAAATAAGGATGGGTTTCTTCTCTGCTGCTCACTGAAATACGTCATTATTCTTAGGCTGAATATATATTAATGCTTAAACCACAGGGGTAAGAGGTGTTTTGTGTCTACACCATGACAGATAGAAATATGTTGCTGAAAGTGTTAGCCTAAGTAATGAGTCCAAAGCCATTTAAAACCCCAAATGTACCCATTATGAAGCTGTTATTGCAAACCTCCACTGCTTAGAGCTCTCAGGTGTTTGTCTTAACACTGCTGTCAATTTATGTCACAATCTACAACCTAAATAGCCTGCTTGTTAGAGTGATATTGCAGTAACTTTCTTACATTCACTGCTTACCTATTATAAGATTATTTATGATATGTGGGACCTCAGTAGCATGTTTAAAGGCAATACAACTGCGCCACGCTTTGGTACCATAGTAAAGATAAAGATAAAGTGCTTTACCATTTGGAGAGATGTGTTTGTACGATAAAAGGTATAATTTGTGTTTAGTTCCTTCCTTGGATCTCATCAATCACACAGATACAGGAATTGGAACATACAGTATATATTTATACACACACACACATCAGACAAGATAGATACATCTTTGAATTGTGTTATTGGCTTATACTTTACTGATATATATATATTCAGCCTAAGAATAATGATATATTTCAGAGAGCAGCAGAGAAGAAACCCATCCTTATTATATATATAAAAATCAGACAACATTGTGGGATTTGGGGAATAAAAAGAGCCTTTGCTTTAAGATAAAAAAAATATATATATGTGTGGTCAAAGTCAGCAGATGCTGAGATGTTTTCTAATAAAATCTGGATGTAGTTGGTCCTCAAATGTCCTATTATACTAAATGACTAGAACAGTCACACTCACAGAGGACCAATTTAGATGTTACACTCATCCCAAATAAAATGACAACTAAATCTAATAAAGAAAATACAGGCTTGGGGCAGAAACATTCTTATCCCAATAATCAGCATGAAAATCTTACATTTGTCAAGATGTTGTACACATAAACGTGTCCAGGATCAAACACACCATTACTTAACAAACAAAATGCCCCATTAACACATTCAGCCACACCATAGTAACACTAACTAAAACTGAAATACATTGTGTGCAATGTCAAGAGGACAGACAAACACGCTAGGGGGCCATAGATCAAAACCTACAGACGGCTCACCTCCACTACCAGCTGCTACCACTGTGCACCTATTGATGCTGTACCTATTGAAGTTATTGTAAACTGTATATATAGCATCTGAATTTTTCTGGTATCTGAATGTGCTGAGAGAATATGCAGAGAACATGCCTAAATTATGAGTTGCCAAGGAAACAAAAATCCAATCATTAGCACAAAACTGAGATACCACTAGGCCTTTGTAATTAGTGCCAATTAGGAGTTTGTTTAGACACCAAATAGTTTATGCACCAAGTAAATACAGTCACTTAACACAGCACTCCACTACATTAGAAATCTTCAAGACAAGATATCAATAGTGCAAATTCCCAAACGTATCTGCATATTGTCTGACTGCCACACACTAAATCAGACAAAATGAACCTGGGGCTTTTTGGGGATGGGGTTCTGGAGCAAGTGCCTGCTTTAATCCAGCCCTGCTCATAATAGTGTACATTTTTAATATGCATTACCTCAGTTTATATTCATCTATCTGAAAGAAAGTGCAGGCCTACATGTAGATCAAGAGTGAGCTTAAACACAATTGTGCCTACATGTGTTTTCCTGTAAATGTTATGGCATCTAAGCACACATCTTGGTCTAAAATATTTTGTAAACTACAGGGGACATGGAAGATTACAATGGATTACAGTGGAATCTACTACAGGTATATAACTCCACTTGTAAGATTTCATGCAGCCTAAAAATGGTGCAAGTGTGCCACCCAGTGGACACCATTATTATGTGCAATGGTATAACCTCTTAGTGTATCCTCCATTTCTCACATTACTACCGTGCAAGACTGCAATACAAAAACAACAACAACAACAACAACAACAACGCTACCAGCCTGAATAAAACCACGTTTAGGAGGCCTCTTCGCCGCAGTTTCATTGCTCCAAAAAATAGCGCAGGTGAGCTAAATCAGTCGCTAATTAACGCGTGCTACATAAACAGCCGTCCACGAGCCAGAAAACTGGGACAATAATTCCTAAACCACTTGATACAGCATTTGGCGTACTTAATATTGTCAAAGTTCACACATTTGACATAGTTTAAAAAATGACTAATGATATATCTAAAAAGAAGGGGAAGAGTTCTGGTGAGAAAAAGGCGAAAAGAAAGGCGAAAAGACGAGAGACTTACGCGATGTACATCTATAAAGTTTTGAAACAGGTGGGTGGAAAAAGCGCACCGAGCTCTAACTACTTCGGTTTTCCTATCTTGAAATAAACTAACAAACCTTTCCCCCCTCTTCTGCCTGCGAAGGTTCATCCGGACACGGGGATTTCAAGCCGAGCCATGAGCATCATGAACTCCTTCGTGAATGACCTGTTCGAGAGGATCGCCACAGAGGCGTCCCGGCTGGCTCAGTACAATAAACGCTCCACCATCACCAGCAGGGAGGTGCAAACTGCAGTGAGACTGCTGCTGCCCGGGGAGCTGGCTAAACACGCTGTGTCTGAGGGCACCAAAGCTGTCACCAAGTACACCAGCTCCAAGTGAAGACTTCAACACGCTCGAAGTTGTTATGACGAGGGTTTCAAACCTGTGCATGAGTTGCTTTTGTAAGCTGGTTGACTTCAGTACATGCATAAAAAGCTGATTTTTCTCTGCATTGTTTGATCCCCTCTCATTTTTTTTTCTTTGAGAGGGAAAGGCTGTAAGGCGTCAGTATTAACCACTAGATGGGGTAATTGTACACCTGCCATATTACAGGAATATTTACTCAGAGTATTGAATCACTCTTTGATAAACAGACCTATAAACCTGAGCCCTAAGGTGCTGTCAACGCAACTCGCATATTGTGACATTCATTCATACAGGGGAGCTCTATTTGCTGCCGTTTCAATTACAAAAAATAAGCTCTTGTTGTACATTACAGCTGTAAGTTTTCCTGTGTGCAAACAGATAGTTATTTGGTGAAATCAACTGTATAATGTTACAAAAACACACATGCATGAGTTCAGTGTGACTGCATTTATTTGCTCATTACAATTATTTGATAATATCTATTTAGTTTATGCTCTTTGAACAGCGTTTATGGAAGACGCATACAATTAATACATTAAAAGAGGTTTCTAATCAAGCCCCAAAATCAGTAAAATCCCTATCACCACATTCTGACAAAGTTTTAATCAACTCAGTTGCTTTTAACATATTTTATAATCCCACGCTGTTGGCATATCATAAAACGTGTGGTAGAGGATCACAACAGCTGTAACTCTATAGTCGGTGCATATTTTAGAGCCTAGTGGATGTGGATCACAATCTGCCAGAGATGAAAATATTACACGCATCAAAAGCACACTTCTGAGTGGCGTTCAGCTGAGTGAGATCAGTCAAACGTATTCCTGATTGCAGAAAATTAGTTTGATGTCATCCACTGTGTTTTGAATCCTCATATATGTCCCACGTGTATATACATCACCGTACACTCCTATCAATACAAAAGAAAAGGCACTTGTGTTTCTTGACGAGACACAAATAAACGAGGGTGCACTGAGAGCACACCAGCCCCGACAGGTGTGGAATTATACGGGTAACCGTTGACAACTAACCGGAGCTTGATCGAAGTTTAGCTACTGTCGGTTAATCTCGTCTTGAATTTAGCATGTCATGTCCTGAATGCACTTCCCTGCAGTGATTCAGAGACCTCTTATGTGTGATGGGAAAGAAGCTTTGAGACTACTAAACATCCCCAAAGTGTCTCGCTTCAAGGCAAGTCAGTGGCTATAGCTAGCTAGCTAGCTAGTTAGCATGTCAAGTCACCAAAAGTGAATCGGTAATATAGCTAGCGTACATCATTGCGTACATCGTTGTCACGGTTGCCCGCAAGTCTAACTTACCGTTGCTGTTTATCTGTTAACACTAGCCAAACTTTGAAACAAAAACAAAAGTGTCATTTGACGACGCTTACAAATGATTTGAAGATATTTATCCAGCGGCAACAAAACAAATATCCCACCTGCGACAAGTAAAAAAAAACAACACAAATGTGTTGAATATGAAGAAGGGACTGTTCAAACAAAGATGGCAACCAGAAGAGACATTTCTTGCTCGTTTGCTGGGCCACAAGAAATACCAACTGATACAGGAACAAAATGATAAATTAATTTGGGTGATTTGTCCAGCAAGATGAGAAAAGAGAGTATATATCTATACTTGGCTGAACAAGAGAGCCACAATATGAGAAACTGGTCAAGAATACGTTTGTGCCAGCTGGATAGTCTTCCAGGGATCTAGAGATGTCTTTAAAACTGGGGTAAGTGTTGAAAAACAACCTGCAGTTTTTCAAAGTTTGGCTTTTATGTTTGACTCAATTGCTATCAACATTTATCTCACATGTGAAGACAATGAGAAGTAAAAAAAACTGTTTTAGATAATTATTAGGTTTTAAAATACAGCAATGGTCTGTTTTAAAAGTAATCTGTTTCATCTCTGACGCATTCATCCAAACCCTGACAAGATCCATTATTCAGTTAGCTTTAAAATTGACATATTTATAAACTGACAGAGGAAATAATGCAACATTATATCCTTGTTATGTATTCTAATCAGCCGTCTAAAAGACGAGACTGTCAACTGAATAGTACTTGATTACGGGATAATGACACTAGCGTTTGCACCAGTCCAATCTGCATAAAATGGAGGAACTGATAAAGGTCTCTCTAATTAGGATGGTGTTTACATCAGGCTTTACATACACCTATTAGGCGACCCTTGTCAGCATCCTACAAAGCCGGGCTCACTGTGATAATGCACTTGGAGGTGACTCCCCCCACTGACTGTTATTGTTGAGAGACCCATTTTAGATGTTTCCCAGTATTCTTGGTAATGACATGAAATCTACAGATGTTATTATGAGGGTGATACAGTCTTTGATGGCAGTGACTTTGTTCATGATTATCATGGCCATTTAGGTTTTGTATCTTGCACCCTTCCCCATATCCCCTCTCATGCCCGTGCCTCATGGTAGTCATCGCTGTCTCCTTTAGGCAGACTGCTATGAACACATTATGGATGGGTGCATTAGTGAGTGATGCAGAGCACGGGCTGGCTTGCCTTGTTTTCGTGTGAGAGTGCATCATTAGAAAATGTTCCACTTGGCAGGGAAGCGCGTATTAACTGCAACCGCAATGAAATGAGGTTGTGATAGATGGTTAAAGTTATACAGGACTATTAGGTTGAAATATGAACCTCTCAATTGTCATGATGAAACAGAGGGCTATTTGCGTGGTGATCAGTGCATTGAGAGACAATTGGAATCTGCAAAGACCGATACAATACATTATAGGTAGTGGGCTCAGAGCTGAAAGAGTACAGAAAAAGTAATCATGCTTCCACAGAATAGTTTGGAGCTACTGTTCAATTCAAGGCTCTATAAATTCATTTAGGGTCTCCACCAACATCTCAAGCATCGTGATGAGACCTGGGGGAGATTTGCAAACAGGGCACCTTGCCTAAGCCCTGTTGTGGGCTCTGATGAGCCATATATATGGAAGTAAACCAGTACTGATTGTTATCAAAGGCGCTTTAATGGCATCGACGACTTAAAGCAGACTGTGTGTGTCTAATTTAATGTGTCCGAATGGAATGTCGGAGTCAATATGAAGAAAATTAAGAAAATTACAATAAGCCCAGATATAAATCAGAGCCAGTAGACAAAAGCATGAACGCAGCAACTAGCTTCCCTTCAGATAATGTCGTTAGCCAATTAAACATGCTCATTATCTCTTATCATGTTTCCATGGTGACCTTGCAGTTATTCTGCCACCAGTATACAAACTTCAGACCCTGTTTCTCTTTAACTCCCTAGGTGTGAACTGAAATGTGTAAATTGCATATTAATTGCTCTGCACAGAATTGCCCATATTCCAGACATGATCACATAAATCATTAAAATAAGAAGCACCTGATGGATGATTGAGTGCTCTGATGTCATGGTGACGCTCTCTCTAAACTTAGACTTTCTTTGGGTGCACTGACTCTGTCTTAAACTAACAACAGATCCAATTGCAAACCCATTAGCATTTAATATTACTGTAATTACTGTGTACATTTCATTATGTTCTCAGTATATTAAATGGCTGCTCAGTGTGGAGGGAGGGCTATAGTTTAATCTCTTTCTGTATTACTGTGTGCCACAGTACTCAAAACAGCATTAAGAGGCACATAATCAGAGGGAACTAATTGCCTATGATTGCATAAATGAAGTGCCTCACTCTCATCAGGGCTGTTGCTGATGTCCAGCCTCTTACCGCCTTGGGAGAGGAAGGCAGTTGACCACAATGCAGAAAACCTTGGAGAGACAGCTACTGGTGGGTAATGTGAGGAAACCAAAGATTTAATATGTCCACGGGGGGCTGTGAGGGCAGGGGATGTTACTACTGCTGATGTTTCTTGTTGTCATCAGAGTTGCCTTCGCTTCACAGAGGAAAAAAAAAAAAAGAAAAGAAAGAAACATGAATGCCCACCATTTGAGAAATGAATTTATCGAAGTCGCTGTCTTTTTCCCCATTAGTAAGTGTTTAGTTCAGCGTTTTAAATAATTGCGTTACCAGGAATGATATTTAAAATACATTTGGGAGTCAATGAGGCGGGAAAGTGCCTACATGTTTTGCTGATGACACCCGGGCCATTTGGAAGACATCAAAGTAGAGAGGAGGTAGCCCAGATGCATATTATAAACTCATTATGTATATCATTTAAAAGGATGTACTCCAGCCGCAAAAACAATATTCCTAGTTTCTCTCTGGTAATGTGTGTTTTCAAAGTTGAAACTCTTACTCGCCTTCAGTTTAATGTGGCATCTATTACCAAACTGTAACATAAAATAAATGACCTTGATTTCCATACCAGTCATTATGGTATAGATGAGATGCAGCGATGCCTCTGTGATTTCAGATGGGAGAGAAGGTAAAACCTCTCCACAAATATCATGTATTTCTCCACCTGTGGTGCAGACCTTGTTTTCCACAGAGCTTGCAGGCATCTTGATGGACTGGTGGATAAAAAGACATGAAAATATGTGTGTTGTAATCCGTTGTGTGTCCAATACAGCACATGTTAATGGATGGTGATAGTGAAGTTATGCAGTCTCCATATATGGAAAATAAAAGGTAACTGAGTCACCCTTGCCAGCCGTGAACACCTATCCTTGGTGCCTAGAGAGGTAAAAATGGGACCAGTTTTGCTACTGGGTACAAATTCTACCAGCAGTGGAAAATAGTGGTCTATCAGTCAAAAGAGATGTTTGTCAGATGCCTAGTGAGTAGGCTTAAGAGGCGTAATTATGCGCCGTCCCTCCACCATCAGAACACTACACGTGCGGCAGAGTGGCACAGCGGATGCCAGTCATTCAGCCTAATGTTCTAATGCAGGGAGCCATGTGGATACATAAAATCCATTAAAGCTCTTGAAAAAAAATATTGAGCAGAAAAAGACATTTTGCAAACACACACTCACAGGGGCTTACAATAGGGCATTCTTATTTGCTCTTCCTCTAAAGAAAATGTCAAGACACCATTTTATAATACAAGTTGTTTTTGAGTTTATCAGTGAAAGCTCTGCTGGGAATGGTTAAAGTTTATGATCCAGTGACTTGCCCCTTTATATGGACTATTCTTGCTCAGCACTTTTAGAGTAGGAGAGGTGGTAACACATTAAATATATCTGGAATGAGCCATATTTTTGTGCTGAACTTTAAAATATGTACATGTAATGTTATCCTCCCATTTGCTTCTGATTCAAGGTTTTTCAAATAAGATACTGTGTAATATAAAAAAAAACCATGTTCTATCACCCCAAAAGCAGCATGCATAGCAGTTCCAAAACATATGTTTATTCAACTCATTTAATACTTGCAGCCTGACAGACACTCTTCATGGCTGTAACTTTACTGGAGGCAAATAGGAGAGGCTCAAGTGGCTGCACGTGAGACATAAAAATAGCATTACTTGTCACACTGCAGGGAGTGTCTCATACTGAATATCAAAACAACTCTATGAACCAACCCTGTGAACAGCCGGCAGGCACACAGTGGACATTAGCCAGAGAGAGGGAAACACAACAGAAACAGAGAGACAAGCCTTTTTAGACGGGCCTCCCTCACTTTATCATACACATCTTACACAACTACTTTTCTCCGTGAGAGGCAAGCCATTCAGCATGTCGCAAGGCAGCTTTGTCTTCACACCCATGGCCTTACGCTCTCTTGAACTTGATGAGGACATGCTGGAGAGATACAAGTACAAGAAGCAACTGGCCTCCCATCACCTCAACAGCTACATGTTGAAGAAGGAGGCCAGGGCACCGCCAAGGTACAGCACTGCCCTACCACCAACTGTCTGCCAAGATGTGGTCGTCCAGAACGCGGTGTATACAGGAGACTTGGAGGCTATGCAGCACCTCTTTCCTAGAGGATCCACAGCAAACCTCATCATTGAGCCACAGGGAGGTGAAATGCGCTGGGTGGCCACAGGGGAAGGTAGGAGACAACATCTGGCTTCAGGAATTCATTCAGGAATTCATAGGATTTGGCGCAGCTAGGTAGCTTTATTGTATTTCCTGGAGATTATCATTGGAAATTAGGACTTCTAAAAGTACTTTTTATTTTAACAGAAGTGACAGACATTACCTGTGTTGTTGTGGAAAAGAGAGAAAGTAAATCACTGCTTTAAAATGATTTTGATATGCAACTGGTGCATCTCACCCTGAGGCAGTATTTAAAGACACTGATGCAATATTTATAGAAACAGAACGGCAGACAATGTTTATAGAAACCATCATATGACCACCACATAATCCGATTCAATTGTGGCCTTTTGCTTAGGACAAAATAAGCTGTTTCCTTTTTTATTTTGCGGAAGACTAACATTTTGTCAGTTTTGGCTTGATGAGCCTGGAAGTTAAGGTTCCAGACTCCAAGTTAAAAGTTTGGATGTTACCAGAAGCATTCTATTTGTCAGAACAATGTGTTTCTCCTAAATGTCTCGAATGTAACACAGCCTTGTCCGTTGACTTCAGTGGATTAGCTGAATCAGTGGGCAGGTGAAATTTAACTCACCAGTCATTGGTTCCCATACCACTGCACTGGAAAGGTTCACTGGGTCAACCAAAATATCATATAACACCACCCTGAAATAGCCCTGTCTGCACAAACAACCTGCATAAGCGCTTATTTCCTTCAGGAGAAACCACCCAACATAAACTTTAAAAAACAATCTAGTTTGCTCTGGTATGGCGTATTCAGCACCTAAGATTAAGTGGCGCAAACAAAAGACGTACCGCAACGACGTGATCGCCACAGCCAAGGCCTCAGGTTGTGTCCTGCAGTTCTGGAACTCTCTGCTTGTGGGCGATGAGCTGACGATTCTCAGCATTGTGGACGACGACGAGTATGACTACCTTATTGATGCCATTTATGACACAAGCAACATAGAGGAATGGAAGAACTTCAGATTTAACTACAGAGGCCTGCGTAGGTTTATCACAGCTTTTATTTTATATCAAACTGGCTACAGTTACAGAACAAAAGTTATGCTCTAGGGTACCAAGGTCTTTCATTGAGTGTTATTGAGTATTTTCTTGAGTCATGCAACCAGTAATACTAGAAATAATACCACAAAATACTTATACCTGACATGTCTGCCTATTTATAGTGATCCTAAGGGTTGAGCTCACAGTTAACTTTTTACTCCCTGCTGGCAGGACTATGGTCACTGAATTATGAGCAGGAGCTGACCACACCACTTCACATCACAGCTGGACGAGGTTTCACAGACTGCCTGAGGCTCCTGCTGCAGCGTGGGGCCAATGTAGACCTGGCACCTGGGGGCACCACCGCCCTACATGAGTCCTGTGAAAACTGCCAGCCAGAGTGTACCAAACTGCTGCTGATCCATGGCGCCAACGCCAATGCTGTCTCTGACGACGGCGTTATGCCTTTGCATGTTTGTACAAGCCCTGAATCCCTTGAGTGAGTAACGCAGAACAAAACTAAGTGTATGTCAGTGCTTCATCTAATTCAGTGATTCTCAACTAAGGGTACTTGCACCCGCGGGGGCACTTCCACAGTTGCCAGTGGGTATGTAGAAAGATTGTGGAATAGCTCAGCTAATTTGAAAAAAGAGAAATTAGGATTTGGTGTTTAGCAGCAACTGCAGGCATGAGTGACATTTACGGGATAAAGGTAACTGGATCTAACCTGCTGACAAAAAAATGGCCCAGCCTAAACATATACCATTTCAGGATCACTGTCTTGTAAGAAAATTATTGTAACAATATCCACTTTTAAATAAGCAATGGTGTTAAATGAACATGTTTGGGACCTGGTGTGTGGTGTTGATGAGGGGGTACTTGAGCTCATCTGATAGGACTGTGAGTCAGACAAAAAAGGCTGGGAACCACTGATCTAACATATACATGGGAATACAACTTGGGTTATATTACAAAACAAGGCTCTGTAATTCTGTCTGCAGATGTGCCAAATACCTCCTTCAGTATGGTGCAGCCATCAATGGTCGCACCACAGATGAAGGCGACACTCCCTTACATGTGGCGGCCAGGAACGGCCTCCCACACCACACTGAGCTCTACCTGGGCTATGGAGCTGCTGTGAACAAACAGAATGAGGAGGGTCTCACACCCCTGAACGCTGCTTGTTCACAACCCCAGGAGGTGAAGGACCTTGAACGTTACTTCAAGGTGTGCCAGATGCTGCTGGGGGAAGGAGCTGACGTCCACGCTGTGGACCAGGACAAACACAGTCCTTTGCACATGGCCTGTAAGAATGTAAATCCAGACATAGTGGATGTGCTCCTGGCTAATGGGGCCTGCGTTAATGAAATGGACTACGGTGGTGAAGCTCCCATGCACAACATCCTGAAGGTGGTGTGCTACAAGGTTTCCCATCACCCTGAGAGGATTGTCCGTGCTCTGCTCAACCATGGCTCCATTCGGGTGTGGCCTGGAGCTCTGCCCATGGTAGGACATAAGAAACTACATGTTATCTAAAAATACTGAAGGATAAAACGTGTGCACCTGCATTTCATGTGGGCTAAAGCATTCCAGCTTGGTTTGTAGCCATATACTGTATTTGCAGTCTGAACCAATTACTCATCAAGGTGGCTCATTTTGCATAATTAGCAAGTACTGCACATGTAACACCTTGAGAAAGAGTCTTGAAACACTAAATTGTTCCTTGCAGTATCCAAGACTTCACAACTTCACATTCAAATCATTCACATTTCATGACACAACATGAAGTGTTGCACTCTCTGCGGGAAACAGACTACAACTATCAGTGAACCCACGTGCACTAGACAAAATGCCTGGTTCCTAATTAGGCAAGTGTTAATAGGAGATTAATTAGCACTAATTGCATAATTTCCAGTTAAACCCCTGGAGGGAAGACCAATCTGTTCATTTCACAAGTGTTTAATTACTTTATTTCTTCAGTTCTATGGAGTCACAAGCTCGCTCATGAACTTAGATGATGATTATATGAATCGCTTTGCTCTGTGTTGTTGCGTTCCTTTTTAGGTTTTGAAGCACTGCTCTGAATCTCCACGCACCATCGAGGTTCTTCTGAACGCCTATAGTCGGCTCAAAGTCACAGATACCTGGGTCGAGGCCGTGTCATCGGAGGTGTTTAAGGCAAGCTCGTTGAATAGTGAATTCATGAGTAGGGTTTAACCAGTGTGGGTGTTTCAAGACAATTATATGTTATGTTTTTTATATTGTACCATGTGCCTTTAATTGAAATCTTCTTTTTCTTCTTTCATTTCATATTCCACTAAAATAATCAATACTAATTAAATTAGTTCTGATAGTTTAACAGCTCTTAAACTTCAGGTGACCCACCATATATATTCAATGTTGGGAGAAACTCTGAGATACGTTTGACCTTTAAACACAGGATACATTTGCAAAAACATCAGGATGATATTATGAATAAATCAAAATATGGACCACACAAACTGAGCGATATTTGATACTCACAAAGGTCCAATATCTACAGTAGTTCCTTACTGAACGTTTATGTAATCATTACTGCTGATTCATTTCAAACTACTACCAGGATTTACTGTAAAGTGAGACACATACTATCAGTTCAGTACCAAATGATCTCATGTTCATCTGTGTTTTTATCCAACCAGGAGCACAAAGAGTTCTATGAGTCAGTCTTCTCCTTGGTGCTGACTCCTCGCTCCCTGCAGCACTTGGCACGCTGCCAACTCAGGACCTTCCTGGAGGGCCGGGTACACAAGGTGGTCCCCAAACTTGATCTGCCCACCTTTGTCAAGAACTACCTGCTCCTGGAGTACAGAGGCTATGTCCACTGAAAGCACTTTGTGTAGTCTTGTGTTAGTGTGTTAGAGTCCTGATGAAGGTTGAGTGCTGCTACATGTGAGGAAGGAGTAACTGTTCACAATATTAATAACAGTCAAGATCATAACTGTAGCACTATACACCAGTGCACTCAATATTTTTAAATATTTGTGCCACACATAAACAGAAACAGCTGCTTGTTCTCTGCCACTTTTATTCCAGATCAATCTTTCAGCAGTTCCATTGTTACATTGTTTGATTTTGCACCACAAGAGGGAGCTATAGACTAGAGTTGATGCAGTATTTAGCAGGTAAGCAATTGTATGTTTTATATTTGATTTATTTCATGATCACATTGGGTTTTTTTTTTTTACTTCTGCACTTGATAGTAAAGATGCTCAGATGCTTGTATTTTTATACATAATAATTATCATGGTGGTTTGATGTTAATGTGCATAGTGATGATGTGTTGTACACTGAGGATTGCTAGAAAATGTTTGCATAAATAGTTATTGATATGATTGTAATTAGGTGTTTTATAACAAAAATAGGCTTGATATAAAATAAGATATTCCACTATGGCCATGTAATCTAGTCATTGTTCTTTTATTGTTTTCAGTCTTTTTAATTTTCTCTCTTTCTTCTCTGATGCCCCTGTTTACTGCTCAGTGTCGTTTTTCTACTCACGGTTGTTTTTGGAAAGAATATTAATATAGAAAATGCAAAACAAAATAACAAATTCAGATGGTGCCTTTGTGTTCAAACAACATTTAATTAAAAAAAAAAGGCAAGTAGAAAGTTCAAAACAAAACAAAAATACATTAAATGCTGAAAATGATGAATACCGATTGTAATTTGTGCTTTTATCAAGACAATCCGATCATGTTATTCCTCTTTAACCTGCTTATTTGATTCAGAAATCAATGACAAGTTTTGTCGAAAACGACAAAAAGACAAACGACAAAAAGTCAGTAAGTTGCACCTGTCAATCTCCCATCAGGCATTTGCGAACAAAAAAGTTAACTTGTAGCAAAAATGACAATTATCTGCAGATCAATTCACCTTATTTAAAAAAAAAAAACTATTTTGTTAGAACAGCTTGTAGAAGGCATTTTTTTTTAATTAGGCCTACTTAAGTCATCCAATGTTAGACTTAAATATTTAAAAAGCCAGAAAAATACATCAAAATTATGAAAACCCCTTATTAATGTAAATGTGTATGTTACTTAAAATGTGTTAAAGAGGAGCTGTGCAACATCAGAAAGAAAGGGGGAGAGAGGAGCTCGGCAAATGGTTTCAATAGATCAAAGAGAGGTGCTGCTGAAGTCACTTGCAATTATAAGAATTAGCCTGGCCTGGCCCTCCACTGCTAATCAGAGTCGGTGGCGATATGTTTATGCCCTCATGCAATCAGACGACCAGTTGGAGAGCCCGGGCACCCAGGACTCAATAGGGCTAATCATCATCAGCTCCCATTGCCGTTTAAAAGGTGAAATGATCTGCGATTAAACCAGTGCTTAAAGAAAAGAGAAAAGTGATTTTTTTTTCTCTTCTTTCTCCACATGCATTTTTGATCAGGGATAAATTACAACTCCCAAAGCGCAAAGCAAAATGTGTGCATTATTTAATTTATTTAAAAAACAATCCTTTGGGGGTCATTTGGTTGACAGATAATCAGTAAGAGACGTTGAAGTTTATAATTCACAGCTTTTTTTTTTTTCTTTTTTTAATAAATTCCCCCGGGTTCAAACAAATCTGACTTTGGCCACTGTGTGTCCGTGTCCACCCTGCAGTTGACCTCGCATAAACGTCTTTTATCTGAATCTAATTTCGCGCAGAGTATCTCTCTCCAGGGAACAATTGTTGCGGCACTTCTTTTTTTCCCCTGAAGCTCAAACGTATTGTTTTTAGCCGCGGAGAAAAGGACAGAGAGCGGAGAAACATCTGCCTCTCCTCCCCTCCTGACTCTGATGCCCATCGGCCCCAATATTTCAACAAAAGCCACCGTTGTTTTACGCTGTCCCTTGAATCCAGAGTAATTACTTATCATCAATCAAAATTAATAATAGCTGATTGGGTTGGTGTGGTCAACGATTATAGAAGGGGAAGGGCTGGAGCAGTCTCTCACACCGTTTTGCAGTCAATGGTGAACCTGGCAAAAAAGGGAGGAGGGCTGGAGGGGGGGTGCGACCCGTCTATTTGGTCTCCACTGGGAAACTACCGCCTCTCAAGACGGCCAAAAAGTCAGAGGCTGAATAAGGAAATGAAGCGTAATTTGAGGAAGATGGATGAGCCCCCAGGGAAACACCCCCTTTTCATTCCTCTTGTATTGCAGATGATAACCAATGCGCTCTCGCCCTCTCTCTCTCTCTGCGCGCACACACACACACACACACACGGTGCAGCGGAGAGGGGCGGAGGGAGGAGTTGCAACGAGGGGAGAGGTAGATAGATAGAGAGAGCGTGTGTTTATGTCTCAGTGTGTGACAAATAAGAGGGAAAAGGTAGCGGTGGGGCACACAACAAAGCGCCCGACTGACTGACGCATAAAGAGTGCAGAGATCCGGAGGAGCGGTCCACTCACAGGGATGACAACACGGCAGAGGATCTACTTTCAATCCGCTCCGTCTTTGCTCTGAAAGTTTTGCTCGTCGCAGAGGAAAGGACACCTGCTTTCAAGTTTCCACCAAATAAAAAGTGTTCGCCTGCAACATGCAGAGACCAGGCGGCCAAGGGACGGCGTTTTCAATCGATTCCCTGATAGGGACCCCACAGCCCAGACCGGGACACCTGCTCTACACGGGCTACCCTATGTTCATGCCGTACAGACCTTTGGTAATCCCACAAGCTTTATCCCACTCGCCTTTATCGTCTGGTATACCTCCACTCGCGCCTTTGGCTTCTTTTGCGGGACGGCTCACCAACACGTTCTGTGCCAGTTTGGGACAGGGGGTGCCCTCCATGGTTGCGCTCACCACGACGATGCCGAGTTTCTCGGATCCTCCGGACAGTTTCTACCCACCACAAGAACTCCCAGGTCCCCGTCTAAGCGCCGCCGATCCCGGAGCGAGGAGGCAGGAAAGTCCGCACTCTGACGAACTGCACAGCCGGGACAAGGGCTCTGAGCTGCTCAACTTCTCGGAAACTTTTCAAACAATATCAGGTAAGCTCGGCCTCATTACTTATTTATGGTGTTTTATCAGATCCAAACCTCAAGGCTGTTGCGTAAAATGTGACCACTGTGCGTAAAGTGCGTTAAAGCTGAGATTGTTGGTGTTTGGCCTCAGAGATACACTCAAATGAAAAGTAAAACCCATCTTATATGAGTTTTGTCACCGTTGCAGGGTGACAGAAATATTAACGACACGTGTGTTACAGCCCAAATTCTTGTTGATGCAACCTGATGACAGTTAAACTATGAAATCTGTGGTTCCAGATAAATTCATGTTTTAAAAACAGGCTGTATCTGAAATTATTTCTGAACTGTTCTTCAAGGTATTATAATGATAACAGATTTGAGAGCATGCTTAACCACATTTTAAGAAAACTTCAGTAGAATTATTTTGTAAGGAGATGAAATTAAACCTGTTCTAAGTTGCCAAAAACTTGACAGAACAACTCAGTGTTTGCAAACAGGACAGCTGTAATGCCACAACATGAGTTCAGTTAATGTTACTAACATAACATAACAAAAAAAAAAAAAACAACAACAACATTTTGAGTGTTTTTCAGCAATGCTGTTCTTGGCTATTATCTCTACCAGCCTACTAAAAACGCCATGATTGATGTCTAACATTGTGAGACTTTGCGTAATGGTCGCTTGTGGCTTGCAGGCTCATGAACAAGTGACTCAATGTTAATGTGTTTGTTCTGTTTTTTTTCCCTTCCTTTTTTAGGTGAGACCAAACTGTACAGCTCAGACGACGAGAAGCTGGACCTAAAATCAGCAGACACGGTGTGTAGTGACCGAGAGGACAGCTCCGCAGACAGCGAGAACGAGAGTTTCTCGGACGGGAACAACTGTGGCTCCCTGTCCCAGAAGAGCAAACTAAAAACCGGCTCGCAGGACGCGCTACCGACCGGCAGCTCAGCGGGGAAGAGCCGGAGGAGACGAACAGCTTTTACCAGCGAGCAGCTGCTCGAACTTGAAAAGGAGTTTCACTGTAAAAAGTACCTTTCTCTGACTGAACGCTCCCAGATTGCACATGCACTTAAACTGAGCGAGGTGCAGGTGAAGATCTGGTTTCAGAACCGCAGGGCCAAATGGAAACGGATCAAAGCCGGCAACGTTAACAACCGGTCAGGAGAACCGGTGAGAAACCCCAAAATCGTGGTCCCCATCCCCGTGCACGTCAACAGGTTTGCTGTGAGGAGTCAGCATCAACAAATAGAGCAAGGGACCAGGCCCTGAACTCAGATGAAAAATCTAAAAATATTAACAATAAAGAAACACTTACATTGAGACTCTATGTTCCGCTGATTTGTTGAACGCATGAAGCACAAAAAGGAGGATTCGAATATTTTGTCTGAGAGGTGAGACTGAGCAGAGGAGAAGCTCGCAGACTGATCAGTTATTTGGCAATATGCTGTCATTTTTATTTATTGTTCTGTGAATATGTAAATATAAATGGGTAAAAAAAAAACTGGTACAAATGGGCACTATGAGATGAGACTGTAAAGATTTTTTAAGTATTTATATGTAGGGCCAAAATGTTCTGTTGGTTATGTGCATGTCCTCATTTGGTGACGTTTTGTTTTGTGTTTCGTACAATTTGTTGAGCACATTTTGCATGTAAAGACGTTTTTACATTTTGTTTTGGCAACTGTAGGAACCACCTTTGACAACTATTTGTGAAATTTAAAAAAAAAAAAGAGAGAAAAGATGTGAAGGAAAATAATGACCAAACAAGGGACAACTGTAAAGTATATTGGCCTAATAAATCGCTTTATACGAACGTTGGGATCCAGATTGAATCATTGTTGTTCAGAGAGTAGAGTAACTATGTTTTTATGTTTGCTGAAATTATTATCTTAGAATTATTTTATCTTTCTAAAATGAAAGAAATGTGACCAACAGTGTTTAAACATAACGATTCATTTTGAAGCTCACAGCACAAGCTCCTGTCAGGCGGCTATCCCGATATTATTATTATCATTACATCACATTTTAAATTAAAATTCTCACGTTTTATTGAATCCTGAAGACATTATTTTTAATTTTATAATGAGAATATTTCTTTATCATTTCTAAATGTATGAAGGCTTTCACAGTAAAACGTAGCTTCGTTTACACATTTGTTAGTTTGAATCCCTTGGTGTTACATTATTACAATTTCTTTTCAAAACACCAAAACCTGAAAGGTAGATGGTGTCTTTTTCTTTTTTTTTTCTAAATAGCAGCAGTGATTGATTTCTCTTTAGGAGGCCATGTTGTCTCAAGTGGACTGATGGATCCTCATTAGACTGGGCACATTCAACACACTGTAATGAACTTATCTATCAGTCACTGCAGAGGGAGAACCAAACCGATCTGAGAGCTAAACATTTTATTTTGGTAAAAAAAAAAAAAAAAAAAAAATGTATTCTGCAAAAATATAAATCCAAACAAGAAGTAATTTAAAAAGCACATATAGATGCTTCAGATCTAACTATGAAACCTGTTAAAAAAAGATAATGTTATTTCTGTGGCATATCACAGTATATCACATAATGGATACAAGACTTTTCTTAAATAATGTATCATTTTCTTTAGAGAACTGATTTCTCGAGAGTTGATTTGATATCAGAAATCACCTGAGGAGAATCCTTGAAAAATAAAAATAAAATGAGGTATGAATGCTCCAACGGGAGAATATTTCATGAATTTTGATAAAAACAAGAAAACAAGAGCCAACATAGGACTTATCGCTAATAAATACAGTATTTTTCTATAGCTACATAACTATTTACACTAACAGACCTCATCTGCAAGACTACAGGGACATAAGCAAATTAATGCCACAGCTTGTTCACTCCACCTAGACCAAATAAGGAAACTTATATGGCAATGTAAAATTACAGAGCAGCACTATTAAAATAATCTGCAACTAAAATAATGTCTGGCCACATGGCTATCCAGTTACAGGAAAGGGAAAACTGGAACTAGATGTTTTATGCAAACTTTCATACTCGTGGTGCTGGCTTTACGTGGTTTCTCTGAACTGTTTCCAGAAAAGGCTCATGTTGGAATAATTTCACTTCACCTCAGATGAGAGAAAGTGATTGGTTTTCCTCTTTCCAAAATAGACTCAGGCCTCAAGCCATGTTTAAGCTACTGCAGCAGCACCTGTTGAAGTATGATGATAGGGGCAGATTCTTCAAATACTTTATTAATATTTAATTAAATTAACCAGCCCTCTTCTTAATTAGTATTTAGCCAAAATATGTTGGATTTGGGTGACAAAAAATCTTCTTGAATACGCAGGAAACATTATTTTCTTACATTTAATTTCCCTCAAGCCTCTCATGGATGCACACAGTGGAAATCATTTTCTCTCACTTTGACCTCAGAGAACAGACAGACAATTTCATGACCTGGGCACCCATGAGTAGTAAAGTTTATTTCACCGTCCACCTCATACATCAAGACTGTGACACTCGGATGGGGATTCAAGGAGCGATGATCGTGTGACGGAGCAGTGGAAGTTTTATTATGGTCCAAGAGCTGACTAATATAGACGGTCAATTCCACGACATTGTGCCAGAGTGCAAAAAGCTATTTCGGTCCCCATGAGCTGCATGGCGGAGGTGACAACGAGGAGCCATGACACAGCTCAGTTAAGCTAAGTTCATGTTGGTTGTTATTATCAAGATCCTGGGAGTGGGACTACTTCATTTCCAGTTTTATTCCAAACTGAGTTTCTCTGCTTGTAAAACAGGAAAAATTAATCATCAGTGAAATTATTAACTAAAAAAGGTGACATTTTATCGTATTTGCTTATTCAAAACAGTTAATGTCATGTCACTTTATTTGGCTATAATAGATTGTGTATTTTTTGACTTAGTTGTTTGTGAGTTTTAATAATCTCTCTTCCATTAAAGCGACACCTTAAGTGAAAACACCTCAGTCTCAAGACAGTATCTGTATCATTCTGCTGCTTGAGTCACAAATTGAAATATCAGAAGTTCTCTCCAGCAAAGACATTAAACCATTTCCACAGTCCCACCTGGAGAGAGAGAGAGAGAGAGAGAGAGAGAGAGAGAGAGAGAGAGAGAGAGAGAGAGAGAGAGGATAGTGAGGGACCTCATTACTTGCTGGTTGTGTGAGTGCAGGCTGCTCAGCGCCGACTGGAGGCCTGACTTCTTGGGAGGGTCCGGACGGTCGTGGCTACAGTGATGTATGGGCAGATGCATCAAATCGCACAAGATAAACAAGCGATGAGTTTCATCAGGGCCATCATAGCTTTAATTTGGCTGCCTAATGAGTCAGATCTAGTGGCGGAGATAAGAGTTGTCAGAGGCCCAGCTCTAATGAATTTCTTGCCACTTGTAATCAAGGTTGCCTGTCTGAGGGGGGATGATTAATGGAACCCTGGAGGATTCCCTCGGCCCTCAGCCTTCATTACAGCTAATGCATTCTCAGGCAAATTAACAGAGAAATGCAGGCAAAAGCCAACGGGGAAGGGGAGAGGAAGAGAGAGGGAAGAAGAGAAGGGGGGAGAATGGGACAGAGCGATGGGAACAGAGCGTTTATGTAAGACAAAGGAGAGAGAGAGGAGCGTGAAGAGGAAGATGGCATGGTGGGAATGAAACAGCGAGGTTGGCAGCAGGAGGGAGAAAGAGAGGCAGGGATGTGCTGATTAGCGAGAGGTTCAAGGATATGAAATGAGGATGGAGACATGAGTTTGGGGCGGTCAAAAAGGGCAAGGTGCAACATGGGTGTGCTGGTCAGACGTGATGGAGCTGAAATTGATAAATGGATGTTCGAGTCTGGGGGGATTCGGGAGAGGAGAGGTGGTCAGAAAGAAGGAGCAGAGTGGATGTAATTACTGGTTAAAGAGGTTAAAAGGGTGAAGGGAGGAGGAAAAAACAGGGCGCAACAGTAACCTGTCCAAATCAAGACAGGCTGACACAAACATGTAAGACAAACCACCTTAAAGCAACATTTATGTTACGACCGGGCACGATCACTAGCTGCTTGCTAAACAGGCTGTTAAAGTGGCCTGTGGCCAAGCAGCTCCTACATGTTATGGAAATATGGATTTAATGTTTGCAAATATGGTCTCGTCAGGTCTTTGTGTACCCATCCATCAGCCTCAGACCCACCTCTGCAATCTTGGAGGCAATTTGTCTGAGAAGAGGTGGGCGGCAGAGAGCCCTCCTCACTGTTTAGCAGGCCCTGATGAAATATCAAAACACACAGCAGTGCAAGCAAGCACTCTAGTCTCACCACAACAAACACAAGTGGCCGGGGTCTGCTAAGGCGTGAGGTGTGGTAATAAATTACAGGACACATTCTTTCTGTGATATTTCTCAAGAGATGTGGAATAAATACAATTCAGTTTAGGTTAATTCAAGCAAGGCCATGGACATTTGAAGCCCCTGAAGACTTGGCTTCAAAACGTGAGCTGCTATAATCAATATGTTTGTATTAACAATGGATCACATTAATAGGTTTATATGAAAGAGGTTGCTTGTAGTGACAAACTCACCTGACCCTGCAGTTCCCTTCAGAGCAGAACCTCTAGAGTGTTTTTTAGCGTCTTTTATCTCACTGTTTTGCTTCACTCTCAGCAGAAAACTTACTGGAAATATCTGCCCAGCACCAAACGGCAGACAGACAAAGTTAGCGACTAGCTGGTAAACACAGTTGAGCATTTAGCAGCTACAGAGCCAGACATTTCCCTCAGGAGTTGGTGGAGGCCAAAAACAGAGCTAAAAGGAGAGTGAATATTGCACAACTCCAAATTAAGGATGACATTTCTCCACATCTGCTGGATGTGTAAATAGCATTACTGTTAGTATTACATAACTATTTGACATGGCAACTAAAAAGGTGATGATGTTTTTACAGCTTGCTCCGGCTGCTCTGAAATCAATTAATGGAGGTTTAAATTATTTGCTGTAACACTGAATATTCTTGACCAAATAAGAAAAAATCGAAGTAAAAAAAAAGTTTTATCAATAGTTTAGTAGCTGCTCAAAACTCAGCTAATCTGCTACAATAGATCTGTTTGTGGGTGTGGTTTGATCAGATTTGTTTGATAGTAACTGAAGAAACCCATCAGCTGTCATCAGATTCTGATTCAAATGTTGCTCAACCCTGATTGGTGCAGGGATATGTCACATCAGCTTTTTCTAAATGAGCCTCGCTCACTTCAAACCAGTGAGAAAAGCAGAGAAAAGAAAAAGAAATACAGGAATTTTTTAACTTTCATGTGAAATAACTAAAACGGTCTTAATTTAGGCAGAAAACAGTGTGCTCATGTAGGAAGTAGTAAGGAAGCTGATTGTTAAAATACATTTTTCAGGGCCTTTAAGCGCGACATGTGCATTGTGTCTCCATGTCAAGCCAGCGCCGAGGGAGGAAGAGGAAACACTAAAGAGGAACCAGGTGATAAAGCTCAAAACAATGCCGGCAAACAGTGAGAGGAAGGGGATGAAGATATGCTGAGACAAGATTAGCAGGAAATAAGAAGTGGATTAGTGAGGGCTTGACTCCTCTGAACACTGAGACCTTTCACTTTTCCCCACGGTGTTGTGCTGCCTGACACTAAGCCCGGCTCTTTATCTTAATCCTCTTTCAGCAACTGTTGGGGGGTCCCACGAGCAGGAAGCGGAGAGGTTGCTTTACTTACCTCCAGACAGGCTTGTCTTGGACACATTAACAGGATGGAGTCTGTCCCAGTGATGTTGAATTTCTCCATGAGCTTTGACGAAGGAACACGCAAAAAGGGGACGAACATGAAATGGCAGTACTTGTTGAAGTGATGGTGAGACTTTTAATTTGAAAGAGAGTCTCACCTCGCCAGTTAGGCTTCGGGCAGGTCATGTACAGAAGCGACAGGGGCGTGATGGAGGATGAATGAACAACACGTGCACAAGACAAATGTGTTGATTTCCCTAAATGCAGGGAAGGCTACATCGTTTTATTTGAGTGTTTATTAATAGGTCAACAGTCAGCCAAGCATCCAAGCGTACAACATGTTACTCTTTAGCTTTTGCTTTGTTTCACGTTCTGAACGTAAAAGGAATTACAATAGGAAAATTAACTTGAACAAAAACAAAACAAAACAAAAAAGATATTTACATACTGCATTATAAATATGTCAAATGTACAACATTATACACAAGTACCAAAGATGGTCGGTTTATGTCGAGACCAAACAGAAGTACCTTAAAAATATGCCTAAAGAGAAACAAAAACCAACATATCAAAATATGGTTCGTGGGTCAAGGGGACTGTTGACCTAAAACCAGTTTAGTTTGTTTCTCTAGGAGGAGCTTGTCTTCAGATAAAAGCATTAAGCTAATATTTACACTTCATGTTGTGTTTGGGGGGAAAAAAACAGGCAGGTTTCTAGTGTTTTCTTTCAGCATCTACAGTATGTAAATAAGGGTTCAGGTAATCAGTATACACATTAAACTCCTCTCAGTAAGTAATTCCCTCTGACACTGAACTGTACTTATTAAAATAAGTTGGTCAAGTAGAAATCAGAAATAAGGCTAGTACCATGGCACAGTAAATTCAAAAGTATCTGGTCAAATTTATGGCTGGTTTTGGGATGTCTTGAGAAAATCGTCATTTTGGTAAATATGCTTATTAGCTTTCTTGCTAAGAGTTAGATGAAAAGATCAAAACCACCCTGTGCGTCAAGTATGTCAGTAGCATGTTGACAGGAAGCCGGGAGTGGGGGGGGGGGGGGCTAACCCAAAAACAGAAACGTAAAAATGTAAAAAAACAAAAAAAACAATTTGGGTTTTTAGAGGGAGTTACGTGATGCAACCTTTTGCTAAGCCAGGCTAATGGTACATATAACGCACAGATGTGAGAGTGGTGTCGATCTTCTGATCAAGAAAGCAAATAAGTGTATTTCCATTTACAAACATCCTCTTTTGACCACATATTCATTCACTGTGGGCTCTGAAAACAGGAATACTCTAAAGCAACAACAGAATCGTGAAGAGAAGGTACCAAGTTAATAACTTGCTCTGTAAACATACATCCTGCCTTTGTAAACTCATAAAATCAAAAAAATGGCAGTTGAATAAAAGGGATACTATACTGTGTAGACACTGTGCCCACCTGAATTAATTTCCTATTAAATATAAATGAATTGGCTTATCATGTCTGTGGAATAATGTACATTTGTATTAATGCAAAGAGAGTCAAACTAGTTATACTTCCCTCTATGAACCTCCTTGTTCATTTTAATCCCTAAATGCATTTTGTTAACTAACTGCTTTTAGACTGACAGGTTCTCAGGACGGGGGAGGGCACATAGGTTCAAGGAAAAGGAAAGGGTTGTTTTTTTTTTCCCTCTAAAAGTCAGAGTTAGTTCAAACTGTTCTTATAAGGAATAAGGTGAAGGAACAATAACTACTTTTTACAGACGTCTGTACATTAAAACACAGTTATGTCCCCAAATCTTCACTGTAGGCGTCTTCTCTCCAGTGTCCTCGCTCCAATGTTTATGAATAGAAATGCCCGGTCGCTCTCTGCTGCACACGGTTACAGACGAAGACATAAGCACGCACGTATCATACAGTTATGTACGGAGGCACACACACACACACACACACACACACACACACACACACACACACACACACACACACACACACACACACACACACACACACACACACACACACACACACACACACACACACACACAGCACCATATATGTATTTCACAGCAACAAATGCTCTCGGGAGTACCGCTTTCACAGCCTTCAGCTGCGGGAGGTGAATGGATATTCCAGTACGCTTATGGTTTGAAATTGTGTGAATCTATGTCAAACAATTATCAACACAATCTAGTCAATCCGCAAATTCCTCCAACAAAGACATCTTAATGGTACAATTTCACTGTTTCAATCAAACTTTTGAATTTGAATGAATTCTGATTGAAGAGGCATGCTTACAAAGCCATGTGGCTCAGTGGTCATAAAACATTAAGCCCCATAATTCCCTTACAGTCATGGACACTTTTACTGGAGGATCACGATAAGGGTGGTGAAGGAAATGACTCACTTTCACCCCAATAGGAATTCTGCAATCAACTCCTTTATGATGATCTGGACCCATTTTCCTGTGAATTTAGTATCTAAATCATTTGGACTCTTCAACTATAATTGCTCTGCCTTTGTGTATGAATAGTATGTCAAGAGTTTGATAGCTGTGTTGAAGACATGCATCATTACTAAAGATGTAACAGCCACTGATATCATGGAAGATTTAGTTTCTTTCCCACATCATTGTTTTGTCACTTGTACAACTATTCCTCACAGTTTTATGTTATTACGCTTAGGCTTGGAAATTTGAAGGAAGTTTCTCATTCACGCTCATTATAAAATCAGTTCATGTCGCAGAAGGGGAAGACATAAAAAGGAAATGTTCAAGCATTAAGGAAATGCTTTTCGTAGGGTAGGTATGAATGCCAAAGTAAGTCATTTGTTTGGTTGACGCTTAAGAAACAAAAAGCTTAAAGCTGATCATGATCATTTCAGACCAAGATTGAATGAATTCAACAACAAAACAAATAAAAAATAATAATATAAAAAACAAACAATATACAATGTCCGAACCCCAAACGCCTACATCTTTCGGCGTAGTGGAATATCAACAATGAGTCCATCACTCCTGATATCTCTCCGTTGGTACTGATTCTGGGTTACACAGTGTGAAACAGAGGAGGAAGTACTGGGAAGAGATGGCGGCGGGTTCGGGGGATTTGTGTGTTTGTCTGCGGCTGCTCTCCGGCTCCTACATGATGCTGATACTGCGGTTGAGCTCACACTGGGCGTTGTTGTTGTTGATGTTGGGGTTGGGGTTGCGGCGGCTCATGTTGGGCGTGGGCACGGACGTCAGGCTGCTTGTGTCGTTGGGGCAACCGTGCTGAAGTAAGATGTCTGCGCACTCCTGGCTGCCGGCTCGCCGAGCATAGGACAGCGTAGTCTGGCCGCGAGCATCCCGACTCTTCACATCCACACCGTACTGTGGACAAAATGACGGGTATGAAAGGCAGCTCAGATATAAGGTTTCACTCTGTAGTTACGCTATTTTCTCTATTTCTACTCAGTGCATAGACAGTATTTCATTGGATTTTCCACCATTTTTCTCTTTAGTTTCTACTTAACTAAAAACTGCAGTATATAATGTGTATATTCGGTGAAATATTCAAACCCACATTGCTGCAGTACTTCTCATGGCAGGTACTTAACATTACATGGATATATCCTCGACATCTTGTCCATACCATACCAGCATATTCAGTATCTTGGTCAATGTTGGATCTCTTGAATCTTAACTAGAATTTAAAATAGAGTTTTGTGATTTTGAGCAATACTTGCCACACAACATGTTGTGAAACAGCGTGGAGGGGGCTTTAAAACAACACACAACATTTAAACTGTCATGTTGGGAAATAAATGGTAACACTTTATTTTATGGGTCTGTAGATCAGTACTTTCCTAGGGTGTTTCTTGGAAAGAAGTGTGTAATCTAATACTAATTGTAGCGGAGGCAGCTATTTTAGTTAAAGAGTTTAGTTGTGTTTTTCTTTCAGGCAGTTACTGATTTCCAGAGGAATTTCCTTGAAGCAACTGCTCCTTTTACAAAAATCCAAATAATTAAACATTTTGAGACACTTGGTGTCTGGGAGGGGACTTGTAATGAGAAACTGGCACATCTGGCAAGGTTAAAGAGGCTAAAGAAATGGTTGTTTGGAAATCTTTTCTTTTCACATGCCCAAACACTAAATGCCTACAATAACAGTGTTCATCCATCTCTGACTGTTGCCCTCAAAGCCAGAGGAGCCGACTCACCCAGATGAGCAGCTGTGTGATGACCACGTTGGCCATTGCGCAGGAGAGGTGCAGAGCGGTGCGTCCATCTCCGTCCCCGTAGGTCTCGTTAACCTCCTCCTTGGTGCCGTGGGCCAGCAGCACCACCACCAACCTGAGGTCATCCTCCACCACCGCCCGAAGCAGCTGCTGCCCCAGGGGCACGTCCGACTGGGGCAGCCCCACCAGGAACAGCTTCTGCTCATACTTGGCTCGGATCCAGCGCTCCTTCTCCTCCCTGGAGAGAAGGAAATGACAGGGACGCTACAGGTCAGGCAGGGTGAAACATGCTGAACATGCTACGAGCAATTTAGCACCTAAGTTAAAGAACTTTCAGCGCATATCTCATAATTCAGAGGCAGCGATTTTAAGAGAAAGCCATGTGCAAAAGGTAGAATGTAGACACACAAGGGAAGTATTTCAGTAATTGGCCGAAGAGACTCACTGGTGTAAAGAGACATTTCTAAATTATTAGAGCAAAGGCACCCACTAGCCTCCTCTATCACAGTGGGAAATAACACAGTGAGATTGGCTGCAGAGATGAGAGAATGCCAAAGGGTGTGACGCTTTGGGCAATATTCCACTTTCTAGTGATTACGGTCGACAGCAAGACGGTTAGAGCCTGGCCAGCTTTCTAAAGGTTACACATCTTGAACAGCATGTCTGCTGCGGACAATACAGGAAGGAGGGGGACGTATTTTTATCAGCGCTGTCGGCTGTCAGTCTGAACTGGAGGATCCCCTCCACAAAAGAGGCAGTGTGTCTCCGAGCCCCAGTCTCCCTTGGGGTGGCTGGGCCCTGAGTCAGATCGATGGGGCTGAATGGCAGCCAGAGAGGGACGGTGGGGATGTGGGGCTCCTTCACTCCAGCCTGCGGCAGAGAATAGAGACTGAGGGAAGGCTCCATCCTCTATCGCCAGGCAGAATTCTATCTATTGCTCTCCATCTTGACCCCCCGTTTCATTCTCTGCCCACATACAAACTGTCCAAATAAGAAAGAAAAAAAAAAATCAATATCAATATGTGAATGACTGAGCATGCCCAGTGTGGCACTAACCTCGTGACCCTGTCAGCCGGTGTGATAAGGGGAGCAGAAAGAGGCCGTTGTTTGGATTTGTGGGTGAGTGACAGAAAGGAGAAGGTTTGTACGGATACGTTAAGGCGGCGACGCTGGCTAGAGTGACAAGGCCCTCATGGGACTCTCTATCAACGGGCTGAGGCTTTAGCAGCAAGTAGAAACTGACAATCTAATTCACTTTGATTCAATTCAATCATAATCACAGTGACAACAAACTCCAACAGTACAACTTAATTACCAAAATTATATAATTTCCAGTTAAAAGGGTTTTTTGGGGAGTTTTTCTTAATCCAAATCAAGGGTCTGAGGACAGAAGATGATGTATGCTGTACAGATTGTAAAGCCCCCCCAGGTAAATTAATATTACTATACCATTTATCAATATATATTAAAGGGATGGTTCACCCAAATTACAAAAGTAGTATTTAACCGCACAGACACTTTTGGTTTTATCTGATTCTATCCATCCTTGAGATTTCTGTTTCCACCTCGATACAATGGAGATTAATTGAATTTCATGCGTGGTGCTCACAGGTTTGCAAAATGATATTTAAAGGATAAAGCTGATGTTATTCTATATTCTTTTTGTTGTTAACGAATCCGTTGAAAAGACCAAAGTCAACCATGTGTCCTTCTTTCAATACCCTCCGTCTTGCCGACCCCGTCTGTGGCTCCAAAGATAACCACAGATATCTAGATATATCAAAACCTGCTGTTGGGCGAAAGAGAGATAAAAAAGAAAATATTTTCTTTTGTAATGTGTGTGAACTGACCCTGAGCATATCCCCAAATAGCTAATTTTCAATTACTGCAGCCGTTTTAACAATAGTAACCAGTTCAACATTAGTCACTCTCCTTTATTACGACCTTAGCAGCCAGGTGTCAAGGCTGCCAACTTACCACAGACAGCAACCATTTTCAGACTCATATGTCAGCTGCCAGGCTCACTTCACAGAGCAGTCTGTCTTGCACAGAGCAGCCTGGCACTGGCCCAAACTACAGGAGTTAAAGATGTGATGGAAGAGGTGCAGGTCTTTATCAGATTGATTAACTGCAAAACACCACTGGAAGCTCATAAAGTAACTTAACCACATATTAAAATAGCCTTAAAACTAATACATTTATAAGCATATGGGTACATTTTTGTTATGACCTCAAGGAAAAAGTAGGAGAAAGTCCTTCACCCCACTAAACCATAAGAAAATCTTTTCTTAAGGATGAGGGTATTATGTGAGCAACAATACAGCCCTAATGGCAGGCAATTGCAGTGGCCCAGAGTTTTATGGTGTAAGACCTCCATCAATCCCTACTCAGTCATTATGTGTGGACAAGCCTGTTAGCAAATCAATTGGCCTTAGAACCAGTGGACTGCTCAAAACAGGAAGGGGCCGTCCTGCCCTCCCCTCTGATTTCCGGTGGACTCTTTGAAAATAACTCTTTTTTTTTTTTAACTGCCAAAGAGGATAAAGTATGTCTGCAAACTCCGTAACAAACTGTAATCCTCAAGGCAAAAAAAAATCTACAACCTTTAACAAAAATCTGAGCGTGGTTAAAAACAATCACTGAGAGCTATTGTCCAAAGTTTGTTTCAGAAAGCTAGACCATGAATGAGATGCTGAATCTGTAGAGCCCAGTGAATTGATAGGAGCTAAATGAGGCAGAAAGTTAGCACCAAGATGTGAAACAAAAAGGCTGAGGAGAGCCATTAAGAAGACGTCAACATCTCAGAAAGGAGCCCTGAGGACACTCCGCTACAAAATCAGCCCAGAAGTCCTGCAGGAAAAAGGCCTCACTCACTTGCTGATGCTGAGCTCTAAATTCAACCACAGTCTACTTAAAAAAAATAAGAAAATAAAAAGCAAAAGCAGCCAGGCAGTGGTTTTTAAAAAATCCTAAACTGCTGCCACTTGAAAGAAAGAGTGTGAAAGGAAGTGAAATGGTAATCCCGCCTGTGTCTTTTGTTTGAAATAGAAAAACAATCCAAACAGGGTTTAGACAGTCAGGGGGGAAAACTGAGACCCTTGAAAAGGACACTTCCTCACCGCAGGAGGAAGAAAAATAAAATCAGGAGATTTAGCATGTCAAAGTGCCAGGACAGAATAGGAGGGGAAGGTGGAGAGGGAAAGGAGAGTGAATTTTCACAGCATGGGGGGATATTTAGGAAATTGAACTGATGGTTACTCTACACACACACACACACACACACACACACACACACACACACACACACACACACACACACACACACACACACACACACACTCAGGCATGGGCACCAACAGACACCAATTTCCCCACCCTGAATTGAGTGCATACTTGTTCTAAATTTCTCTGTTGCTTGGGGGACAGAGGGGAGCTTAAGGTTCCCAATAAAAATGCCTGTGTCTCTTTCGACTGAAAACAAGCGGTGTTTGCTTTGCCGCAAAAACTTCCTCCATCATTAAGAGTTATCTCACAGCTGATAATCACTGTTTAACTTTCCATCGTTGAATTTTAGTTGAAAGAAATCTTGGGCAAACATCAACATGCTTACTGAGTTTAAAGTGGAAATGGGCTCCTGTCCAGAACTGGTGTCCCCTTTCATTTGCCTACGCAGAGCCCACCTAGATAAAGGCAGCCTTAACAGTAGAGAAAGGCCTCTTTTATAATTCTATTAGAGCTCTGTCCTTTCAGCTCTCCGTTGAGCAATGGATCCTGACCCTGACTTAATTAAGTGGCAAATGGCGGAATGATTCTCCTAAACCCAGCCCACGGAGTCAAGAACACATGACTGAATTCAAATAAAGAGGGACAAACAAGGATAATTAGTCAAGCCTGAAAGACAAAGGCGAACGGGAATTTATAAGACGGGAAGGGAAACTGAGACGGCGGGGGTGGAGCCAGCGGTGCAGTAGCCACAAAATGACCAATCCGACTGCCTGCAATAAAGGTGCATTGGTCCATAGGAAGAGGAGGATGTCTGTCCCACCACTCGCCCATCTTTCAAACACATACTGAGTCCTCCTAAACAATCAAAGCTGCTAGGGCCCCTCCTACTCTTCCCCGAGGATCCAAATTCACTGCGGACACATCAAATAGACGCAGTGAAGGGGAGAAATGATGGTGGTGTTGGAGGGTTGGAGGGTTGGGGGGGGTCTTGGGGTTTGACCAGCCTGAACAGAACTCACAGTGGGGGTGGGCAACTTGTATGGGACCGATTCCCATGCAGCCAGCAGCTTCACTTCCACAAACCGAGGGGAGGGAAAAGACTGGGAGTGAGGAAGAGGGACAGCGGCAGAAAGACAGAGAAGGGGGCTCGGAGGGAAACGACAGAGATGAAAAAAAGCGCACACAACAGGGAAAGAAAGCTGGGCCCCAAAGCATCAAAGGTTGCTAAGGGTGAGAAATGAAGGAGCAACACAGTAAACGCCGCAGCAAAAGTGCTAAATAAGGCCCCCTGTGGTCCAGCGGGTACAGTGTAGACATGGTATGCTCCGCTCTGAGAAGAACAGCTGCAAAAGAATCAAGACAAATATTTTTACAAGTGGAATAGATCCCACTTTTCTTGCTTCCAGAGCGTGGTCCGAACAGATGACCAAAATTCAAAAGGTTGTTTTGTGTTGAGCTCTATAGAGAGGCCAATGGGAGAGCATCTGGATGCCGTAGGCAGGCAGAAGGATGAGTTGAATATATTGTGACATTAATGAGGTTGTCAGACTCCTCGTGATGGAGTGGCTGTGTTTTTGTGCCAGCAAGACTAACACCCTTAAATGCTCATGCTGTTAACCCCTGCTGAACCCTCGCCTCGCACACAAAGCTGAGGGGACGATAGCACATGCCCTGCTTATGCATGCAGCCTGCTTCACGTACATACATATTTCAACATCTCGGTCACATAAAGGGACGGTCCTGGATCCTTTTTTTGTTCACGTCATCGGACGAGAACTTTTTGTTATGATTTTGTAACGCTAATAATGCTAAAACTAAATTGCACGGTTAAATAAACTGTCGCCATAATCAGTCCTTCCTTTGCTTCTACCTGGGCCTGAAACCCGTGGCATGTGGGCAATTAGTGACTGTGGTACCACTTCTCCCACACAGGGCTAATTACTGACCTGTGGGTTTCATTTAGAGAGAGAGAAAGAGAGAGAGAGGGAGGACATGGGAAGACCCAGTCATTCATTTGTCTTAATTAATTACTCTTCCTCCACCAGGGCTCCTGGCAAGGCCGGCTATTCTAAAAGCTCTTTTGAGAGTTGGTGCTCCAGCCCTCCTAACCTGTGAGTAGCCCGTAAGCTTTGCCCTGCGCTTTGGGGACTAACGTGGAGGACAGAGGCCGCTGTGGACAAATCCTAGAACAGGAATCTGATGGCCGCAGCGCTGATGTTGTAAACAGTTTGGGAGGACGAGCCAGGATGCCACTGCCGGAGCAGAAGGGGTTAAAAGAGGCAGCGGGGCCAGGTTTGGAGAGGTTAGCGGTGTGATTCATTTTTATTACCACGCAGCCCCTGCAGGCGGCAGGAGTGGCAAATTATTTCTGAAACAAAGTGGAGGGCTCTCATCAGAGCTATTACCTGCCTGTGGCCGAGGGCGGCGCGGAGCCTACAGAGGGTGACAGTGAGAGGCCCGCGCCAGTGAGGGATAGCCGTCCACATCCGTCCACGCTCCAGGACATCTCCCCCAAATGAGAACTGGTGTCTGTGTGTGTGTGTGTGTGTGTGTGTGTGTGTGCCAGTAGAAGATAAGGGGTAAAGTTAGCTGTTGGACCTCCCCCCACAGTATCCGTCAAAAACAGTCTGTGGTGTTTTCTATCACGAACACGCCAAACAATTAGAGGTGACGTGCAAAACACAACGACTCCCAGGCGCTAATTAAAAGAACAACTCCCCTCCAATATGCTGACTGCAGAGATCAGCCATGATGCAGGGCTCACACACATTTATTAACTGTATTAACAGTTTTTGTATTTGTATTTAACTGTAGTTTAGACAGGTCTGACTTCTTTTTTAATTAGGCATCCTTTATAAATAACTTATTAATTGCAATTAATGGCTTTATTATGAGTTAATATACCATTAACTTGTTGTAGATCAGTTATAAGCCATGAATAAGAACAACCTCTGGGATGCCGGGTTGTGACAAATCGGCTTTCACGATCTCGACCAAAATACCCTTTTTAAATATTAGCACTTACAACTGCAGACTTAATGATTAAAAGCCTTTATTAGTCTTATTTTAACCTTTAGAACTGCAGGTTTGGTGGCTTATTATTAAGTGAAACACATACACATTTATTAATGAATTAAACAAATTTATAACTGCATTATTACCAAACAGAAAGGCAACACCAGCCAAAAGGGATTTTTTACAACCTGCCCATCCAAAATGTTGTTGGCTTATAATGGATCTAAAAAGCATTAGCAAATGATTTATTAACCATTAATAATGGCATTAGTTACTACAACTTAACTTAAAAGGATGTCTTATTAGAAAGTGGTTTCATGTATTCTTCTACAAGGTCTAAAAACAGGTGATTAGACATACATATAAGCACATATGCATAGACATAAACATGCTTCCCATTATGAAGCCTGTGATCAGTCTGATGTACACCAGTAATTTTTAGCTTTGTTGTGCGCCTCTGCATACGACAAATCTATATATTGTGTTCTTTCGATCCAGAATATCATAAGCTAAACCAATCTTGTGGATGAATGCTTTTAAGTTAAATCTCAAAAATGTAAAAAGGGGCAAAACTAGTCTTGCAGGAGACATTCAATCAGACACTGAGTTGATATTCAGGTAGTTACTGAATCGTTTAGATTAGGTGTCACTAATGTTTAGTGGGACTCGGGAGCCATACACTGCCTGCCTGGGTGCCATCACAAAGCTGCTACATGTCACCGATGTGACACAATTAAAATCCTCTCATATGTGCTCCGCTCGAGTTAAGAGGAGCATTCACAGAAAGGGAGTCAGGTCAGGATTTATGGTGTTAAAAGAAAGAAATAAAAAATATACATCCCATTAAGTTGGTTATAATTCATCATTCATGATAAAGCAAAATAATTTGATACCAGCGTTTACCCCACAAGGGTACATTGTTCTATCAAAATCATCAGCATCTCGATAACCAGTGGCCATATATGATATTTACAACTGCAGTTTTTTGTCTGAAGATTAGTTATGCTGCAAATGAGATTTATTGTTTGACAGTGAAAACTAATAGAGATGCTGCTGCGGGATAAGATCGGATTTTTTTAGACAATGAAGAACCTTCCTGCTCGAGGCGACGTGGGGACTGACAGAGGTAGGGAGAGGAATCAACATCAATAATCTTTCATCAAGTCCACAGTGGAGCACTTTAGCGCACATACCATTCAATAAATAACTGTAGGCCATCATTCAGTTCTGAACTGGACGGAGAGCGCAGGATGGATTCAAGAGGAAAAGGCCCGAGACAACCAGCAGAATGAAAAACACAATGAAAAACTGTTCATTAGCAAACTGACACAGCGTTTTTTGGTCAACAGTTTTTAAAATGATCCCAGTGTGGCCACAAAAAAAAGTCTCTCACAGTAATCTGTATGAGCTGTGGTTTTGTGCAGAAGTGTATGCTGAAACTGCTCCATTGGCAAAAAAAAGAGCTTTTGCACCGTTAAGTGAGCCTCATGTGCTGTAGTGCTGCAAGTTCAAAACCATGAAATGTACTCAGTTCCTCATTAAATGGATGCTGTCATAACTAGAGCCATGAGTTAGTGTGACTGTGATGTGGGAAAAGGTCAAACTCGTCCCTCATGTTTCTGGTTATGAATGACGAGTAAAAGTCCACAAAAACAAATTATGGAATATGAATTTGTGTCATTATTAGGGTCAGGTTTGGCAAATTAGCCTGCAGTCAGTCAGGCTGTCCTCTGCTGATAAGATGGCGGCTCTACTTTATATATACATGCTGTAAAATCCTTTCAACCATTTCAGTTTCTGCACACAAACAATACTTTAATGAAATAATCACGTCTTGAATGTGAATCGATTCTTTACTTTTCATTATACACTGACTTTAATATTCTATCTCTGCCATCAAACAGTTATGGTGGGTGAGTGGTAGAGGCCTTAAAAAGCTACAAACCCTGACTTCCTTAGTTTTGGGATTCAAGGGGTAGTTTTCTCCTGACATTTCATGGTTTTAATATCATTTTAGAGTACTTGTAATTTTTTGGCAAGGAAATGAAGAAAAGTGATGAAAATACAATACATACAATTGACATACAATACAAGTTGTATTGCATTGTTTTGTATAAATCCACTCAATGTTTCAGCACTAGATTAAACTTACAACATAAAGACAAAAAGCACTCAGAGGATGCATACCTCCATCAAGACTGCACAATCCACAACATTAAAATGTAAAACTAGTCACTTGTTCTGCGGCTTATGGCCCCAATGTTTGACAAATTTCAGCGAAATTTGGTGTGAACGTTTTTGAGGTATCCTGGTAAGGAATAAACATGACAGGAAACAAACAGACCTGCTGCTCAAACTGCTAAAATACATGAAGTATTGTCTATGTGGTATCAATAACATCTCAAGCAATTAGCCAGCAATACAACATTGTCCTTAGTAAAGCCTTAAGATTGTATTTATATCATATTTATATTATGTTTTAGCCATAACAGCCGCAGCAGCAACAGCAGCAGTATTAGAAGTAAACAAAGAAACCAGCTATGTTTCTCTGTTGGTATATCACTTTTCTTAACAAAGTTACAAAGCTGTGATGTTAAAACAATTTAATGCCACCAGGGAGACCCTACAGACAGTCTTTGCTGTGACAGACAGAGTGATGACCCGGCCCCATGTGATGGATATGTGACACGGCAGCTTGGGGCCCGAGGGCCTGGCTCTTGGGGTGGGGTTTAGCCATAATGGTGTGCTTAATTACCTGCACAGCCACACAGCAGGTCATTAGTCAGACTGGGACGCTAGGTCTCACCTGTCACCAAGAGATAAACAATCCTCCAACCAGATAGATCTGGGTACCTCAGAGGAAAGGGAGCAGATAGTCATGGGGGTAAGTTAGGGCAGGGCAATATGGGGTAAGTGGCAAAGCATAATTTAAGAGATACATATTAAAAAGATGGACTGCGGTTAGGTTCCAAAAGTAAAAAAGGAAAACTGCTTAAGTAACTTGTATACGTTCTGAACACCTACTTCCTATTAAACTCATCTCTGTACACTGATATCGAGCAGGAACAAAAGGCTTGGGCTGGTCTCAGATGTGGTCTTTTCTTGATTAGTGCTAACATGCCAAGTGACAAACTTGATGGATTTGAAGCTGGTCAGGGCATTTATCAGGTAAGTGTGAAATTATGTCACACACGACACTCCTTTCATGAATTATGGTTTTCAAGTCAGTGGAGGGACAGATGCACAAGTCAACAGATACTCTGGTGGAAATATTAGATATTATATCCTAAAATGAAGAGACAGCAGGATATAGATGCCGACAAAGTTCTGACTCAAATAAAACAGAGGCTTTGCAATCAATATATACAGGAATGGACTGATGCTCAAACACAAAATACTGTGTTCGTGGCTCAGTAGACTGACATTTATGGACCCCTGGTGCTTCTTATGGAGCATTTTGTGGTGTGAACTGCCTGTGCTGAAATGTGGGTGGCTAATAAACGGCAGCTAATGGAGAGAAGACGGTGCTGCCTTCTCATTCTATAATCTCTGTATGCTTCATTAAGCAGCACCTTTATTTGTAGAGGGATGCTAACCTGGTGCTGTCGCTCCCCGGCTTGGTGTAGCCCTCCAAAGCGCCCTCCCACACGCTGTTGGCCATCGCGTTGCCGATGGCCGTCATCACCATGCTGAGCTCCACCGGCCAGTCGTCCAGGTCCAGGGAGCGGACACGAGACAGGTGGGTGCCCAAGTTTCTGTGGATCCCGGAGCACTCAATGCACATCAAGGCGCCCAGGTTGAGACTGGCCCAGTCTGGGTCTGCATGACGGAAAGATAAGAAACAATCACACAACAATAGAGTTAGAGAAGTAACAACAGAAGCTTTATAAATTATAAAAACAGGAGATTTATGATGAGCTTTTTTCTTATCTCGGTAACCTCTCTTGGAGAAAAGGTTTTGTAAGGATTACACTGCTTCAAGTTAAGGAATCTTAACTTGATACTAATTTAATTTTAAGGATTTTTAGCTTTAAACTTGGATCTTTGTTTTGAACATCTTACATTATTAAATTGATTTTGTTTTTAGGGCAAGGATAGAACAAGCAGTATCCATCACGGCTGAGTATGGACGCCAACAAGCAAAAGCCTTAAGATGCAGTTCCTGTAAATGACGCTAGATACTGGCTCTCACACCTCTAGATTGAGGTAAACTGGTGCAAATGTCTGATAACGCCTAAGCGCGGAGACTGTATATGGTAAAACCAAGTTTCATACTGTCGCCGCTTAATCCTGATGTCCCACAGTTATTGTGCAAGTTTGACTTATGTGTTACTGGCTGTTACAGCCATATCTAATATGCACAGAGTGGGCTGGTACAATAAAATGCAATCTTAACCACTACGACAGAATGAAAACGTCAAATAGACCCCATTACACTGATACCATTTTTGAAAAAACACTCTTAAGTACTGCAGATACTAAGTTACAATAGGCTGCATCATAACATAATGACAAAAGGTGTTACAGCTTATCAGACAGCCATCGTGGCTGCTGTTTGCTCATCTGACTTCAGCTCCACCCAGCTGCCCAAATTTGGATATTCTGTCTCTAGTAACAACAGTAGTGAATGATAAAAATGTATGTACTTGTGTAATTGCAGGTCAAATCCTTGATAACCCATAACACTTAATAACTTAGTGAGAGTGAGCAATCGAGTTCAGTTGTGTTCCATTGGCTATACTTATTATACTATAATTATATATTTGAGAATGTTTTCATATAGATATCTTTGTGTCCTACGATACAAGACCTTTATCAATGAGAAATCAGCTGCTGTGGTGAAGAATTATACTCACTGGGTGCATCACAGTCCACACAGAAGCTGTTCCCCCTCACGTTTCGTATGGACTGAATGGCCATTGCATCACTTTGGCTGCCTAACCGAGACTGTAAGAAATGAGGGAGAGAATAACACGGGAACTAATTATTGCAAGAGTAAGAGAAGGCAAACAATTATAGCTGGACTCAAATCATAGACAACCAGCAAGGAGAGGGAGGGAAGAGGTTTTTCAAAGTCTTAGGAAAAGACTGAGGCAGAGAAAATATGAATATGAAAATGAGGCCGTGTCTCCCCAGTATGCTGACACAAGCCGTGTTCTATCTCTGATGTCTGTCAGTTCTAATAAGAGATCCCCCACACTGCGGTGCACCTGTCTGACAACCTCCCACATGTGACAGCTTGAAGAGGGTGAGGAGGGGCGGGGGAGGGTAAACGTGCAATACAGGTTGGAAAGAAGGGGAAAAAGAGGAATGTAAATGAAGCAGCAGAATTGTGGGACGATGACGATGCTGTGATTAGATGACAGTTGCCAGTCCTGCTCAGTCCTGCTGACATCTTTCATGACCTCCTGTACCTTGTTCTTTATGCTCTCACAAGACTGCAGGCTGGCAAAGATCTGGCTCTCAATGGCTTGGACCCACAGTTCCCGCTCCTCATACGTAGATGCTTCGAAGTTCCACGTCTGACCCGTCAACGACACAATGATGAACTCAAAGGAATCCTCTTGCTCTGGAAACCATAAATAAACAATAAATTAGTACTTAAGCAACACACCTGTCTTAGTGTGGTGCATGAATGCATGATGGAAAGGGCTTCTGTTAAACTCAGCAACACTCAAATGACTTCTTGGTACCTCCTGTGCTCCCTGGCACTGCTGCTTTGTTTGATGACGCCTCAAAATCTCCGACTCATAAATGCTAGTAAATACTGGGTGTAAATACTACTATGCCCAAGAGCTCCGACCGCCGTTGCCATGGAGAAGCAGGCAATCAGAGTGGTGGCAAATTCAGAATGCTGATGCAGATTGTATTATCCATTTATCCAACACTGTATTCTTTAGCTTCCACCTGCTCTTAGCTACTTAGCTACTATGTCCATATTCAACTAGATTTGCCAACAGCTCAAAAACAACACAAGTCTTGTATACATGCATTTTTTCTTAAATGCATTTGTTGTTTTTTTGATATAAAGAAAACAAATTTTGCTTCAAACTGGCTTTGAAAATTGTGAGCCGGCTGCGTTTTTTTATTCTCTCTCACTCTTTGTGTTTAACTAAGAATCATGAAAATGTCACCTGTCGTTTTCAAACAAGAGGTCTGACACGACATATGTTCCAACACATGCTATAATGCCTCTGCTGCTCAGAAGCAATTCATTAACTCCGTACTGTACAGTGTGACTCGTGTAACATCTCTGGTCTGTGCACATGCTTGAGCTCATAGCCAAATGATTTGTAATTACCTAATTATGTCTATGCAAATAGTCATCTCATTTGCATAAACCATGTTTGGAGGACTGGAGGCAAGTAGACATGAGGGGAATGCTTTTTACTGTGTAGCTCTTTACTAATCATTAATAGAAGTTTAAATATTAAAAACATTATTACATATTTAATATTAAAAACATGAGTTGAATGTACAAAATATATTTATACTTCTATTGTCATCCATTCTGACATTTGATGCGTGATATTTTCAACATTAAATCAACACTGTATGAGTTATAAATGATGCCAATCTGATGATGAGAAGATCTTCAGACAAATCTAAATCAAAGAAATGACGACACTTTATATTTCTAATCAATTCGCCCTCCTTGGTGCGAGACACAGCCCTGTGCTGTTAAATGACAGATGTCTGACGGACGCCACTAATGTAGCAATCCCTGTGCTGCGGCGGAGGGCCATCTCTTCAGGGGGAAAGCAATAATCCAATTAGCTCGACACCAACTTCAATTATCTGATTTAGTTTGTGGAATCGACTACAGGTCACAGAGAATCAATAAAGGCTTGGAAGCCCCTTTATTTAGACTTACAGTGAAAAAGTCTTTATGTGGGTGTGACATTTTAAAGCACTGGGGATTCAAACATATATATGACAGAATCAAAATGGTCAACTTAAAAGGAACCTAAAAGTGAAAATAAAAGCAATAATTAAATAAAAAAAGCTTTATTAATAGGAATACATACAGTAGAGATAAACTGTTTCTTGTCCAATATAACTTCAGGTACAATAACTAATGCATTTGATTATAATTTGTGGTTCCCGGACTCAAACGCTGTTATACTTGTGTTTTCATCTTTTTAAAAAACCCGAACAAAGCTAATTATTCTGTTGGCTGCCCAGGCAATAAATTGGAGGCATTAAAACACTTTCATTATGGAGATTAAAAAAGCAACGGATGGCTGGTTTCTTAAACTGATGAGTATACAAGGGAAAACAAATCTAATTCTCCATGCATAGTAATGCACACACAAGACACACTGTAGCCACTAAAGAGACAGAGGACCATGTGCAGCAGGAATCTTTGTGTGTGATACAGGTATCGTCATTACATGCAGCTCTAGTACATTGATATTGCTTTTTAATGCCGTCCACAGTGTGGCAATTCAGCCCCATAAGCCAAAGTAATTCTGCTGCATGTAAGCATGATACTGAGGTCAAAGTGGTCCTCTCAGAGACAGTAAATCTGAGCATGAACAATGTGTCAAAGGTATCGCCGCTATCTTACAGGCACCTGCCATGATGAGCTTGTAAAAGGGCCATTAGCGCTTCTGTTATTGCTCAATGGTCGCAGTTAGCACATGGCTAGCAGAGGAACGATCACCTTGTCACATTAACATGAGCATTAACCTCCTGACCAAATCTATCTGCGAGCCTACAATCAACAAGTTCTTGCCAATTAGAAATAAATTAACACAGCTCTGCCAGTGGGCGGACAAGGAAGAACACAATTTAAAGCCAACGGAGGAACCAACTGTGAAGAATGAGCAAAATATGATTTTCCTTAATTAACATGGCATAATAAAAAGGAAATTAGAGTGTAATGGCCACAGAGCTACAAAGAGGAAGGAACAGATGAAGATACACATCTTCGTCCACCATTTACATGGATCATAAAACTGTTCGGGAATCTCTCGGTTACAGATGTTATTCATCAGATACTTGACGGCTTCTAGCGGGAACACTTTAATAAGCACAATGTTTCACCAATAATAAATGATTGCTTCAAGATAAAAAAAAATTGATGATAAATGCATCTCTGCATGGCTGCTGTGAAAGAAACTACACTTATTTACTCAAGGGTTAGTACTGTACTAGTATAAAGTACTTTACACTAATTTATACTACTACTCCATATTCCACCACATTAGAGGAAAATATTGTAATTTTTACTCAACTACGTATATCTGACAGCTATAGATACTAGTTACTTTTTACATAAAAAAACATATAAGATTATAAAATTATAAATTAATTAATTGTAAAGGATTAAACCAATGGTATCTATGAGTTATTAGCAGTTCAACCAAAGAGTAGTTTCACCTTTAAACCTCTCAGATGGTTTCATTTAAATGTAAACCGTTAAATAAAATAAACCGACCCAAAGAGGCTAACTTATCAAATACTTCAAAGTATTACAAAGCTAGCAAAAAGAAATTAAAATTTGTGCAGCAGAACTTTGTTTTTCCTCCTTCCCAACACCATTAATCATCTCACGGCTCCTCAGATTTATCATGTGACCCTTTGGAGGGGGCCCAACCCCTAGGTAGGGAACCACTGGACTAAAATACAGAACTGTATATAAAATACTATCTCCACCGCAACCAGCTACAACAGTAAAATGCTACTAGATGCATCAATACTAACAATCGAATAATTGCATATATAATTACTTTGATACTTTAAGTTCATTTAGCTGATAATACTTCTGTACTTTTACTTAAGTGGGCTTTTGAATGCAGGGTGTGTATTTGTATTTGTACGAGTACTCCTTCCACCACTGACTGGCTGTCATTAAAAGAAAGTCCTCCACTTTTTAAATCTTTTTTTAGGTGCTGTACGTCAAATGTTAACACCTCTAAAAGGTGTTTGCTTGACCTGAAAATCAAAGTGGAACCAGAAAGAAAGGAGGGTGACCTGAGGACGGTGATCCCTCTATTGCTGTGTATGTGCAGCAGATGCACCGCCGAGGACCTGTGGACCAGATTAGCACCTGGGGGGTTTGGTGCTGAGCCCAGCTGTGCTGTCTATACGGAAGGCAGCAACGCAGCATCTATTCTGTCTAAGCCTCTCAAAGACCTCTGGAGACCAGTGTGACGAACCCTTAGAAAGGACTTAGCAAACGGTTCTTAGCCTTGAGGACTCCTGTTTTTTTTATCAATTTGTGTGAACACTTGGCTGAAATGATGACAAGGTGCAGAGGTGAGCTATTGTTTCGGTGTGTAGGATGTGTTGTGTTGTGTTGTGTCGTATGCATGCATCAGGCAGTCACTTAAAGAAGTGCTTGCCGTTCCCGTGAATTAACGAGCAGTTGGGAAGAACAGGCCAAGGCGGTGCCATCTGTAAATGTCACAGGCACTGCTTGCTCATTTTACACATCATTAAAGCCAATATTCCTAACCTGTATCAGAGCAATCAGGAGCAGGCCATTACTGCGACAGGGGCCCCAGGGGAACCACGACCAAACTCAGAAAGACGAGAACGAGGAGGGAGAGAGAGATAGAGCACACTCTTTATCTATCTGACACACGCACACACACACTTCTGCACACTTTTGCATGCACACGCACAAACAAACAAAGCGCACAACACACCTTCCAACAATAAACAAACACATGAAATCAGCACCAATACCACTACGCTAATAGCTAGTGCATTTAACAACAGAGCAGAATGAAAACAGGGCCAATTATACATGTATCTGTGGGCAGTGTGTATGGAGCCCAAATGAGAATCTTGTTATTCCTTTCCCTCCATACTGTGGCGCTCAGAAAGCTAAGCCATTACAAGAGTGGAGGCTCCAGGGACAGCTTTCGGAAATGAGAGCGAGTCGGGGAGTGACAAAACAAAGTATTGAGATAAACACCCACCATTAGCACAGGCAGTTAAACCTCCATTTCCTAATCCTCAGCTGGACTCCAGAGGATATTAACCCTTAGTTTACCAAGGTGCAGGACAAAAGGATACTGGGTTAAGTTGGACAGACAATGGATAACTCTTAACTGTTTTTGATCGATGCAGGTTAACCTGTAACGTGCGTGCAGAAAGACCACGATTCCTTGTTCCAGTCAGTCTGTAGATGAGTCAGGAACAACAACAAACATTGTTTTCTTCTTATATTAACCCGCAGAACTTATGTAGTGTGAGTGCAGTGAACAAAATCCAAGAGCAGACGTAGAGTAAGAAAAGTTGAAAAAATAAATGGATGAATGAATGAATAGATAACTGGTTAAATTAAATTACCAGCGTTGTCGCCGGCGATCTCTCCTCCTTTTGTTACATTAAGGTGGTGTTTACTCTGTACATGACAATTCTACTTCTTCTTTGTCCAGTTACACCATTGATCCCAGTGGACCCACATTATTTTGTGTATGATGTGGCCTTATCTATTAGTAAATTATGTTTTCCAACCGCTTCCATCTTCTGTAATCCTGATGAAGACTGTGAGCTCAAACACTAAAGCCAAACTACGGTTCAACTTTTGCTTATTTAGACATTTCTGTTATATTCTTAATATTCATATGTTCATTTAAAGACACTGGTAGGTCAGCAAAGTTGCAGAAGAATGACATGACATTCATTTTAAACAAGACTAGGTCGAAACCTATTATATGGCCGGACCATGTATGGTCAATGTGCAAATTGTTACACGGATAGTCAGCGGTGTCTATAATGGATATCAAATGTTCATCTGCAATTTTCTGTAGTTGTCCAAGTAATATTTGTTCTTGAAGTGTACTTAAGTATAATATCACATGACATGGTTAAGCTACGTTTGAGTAAAAAGTTATAAATAAAGTTGCAAGGACAAAACTTTCCACTCTTATCTTAAGATGTTTGATTTGAAAGAGAACTTATTCTAATTCTAATTATGACTATTATAATAATTTATTAACTGCCTCTGCTCTTTCATTCATTTCTCTCTGCAGGATGTCTCTTGTTTTTCTATGAGTCACGCGGTTTTGAGTGTTTTGTCAGAGTGAGTGGCTGTCGCTGGAGGCTTCATTCCTCGCTCGTACACCACTGAAGACTTTTAGGCTAACTTACTTGGGCCTCACCTCGGTCCCACCTTGTGTAGGAGTTTAGCTGAGACAATCGGCTCTACAAAACAGCTTTTTCTTCAGCTAGTTAGAGGAACCAGTGGGGTCCACAGCTTAGAGGGCTACGCCTATACTATAATACTATAACCTGGAGTTCCGGTTCGTAACTAACGTTCGAGCCTGTTCATTTTGAAAGAGCAACGACCAATGGGGAAACTCCATCACTCGACCGACCAACGGTGTAACTCACTCAGTAAGTCATGGACAGACTTTCATGTCTGGTCACATTCCACCAGTGTTCCTCCTACTACAGTCGTGCATTAATGTCAACATCTTATTCCTATTGAGCAAATTAGTTCTTTTTTTATTTACGCTGATTTCACAGTGGCAGATCGTGTATTCCTCAGCTACTATGTGACAAAAATCTAACATTAGCGCTGTCCTTTTAGGATTCTGTTTTAAGTTTAGGAGTTAACTTTCTCTACACGTAAAAATAAATTCACTGTCCTCCTCTAATTGCTGATAGAGTCCTTTCAACCACTTTAAAATCAAATCAATTTAAAACTTTAAAACTACTTGATTAAAATCCATTATTGAATATAAATTCATTAAATGAGTGGTATATAAACCAATTTAAGATATTTGATAAAAAAAATGTAGACCCCACTCTGCTCTGCAGACTTCATTGCAGCTCAGAGAGTGCATGCCTTGCAGTACGAGTAAAGCTTCCATTAGTTTGTTATCTTCTTCTAGAACTGTAGGCTTGTTGCATTTCTGCTCAAAATGTGCAAAAATGCAAGTAGTTTGATGCGATTTGGTTCTGTCTATAGACTTGCTTCGAATCAAATCTTGTGATGGAGATGTAAATAAAGATTTACACTAAAGACAAACACTTGGCTCTTGTCTTCTCCTTGATTTCTGTGACCTTAGCACGAGTAAATATCTTCATCCATCAGGAAGATGCCTCTCGTCACTATTTCCCTCCATTGCTGCACCTCCCTTTCTGCTCACACTGGAAAAGCTACAAACCCCAAAACAATGAGCATTTGATACACTTTCTTTAAAAGAGAAATACATTAATGATGCTCCCTGACAGTCTGCATTAATCAGAGGGGGCTCCCCCTGAACACAACTCTTTATCGGCCATCGATTTTCCAGTGGGTTTATGGCGAGCGACACACCGAGAAAGCTCGTCGCCGGGCGGCTGCTGGGAAACGCATTACGGGGCTGTCAGTTGTCTCGCCATGCATCCTGCATCATTCTTTAAGCACATGAGAAGTTCATTACACCACACAGCTCTGATAGTGCATAGGATATTAGGGACTGTGTCCACTGTGCATATCCTTGATGGAAGTGTAGCACCGTAGACATAACGGAGAATTCATACATTATCCAAATACGGCTTTAAATTAATTAGAAATAAATACATTTTAAAGCTAATACAAGTGTGATTTTAAAGCTTGACTAAAGCCTACTTGAAAGTTTACTCAAAATATATTATTTCTGTTTGTCATTTAGCCATAATCACAGTAATGAACTTGAGGTTATAAAATATGTCTAAGATTTTCTCCTATTTCAGCGGCCATGTAGAAGAGTTTCGCTAAGTACTGTAGTACCATATTTGAAATGATGGTGCAGCAACAGTTTCCTACATCCTACACGTCCCACGTTGACCAAAATGATTTCTCACCTTAAGACGTGCATGCTGTTTTGATTTATGATGCTTCACAACTACTAAAATTCAATTTCAGCCTGCATTGCACGCTTCTGATTGCCCCGTAAATGAGATAAACTGATAGCAATTTATTCAAGGATCCCACCTCTCCTCTCCTTTCCTTTCTTCTCCTCTCTCTCTCTCTCTCTTCTGTTTAGGAGACACATCCCAGACTTGGGTGAGTCCAATATTTAAGCGATATGTCTGTATTCCAGAGCATTCAGCAGAACAGACAAGGTGATGCTAATAGAAAACCTTGCAGAGAACCACGAAAGAGATAGAAAACAATGTGCGTGTTTGATGACGTGAGAAACATTCAGAGTGTGCCTCCTCCAGTCTGATTACTCTTAGATTTCCTCCTCAGGAAGTCCAGGAGTAATCGGACTTAAATTACTCCTGTGTAGGGCATTCATAGATGAGATTTGATGATGTTTGATAATGCCAGCCATCGCTCATTCAAGGATTTAATGCGACTGTGTAACTCTGCCAGGAGAGTCCCATTAAGAGCTAAGTAATGTCAAATAAAACAGAAGTAATGGACATCTTGAATAGACTGCACTTTAAAACTAAGCTGGGAGCTGCCAGCTGCTTCTGTACATGCATTGCAACTGTGAGTGAGCACACTGAAACTACAAAGTGATCAGATCTGAGATTAACTTTCACCAGTATCCTGATGTGACCAAATACTACTCTAACAACAAAAAACAGCACCACTCATGATGTTCACTCTAAACAACAATGTGGTCAACAGACCCATTGAGACTTTAAAGAGAAGCTGTCAGAGACCATGATAAAAAAGTATAATGATTATAAATGCTTAGCCCCATTTAGGAGGCGTCAATGCCATTGTTGTTGTTATCCAGCGTATCAATCTTGTTGATTGATCATCCCACTCTAGTGACATCAGTTTTATGGCCTCTGAAATGCGTCCCAGTGTTTTCACAATGCCATCCAATTAGGGCACTCCATTCATCATTGGGCTGGAGAATCATTATTAATTGGGTGGAGAGCCGACTGCCACTCCCCTGCTGAGGAGGGCCACGGCTTCTGGAGATCAGGCCATTCAGACGGCGGTAAAAGGAATGGGGGTGCTGTGAGGGTGCACTGTGCAGGGGGCCACATAGAGATACAAAACTACACACCTTTATGTACTTCATGGGCATGTTCAATCAGAATATAGAAGATCATGTGCTCTTTTGTCATAACGACTGGAGAAATCTGATCAGTGTGACAAGTTGAATTCGAAGTGGATCACTGAGTCAGAGTGCGGCTGCTTTATGGCTGACATATCTTTAATTCAATAACAAATGAGTAAATGCATAGAACGTAACATGACAGCATTAAAGCCTGCCTTAAGACAGCTACATGAGTCTACATGTCATCTACCACTTCCTTTCACCTGCCAGTCAGGAGCTTCACAGAATCCCACCCACCTCTGTGCAGGCATACAAACCAACCAATAGGAGTTGCTTGTGCACCTTCACGGCTGTGATCCCTCATTGGCTTCCCGACAGCAAAAAATGCTAATTTTGTTGGTTGGCAAGCACAACCAAATAGTGGAAACATCTATAGGCTTTACACCTTTGTGCAGCACATAGAAACGTATAAATAAATCAATTCAGATAAACTTGGGCCTCTACATTAGCCACGTTTTCATCCCAATTTAGCACAACTTTTAACCAAATTAAATGCTTATTAATGTGGGTTTCCAACCAACACTTTTATGTGAATATTAGGAGCTGGTTCATTGAGATTAACAGCTTGTGGCATTTATTCATCAGTCAGGTGCCATTAAACCATTACAGAAGAGAATGGTGCAATGGGATAGTGTAATTAGAGCGCTGGTCAAACCACAGTGGAACAGTGGAAAACAATGTAGAAAATGTGATGGAAATATGGCATTTCATGTATTAATTTGAGGATTGTTACAGCCTCCTCAGTGATCCACACAGATCGGATGTTTCTAGCTGCTGCTATTTTTATGCATTATGTGCATAAAGACAGGTGGATGGAAACGTACCTATAGGTAGGTAAATGTTTGGACAATTTCCTATTTGTTATAGAGAGTTTGGTCGTGTCAGTACTGTAGCAGAGTGATTGTGTTGTACCTTCATTGCCTGCAGATAAGCCGTCTGGCTTTGTGATGCCTGTGCTCTTTTTCCGTCTGTGTTTCTTGCGGTTGGCGTGTGGCGAAGGAGGTGGCTCAAGTTTAGGACTCGTGGCGCTGCCCACACTGGAACTTGCAGGATCACTCATCCCATTGGCTGAAAAAACACAGACAGAGAAAACAATTAGTATTTTTGTTATGTTAAATAAATAGGGTAGGTTGGATTTTTTAAGTTTGTCTCTGTTTTATATTTACTGCCCATGTAGCTAAGTGTCACTGTCACAGCTTCAGCTTGGTATTTATAGTTCAATACTAACTGGGTACAAATCCACAAGCTTTGCTCGGTGACATAAAAACACACCAAAGCAATTATGATGCTACAGGAGTCTTTCGTGAATTAAAGTAGTTATATAAAAGTTATATAAACCTCTTTAAATGCACCTATCCCATTGATGGAGTCATATTTACAAGGGTACTAAGCTTTCTTTAGACCCATCAAATTCTAGACCAGATCTTTTTTCAAAACACTGAAACATTTTTAGGCAGGGAAGCATGTAGAAAACTGTCCTCAAAAACATCACTTGGATTTGACAGTTTACTTTAACTTTAAGCTTTAAGAGTTTTAGAAACAAGGAAGTAATGAATCAATGACCACGTGTTTTGTCTAACTTTAAAACTATCAAGGAGAAAAATGAAGGGAAACACTGAAATAAAGAAACTTAGGGTTAATTGGGTCATATTTACTGCTATGACGAACCATAAAGAACTGCATAAGATGGATGAAGAGCATTTGCCCAATTTAAAAACAGAATAGAAATTGCTCTGGCAGAGTGCTGTAGCATCATGTTGGCTCTGGATGATTTTAAGTGCTTAATGAGGACTGTTGATTAGTCTGCTATTAATTGCATTAATTGCTTTTAACTGAAGCTGCAAGAAACCACATATGTGTTACACGGGAGGAGACAAATTTGAAAAATGTGAAACTGTTCCTTTAAAAAAAAACAACTAAACTGGCAGCTTCAATTTAACTTTAATCCAAGAGGGTCTGTATCATTATGTATCAAATGTATGAATGCATGAATCACTGTGAAATGACACTGAGCCATGAATAATGAATGACATTATCATCATTTTTGAAAGCTTCATGCAAAGCAGAGGCAAACTTGTCACATCCGAAAAATGTGTCTACAGCAGGAAGAGTTGGAAATGGCTTTGAGTGCTCCAAAAGTAACTGTGCGGCTCCAGCTTTAGACAGAGTGAAGGACAGGTATGGGGCTATCAGTGAACAAATGGTTACCTAAGTTAGCCTGCGGCAAAGCTCTCTATATGACTGTCTGAGAGTGACAGGGGGCTAAGAGCCGGCTTTGTTTCTTGTAAGTGATTTTATAAATGTGATATTAACCTGTGCTACCGTTGGGCAAAGGGATAGGAGGGATGGGACGATAGGAGGGGGTTGTCAGCTTGCCATCTTTCTGATTTCCTGACATTTGACATCACTTTCCCTTCTTTCCCCCTCCGGATGCCATTATGAATCTGGGAGCGGGGGCCAGGGGCCTTGGGGAAGCAGGGAGGGAGGGCCGGTAGATGGGCCCCATATTGCTCTCCTCTTACCACCCTGTGTGGCGCTGGCAGCCTCCTCCATTGTTTCCCATCAAAAGCTCATTGTAGTGTGGCAAACTCCATTCATTTCCCTGTGCACCGTCCCAGCCCCAGGGGTGGAGTGCAGGAGGACAAGGGGCTCAGGGATTATTGCTGTTGTCGTTGCCAGTTGCACATGCTATAATGTGCGGCACTGTGCCATTAGCCAGTGTACAACATTAGGCCTAATTCGGTCATTACCTTTAGGGAGATGGGGCTGTCTTGGAGGAGTAAGATGGGCTCAGCAGGGGATTGAAGATGCTAACGTGGGGGGAGAGTGGAGCTCAGAGGGCCCCGGGACGCATTGTCTGAGCGTGGGCAAAATCTAGGAGACAACACCTGAGACACACACTGTTATGCCTGTACTCGACTTGGACATTAATCTTGATTTAATTTTGAGTCAATGTATACAAACAAGAATGTCTTTACCGGAAAAAAAAAGTTAAAACTACCGGTATCTTTAATTTGTTAGAAAATAAGGGACCATCTTTAGACATAGTAGTAATATTTCAGCATAAGTAGCAAAGTGCTACTTGGAAAATAATAATAGTGATTATATGCCATCACATTAATAAACATAACATTGGTGCTTGAGCTGGACTACATACATTAAGCTCTCTGGTGTTTTGAATGGCAGCACGCAGCCACACATGTAGCAGCTCCTAGTCGAGGCGTCTGTTTCAATTTCCCTGCTCTCTTACAACAGCCCCCCTGAGACGAGTCATTAGCTGGCTCAGACAGCTGGGGGCACAGGGGTCCTCCATGTGCCCCCCACCCCCCCACCCCCTACCCCCACCCCACCCTCTGCTTCCTCCTCCCTCTCCATCCCAGCGTCTGTCCCGCCAGCACAGCTCCGTATGGCGGGTGGAAGACTTGAGCTCCAACCTGCCTCCGAGGTGACAGCCAGCATTTGTTTAATGTCGCTTGAGGTTAAAGGGGAGGGCTGCCCCTCAGGGGCCCCAACCGTGTCATAAACACCTCTAATTATCAATTTCTGCCCCTAATGTTGTGGAAAATGACCCTGGCCCTGCTCATCCTGCACCTCCTGCATCTGAAACATATACGGGGTGATACACCTCCCTTTGTTTGCACCAATCAGACTTTAAGAAGTCTGTAACATGAAGGTATAGGTGCAAGAAAATAAAACTAGCACACATCACTGAGCAATAATATCAAAGCACCTGAAACCTAATGGTTGTATATAATGTAAAGTCTCCTGCCCCTAAGTGGTTCTCAGCTCTAAACTATGCATGACTGGTAGATTATATTTCTTAAGTTGAGAATTATGAAGTTAGAATTGGACCGATTCTGCAAGCAGAGAATTCACTAAGGCATTATTAGCTAGCTGTTAGTGTGTACAAGGGCCATCAGGACCAAGCTTTGTAATGAAGCACACTGGGGATCAGGAGTCTCTTTCCCACTCAGCCAAGATCACCTGGGCAGCAGAATAGGTATCAGCCTAACCTGTGATTACAGTGTATTACACTCCCACCATGGGGATGACAGTTTAAACATGCTTCAGGATGAAAACTATGGGTGAGACAAAGAGGGGGCTGCTAACAGCTTCCTGCCTTTACCAATGCAACACTGAGAATGAATGAGAATGAAAAAAGGGTGAGAGAGAGAGAGGCAGAGGAGGGGTGGGGGTGTGTGTGTGTGTGTGTGTGTGTGTGGGGGGGGGGGGGGGGGGGGGGGGGGCATTTCATTGTTATTCAAGAGGCTCCGGGTGAGGAGCACTATGATTCCACCAGGCCCCTTGACATGGCAGCCCTGCCTGTCCTCAATCAAAGCCAACGGCTGCAATTAATGGCAAAAATTAGAAACAATCACCGCCTCCCCCTTATTATCCTCAATTAGAGCGTACTAATCAAGGCCTGATCGCGCTCTGCTGCTCTCTCCAAACTAAATGTCAAACTTCATTACGGCCTGGCGTAGAAATCAAACGCCCCACATGCTATCACCCTCGCATCGGGAGGCCAAGGTATAAAACACGGTGCCACAGGAAAAGGCTATCTGTGCGTTAACTACCTGCGTCCTGATATGCAAACTTAGAGGAGAAAAGGCACTTATATATAAATTACCACAAAGCAGAACAGAGTTGCAGCATAAACGTCGTGGAGGATGGGAAGAAAAAAAAGACAGTGATGCAAACTTTTCATGGAGGGCTACGGGTGGGCAATATGAACAGAAATAATATTGTAACAATAAGCGCAGAATGATTCATATGTAATGATGTTTTGTATTAAAACTCATATAGTAACAAATATTTCTCCTCCTATTAGAACTGCAACTAATAATTATTTTCATGGATTAATCTCTCAATTATTTTCATAATTAATGTTTTTTCCCCCATAAAATGCAGTGAAATAGAAAAATAAACTGTGAATGTTTGTTAAAAATGACTAATCGAGTTTAGCATAATCTAACTTGTTGTATATTTTTCTGGCCATGAGAACTGTGAACCTAGATATATCAATCTTCTCACGATAATATTGAATTAATTATTGAATCATTACCTACAGAGAGCACTGATCTACAGTAATCTTTTGCCTTCGGAAATGTGACATCACTCACAGTTTGACCACGACTTAAGTCATTGTCATCAGCGAGCCCATCACATTGCACAGACGACTGTTTGAGCCTCTTGCTTTTAATTCAGGTTCAAAGATTGAGGTGTACCAAGGAGAGCAGGATCTAAACAAGCATCCGGTGCATTAAGAATGGGTGTCTTTATGAATGCAAGCAATAGAAAAATTGGGCCGGGATTTAATCAAAAATCTGCGCTCAATATTCAAGAGACGTTACTACCTCTGCTTCTGCCTTTGCTCAATAGGTTTACAAATGAGGACATTCTTTAAATAATATGGAAATGGTTACCTGGCTAAGATGCATTATTCTCCAGTGAATCATCAATCTGCTGTTTTTGCATCTCAGAATCACATTTTATGTTAACCTGCAACCTTCACCAAGGATAATGGAGTGATTGGGCTTTGGTTCAAGTCAATTCAAATGGCAAAATATGAGCACCCTTCACTGTGGAACACCCTCTATTGATTATTGAAGGCACATTAGGATAAAAGATAAGGGGGTCGCATTTCAATCAAGTTTATGCTTTCTGATAGTGCAGTCTCACTTTACACTATAGACATATTCTGCTGCTGTAATTCAAGTCCTTAAATTGTTAGGAGACGTAAAAACAAGATATTCAGAGAAAGTTTTTGAGCTGCAAAGATGTTGCTTCTTCTTCCTTAAACTGTCTGCACTGACTGTGCACTGATTACAGGGACACTCCTTCCCGAGGACGAGCAACATATCTATCATCTGACAACGTTTCTACTATTGTTTTCAGCTCATTTGCCCCATTCAAGCTCATTTGTGGTTACCTTAAGAGTAGCATGAAAATAATTGAAGAAAGTAGAATAATGGAGCAAATTGTGGATCTGATTTAGTTGAAGACTGGATGCTGGTTAATGAGCTATGTTAATATTGAGGGCTTTTCAGTTTACCAAACATGAAAATGGGAAATTCTACTGGGCCTCCTTATTTTCACAGCAACAACGCTGAGGAATTCCTATTTGTCCTCTGCAGACCGGCCGCCAAACGCTCGTTCACAAACATCCAGTATGAAGCCTGTTTTCTCTCTCATACACACATTGTAATACAGACGCAAACATGCTCTGTGGAAAAAAATCACATACAAACAGCTACACACAAAAAAAAAAATCAGCGAGAACACACACACACACACTCGCACTCATTTATTTGAGGGCCCCACGAATCTAAGTAATTCTGCTTTGGGCATGCTGCTGATGGGAGACGGGGGTAGGGGGTGATGGAAGTGCCTGCGTCCAGGCAGAATTGATCGTTTGGCAGCTCCAAATGAGAGACAGGCTTGTCTGCGGAACCACGAGGGCCGTGCAGTTGGACTCCAGCAGCGCTCGTAAAGTGCGCTCTTTAAACTGCCGGGGCCCCTGGGAGCCCATGGGGAGGGGGGGAGCCGCCGCCGTGCTAATGAGAACTACCAGAGTGCAAACATGCATGGAAATGACTGTTATTCTGTTGATGTGCATTTAAGTGCTTTTTTACTGCCAACCACAAAGAGAGGGAAATAACTGGTGATGAATGGTACCCACAAAAAGCATTCATTTTCCTCTTCGGAAGAAAAGAGAGGAAAACAGACGAGGGGGGGGGCATAAGTGTAAGATGGAAGGTAAAGACAGGATGGGTGGAGGGGGGGTGTGTAGACATGCATGGTGAATATATTATCTTACTTCACTCAAGTACAGTGACAAGGTGCAATGTGACACGGAGGCAGTAAGTGGAGATGCATCGATGGCAGAAAGTTAACCTTCACTGTTCCTCTCCTCTGAACACGGAGCTTCTACCAAAGAGCGGCAGCCAGAAAAGGTCACAGCGATCACCGCCCTGATCACCCAATCATGAAAATGAGGCTTGTTCCACCTGGCATCTCCATCGCACCACACCTCTAGATCAGATCCCTTCATTTTTGTTTTAATTCACTCTTTGTCTTTGCAGGAGTAATATGTGAATTTTGACTGCACTATGCATTGTGAAGGTGAAGAAGGTGAGTGAGGGTGGAGGTCTTACGGGCTCCGCTGCTTGTACTGGTGTTGATGGCTTCATTCCACTGGTCGGCGCTGGACACGGAGAAGGAGCGCTGGTGCATGCCATCTTTACTGCCGCCAAACACCGACCCGCCCGTCTGGAGGGATGTGCTGCTGTTGGAGTGAGGAGCGCCTGGAAAACAAGTGACAGACACAAGAAAATGAATCCTGATTTCTTATGTTCTCTACAGTCATTTGAATTCTGCACTTATTAAACAAAAAGAGCAAAGAAGGGATAATGGTGTAATTGAGTTAACAGTTTTTAGTAGTTTCTACAGCACTGCAATGCTGCTGCCACCTTATTTGTGCACATCCCTCTGTCAACCAACCCCCCTCACACAGACACACACAAAACCCCTCTCCCTCCGCCTCTGCCTCTAATTAGCCCTTAATTAACAAGATACACTCTGAACGCTAATTATCTCGCCTCATCCCTCTGACTGCCACATCGATCTCCACTGGCGTCAGCAGGCGTTCTCTCCCTAACTTCCAATCAGGCGAGCCACGGATGCCTGGCTCTCTTTACTAATTCATGGGCTAGGCTGCGCCATGTGGGGTCCTTCCCTCCTGTTCGCGAGCAGTCACTACAACACATCCCTAACTACTCTGAAAAACTCATCGATACACCTCCACGTGAGGGGAGTCAGATGAACTCGTTAAGCTTTAAAATGCATCTAAGTGAATATAACTGCGTAATACAATTATTTGTTCCAATAATTGTGTGATTTTATTCTGAAAAGAAGCTTGGCTGAATTTAAAGCAACGTTACACTAATGAGAACATATTTACAAGAAAAGATGGGTTGTTTATAAAAGAAATTGCCACCAAAAAGTTAATTTTCACAGTATTTTTTCCCTAAAAGTTGACACAATAACTCCTTTACAGGCTGTACAACTACATCCTAAAAACAATAAAATTTAATGGAGGTAAATAGACCTCGATTTGACACCGAAAGGTTAAAATTTCAGATGTTTTGTTTTGGAAAACAAGCCATATCTCTGAGTTTCTCAACAATGCTTTCTCATCTTACAGGTATCACACATCAAGGCCTTTTATTCAATAATTACAAGAGAATATCAGTTTCTGATTGAGGTGACAATAACAGAAAATATAGTGTGCGGGTCGTGTGTAAAGTAAACTAAGCGGCACGGGTGCTTGTTAGGATAATATGTCCTACTCATTATCTAGAGTAATAAGTGTATCAAATTCACATAATCATGTCTAATTAGTATCAGTAATTATCTTGTTGGGCCCAGGAATATTAATCTTCAGGTCCCAGAGGGGAGGGAGCAGAATCGCAGCGAGAATGGGAGAGAGAGCGAGGGAATCATGCTGAGGAGCACTGACTAAATTAGCATGCTGAAATCAGAGCAGAGGAGGAGGAAGAGGAGGAGGGTGTGTGTGTGTGTGTGTGTGGGGGGGGGGGGTTGTAGAGCCGAGGAGTAGGGGTACTGAAAAGAAAATATGAAACTTTATTTTTTTTAAAAGTGATACATAAAATAAGCTCTGTAAAAATGCTTTTGGTTGCTTTTATGATTACTGAATTGAAAAAGAAGGAATATTTACAAATGTGATTTGTGTCATTTTGCTTCCAGCACAGACCCCATATTATACAGATAAATGTTTAATAACCTAATTGTGTGACACCTAAAAGTGTGCAGTTTGACTCTTTGACGCCTTAAAAAAAAAGAGAACAAAAAAAACTGTTAGATAACTACAAAGCAACTTCGATTGATATTTAAAATTCAACAATCAAGTCTAATTGTCAAATTGGATGCTAATGATTAATGAATTATACATGGCTGTATCCATTAGTCCCCAGAGACCACTCCTGCATAAAGGGGAGGATAATGTAATTACAGTGGAGAAATAATCAGCTTGTGGCATTAAAAGGAGCACTGTACTCGCAGCTCCAGCCAGGCCTGACTCCAGTGCGTTTTACAGCAGAGGCAGAGGCACTATGGTGGACTGACAACGACGAACCTGACAACTGCAAACTGAGGCCCAGAGCATTCGATTTAATACTGAACGTTGACAACTTTAGTGATCGTATGGGTGATTTGAGAGTCAAATACATCAAGCGTTATTACATTTTAAGGCAATAAATGTTTGGAATAATAAAAAACTATGACGCAGCATTTTAGTAAAAAAAAAAAAAGACTGTTACTTTTGTAGTGCAAAAACATTAAGCATCGTTTCACAAAGGCACAGAAACATAATTGACGATTTCCTGTAATTTTCTGAATACACCAAACCTTAATTTTGTCTAGTCTCTATTGATGAATGTATCATTATTATTGTTGCTGTAAAAACTCAAACAGCAATGGAGCTCTTTACTGTGAAACTACAGGACATGTAGACGATGAATAAAGTAAATAAGTAAATTTACACAATTACTGTACAAGTTTAATTATAAGGGTACTTTTCTACTACTTTATACTTCTACTCTGCTATATCTCAGAGGGTAATATTGTACTTTTTACTCCACTACATTCATTTTTTAGTTCCCAGTTACTTTGCAAATTAAGAATTTACATACAAGGAATAGGATTAGTCTTTTATAGATACTCAACAACATCTCGGCTAGCTACGACATTAAAATGCTTCTTACACCTTTATGCATCAGTAATAATGATCTAATATTGAATGATATAACACTGACAGCAGCCATTCTGTTGCATAATGAGCACTTTTGATACTTTTAAGTACATTTTTCTGAAGGTCTTTCACTTTTAGTATTTTTAAATTGTGGTAATGCTACTTTTACTTCCTGAATACTTCTTCCACCACTGTGTCTTGATACTGTAATTAAAAACATCACTAAAGAAGGAGAAAGTCCTGTTCAACTAAATTTAAACTGATACTTTTCTTATCAAGGAGGCACAGATACTTCTAAAACAAAACATTTCATAGTTAACTGTTGCAATTCTTTTTTAAATGAATGAAAACTTAAAAGTACAAAGCACCATTATGGACATTTCTTGCTGACTGTATTGTCGTGTGTATGAAGAGATAATAAAAGCCATATAGTGAGTTCTGCAGGCTATCCAGGGCTGGGGTGTTAAGTAGAGGCGATGGATTAGCGGGGAGCAGCGCTGCCTTGCTTCTCATTTCTCTTTAGGCCGGGCCGTCAGTGGGTTGATGAGCCGTGACGAGGCCTGACCCCTCCGTGGAGTTGTTGCCATTATGTACAAGTAGTGGGATAATGAAGCATTCATGGTAATGTGGGCCGGGCAGCACATCATCTGCGGCTGTGTGTAATCCACCACCATCATCATCCTGACCAACGCCCAGATGTCTCTCCTCCACCCGATACTGCTGCTGCTGCCAGTCCCCACATAAGTCACTCAGACGTTCATGTACAAACTGTATGCATTAAAACAGCTTTAGGATTTCTACTTTAACCCTGTGTGTGGCAATTGCACCCTATTTTCTTAGACATGTTGCTTTTTGGACAAATTAAGAAGAATAGTTTTTCTTCATTTAGGCTTTATAATGTGTTTTCATATTGTCAGAGGATGCTTGCAGACATTTCCAGCACATAACTGCTGTAATGTCATACTCTTACTATGAATTTGATGAAATTTTGCTGTCATTTCCTCAGAGATGAAGCTAGGTAATTTAAAAAAACAAAATTGAAGCTAGAACAAATATTTCTGCAGACAAAACAGATCTTGATACAAACTATTACCCTATACCACCGATTCCCAACCAGGGGTACGTGTACCCCCGGGGGTACTTCTACAGTTGTCAGGGGGCACATGGAAAGATTGAGGAGTAGAGCTCAGGTAATTTGAAATAAAAGTTATGAAATTGGACAGCTAAAAGTGCTGGATAAATGGTTAAAACATCCAGCTTCTATCACTACAACAGGTAGTAGTACAAATTCAACCAAACCTACTGTAAAACAAAATTAAAAAATAATAACCATAAAACACTGACAATCCAATAACTATTGTAACAATATCCACTTTTATATCATTAAAAAACTGTTTTAAATCAGTTCAAAATGACGGGTGGTGTGGATGAGTACTTGGTTATGTATAAAGGAATTACTACTCTATTGTGCTAAAGAGAGGCCAGATTGTACCAGTGCTGGTACTGGCAGGGCCTGCTGGTCAGTGAGTACGTGGCTACTGGTTCCACTGGTTCTACGGTGCTATAGATGAGAGCTGGAGACGTTATGGTACAGAGTCAGGAGGGAGTGAGCTAAATACTCTCCTGAACCCTCCACCTCTTCCACATGCACCTCTCTCTCTCCCCCACAGGATTGATTCAAAGTGACTGGGCCCATTAATACTTTGATACAATGTATCTGTCGCCGGTGACACGGCAGGATGCGTGTTAACAGGGAGGATCATATTTAAAATGGTTCCGCTCAGCACCCAGTGAAGGAATTAAACCTGGCCCGCTCGGCAAACTCGTGGGCGCATGCGTTCTCTCATTTACTCTCTGTCTTCTCAGCCTCTCCTCTTCATCTTCCCGTCCCCCCCCCCCATCCACTCCGCCCCTCCTTCTCTCCGTCGCTATCCCTCTTCTCCCAGTGATTATAAAGGTCTTTAGATCTAAGGAATGAATGAATTACCAAAGGCACAGACAAGGCTTGTGATTTGGACGCCGTGAATGAAAAATTACCCCTTTGTTCCCTTCATCAATTGCACGTCTAATGAAATCAAAATCCCGATCACATAATCAGAAGAGGGTCCTCCACCCAGAGATAGACCTGATGTGATTTGTAACCTTTCTTTTCCTAAGTGGAGATTAAGGCAAATCTCCCTCACATTGTTCCCTGATGCACAAACGGATGGCAACTGAAAATGCTGGGAATTTGTCATTGAGGAGAGCAAGAAACGAACAACAGGAGGAGACAACATTGTTGGGTTGGAAAAAATAAAAAGAGATAAAACAAAACAGTTGGTGTTGCTTTCCCCAAAACCTGGTCTGGCCTGTTTTTCAAGGCCCTTTTGTCTGCCCCAATGACTCCCCTCAACCCAGCGCTCAAGGTTAACGGTTTGTGGGATGGAACAACCTCGATCCAGCGTCCTCTGCTTTGTAAACTCCTACATCTTTGTACTTTTGACTGATTAACCCGTTCAGCAGTTGCAGCACCTTGGCCAGGTTTAACAGCAACCTGCCTGGACAGTGTTAATGGTCCCTGCTGACCCGTCTTTGGCGCTGTACCCACTCTCAGGCAGTTAGCTTTAGCCTGAGTGATGGAAACATTGTGCCCATTTCACAGCCGATGAAGGACCCCGCCTCCCTCCGGGGATCACTTTGCTAATTAGTATTAATTACTCTTAATCCTAACCCCTAAATCCAATCACTGGCTTCCCCTCTATAAGCCTGCCAGACTCTCTGCAGCCTCCGGTGGCACAGCTCGCTGGGAGAAGAAGCTCTATTTTTAAACTTGAAAGGTGGAGAAACCCTGGCACAAGGCTCAGGACCAAACTGGTTTTTGTTGCTGTGACCCCGACAACCATAGCGGATGAAAAATAACTAGGTCAGCGTTGTAATAGTACAACATAAACAAACCTCAATTTTTTTTTGTGATATTTTTTTAACGGGGGCATGATGTTTAAACACCATGTTTAATTCCCTCTTTAGTCATTTAGAGAATTAATAGATTTCTCATAGACGCTCATTAAGTCATCATTGTGTATACTATGAGGCAGCTAATTTGCATGAAGGAACCATATAGAAAGTAGATAATTAACCTGTTGGGAGCCATTTTTATGATTAATTCTGAACTGAGGACATAGAAAATGACTACAGTAATAATCATTGAGTATCCATTATATATTATACCTGTGATTTGTTTACTGTTTTGGGTAGTAAATGAAATATATGTCCATCCTTTCAATTTACCAATATAAGTTTGAATTATTATTATGTGGTATCCATTTCAATACCACAACTACAAGTGAGAAAGTAAAAAAGAAAGCACCATGTGAACTACAGAACTGGAGGTGCTGGAAACTGCAAGATGAACATGCACTCAAAAAAATGTACTCACACGTGTTTATGACGGTGAAAACACACTCAGTATAAATAAAGTATCCTGGATTCCATATTTTTATGGGCTGATAAGAGCAGCACGTTTGTCTCAGCTCTTCATCATGCTCACATTTTATATTTTGTATATTGTTTTTGATGACACTTTTACTGATTACAATAGATTGTCGAGCTTGTTTTATATACACCCGTGTGCTTTCTGCAATTAGTACACAAACTGTTGTTTTCACATTTCACATTTAAGCCTTTGACGCATCGAATGTTTTCACAAGACTGATGAAGCAAAATGCGCTGTTCTTATCGGCGGTAAAGGATCCATAATCATATATTTCGTGTGGGGTCATTTCCTAGTTTATATTTTCTGACTTAACTTGAAGCTAAAACAGTAAACAAACGAACCAATCCCAATCCTGTTAAATCACTCAAGAAATAACATTGGCAGAAGTGTCAGAAATATAAAAAATAAAATATACATCTTAAATTGTACATTAATCTGTATCTTAAATACGAAAATTACAAAAGAAGCACTGTTACAATAAAAGGACGTAAACCGTACCTGTGTTTCCTATGCCCAGCTGCAAGGTGCTGCGGTCCTTGGTCAGCCCGTTGGTTTTGGGACTAGCAGTGGGGGCGACGGTGGCCACGGCTCGGGGGGGTCGCTTCCCGGGAATCTTGACTGTTGTCCTCAGCAAGTCTATCTCTTTCCCGTGCACATTCTGCATGTAGTCCTATAGAAAGTGGGAAAAAAGAACATGACAATAGTTAGGAAAGGTCTGCCCTCTACTCAAGAGTCCGAATATTTCCAAATATTTCCCTCAATTCAGGGAGCTGATTATACACAGCAGACCAACAAGAATCCAGGAATTATGGAAGAAAAACAAATTAAAAGACTATTCAATTTCCATCTCCATTAGTCACAACCCATCTCAGACCTTCCACTAAGGGTGTGTGATAGTGGGAAAAAAAATGATTGTAAAGTCATTATACATCACCTGTGCCCACGCCGTCTCTCCAAATGGCGAGATGTTAGGCTTAATGAATGCAAACAGTCTCATTCTCTTTCAATTTGGGCATTTGATTTGGTTTAAAGCGACTACTGCCCAAATGTGGGAAGCCAAGGTGAAAATCATTGGGCTCAGCAGAAAAAGACCCAGATAGAGGCGAGCTCGGCCTTTGCCGTCCCCCCACCGGCTCCTCTGCTTTATTACCGTGTCATAAAGCACTCATTTCTTTCCCAAGCCTCCTCGCTAATTACCCAGTGAGCGCTCTCATTTCATTTTATTGCTGGAATTAACAGCCAGATCGAAGCGTGCAAAGCTATTAAGATGTGTGATTAAGCCACATTCAATTAGTTTCTACAAACAATTTAATTGATGTAGCAGATAGAATTAACAGAAGGTGATTGTGTGGATGGCTTGGCTGACTGCGAAATTAAAGGTTCCCCTCTTCCACTCTCAGTCTGCCTCCCTCCCTCGTTCTTCCTCCCTCTCTCCTCTCCTCAATCTCTCTTCCCCTTTCTTACTCTTTCTCTGCTCCGCTGCTCAAAATGAGCTCGAGCTGTTACCGCGCTAATGTAACTGTCTCCCTTATTTCACCTCCCTCCGTAAGTCAACAGATTCATAGATTCATAGATTGCCCTGATGACCTGTAATAGCTGTAATGATCAAGAGATAGCCTGTTCAGTCAATTACATACATCACTGTAGCACAGCACTGCTCTACTAATAACCGCTTGTAAATTAAACCACTAACACACTGTCAGTGCAACAAGGCCACACACAAGGTTCACGTCTAACTGTTGGGCTTGTGTTCAAAGTTTGAGCTGTCTCCTCAGACACAAGATGTTGCCAATATCTTTCATTTTACTTTTGCCAAATTACCTCTCAAAACACATGACTGAAAGAATCAGAGAGTGATTGGGGAACTGAAAGGGTTTTTTTTGGAGAAAGACGGGCATTTCTGAGTGTGGCACCGGGCTCCTGAGCTGTCTGCTGCCAGCCAGCCGAGTGTTTAAGAGGTATTAGCGGCCCAGCGGGATTCTGACAAAGATGGATGTGGGAGGCTGGTCAGGCTCTGCTGCCATGCGGTGAGAACCATTATAAATACAAGCCAGCGTGGAGTCTGGGCGCAGCGGGCACGCAGCAGCACAGCCATGTCTCCATTACCCGGCACCGGGGATGGGCACCACAGAGTAGGGGCGGCGGAGATGACCACTAGGACACCCTGTTTCTTAACACTAAGCTTAAAGTCACATGCTTAGCTAATATAGCTATTATATACAGTGATAAGTCTCTGTAGAAATCGTGAGCCTATATGGTTGTAATCCAGTTTTCACTACAGCAGTTGTGGTGAGTGTAATCGCATCAAGAGAATCGCGCTCAGCGGTTGAAGAAGTCCTACATTAAAAACCTCCAGCAGCACCCTTGAGTACAAACAGTAGTGTAACAAACACATAAAGCCGATTGGAAAAGAAATGGGAAGAGAAGAAGAGGGAGAGGGAGGGGGAGGGGGGAGGTTGAGACTCACATGTAAACTGGGGTGGTAAGTAAGGACGCCATTATCACACAGTGTGACATATTTCTTTTTCCACTCCTTGTTGAGGGATTTGCCACTTCGCTTCAGAAGGATTCCCTGTAAGAGACAAGGCATCACGGTGAGCATATGCTCTTCTCAAAGCAGCATGGTGGATGATATGAGCCATTATGGATGTTAAATACCATAAAACAGCATTATTATTATTATCATTGTTATTACAGATTCCTTATGAGCATTTTCTTTGTGGTGACTCATAAAGCAAACAAACATCATTTTAAGTGACAATTATGAAACAGTATGGAAGTGATTACATACAGAAATATGAAAACCCAACGGTAATAGTAATGAAATCCCCTTAAATCAGAATCAGAATCAGAATCAGAAACTGTTTATTGCCAAGTAACATACATTACAAGGAATTTGATGTGGTCTGAAGGTGCTATTGTTAAACTTTCATTCTTTATTGTAATCTGTTGGCTGACAGGTTTAATGATATGTTAGTTTATCTATTGTGACCATTTGAACCTCCAAAGTTGGCCAAGTTCCTCCGGCACAGAGGCCATTCAGAGGGAGAGACAATCCAATTTGCCAGACCTCCTCCCTGCATTCATACACATAACATGCTGAACTCTGGAGGACCTCTCAATCCTGGGATTAGGGAGTGTGATCTCCCCTCTTCAAAGCCCATTCGGCTCTTATTCTATTCTACTTTATCTTCTGGGGCCTTTTAGGGGCCTCAGATGGTTTCCTTATCTGCTGAGTAAATCCACTGGTAAACAATGCAGTTCCTCAGCTGGAGGTGACCAAACGCTGCTGAGTGCAAGGGCCAGGAGGCTCTCTGGGGTTAAATAGTGAGGAGGGGCCCGCTTAATTAGGGGATTAAGCCGGGGCAATGTTTGTGCTTTTACAGCCAGGGCCTGCAAGTGTGTGTGTGTGTATGTGAGCTGAAAAGGGGGGGTTAAAGGGGTAGTTTTGCTAGCCAGGCCCATCCTGCAGGCTTTAATCCTGATTAACACATCAGGAAGAGTTGACCCTCGGTGACCTGGGCACCAGGCTGTTTGCCGACAATCATCCTAATCCGAACCCTGATTCATCTAAAAAAAAAAGAGGGGGGGGGGGGGGGGGGGCAAGTACTGACTGCTGGCTGCATGCTGGGACTCAAGAGTTTGGTCTTCTTCATATCGTATCTATATACCTGCCTGTTTATAGCTTCTCATTAGAACGGGACTTAAAATATGGCTCAAACATTTTCTTTAAATCTACTCAACTACATCTAAAATCTACTAAAATCAAGTTGCAGACTGTCATCTTATCGTAAAATGGAAAAAAAAAGTCTTTAGAGGCCACTGAGAATCAGAGCAACATCACTGTTGTCTCTGTGTAGCTGAAGCTTAATACATTTGTATTAGTAGTAATTAGTAGTATAACTTGTTGGGCATTGCAATAAAATAAAGAGAATAAAGAGAAATTATCTTGTCCTTGTGGGCAGGAAAGTATATTTGATATGTTGTCTCTATTTTGTTTAATAAAAAGACCATGATCAAAAGTAATAGTCATGCATTTAAATGATTGGTGAACTATTTTTTATCTATTGACACTTGTGATGATTTCTCAGGAAGAAACATTGTGTCCTTCTATCAATAAGTTGCTGACTGCCCAGACTCTTCTCAATTTAGTCAATAAAAGAACTGTAAACACTTTTTAAATGGCTCTCTAATCATACAGAGTAAATGATCCAGTCACAGGGCCTCTGGCGACTTTATAATGCATGTTTTACAAGCAAATATGTTGCTCATCTCGTGGCCTTACTGAAGCATAGATAAATCTATACATGCAATCAGTGCGGAGCTTCATATATTTATCAGAAATGCGAAGCAGATCAATAAAGATACTGAGACAATAATGTGAAAATCTTTACACGTGCAGACTCATTTTTCTGTTGTTTCATCTGAACGGTTGCCCGTTATGGCTGTGATATATCTTTCATACAGCGTGACTTCCAGTAATTGGAAGCTTGACAAATGATTTGAGATAATTTATCATAATTGTTCAATCGTTCGCCACATTGGATCGAGCAGTGTGCTCTTTACATGATTGTGTGACATCAAACGGCAACATGTGTGGAGCCCTGTGCTTCCCTACACACACATATATAAAGAGATGAGTGTGTTCAGCCTGGGCGACATAAGGAAACAGGCCGATCGTCAGACGCGCTCTCTGTGTCCACACAATTGTCATATCTACACAGAGGAGATAGTGTCTGTCCCTTCTTTTGTCAGACGACCAGGAGAAAGGCTGCATCCTGCCACTGTGGCTGACTGATAGGCTGGTCTTTTGTGACATGGGGGGGAAAAAAAGTGTGTGTTGGTGTCTGTGTGTTGGGTTGGAGGTGGGTGGGGGGTGTCGGTGATGGGGCAAGAATGCACTGCTGAGGAGCTGCCAACAGCTCCTGAGTGCATTGTTACCCTCACTCACTATTTTTATAGATGGGAGGGCGGTAGGAGGGGGGGGGGGGGGCATGTGGTGTGTAATTTGGCCTGATGGGGTGAGGGGGTGGGGGGGTGGGGGGTAATTAAGCTCACATTGACACTTTGATCTCCTTGATTGTGCATTTGACTGGCCTGGAGATCAGCAAGTCACACCAGTAACCCCCCTCCATCCCTCCCTCCACATCTGTATAGCCAACCCCTCCCCCCCAAAAAAGACCCTTTGTAGATTAAAGAGGGGGGTGGCTTATCTTGTCAAAAGTTGCCATGATACTCAGGGAAACTGGCCCAGGACTTCAGATAATGTGTTGGATAAGAATGGGAGAGTTTACAGTAAAGATTGCTCAGAGGGGATTCTTTTCTAATCTCTAAAAACCAACCTCCTGCTCATCTGCACTCACCAGATTTGCCAGTTTCTGCAGGGAATTACACTAATCTATATAAAAACCAAGAGCTTTACAGAGATCAAATAGAAATTACATGCTGGTAGAATGGCCACCATGAAGCTTTACATTTCTATGTTGCTTTTTGTTGGTATTTCTTTGCCATTTTCCATAATTTAAACTTCTGGCGTGTAATTAAGTATGACTTTGATGTAAAAGAAACGTAACACTGCTTCATTAATTTCATAATATAATAAAAAAGTTTGTATCTGTTACGTGAACGTCTACTATCAGTGACAGACAGGTCGAGCGACAGATACTGTATCTGATAAACTGGTTCCCCCAAAGCGCCATTTTCTGATTGAGTGAGGGGGCTTGGAAGCGTCACCCTGCCATTATTTCAGCTGGACCCAAGCAGTGGCAATTTTCTTTCAAAGGGAATGAGAAGGTCGGGCTCAACATTTTCCTAAAAGGACATTATCTTCTATCATTGGCAGGTAAAGAGGATAATATAAAGATGCTGACCCATTTTCAAAAGCCCTCATATAATCACGAGTGATTACTAATCAATGTGTCAATTACCTCTCCTTCGGTTACAGTCGGACCTTTAGAAATGATCCCTGCTCAGATGTGTGATTCAGTGTTCTGCACTATGCAACTGGTAGTTTAAAGAAATGCATGAATACATAAAAAAGAAAAATAATAAAGAAGACTTTTATGATGGGAAAAAAATGTAATTATGTTAAAATAGAAATCACTGTGATGTCAGGAAGTGTGCAATATTTAATGGAACAACGTGTAACAGATTATGAAATTACCTCAAAAACAAATAGCCAGGGTAAAGACAATTATGTCTTTTGAGATATCTAATATAAATTTCAGCTGATCAAAGCTGTCAAAGTAGATTATAAAGGCTATGCATGACTTAACTTTTATGCAAAAATACTACCCACACACACACACTTACGAGCAATAATAACATTTCCACAGGGACCAAACGTTTTTATATTAAAAGGTGCAATCCATGATCCAAAATGTAGGATTATTATCAAAACTGATCGCAGGATTGGAATCATCTGTCCCAAATTAATTGACATGACTTTGAAGAAATGGACTAACAATACTACGCAATAATGCTAAAAAGTCCACAAATGTATTGTGTTTTCTGAACCTGTGATAAGTTTACTTGCATTGGTCATGTTTGTAAACATACAATTAAAACAAACCTATATTTTCAGTTGTGGTCATTATAGAAACACACAAAATGTTTATTGTTATTATTCGTAAGATAACAATTTATGAGGTCAGAAATTAACCGATTGTGCCTTTTAATGAAAACCTCTCTGTTTTTTATTCTTAAACAGGGCCATTTCTTTTATAACCTTTCTGATGTTATGTCTAAACACTCAGCCTTCTCCTCTCTTGTACTTCTGCTCAGCCACACTTGTACTGTTGAGGTACATTTGTTATGTTGTATTATGTCGCCATCTAGTGGTTACAGTAACACATTACTTTGCCTAGCCACTGTGATTAAACGTTTAACACAGCATGTCAACATTAAACAGAACAGAACATCTAATGTCACAAGAAGGGATCATACTTACCCAGGTAACTATGAGAAATGTAGGGTGAAAATGAGAAAATCTGCTTACCTGTTTGATAGGTATGGCCCTTCCACTGCCTATGCTGTCTGTTTTACTGTCAACGCTCTTTGCTTGCTCACTGGCTTTCCGTGACTGCAAAAAAACAAGAAAGTGAGTCAGCAACAGAAACGACACACTGACGGCAAAGCAGAGTGGGAGTTGTGGGGTGTGAGATGAGTTTTTGGGCATAGTTGTGTATGTCGGGGTGAGTGTGTGTGAGGGAAAGAGAGAGAGTGGGGGTCAGAGGGGGGAGGTGAGGGTTTGTGTTTTGAGCATTTGCAGTATTTGTGGAGGAACTCGACGTTGCAAAATAAAAGTCTCAAAAGAAGCTCGAAATTAACAGACAAGCAGACCAGCGGAACAAACAGCAGTAACACCGACGTGCAAGTTCAAAAAAAAAAAAATTAAAAAAGACCAAACCAAGACCACAATAGACACGTTTCAACACAGGAGACCAAGGACGACCACAAATTGAGTCATGACTCAGCCCTGAAACCCTTTGGGGGATCCTTCCCTCTGTTTGAGACCCAGAGCGGGCCCTTAGTGGACCTGCAGACCAACTGCTGCTATACCAGTGACACTTCAGCTGTGCCTTTAGCATAGTTGCACTGATAAGCGCTTTTACAGCACGATAAATACATTAAAAGTTCACAACAGGTTAAAAAGGGAGAGAAGGGAAAATGGTTATTTTAAAACAAAATTCAGTTCAAGTAGCTTCCTCAGACCTTTGACCTGCAAAAACCTGGTGGGACATACAATTATTTGGCAAATATCAAACAATTTAAGTGTCAACATTTCATGAACATTTCAAGTTTCTGGTCGTGCCTGTGTAGGGAAACAATGGTTAAGACAGTAAATATAACCCTTACATGGAAATAAATCATTTAAAAATAACCTTCCCACCCCAAAAACAAATAAAGAGATGAGATACAGGCAGGGACAGACATGAGTGTGTATGGTCTCACTCAGAACATGAGAAATGTCCAGTCACCAATGGAGGAGAGGTAGAGTCTGAGTTCAAGTAAACCAACTCTGGTGTTTATATTTTTTCCAACATTTTATTTTTTTTTAATGATGACTTGTTTAGCTTCTATACAGACACCATACAAAGCAAGTCACAAATTCACTTCAAAATATTCAACAGATTGAGCCAAACATTGCAGTTCCCACAAAATATAGGATGGACAATAAAGGCATTATTTCATATACTCCTTATATGTATGTACTTTGTATAGAGTACCATTGTAAATAAAATACAATACAAGATATACAGCAGTCTATATTTTCGTCAATCCGTTCATGATAGAAAAGCGATTATGCAAGAGTTCATAATCTCTGTACCAAACCTAAATTGAGAAAAACAAAAATAAATAAATGAATTCAAAAAAACAATTGAATGTGCAAAAATAAATAACTTAAAATAAATAAAAAGGAAAACCAATGTTAAGTTTAACTACATTCATACAAGTCGGTGCAACCCAGTTTCATTTGTTGGCAACTTTCAGTATAATATCGCTCTGTAATACCTCAACACCCTGACACACTCTACCCTGATTTTTATGAAGGCCTTCATAAAATTACCCCAAGTTACTCTGATCTAAAATACCTCCATGATAAAGACATTTATACCACATTTTCAATTCCATTCAAAACTTCAATACTCCCTGGAAAATAAGAAGGAATCAATTAAAAACGGATCAAATGAATGTAGGAAAATCTAAAAGGAAGAACAAAAAACAACTTGGCACCTCTAGTCCTTGAGTCCTCATTTATGGCAAAAGGCAGTGTGATGTCATGTAAGGAAAGGTCGTGTCCTTTGGGTGGCTGGATAACAGTTCCAAGAGTGACTTGACTGTACAGCATGTTTTTGTATGGGATGTCTGAATGAGAGTTGGGGGTGGGGAGGGAGAGGGGGGGGTCGGGCAGGGGTGGACGGGGCATTTCCAGAAGAGTCCCTACAGTTTGTCTCACTTCGTGATATTTGACAGTCTACTTTGAGTGCGCTCAAACACTCAAATGGACTCGACTTTAGGCAGCGTTTGACGCAAAAGTCCTATGGTTTCCGTATAGTGCAAGTTCTATGCATTACCCTAAATGCGATAAAGCACAGAGGGTAAAGCAGCGACAAGCCGTACGTCCTCAATAAATACTCTCCTCTCTATCAGGATTGGCAAAGCAGGGGGACTCTTTTTTTTTTAAACCATCATGCTCTTCTAATTCGGAAGGAGTTGGAAAGCCCTTTTTGTTGAAGAAAGGTTGGAAACAGAAGCACAAATCTGCAAATATTGAAAAACAGTGTCAAATGGTTATTTTTTTGTTTGTTTGTTTGTTTTGGTTATGTTTTGTTTCATACGTGGAGTTGCAGTAACAAGTCAAGGGACTAAAAACATGAAATGGGAGAAACACCGAATGGCAGACATTAATAAACGGATTAAATGAATATGAAGGGATGAGTGGGATGGAGTTAAGTATAAAAAATGCCGTAGTATTCATCTAAATTCCTAAACAGTGTGCTTTTCAACACAAAAAGGGACAGACAGCCTGAAGACGTCAGGGATCCACAGACAGATTACAAAACACATCGTTTAGAGTTATTGACCATGGAAGCACTAGGAAAGAATAATGTGTACTGTGCTGACACCTAGTGGCCGAGGACAGTTATGGTAAAAACCGGCTTGAAATGATTGTGGTTGGTGAAATCGATTTGTGAGGGCGGTGAAAAGACGGAGTGATAAGATCTTCTGTAGTAAAGCTTTGAGTTTTCTTTGCTTACTTCAAAAAATGGCCAAACTAATGTATTATTAAAAAAGGATTCACCTATTTCAAGGGGCTTTTGTAATAAATTACAACTGATGTTTTTTTTAGTCAGATTAAATTTGGGCCAAAAAATCTGAACCCATTATTTTTACTCTCCAACACTGTTAACTAAACTGCACACTGCAAGGGATTTTCTTAAATTTCCCAATGCCAGTGCTACAAATGTGACAAATATTACTTTTATATCCGATTACAAACTGGACTAGATTCATTTCTTGCAGAAATGTTCTCCTCTGTAATATTGGAACAAAATACCTTGTGTGTAATGACTAAAGGGAGTCTGACATTGGTCTGTCAAAGCTTGTCTACTGATGACATTAAGGCATATTTTCTTTCATTGAGTATTTCTCTTCAAACTCCCCAAATCAACATAAAATGCACTACTTACAAGAGTGTGGTTAGAAAACAAGACAGGCTTTTTGAATGGCTGTCCATCAGTGAGTAGCAGGACTTTTAGAGAACTTTTACTGTGTAACACAGATGTCAATTTATTTTTAAAAACAGACAAAGCTATGAAAGGGACATCCTCGATATTGTTGAGTTGATGGAATATTTTCTCTTTCTGTTGTTTTGTAAAATGGCGAAAAGGTTGGCACTGCAAGTCTTCCTCTCCTTAGCCCATTGCACTCTTCAAGTGTCACTGAAGAAATGTCGACATCGCCCCGTTAACTCTCCTCCTCCTCTTTCTCCTCCTCTTTCTCCTCCTCTGCTTCCTTCTCCTCCTTCTTTCCTCCCTCACCCTCCCTCCCTCCTCCCACCCTCGGCTCGCTGCTCCTCAGAAGGTCATGAGCTGAAACTCCCGCTCGGCTTGCCACTCCGGCACCCACACTGGGTAGGTGGCGTGCTTCGGCATCTCCATGACGCGGACGGGGAGAGGCTCATTTCTCTGGTGGACATGGTTAGTCACTACCTAGCAGGGGGGAAGGGAGACAACAAGGGGAGCTAGCACACAGCCTGTACTGCTCGGAGGCCACAAAGCCTGCGGCTTCCACAGCAGCTGGGGTAACAGAGTGAAGGCAGTAGGAGAAATAGAGCAGGAGGAGGAGGAGGGGGTGGGGGCGTAGACAGGGAGGTTAGAGAAGGAGTTAGTTCGAAAGAGATGGGGGAGAGAAGAAGGCAGGAGGTAGGAGACAGGGGTGAGAGGGCAACAGAGGAAATAGGTGAGAGGGAGGAGGAGGAGGGACATTTGGGTAGATGTACCAGGGAAGGAAGAAGTAATCTCACATAGTCTGATCTTGGTCTCATAAAGCTCACAAAGTTCTGGAGAAGGAAAAAAAAAACAAAACGAGAAAAGCTGGAAAAAACTGAGATAACTAAACCTTTGAAAAAGCTGACTCGGCCATTCAGTTAGCTGTGAGTTTGAAAACACACGTAAAAACAGAATTACTTCACTGATTTGAAGAATAACAACGCCATTTTTTGGTAGCATTTCTGCAGACCTCCCTGAGCTTGAAGAGGCAGAGGTCTGGCTGTGTGAGATTAGGAAAGGCTTAGCAGCAAAGAAGAAGGCTGGTGTAGGAGGGCAGAGAGAGGAGGAAAGGGGGGAGCAGGCTGGGTAGAAGAAGAGGGCAGAGGCTACAAGTAAAAGACAAGCTTAGGACAGCTAAGGAAATTAGAGTGGTTAGTGCACACATATGCTATTGGTTAGAGCAAAGGGCAAATACGACAGGACATGGGGTAAAGAGCAGGCACACAGGGGTCGGGATACTGGTGTGGTAGTGAATCTTGGTGGTCGAGATTTGGGATTTGGGCCACAGTATAAGTAAATGGGGTAAGGATTGGGGAGTTGTCTAGACTCAGCGAGATGGTTAGTGGCTGGGTGAGCATTTCTATCTAGAGCTGGGGGGTGTTGGAGGGTGTGCGGGCATGCGTTATTAGCAGCGTGTAAACAGGGCATTGGCTGGCTCGAACTTTTAGTTTAGCTTGGTCGGGCAGGAGAAGAAGCATTGGCGGGTTTTTGTTGATGCCGTCTCTTCCCAAAAAGGGAAGTCACTGCAAAGAAAGGATCTAGTAAAAAATAAGAGGGGTGGGGGGAGGGAGGTCAAAGATTTAGACAGTGCAGAGGGCCTAGTTTGTCATGGGTGAGATGAGAAACTTAATCCATGCGCACTTACTACATCCAATTAGAAAAGAAAAAGGACATGAAAAGATGTTTTTTTCCACAGTGTTTATCTTTGATATTTGCTTTGAAAGAAGAAGGGTTTATTTTTTTGGAGCATTTCGGGGATCTAATATAATTTCTGTTTAGTCTTTTTCTCCTTTGCCCATTGTGCTGTGTGAACAAGACGCTTTCTTTGCCTGCAGCGGAGGCAGGAGAGGTGGCTTTGATGCATTTTCGAGCTACCTGTCTCCCTCTGGTGGACAAAGTGTGCTTGGCAACATGCCTTCTAGTAGTGTGAGTGGGTGTTGCTTTGCATCAGCTGTCGCATACTTACTGTGAAAATGTTGGAGCGGCGCTTTGACTGCTTGCGGATGGGCGTGGGTGTGTTGGAGGCAGCGATGGTCTCAATGCGCATCTCCCGCTGACTTATGCTGGGGGTGGAGGGAACAGAGGAGGAGTAGTCGCTGAATGCACCCCCACCATTGGCCGCCTGGGGAGCGAGAGAGATTAAGAGGAAGCGGCAGAATCAGAGGAGATGGAGGGAGGAAGAGAGAGGAGAGAGATTGTAAAGTCAGAGAGACAGAAAAGGAGAAGGAATAAAAACAATGAACAAGCAGGTTAATTTAAGATACTGTAGATTTATAATGAGGGGACTTTCTATTCATGTTCCTACACTTATAAAAGAAGTAATGATTATGAGAAGAATTACATAAATCGAGTGTGTTGGAGATGTCTTTACATAACAGCAGAAAGCTCTTATTAATATTCAAAGTAACTCCATGATCACTAAGTAAAACAGTGTGCTGTCTCTGATGATGTGGCTCTCACCTGGTTAATGTGAACAGAGGGGATGGATGCAGCGGGGACCGATGAGTGGCTGGGAGAGTTGGGGAGAGATTTGCATGGACCAATAGAGAGCTGCTGCTTTTTCCTCATGGCCACAACCTTCTGGGCAACTGGAGAAGAGGAGAGTGGCAAAGTAACAGTAACGGATTATTCATTAATCTGTCAAAATCTTCTTGATATGAATCATTCCCAGCAAAAGGAATTCAGAGAGTTTCTGGTTAATTAAGCAATGAGAACATAGAAACTAGAATTATACATACAGATTGTTAGTTATGTTGCTCCATTTTGAGACTAACACTACTTGTATCAGCTACAAACCTGCTACATAATGAAATAATAAGCATCTGTTATTCTTGGGTCGGAGACTGGACACATTTATTCAACAAAAACTGCTAAAATAAAATGTTTTTAACAACCGGAAACTATCTTCCTTCTCCAAAAGACTTTTGTTTTCCTGACAAATGAATGTGGTGAGTGTACAGACAAAAATCACTACACAGTAGATAAGCAGGTGGTTGTTCCAACTAGTGTGTAAAAGCAACTTTGCAGTAACAGTTCCAACATAAAATCACATAATAGCCATCACTTAAAAGGGTCAGCTCACCCAAATAACATATCGACTTATGTAACTCTAGTAACTAGCCATGGAGAAAGATTGCTTAAGTAGGTTTTGGTTTTATTTACAATGTTAGAATAAGTTAGTTATAAGTTGGGTGAACTGGCCCATTTCATACTTTGCTTGGTAAGTGTTAGCATGGAGGACTGGTGTAAACCATCTGCCAGGAACACACAGATGTTTAAAAGTACTTCTTATGTTCTTTTGGGTAACTATGAGACAATGTGCCGGTGGTATCGTCAAAAGGCTTCAGAGGTGTAGAAAACATATTTATCTGTAGCCTCAGTCAATGCAGTGTGACGGTAGCCTGTATATTAACATTTTTCATCCCACTGTTATTTTAACACAAAACAAAATGTTCAAGCTGCCTGATTTTTTGCATTTTCTTGTAACTAACAGAGCATATGGGATATTTTAAAGATGACAATTGCTACCTTAATTTAAGGCTGCTGTAGATGTGAGCATATTATGTCTGCAGGTTTACAGGTATACATAGTGTTAGGACATGTCAATAAAGCCTTCATAAAGTCCTTAAAATAGAGAGAGGATATGATTGTTCTCTTTATGAACCGAACACTAACACTGCACTAATCAAATGAAGCTCAACAAAGTAAGCAAAGCTAATTCCAGATAGACAAAGAGGCATATGAGCACATAATCACAAACCACCTCGAGCCATTTGTTTTCCAGTCAGGTAATAAGCAACATACTGCAAGGTGGATTATGCATATCTCCTGGGGGAAAAAGGTACCTCTATTTCCAAGAAAAGTAATCACACAAAATGATACTTGCAATTTTTTTCTGTTATGAACGGAGCTCTACAGAGTGATGTTAGCCAAATGAGGCTATTGTCACAATCTGAACCTGATTTTCTATGCTATTGGTGCAACCCATCATTTAATTCACGGCACACTCGAATGAGGGACTGTGTGGAGAGGGAGGGAGGGAGGTGATGTTCATGGCTGCGTGACGTGAATTAGCACCGAGGGAAAGAGAGATGATTTGAAGTTGCGCTGACAGCTGGGACCATAACGCCCGGCTGCCTGCTGCAGCATGGCAAATAGAGAAAGAAGGCAAGAGTGATACAGAGCGACTTCTCCAGACAGCCAACACTCCTTCATCTCCTTTAATTATTTCAAATTGGGCTTCAGGAAGCAATTAAGGCAGGGAGGGAAGACAACGTGCCCGCGCATCAAGTCAATGAAATGCAAAGTGAACGTTGTGTTACATATTCAGATGTATTGTGAAGGGATGACAGGCTTTTCAAAAGGAGCTACAGCCTTAGGGGATAATATGCCAGGGTTGAAGCAGCCGAGTTTCCAAATGACAGTTTCACGACTTCAATTATGGATTCCTTGAAAAACTCAGTTTCCAAATACTTTTAAAAAGGACATTAAGATGGTATTTCACCATTTATACACAACTGAATAATTTAACTGGTCCTCTATGAATACGTTGTGCGAAATCCTACATCATGATTTTACACAATTGACAATTTAAAATGCCTGTTGTATCATTAATTCTACTGTTCACAAAGTATACTGCCAATCATAGCTGCTGAGCACACAGCATAAAAATATTAATGTGTATATACACCCCTCTGCATGAGTCAAACTTGCACAGGCATTTATGCATGTTGCTAGCAATAACTCATGAACAGCATGAAGCACTTTACAATTAGCTCGGAGTAAAGAGGACCGAAACTCATAATTAGTGAATTTTAGAGTGGCACACAGACATTGTCAGAGAAAAGTGTTGCTCCAGGATTATCGCGTAGATCTAATGTTTTGTCAGAGGGCATAACTGATGAATTACTCCAGTTTGTTGCACATCTAAGTTAGACCTAATTTGACCACTTTTCTTGAAATGGGAAGAAGGTGAAAAGAGTCCTAGTTGTGTTTGAATCATTCACACAAAATGCTGCTTGTTTGCTCTTTTGCCCCTGTAGTCTTGGCAATAATTTTGATCAATTAATAAATACAGCCTTTGGATTAGCCTTGAGTGAGGCATGAGGATGAGGCAAAAGACTTCGGCTGCAACCAACCAATTATTCAGCCCAACATTGGTTGTTTTTGGCACTTTTCCTTTACAAATTACCTAAATTAATCAAGTATAAGAATAGTTCCAGATTAATAATCTGTAAATCAACTTTAGTTCCACTGAAAGCAATGCCAATCAAAGGGAAAGAATACAGCTCAGGACAGCCAACTTGTCAAATACGTCTCATGTGCCAGTAGGGAAGTGGGCTGTACTTTAAACCATCATCATATTCAAGCAGCACCATGTACTTCCTGTCTAACACATTTTTTTTTAACACCCATCTCACCGTCCTGGAAGACTCTCTCCACATTCAGGCCATAGGTGGAGCAGGTCTCATAATATGTGCAGCGCTTCAAGTCGTTTGACAGCTTTCTGGCCCGCGAGTCATCAATCACTCTGGGGTTAGCAGCGCTGATTGCATCTGAGAGAATAGGGTAAGAAACCATAGTGCTCAAACATTTCATTTAAATAATAAGACCAAAAAACAACAAGTCACAAATAAACTGTACACTTTCATGTTGAACACAGGCTAAATCCTTTCCTAAAACAGCTGGGCACTGTAGTTTTTTTAAAAACGTCAATAAAACAGGAGTAAATAGTACATTTGTTCAGGACTATTTTCAGTGGCGGATTAATACACACTTGATGTGTTAGTGAGTAGAACAGTGAGATCAGCAGGATGGTGTACATAAGATTTAGTTATGGTCTTTTCATGAGCTTCATTGATTGTAAGAAAAACATTTAATATGCCAAACTTATCCTTTAATAACATTTGAATAAATAAGTGTAAAGACAGTGTAAGAACATAGAGAACTTCCTGTGTAAAGTGTGTAACTCCATTTTGGAGGAAGCAATATCTTGACAAAACATACAATATATATCAAATGTAGGACAAGCACCTTGTGTTCCAACGAGGACCATGGGGACCTCAGCTGTGTTCCTGTAGCTGGATAGGCGCAAGAAGTAATTGTAGACTGTCTGGAAGCTGATCTCATCCTCCAGGCTAAAGACGAAAACCACCGCATCCACCCAGGCAGCAAACTGAGGACAGAGCAGAGGTGGTTTGCTGAAGCACTGTGAAATATAAGCTGCCTTTCTTTTCTTTTTTTTGCCTCAGAACCATTGCTTCCACTTTAGTCATAGGCTGCACCTGGAACTTAAAAGTACCCTCCATTCAAAATTGTGTTTGGCTTATTGTTACTTTACTTGGATGTTTGATCTCTGTGCAGAATGACGTGAGGTGAAGTTTCTCTGTGCTGACCTTAAATCTGACTTTAAGACTTGTGCGCACCAACAGCTACTTGACATTACGACTAGTTTGGAAGCCAATCCAAGTCCAATATGCGACGTACACAGGTGTGATGTTGGAACTTGAAACCTCCAGCGCACATAAACTGAAATTGGACTGTAAATTTAAACATTTTTAACAAGGGAATTGAAGTTCTACTACAAACTATGTGAGAGACAAATAATTAGAAATATTTGTAGGTCTTAAACCATGTTTTTAATGAATACAGTTTGCTCTTATAGTGGATCCCTGAAATAGGCTGTGTTGTTACTGTCAGGTGTTGCAGTACTTCTTTTGAGGTTAATATATACAGACAGAAGGGGGCAGTGTAGCAACAGCCATAGTCCACTGAGTGTCTCATTTTCAGGCAAAGCACCAGCACTAGGTGGAATGACAGTGAATGATTAATCTCTACTACTGCATCCTTATCGGTTTTCAGTATTCCCACTGCTATCATAATCTAGGAATCTTTGTATTTGCTGCATCATACATACATACATTCATTATTTCTGCGTAGTTTATGATCAAACGGGGGAGAGAGGTTTCCCTCGAGTAGAGGAAATCAATCCTAATCACCATCCATTGTAGGAAAGAAGCTAAGCAGAAGCTAGAGCAGTACTAACAGTGACAATCAAGTGATAACTATTCCCCCGTATTGCCCTCTTCTTCATTCAGCTTTCGCATCTCGCCCAGACCCCCATAGGGAATGAATGGCAAAATCAAGCCTCTGAGCCACAACTCTGCTCAGCTTCCTGCGAGTGTGAATATAACAGAGGCTTTTAATCATGCCACTAATTATACAGGCAGCTGACAACTGAGACAAACTCATTCCTATTCCCTAATGTCACAGAGCGCAATGCAAGCGTAAATCAGAGCTTTGCCAAGCCAGGTATCAGTAGCCGCCATTAGAAACGCATGGTGAGTTTACACGGAGCTTACATGTGACCAGAAACATAGAATCTTATGAATGAAGCCAGAAGCAAGTCTGTTTGTATACGCGAGTGTTGGGGTTTGTTCACATTTTATTGAATCTGCTTATTAAATCTGAATCCTTTCTAATACCTCATTGAATCTATTTAGGTTTGGTTTATTTTAAGAACAGAGTTTCAGTATCAGAATATCAAGCATGTTCACTTGTGAAGACTTAGCAAAGCCCACTTTGGATGAAACAGTAGCTCCATTACTCTTCATATTTCCCAAAGTACATAATAGGGCGATTAGGTGCTGCGTGGTCCATTTGACCATGGAAATGATTTTGGCTAGGCTTAATCATCGATCTGTTGCTGCCCCTTAAGTGCTTTGGTAGAACAACCACAGAGTGCCGTCACACTGCTTCAAAACAGTCCTGCGGAGAAGTAATGGTCTGTCTCTAAACACTTCCTGTCTGCGTGACAGTTTCTGTCTGGCGCATCTTGCAGCTTTAGAGTAAAGATGAGTCCTATTTTTTTCAAGGATCAACACTCTCACCTGCAGTTCTGGAGGCCCTCCTTCATCTCTGATCAGAAGTAGGTAGCTCTGTCCATCCACCACTATTTCTTTCTTGAACCGTCCGCCTGAGGAAGAGACATTTATTCAGTTGAGTTTGTTCCAAGGTCATTCTTGTAACATGTTAAGTCCGGTCTAGTGCTGGTACAAGATGATAATGGAAAATTGCCTTTCTTAAGATATAATAATGACTGAGCACCAGGGGTTTCCCAAGGAGAAAAAGACTGCAGACACATTTTGCACTCAATAATCATAAAAGCACTGAGGATTTACCAGATAAACCAAATTTAGCATCAAAACACAGTTCTCATTTTAGACCTCCTGAATGTGCTGCTGTTAGGATCATATGCCGACAGGAAACCAGGTCTCTCTGGAGCCAATTATGTGGGCGAGAAATTGCCATTTAGTGTGTCTAATACACAGCTGCTGAGGGAACAAGTTCAGTGCCACTGTCACAAGTCCTGGAAAGGCCAAACTTTCCCTTCGCAAACCATTATCAGACTGCACGTTCAGTCTCCATCATGTCACTGCATGAGCTACGGTAGGGTCGAAGATTGGTTTTCACAACATTAAAGACATGAACACATTATGCTTTGCAATGAAATGATAAGACAAGGAGAATAATTTTAGCACAGAGACTGAAAGAGAGGAAAGGAAGTGAATGGAGATAACAAAAAAAAAAGATTCCGAACTGGTGTGCCTTAGGTCACACCATGTCCACAGGATGGTCGTAAGGAGCCAACACTTAGTCCCCATGCAGCCTTGAGTTTCTCTCCCATTTTCATAATTTCTTTTCTAATACAAATGCATATTCCTTGCCGCTAGCAAAGCTGGCTGCAGATAAAGAGGAGACCAATGGGAGAACTACGCAGTAAATTAGATTTCGCATATCATTTGAATGGTTTGAGATACTGTGGAGATTAAAAACATTCAAATGAGAAAGTAGTGAGGCTAGAGATGTCCCTGGGAGTGAGAACGGTGACTTATGAATACGAATATATGCTGAAAGCTAACTAAATTGAATAATTCACAAATTTGAGAAGGCCTAGGAATGATCATGAAATGTATAAAAAAAATGATGCTGAAGACAGCAGACGTGCACGCAGAATAAAAGTACACCTGTTAGACTTTACACATTTACTGTGAGTTTCATAAGCAGACATGTTGGTTAAGAACTTCATATGATTAGATAATAGAGCGTCGGAGAGCATGCTGTTCAACCAGCATATCAGGAGCTACAGATCTCACATCACAGAAGAGCTATAAGGGCTGTACAGTAGCCCTGTAGTTTTTAATAGGCGGACAGTATTCCTGTCTCAGCAAGCAATACATATCCACTTGAGCCACACTTCCACCCTGTTAAGTCCACTTTAGCCTGCTTGGCAAATAGGGGATTCTTCCAGCCTTTAGCACAGGCTCTCAAGCTCTGCTGGATGCTGGTTGTGTAACAGAGAGAGAGATTCACGTACCACCAGCCAGCTTTTTTTTTTTTTTAAACTAAAGTCACAGAGCTTTGGAGATTCAGACAAATGACTGAGAAACTATGTGTCTGGATGTCTCTGAATCCTGTTTAAAAAAAGGGAAAAGAGATGAGCAGGATCTCATTACACAGTGAGAAAGACTGGATCAGAACGGCACTGAAAACCAAAGATTTATCAGAATGCAGAGTTTATATGGAGCTTGGCAGCATGTACATACGCCAGAGCAGATTATGGAAAGTCTCTCAGAGATCAGCATCGGTAATGAAAGCATACGGCTCGGGTGAAAACATGGATGGAATCTGAAGTAAACATATCAGTTACATAATCATCCAGGATGCTGTTGTCTTTATTTAGAGCCGCTACAATGCATCCAAAGAAAAAACCCTGTGAATAAATGAGGTAGACTATCGTACTCTTTCCTTCATCTTGATGAAAATTAATTATGAATTATTTGAACGTGTTACTCAAGCTTACACAAAAAAGAGACGACTAATAACCTTGCAGACAGCCTACAGAGAGAGACAGTAAGTTGGTAGGCATGGTTAACACGCAGTAAGCATACTCTGCTTACACGGAGGCTTAGACCTTGACACAGAGCCACAATCCAATGGAGCTCCATCCGGTGTTGCCATGGCAACACACCCCAGTACCTTTTTTTTCAGATATCATAGCAAAAGCCCAGGAACAAAACGCTGAAGAAACAGCCATCGCTGAACCTTACTCTGCCGGGCAACTCTTCTGCAATGTAAATACCCGATCTGGAGTCGAGCCAGTGTTAAAGCACATAAAAACAACACAACAAAGAGAGCCTGAGGAGCTGCTAATCATGAGACAGGTATGTCGTATCTCAGCAACACATATTTGAGCTGACATGTTTCCTTGATTACAGCAACAATGCTCGTCCTGTTTTTCCAGCATTTCCAGCATTGATTTCTCAAGGACTAATTAAGCTATGAGGATTTTTCTCCCTTGTTGCAGCAAAATGCCAGAAAACTAATTATGCGCTTCATGTCTCATCCTCACCATAATTACACTAAAATGAAACACTGCAAAACCCCTCAAAGATCATCAGTTAACTCTGGGTTTGCCAACATCTTTGTGGATTTCTGAGAGGAGAACTTACCTCTCAGGCCAGAAGGGGGCATTCTCATTATGATTCTGCTGATAAACTCAAGAATATCTGATTTTCAAATCTCAGAGTGTGAATTAAAATGATGAGGGGTCCCTTTTCTGGAGAGAGACCCTCCTAAAACATGGTAAACTGGCTCATTCTCCATCAGGACAGGAAGTAAACTGTGATAAAATTTCTCCCAGAGAAATGATGCGGCTTCATTAACAATGAGTAATGAGTAATCTTCACAGCACTAATTTACTGGAAATGTTATACTTTTTCATTATCTGGCCAGTTTTAGTGGAGGAGTAAAAAGGAAATGAACTCAGCCAATTATCACTTTTGCCATCCAGAATACTGATATCAAACAACATTTTTTTATATACAAACTAATTAGAAAAATGGTTATCCCTCTGTACAGCGTAGCGATCAGAGCCAACATGCTTGATTATCTTCATGTGAAAAACTAAGAAAGCAAATTTACCAGCCAGCAGGTTTCTGCATAATTCCACTTATCAAATGCTTTTAAAAACACATCAGATTGTCATCAAGCTAATAACAAGGCTTCTCTTCATGTGCGAGACTGACACTATTCTCACCCGTCAGCGACTGTGCATTTTATATGACAAGTTGTGAGGTAAATTATCAGTGTGACATTAAGGCCATGAGAGCCAGAGTAAACATGCTGCTTTAATCTTTGTGATTTTCTTTGAGGATCTGACATGTTTATTATCACCTCCTGACCCACACCTCCAACAGCAGGCTCTTACCTTCAGGAGACTCCTCCTGCACATATGTGCCTGTCAAGTACCGGTGGACCAAGGCAGACTTCCCACTGGACAGATTTCCCACAATGCCCTGCAAGGTCAAGAGCAAAACACTGTGATTATCACTGACAGGCATGACATGACAGGTACAAACCACTAGCATATGTAGACTTAAAGGGCCGTAATGGCGACCTGACAAAAAAATACTCAGCACATGGTCCCCGTGCTTTGTGTTTCCGTAGTTTTCAAACTTACTCAGCAACTCCATCTGCTAAGTAAGGCCACAAAATGTGGTTGAAAGCTTCGGAAATATAAGGTTAGTGGAGTTTTTTGTTTCCAAGGTTAAGAATGAATCTTCAAGCTCAGGTTTTAGCCCATTATCTAAAACATTTTTAAGAGTTTATTTTTTATCACAGCCAACAAAACAATTTTCCCACTGGCCGTGTGAAAAGAATAACAGACATTGGGTAGTTTCTTTCATTAAAAAGTTACTGTTTGGCTGACAAGTATCAAATCTTAGTTGTATGAGTTTCTTTGAATGCACCACGCAGGCAAAGTTTTCAAAACACTTCCTGATCACAGCAGCATTAGAGCCCAACTGATAACTCAAAGGCATATAGACATATTGATTTATATTAGTTTTATTTAACATATTTATATTGGCGCATATGTATGATTGTATAAGTCTAAGTTACAAGAAATTGTTGTATAAAGAAGAAGAAATGTTTTCAGTAGCCGTCACTAAGCACAGACAAGTTTATTTATGAACTGTAAAATGTCCCACTCAGTACATGTCTTATTCACAAGTCTTTAACAAACAAATTTAAGGGATTCTTATCCCAAAATAATTATTTATTATTTTATGTGTATAATGTGTAAAGTGAATATTGGCTCCATTCATATTCTAAACTATATTATATTAGTATCTGCTACAAAAACGCAGTATTGGTGGGGCTGTAATTACCATGCAAAGTTATGCAACTGTCACACAAAAAAAGGAAGGTGACTCAATTTTCCCTGTGATGGGTCGCTTCTCTGTAAGTAGATTTTAATTTCATACTGGTGTGAACTGAAGCAAGCTGCTGCCTGGAAGGTAGAAAATCAAATAAAAAAAACTTGTGGTGTGCTTAGAAAATGGTGGGCAGTAATGGAGAATTCATATGGTTTTAAGTTAAAACGATTTTGGTCCTTTGCGCAGACTGAAACATTGCGAGGAAAGTCCTCCAACATACATTGGTTTGGTTGCAATCTTCCCCCTGCTTCCTCTCCCTGGTGTCTAGACCAGACCTAACTACAGCGCCTTCAGGGTGATGCATGGCGGAGGGTGGGCTGATGATGCCAGCATGTCTGGGAAGAACAAAAGGCTGCAACATGCCTCATCTCCTCCCTCTTCTCCTCCTCCTCCTCTACCCACCGTCGCCCTCTTCTTCTTTAGATCATTAGTGGGTGTTAAAGTCAGGTATGGTTCTAATTATAGGGACGTTTGAGGCACAAGAGAAAAGATATGTTTAAGGCCTTTCCCAGCCAACCCTCTCTATAATTGAAGTATATATATACACACACACCATGAGGTACCCCAGCAGAATAAACTATGAATAAGCTTTAAGTTAGCAAAAGTTGTAGGCTGTGTGCAGTGAAAGCTATGAGTCAACAAAAATCGACTTTGAATGTACCACTGAAGCAGTGTTCCTGCTGTTTTAACTGTTCGGCTTTGTGACCTGCTGGTATATAGCCTTCATGAAATCAGATGGCTGTATCAGCACTACTCCAGTACAAAGCACTTCCACTCCTCTTTGTAGATGTTTAGATTTGATCTGGGATTATTAAAGAGTGTGGATTTGATGATCAAAAGATGGCAATAAAATAAGGTTTGACCACAGTTTAGAAACTACAATAGCAGCTCACTGTCGTAGCAGATGTTTTAGAGGTTTCCTTCCCCTATCATGATTTCACTAATCTGTAGGAAAATGTTTTGACCCCAGTTCCTGTCATTATTACTGAAGCACAAGAAAGGAGGAACTGATTTTCTGAGGCACATGACCAACTTCTTTTCAGAATGACCTTGTTGCTCAACAGCAATTCTTTGAACATTTTGAAAGGCATGATAGATATTTTGAGATACTTAATTCGGTCTTTCCAGGTCCATTTAACAAACCCCTGTGTGGAAGCGGCCAATTAACACCTTAGAAACATAAAAAGGGAAACAGACGCATTTTAAGTGTTTGAAGCCAAAAAAGCAAGTTTGTCTTTGAGCTCCCTGTGAATTCTCCCCTTTTCATTCCATTGAAGTTTTCTCTTTTTGCAAACGTGCCACAACAATGAATTCACCTAACACGGAAACATTATATCATCTGTCAGAATGGTGGAGTGCAGTTTTTCAAGGCTGCTAGTCTTTATGGGTAGAAGACAGTAAATCATGTGAGGATGTTAGTTGTGCATTTGGCAGCGGCTGTGTGTGTGCGCGCTTCACTGGCGGGTGGGATCAGACCCAGGATGTGTCACTAGTCTAGCCCAGAACTGTCACTCATCTCGCGTCCTGCTGCAAGCCACCCTGCATCTCCATGCCAACGCATCTCATTAAAAAAAAAAAAAAAAATCACTCAATACATGCCAGGGAGAAAAGTCCAGCCAATTCCTCAACTGTTCCCTCTCATGTAAAATGCAAAACCAGTGTTACATGGACAGAACATGCTTTCCCACTGACATTTAGATCCATAAGTAAGATGAAGCAGAGTCAACAGAGGGACTGTTAAGAAATAAAAAAGTTACTCACCACTTTCAGCTCTGGCACTGACCGACTCAATGTCCATTCCTGGCTGTTGACGAAAGAGTCTAAAAAGAAATAAGACAAAAAAACAAAATAAGTCCAGAAGCATTGAAAGGTAATCGATCTGTTTGTGTCCCATTGGATGATGGCAAAGTGACTTTACAGCTACAGTTTATTGACTATCTGTAGAGTGTGCAACATGTTTTATGATGGATTGTGCAGCTGTCGTATAGATATGACAAATGCCTACAGTCTGGTCAGGTATTTATTACAATTTGACCTACTGGGGGATCGATTTCTGTGAATGTTCAGTGTCATTTCAACTAGTTTGCTTTCAATCATCTTTTATTTCCTGCACACAAAACTTGTGTCAAACTTGGAGTTTAGTGTAGATGTTCAGTACTGTGCTGAAGCTTACTGAAGTTAAAAGGGTCAAATGGTTAGAAAGTTATAGCCTTTCAAACTGGAAAAACTTTGACCTATATTTATGCCATACCTTAAGGGCGAGGAAATTGCTCTTTTCCCAGTTCTCATTGAATCCCCCCCCCCCCCTCCCCCCCAAATATTCAAACTATATGATCAAAAAACAAACAACTTAACACATTAGAGCTGCAACAATTAGTCAATCAACAGTGGTTTCACCATATGAAATTTGGATATTGGCTGGTTTTCTTATTTTTCTATGATAGTAAATAGAACAACTTTGGATTATGGACAGTTGTTCGTTCCACAGCCCATTATTCAGATTGCTTATGTTCATTTTTGGGGCATCTTTCACCATTTTCTGACATTTTATCAATCAAACAATTAGTCGAGAAGGTAAATTGAAACTAATCATTGATTGCGACCAAAAATAATAAACAACCAGTCAGTAAAGATTTCTCAAATGTGCTCATGTCCTGTTTTGTACTTATAAAACACATAACTGCCAATAAGAAATTGTGAAACACCTATGGTAAGTCTAATCTATGCAGGCTATTTCAACACGGTGATATCCTGAACGGGTTTTAGCTACTCCATTGTTAAAAGACAGCCATTATCAGGCTTGATACAACTTGTTTGTTCCAGTGACATTTGGAAACTTTGACTAGATAATCGTGTAGTGGGAAAGAGCACTATGAGGAACAATACAAACTCTCAGAACTAAAGAACACAAATGACAACTCCACAAGCTGTGCCTGTTTCCCACAGAGATGGGAAGTACACAACAATGTGTCATAACAGCTATTAGAACAAAGACCACCTTCCATCTTTGGATCATGGCTTTCTCACCATCTGAACCCCCCAAGAAGCAGATACCATATCTAATACGGGAGTGTAGACTCCCCGTCTCCAGGCAACAAGGTGTGTAATACCAGGTGAACCCCCTACACTCCCTCCCCATGTTTAAACCATAACAATTAAAGCGCTCACACACAAAACAGGGAGTCATTATTACAGTAAGCCTGTTTGTTGAAGCAATGGTGGTTTCCCTTCGTGCCCAAGGCGATTCTAAAATGAAAAGAATGACAGCATAAACTGTAAGGTAGCAACACGTTTCTATTTTCTCTGGAAAATGTATGCTAAAAGCACACATGACTCATAGCAAACATAGGCCAAAAATTCCTTTACCTACAACAATTGGATTTATAGCCCCTCAGCTAAAATGTTTACTTATTTCTGACCTCCATTTACAAAGAGCCTCGTGCTGCTCTGGATGTCTCACTTGTTGTGGGAGAGGAGAAAAGTGCATCCCTAACAGAAGGGCCTTTCATCAAGCATTGTGTGGAGCAGAGTAGTCTTTGAACAGCACGCCTCATGTTAAGCCCTCTCAGTGTGGGTTTGACATGTCAGAGCATGAGCGAAGACACTCTGATTCAGTTTTTCAGTGCAGGAAGCTAAATGCAGGTCACAGCGCCCTGAGACGATATCAGATAAGGTTGTTACCTCATTTTCTTGGATTCCCTGTTGTTTTGTACAGACCTATTTATTTCCAGATGTATTCTCTGTACTTGATATGATGATTTTTATTTATATTATGTTATTTCTGGTTGATAAAATATAACAGTCATAACTACCAATTAATCAGTGAATAGAGAATTAAACAGAAACAGAAATAGAAAAAAGCAGCCAGATGCACTCCTCACATTTGTCCACATACATAATCAAACTTCCATAATAGGGACACATTCACATGAAGGCCAATCCATAGATAACCACGCAGGAAAATTAAATGTCATTAAAGGCCAACATAGAAATGGAGTGTTGGCTTCTGATGAGAGCCGCATTTCTGGAACAGCACACTCCCTTATTATTGATCACAACGCCACTTACGCTTTCAAGGACATAAAAACACCAAAAAGAAGAAAGGAAGAGGAAATGAGAAGCTTTTACACAAAACTGGACAGGACTGAACACCTGTGCACTTTTCATAATAATCAAATCATATATTCCCTCTCATGAACACACCCATACTAAATTGCAACATAGAGAAGATGCCCAACTTTTGCCATCCTTGGAGCAGATACAGTACAACCATTTTGGTATCCTGCTAAAAAAAAAAAGCCCTAATTGAATCCATGTGCTCTGTGTTAGGTCATCCTTTAAAAATGAGCATCCCCACATTACTGTGTCCCAGAATGCCTATGGAAACAGAAAGCCCCGGCATTTGTGATGCTAGAGAGGACACCAGTGTCTTTGTCTCTGCGAGGGGAAAACTGCGTTGCCAGCTTGTTTGTTAGGGTTTTCACTTCACTGCTCATGTCTACTCAGATAAAAATGACCATTCAGTCTGAGGGTAGCGAAGCACAATCGCCCCCCACTTATTCCATTTCATGAGAAAAGAAAATGCGATGTGAGCGAAAACCCAGTGCATATGGTTGTTTGAGTGTGTGTGCGTGTGCATACATGAGAATATTTCTACGTGCAGTGAATCTGAAGTGGTTTTTGGAATGAGAGAGGACAACCTTGAGGTCTAAATTTCCACTCTAGCTCTGACTGACTTTCCAACCGTGCTTTCCCACTCTCATAAATTACAGAGTGAGAATTTAGCTAGCAATCAGTATTTCTACTTCCCTTATTTGCCAACCTCATGACCAACCAACATTCCCCGTCTGACTAATTTTATCATGCCCGTCTTGACAAAATGATCCTATATCATCTTCCTTTTGTGTGCTTTCCAGAACCAACAACCCTGTCGGAGCTCTTCTGAGCTCCCAAACACCAACCTGTTATTTCGATCAAAGGAGGTAAGTGACAAACAATGGGCAGAGAACGAGGTAAAAATCCTTATGCCATGCCAGTCTAATGCGGCCTGGATGGCCTGTCCTACTTAAAGCTCTTAAAGCCTGTTGTTGTCTGCAGACAGGCATTGATCACTTCACCTGAAAAACAAATTGGACATCCCGGTTCAAACAGGATTCTCATCTAACATGGGCTTTGCTAATTTGGTTCTGAGACGTCTTGGAGTATAATGCCCAGGTTGATTGACTCAATTTGTAGAGTTAAGAGAAGAATGTGTCAGATTTAGCTTCTCTTTTCTACGACCCAAAACAGTGCAAGTGAACAAACTGATGGAATCAATCAGCCATGAATTAAAGAGAAAAACTGTATACAAAGTTATGGAAGATCTACAAATTGTAGACCCTAAGTCACACTTCAAACAAACAAGAGATTGTAGACTTGTTGGTAACAAGCTAACTGTTTCTAGAACAGCGAGATGCTGCTCACATCCTGAACCACAATCCTGAAGAACAAAATGTACCCTAGCTGAGATTTGCAGTGGCAGACGCTCAAATATGAGTTATATTCAGTTCTTAACAGATCTCCCTCTGCTCATGCTCACACTGTATCACTCAGTGGTTATTCAATATCTTGAATATTTGCCTCCCCGTTTCTCCTGCAGCAGGTGAGAGGGCATTATCACAGTGTTACCGTTTGTCTCAATTTTATTGAAAGTGTCTATTTGTCTTGAACATAATTACCTTCTGGGAGTTTGGCTCAGTCACCGCTGTTGGTATGAATGGAATAAGCAAATGCATCTTTTAAATTAATGTTCAATCTGCAGAGTTTGACATAGGCAGACTAAATTCTACTACAAGGTAAAGTTGATACAGGAAATATTGTTGGCAGGAATTCACAGGAAGTGGTATCAAATGAGGCATAGTAGGGGAAAGAAGCAAAGGGAATTCCATCCTCATGAATACATTTTATGTCAGATTCAAGATAAAGGAGGATGGATCACACACGAGGGATTTTCTTCAAATTGTCAATAGGTAATGGCAAGTCAAGGCAAGTCAGAATAAATACGCATCAGTGAGCACTTTTCTGTCTGCTGGTTCCCGCTGACACCTTATACTGAGTTCTATCTACAGTCCCATTCCCAATATTTCAACCTTCACTAGATCAGAGCACTGCTGACCACCTAGGCCTCACGACCAGCCACCCCTCCTCCAACCCAAAGATCCCCAGAGAGCTCAGCACCATCTCAGCACATGGTTCACTGATCACTCATGCCTCCACGGGCACGACAGAGTGGCTTTGTTCATCCACAGGTGGGGGTGGGGACGCAGTCTGCACACCTCAAACCCCTCATCCTGTATCTCCCTTCCCCCAAACCTCACTCACACTCACACACACAAGATTTAGAAGTCAGGAAACACTTGAACTGAGTGTGTGTGTTTAGTTTAGGGCAGGGCTTCAGCTTTCTGGATTTAATTTAGGCAGGTAGCAACAGGCGCAGAGTCCCACCCAGGGCACTGAACACCTAACTTTACTCAGGCCGATCGGCACACCTACATTCCTAATGCCTGACTGACTGACTCTGCAGAAGAATAAATGGACAAATACTGCTCGACACTCCACCACAGGAATAGGTATCCTTGGTAACATATCATGTGAGAATACAAATAGACTGGAGAGATCAACATGGTTGACCTCAGGACCCATTACGAGCATTATGCTAGCATGAGAATGAAAAGTCTGCTTTGCTGGTTCAAAGCTTGGCTTAATGAGAATGAATACACGATATGTGTGACCTGACATTAGTAGAAGTCATTAAGTTGTCACGGGCGGCTAATTAGGTCTTCATGTGAAGGTGTGAAATTGGGAGCTTGACACACAAAACGTAGCAAAATCACAGCTATTAATTCAGATAGTTACAAATATTTGCCACTCTCTGCCTGCTCTTCCAGGAAACTGGACAAACACACTCCACTGTCAGAGTTAACCTTTAAACACAGTGCTTAAGCCGTCTTCTCTTCTCCCCATCATTATAGCATGTAAGCCCTCTTAATTTAGCACTGCTAGGCTGCCAACCGCATCCCCATTACAGCCACTAACTGCTTTAATGCTACTGCTTTAAGCTGTGTCTCTGTGAGGCCAACAGACAGCATTATCAAGACTCCCATATCCTGTCTCTGGGTAACACAGATACAGTACCGGGACTGGGTTAAACCACAGTTACACCACTGTAAAACAAGCCTTTATAATGTGTTCTTATCAGTCACTGTTGATTTGAGTTTACTATACTTACCTACTCATTTTTTAGAATTTCAAAAATCTTATGTAAGACAAATTAATTGCTTTGTAAGTGCACACACAGGCGGCTCAAAAACACTGGAGAAAGAAAGCACCCAAAATAGAAATTCCAAAAGGACTCTCTGGAACCAGACGTTTTTGAATGCCATCCAAACTCACAATTCCCCATGTGTTTTTCATTTGCCCGTCCTTCTAAAAAAAAACTTCCTTGTTTCTCTTGAGCTGTAACTTTCTGTGCAGTGAAGGAGGGGCTATAAATGGAGAACTGGGCTGAGAAATAAATTCAGCAATCTTGCAGGTCTTACCTTGACCTTTGTGGGAGTCAATGCCTGCCAGAGTCTCTATGGCGACTGGCTGTGACTTATTATTCCCGGCCAGGGGATATTGGCCTGTGTCTTTGCTCTGGGACTGCTGGGATTCACATTTACCACTGCATGGCTGCTCTTTCCTCCTGAAACGGCTGGCTATGAGTTGCCATATGCTTGGTTCTTCCTGCACTGGTTTGGAAGACAGTTTTGTTGGACAGAGGGGTACCTCCATTACCTTGACCATCCCCCTGCTGTGGTACTGAATGTACTGCGTGCCTCCATCCTCTATATGTTCACTGGAAGTTGGAAGTGTTCTTCCTGTAAGGTACGAGAAAGGCCGCGGAGGCATTGTTGTCTCCTCAGCCGTACTTTGAGTCCAAGAGCACTCCTTTGACTCCCTTTCAGACCCTAAAGTAACTTTGTCCCGGGGCCGAGTCCTCCTGATTCGCAGACTGAGGCTCCGTCTTAAGGAGCTTAGTGTACCTTTAGGAGAATCAGATTTGCTGGATTTGGGAGAAGATTTTGCATCTTTGTCACCTTCCCTCTCCTTCCTCTTATCCTGAGGTAATTTTCCAAAAAGCCTCCAACGGAAGCCCCCTTTGAGAAAGCCTCCTCCATCGCTGTCTGTGTGGCTGCAGCTCCTCTGGCTGTCTAGGTCATCATCAGAGCCCCCCTTTCTTAGCTCCAGTACTGTCATACTGACAGGCCTCGGCTTCCAGCTCCTCTGGCGAACTCTGGGGGTCACCTCTGCAGGGACCAAAGGCCGCTGAGCCACGACAGGATTGAGGCCATCCACAGCCCTCAACTCTGCCTTCCTGCTCCTGTACTGCTGGTTGTTTTCTAAAATGCCTGCCCTATTGAAGGGGTGCTGGGTCTGGGGCTCAGACACGACTGGGCCTGGGCCTGCCAGCATGCACACACTCCTAGGCCTCCGCAGCCGTCTTTCTTGCTCAGGTTGAGAATCTCTTTGCTGCTTGACTGACTCGCCATACATGCTCACCGTTTTCCTACCCAGCGGGGCCTCATCCTGACGTGGCCTTCGCAACACGGCCCGGGGGAGAGAGCTGTGTCCTGCAACAGTGCCATGTTCCCCAAAGACAGAACCTTTAGCATGAGCGGTGACAGAGCGTAATGTTGAACTCCGAATGTGTTGCTCCTGGGTGTCTGTCTGAGCAGCTAACTCTGCCACGTCTCTGTCTTGCTGTGAGGAGTTACCTGAGTTCTTGGAGGGCTGTTTCAAAAACCTGTCTGTCTTCATTTTTCCCTCCACCTCCTCCAACTCCTCCTCATTCTCCTCCACAACTACCTCCTCTCTTTGCCTCCCAACTCTACCTGTGCAGTTGAGGGAGGGCCACCTATCGAGCTCCTGCCGTGCCCTACCCAGCCTGGGGCTGTTCTCCATTGGCACAACACTAATCATCTCTCCTCCTGGCTGGCAATTCTCCACCAGGGTGTGGGTGACCCGGCCCATTTCCAGCTTCGACACCGGCGCATCTCCCTGGGTTTCTTTCAGGATTACAGAGATGTGGTAAACGGTTTTCCCCTGCTGCTGTTGGCCAATAGCTGTACTCCTTGGGGTCGCATCCACGGTCCTACTGCTAAGGAATAGCATGGCACTTCACTAAAACTGATTCACAAGTACATCCTCTTTCACACACCAATACAAGCCCGTAGCACAAGCCAATGTTCACATTCGGCACGGGAGTTGTTGAGATTCAGCTCATAAGTCCTTCATTTGATGACTAAATTCCTATGCCAGGCATAATCCTTCACCTTTGACATGGGAAAAAAAACTTCAAACAAGTTAGAGCAAAGCCTTGCTGCCACCTGCATCCTCTGGCTCCTTTACTCAGCAGACTCACACAGGCATTTAGATGGTAGCTACTTTCTCCCCACACTTTGTTCTACCTGTCCTGCACAGGCAGATGAACAAAAGAAAAACTGGTTATCCACTGCTTGTTTTGCAACAAAGTCATATCTGTGATAGCTGCAAAAGTTGCCACTTAAAAAACAATGAATCATCCTTCCTCTTTGGCAAGTTACGAACTGTGAGCAATCCTTGTTGTTGGCGGTGCAGACAAACCCCTTAATCTCTGAGCTCTTGCCATGCAGAGCATGAGGGAGTGAGTCTCTGTTTGAACTTTCAGCTGCCTTCCAACCCCCGGGACACATGGAAAACAAGGAGTGGATCCCACAGGCATTAAACACGCCCTCCTGATTTCTCCAGAGCTGCTAGTAGCCCCGAGAGACATAAACAGACAAAAGTGAACATGGATTTGAGAGAAGACTGAGCTGATTACACACTGTTGTAATCAACAAAGACCACCAGCCATGAATGGGCACTTTGTTTATTAATCCACGTTTTAGTGACCACCAACTTGTATTAAACTGAGGAGTCTACCATAACTACACTGCTTAGTTGTACTCAGATATCTTTGAAAGGGAACAAATTATACAATATATAAAAGAAATGCCTGCCTCTCACTGCAGGACCTAAGAGAACACAAATGCAAATATCTGTGTTAGTAACATGGAGTATCCACATAACTACACACCACGCTTCCAGTAGCTCCCACTACACAGCCTACACACAGTGGGAGAGCTAAAGCTTAATGGACCAAGCAGCCTTTACATTTTCCTGTTCCATTTCCTCGTTTTCAGAGGTGTGGTGCTCTATAATGCACAAGTGAGCTGAAATTGAGCCATCAAATATAGGGCCATGTACTATAAAGAGCATCATCTGAATCAAGCCATATTTTGCCTGCTCGAGTCTGCAGCACCCCATTTACAGTGCGGTCAAGGCGGAAACACTGCCCCTTTGTGGTCAAAAACAGAAAAATGCTGGGTAGGCTGGTAGAAAACAGAAAACTAGGGGAAATTTAGGTTAGAGGTTAGACTGATTTGGCAAACATTAACATTGGTATAATTTGCCTGAACAATGTTTTTATGACACAAGTTCAGAACACCCCTCTTTATGTTTGGATATCATACTGAAACCTCTCATTACAACATTTCCTATATTAAATACAAACCCCCGAAAACAGGTGCATGATCAGAATTTCACATTACGGCTCATGAGGGTTTTTGGCAGAGAAAACCGGAGAACAAAATGGCAACACTGACTGCCCATTCTCAGAGTGCGTCACTCTGGGAAATCCAGTGTAACCATGAAGCTGGAAGTTGCAGTGCGAGTGTCACAGCAGCTTTGTGCCAAAAGCTGATTCTCACCAGCAGTTGATTTAAAAAAAAACTTGTTATTCATAAAACACTCAAATAGCTGAAGCGCTGCTGATTCCCTCAGGTTGAAGGAAAAACATGCTTCAAAATGACATTAGTTTAAGCTTGTCTGAATCAAGGCCTTTGCCATTTCATACCATTTAGGGTTTGTGAGCACTGCTATTGGAGGCGTTTCTTGGTGCATTGTTTTCCTTTTGTGTTCTTATCAGCTGACTTAGTGTGTTAGAATGAAAACTATTCAAAATATTTAAAAAGGTATTATTCCAGGAAACCCAGTGCTTTACTTTTAAGCATGCATTGTAACCACACATGCGCACAATCAGGAAAATCTTGATGTTTCTTCTGAGAGGGAGTATTCAGTATTACCAGTAAAATGTCAAGACGCCTTGACAGTGAAGTTAGGTCTAAAGTTAAGCCGTCAAAGCTCACTGTGCTGGCCTTTACCTGTGTCTACGAAGCAGGGATTTGGAACGATCTGAGGCTCATCATCAAGCAAACAGTCCTTTTCACTCCATTGGATTTGGTGGTTTCGAGCTCGTCTGCGACTCCCGAAGCACAGCAACATAGTCCACCTATAACCTCAAAAGGACTTCTCTGTGACTCACGATATAACCATTCAAAAAGAAAAACATCCAGGTGCCTGAAATATCGCGTGTCAGTCCAAAGCGTTGATGATCTTTTCATTTTCCTCTCCTCCTGGGTTTCGTCTTCTGTCAGGCATTGTTGTGAAAATCTCCCCGCAGCTCAGCGTGTTCGTCCTCAGCCGCTTTTGTCCAGCAAAATATCTCTTTTGTCAGTTGCATCATGCTGTGGCCATGATGTGCCTTCCATGCAGACCTGATAATGTGGTTACCAGCAGAAACCCAACCGGTTACTGGACTGTCTGAGGAAGTGGGCCAGAGAGGCCATGTGTCATGGTTCACTTGGAGTCGTTTCCTCCTGGTAATTCGTAATGCAGGTGTTGGTTAACAGGGTCCTACATAAGAAACACTGATAGGATTAAAGTTAATCCACTGTCCTGTTGTCTTTGTTGCGGTTCGGTCCAGAGGAAACCTGCTCTGTGGTAAATCCTGGGATTTCAAAGTGCTGACGAGGTAACAGAGCTTCTCTTGTGTGCCCCTCTCTCCTCCTCTGCCCCACAGCTTAATGTTTCACCCCTTTGTAACCGTATCTTGATGGCAGCTGGGAGGGTTTTTCAAGAAAACTGGATTAGCATGTTTTGAGGTTCCTGAGTTATCCTTCATCTCTGTATCTGTGTGTGTGTGTGTACACATCTGCCTGATTGTGAGCAGATGTCACACTGTGCGTCACTGTAACAAACATGTACTGTTGTTGTTTGCCAACATGGCTCTGACCTGACTTCGTCCTTTTACTTCCCTTAGGCTACATTCAAAGTCTTTACCAACACAAAGGTTTTCTTGGTATTTTATAACAACTCTCTCATCGTATTTGTTATCACCGTCACCTCTATCATCTTTCTTTGTTAGTAAATGTCATAAACAAGATACTGAAATGGATTTTGTTGAATATCTCAAAAGCCTTTTCTACGTTTGCAGCGTTTCCAGCTGAAATACAACAGCACGTTGTAAACGCCCCACACATACATACAATATATCTAAAGTAAATTAGAATCCAAGAGGGGAGATTTTTGTTTTTGTTATCTAATGGGAAATAACACCCAAATTGAAGTCAGAGCAGGTACCATTATATAGTTTTATTGAAAAAAACTCATTACAGTCTCTAATTAGACTGTCTTTATTTTTGCCTCATCTTCTTAATTGACTTCAATTAGGGTTTATGTTATTCAATAGTATTTGCATTTTAAGTTGAGATAATTTGACACAATATACTTGTTGCTTCCAGAGGGGGGCAGTCACATCACTAAGGACCTGCATACTGATTTGAAGATTGCATTTTGAAGTATTTTCAAAAGCAAAAACACCCCTATAAAGAAAATTCTTGTCAAAGTTTGATCTAACTTTTGAAATTGAACAACCTCACTCAGATGTCTCCACGCTGCCATGGAGGTAGGGGGTTGTGATACCTTCTGAATGCCTATTAGAAGAAACCACAGGACAGATATGTTTGAGTGGCAGACATGACAGACGGGCGGCACTGGTGTATTTATATAAAAAAGGACACAGACACTATGCACGACAAACGCTGGTGTTGTCTAGCAGATAGCATGATGCATCCAAGCCATATGAGTAAAGCTTGCTAACCCCTCGTCAGTATTAGAACATGAGTCAGTGTGAGGGAGACACACATATACACTCTTTCATCAGGACAGTTTGCTTCCTCTGTCGAACAGGGTAACAGGAACAGTCGATGAAGGCGGCTCCCTGATTTAGGATAATCAGCATTAGGCTGGCAGGTGGTTGTAGTCAAACACTCCCCGATTGTTTTTTGTCAGTAAGGTGCTGCTGACCTCATTCACACACACACAACAGCAGCATGACTCACACCTGAGGGGCATCCAGCTTTCTCCAGGATTGTGAAGAAAGACAAGACCTCAGGTGTTATCTACTTTCAGAAAGCACAAACATACCCGTGTCGCCTGCATTATTCACAAGTGTTTGGTGAGAGCTTTACTTGACAAATCAGTGTCAAAGCTTGCGGCAGTGACTCACAAGGTTTAATGAGAACAAAAATGTTCCTGACTTTTTATAGGTATTGATGTCTTGCTTTTAAATATAGCCTCATGTGAAAGTAAATGAACGTGTTGCAGGAAATTATTCACAGCTACCAGAAAAAGTCCTTGATTTGAGAGACGTCTGACCTCACTGAACAGAGTCAGAAACAGTGATTGGCATCAGCACAGACCAGACACATGAGCCCTGAATTGCTAATCAACCCTGTACGAGATTCTGCCTGAGGCTTCAACCGTACCAAATGACTCCTGATGCCATCTCTTGGATTTTTTATGTTAGCTGCTTGCTTGCACAAAATTCAAGTAGCTGTGCTGCTTTTGGGCAAAAGAGGGGAAAATGTTGAGACTTAATTCATGTAAATACAGGGAATAAGAAATAAAATTTTTCACAGAGCATTTAGATCTGGGCTGTATGACGCAAAATCAATATAATATAAATTTTACATCTCAAAGGCTAAAAAAATAGATAGTTTTATTTACAACCAGAGCTCCCTGACAACATCATGTTTTAAATGTGCTGAATTAAAGAAGTAGCATTTAAGCTTGTTATGCTCTCTCAGATAAGTGTCTGAATCTGAACTTATTGCGTACTAGTGAGTAAACAATTGAGTGTTTATTATATAGGAGCAGTGAATGAGTGAACAAGGGAGTGACTTAGGAAACAGCTACTGATTATTGAGTTGTGTGACAATAATGAAAATGTTTTTACAATATCTAAACAGACTAGATCTAAAAACCAGCAGCACATGAAATATTCATAAAACCAGAAGAAGGTTTTCTGTCATATATAGCGGAGAAAACCCATTATTACTTTCTAATATAATTGCAGCCATGATTGATCATCATTGATGCATCATCATCATCATTTCTAATTATACTGCTAGTGTTATGATGTTTCATAACACCCAGGTATTCCCTGACTGATCATGCCATTGTGGCAACCCTATTAGGGCAAAAATAAATAACAAAAATTAAAAATCTGTCACTACATCTTCAAGAAAAAAAGGGGGGAATAAATTATCACTGTTAATTATAAGTATAGAAAGTCACAAGAGAGTTCCTCTGAACACTGATGTTTTCCTGGGTGTGATTATTCAGCTCTCTGTGGGACAATTAAAACTTGATGTGACACCCCCCAAAAAACTTACAAACAGGTCTGTCAAATGGCCAATTCCCTTGAAGGGTCTGAATTATAATTTGATAAAGAAACACACACAGGAATTGCTGTTATAGCTGAAAACTGCATCTCCCTTAAAATTAATGTACAACACTATTTATTCCCAAATGTCACAGTGAGAATGGCTTGCAGGCGTAATGTCAATAAACTACAGTTTGGATGCGACGTAAGCCAATCTGTGCAGCCGTCCATGCAGGAACACATGTACTAGTACATGCAAAAACACACACAGCGAAGATATGCAAACATGTGCTTTTGATTCCCCCACACCCAGGTGATAACACAGCAGCAGTGATTACACAACAACCTACCAATTTTCAATAAAAAAAGACATAAATTTACCAGTCCCCTTTCACCCTCCCCTTTCTGTATCGACGCTGAATTAATGTCTGCAACTGAATAAGTCAAGGAGAATCACACACAGAGACAGAAGGGCTACAGACGGCAAGGAAAGTTTATGATAATTATGCTTGCAGTAGTGGTATTCAGCGTGGGTGTAGAGCTTTTTAAAATTCAGCTGCACTAGCGACGAGCATACGTCACCATTGCTCCACTGCAGAGAAAATGATAGGTTCGAGGACGTCTGTGGGAGGTTGTGAAAAAATTCCAGACGCTTCTGTCTCTAAAATTCAGGTTTTAAGGGAGAGCTTGTGCATTTGTATAGCGTGTGTGAGAGAAAGATGTATGAGATTGAATGGGAGAGAGACAGTGACAGAGTGTGTATTAATTGCGTAACCTAAGCTGTATAAGCAGCATGAAGCCCCGTTATTAAAAATGTTTGACGTCCAAGACGTTTCCTCTGACAGAAACTAATACGAAACATAAAGTGCCACGGATCAGTGTTTGTGTATTTGTACCTGCAAAATGTACTGTACATGCATGGGTGGATGAACAGGCGGGGAGTCTTGACTCTTTGACTATTGATTCTTTCAACCATCACAACCACACTGCCAGCCAATACGTCACTACTCGTTTGATGTGTCAGATGAAGAAATTCAAGGAGCAGAAAACTGTAGGTGAAGTTTGCAGACTTGGCTGGGGAGAAAATGGAAAAACCGAACACAGAAAAGCTCAGTGTGGATTTCAATCACTGGGAATGGGCAGGGAAACACGGAGGAATGTACTGGTTTTGTAGAAGATGACAAAATGACCAGTGAGAGAACGTAGGAGGAAGCTGCAGAGAGGTGCACAGTTTTTTTACAGGCAGCTTTGTGTGGGCTGGTGGCTCCCAGTCCTCCTCCTCCTCTACACATTAGTTTGCAAACCCCCGCTTACTTCTGGTGTCATCTTTCAAAACTTGCCTTCAAATTCACTTTTATGCAACAGCTTTGAAGCGGTATTGCATTCTGTAATCTTTATTATAATGTAGGAGTAACAGGAGAATTATTTTCGGTATTATTACAACACGGAGAGACATTCTGAAAGATCATCATCAGGGATGGTGTACTTGGTTTTAGTGAATCAATTCATGGAAAATAATGATAGATGATAGCTTTAATGTGTTGGCATCTCTGTGAAACACCAGACCACTGTTAGGGAGGTCAGAGGTAGGGCACATCTTGTGAGGCGCAACTAAGAGAAATCCCTTTAAAAATCAGGCTTCTGTATCATTTAGGAGAAGAGCTTTTAGTATTGAGTAGTTGCAGCTGCGCATACGTCACTATCTTACTCACCAGTATCTAAGCCCTTCAAGCGATCGTGCTACCTGGATCATCGTCTTCCTCCAATTTCCTTCTTCTGATAGCAACATGTAATCTGTTGTGCACCATCTGGCCTTCAGCTGCATTCTTGTTGTTAGAATAAATGGAAGTGCCAATCACAACATCAGTCAACCACAAATGGACGTCATCTTGCTATGACACGGTAAATTTACTTTAAAACTGTTCAACTAATTTCACTTCAGTTGTGATTCTTAAATACCTCTGCTACTCTTCATTAGGTAATAATGACGCTCTTGAGATGTAAGTCACAATATAAGCCTTTATCATTGGTTCTTTCTGTGGTTTACGTGCTAAACCACAAGTCGACTGTATTTATTTTGGCTTATTTCTATACATGAAGCAATAAATCTACAGTATATTAAATAATTCTGTTCAGGCTTCTACTTTTCACTCCTTTCAAGGTTTTTCTTTCCGTGCTGTTCCAAAAAGAGGGCCAAGAATAGCGACACATTTGGGCACAAGCTCCCATGTAATTTCCCACGCCTTTTGTCTCCGTTCCTGTGCCGCCCATGCATGCTGAGACAATAAGCTGGGAGCTTCGTTATGAAGCTGACAACACCATTTTACAAAGAAGTCAGGAGGAATACCATCATTCCTACCAATGCTCCCCTGAAGTGCTAATAACATGCAAACCTACGGAGCAGCTGCTGACTGATCTAACACAGGAGTATTTATTTGTTTCTATCAGGCTGATGCAGTTCGTGAACCTCAGGTTTACAAAATAAAAACTCAATGTCAAAAGATTCAGTGTTCCTCCCTTGATACACTGCCATTTGCATGCCGCAAACAGTTATGCAATCAGTTCTCAGCAGATAATGGCTCCAGGACAGTGACGCATCATCGATTCTGTATTCAATGTGGGATTAATTGTTGTTATGTTCATTTAACTAGCATATCTGTGACTGATGAAAATCTCAAATCCTCAGCCTGTGAAATAGCTCTGGGAGATTTAGTTCCACAGGTGACTAACAATTAAGCCACGCTCCACCAGTTCAAGTTAAAAGGCGCTCAGTAGGATGGGCACCGTGGTAACTTGGTTACTCACAATTGGTGTGGTGCATAGAGAGTGAAGGACACAAAAGGGAAGAGGTAACTGAGGTAAATCTTTTCAGAAAAAATATAATTTCACTTTTATTTATATCTCAATATCAAAAACACCAAATTGTCAGACACAGATTCCCTCCCTGTAGCTTGCACAGGCCTGAAATCTCCCCGAGGCTTCAAAAGTGGGGCTTTAGCGTGAAATTGAATAACTTTAAATTCATTTATAGTAAACGTGAACCTCTATCAGAAATGACATGCCATCAGTATTCGGGATGAGAACATGTCCTCAGTCAGACAGCTAAACACGGAGGCTTAGTTCCAGCTCAGTCGCCGTCTATAGCGTGCTGAATGACGGAGACGCCGAGGCTGGAGAGGCCAGCGCAAAACATCTGTATCCTAATTGGTGAAGTTTCATGACAGCTCTATTTGTCAAAGTCAATATGGAGCAGTTGCTCATGACATTTTAGGTTCCCTTAACATAATGACATATCATCCTGTCCCTGCCAGGTACATTGGAGGAGGAAACATTTCATCACGCTCACCGCTTCAGTCCAGTACGATGTGGGCATGAGCGCAGCAGGTCGAGGTGAACCAGAAAACCTGAATGTGATTAAACCAGACGCGGAGACACTGAGTGATGGTGCCCGGCTAGTATTTCCTGCAATTTGGCTCTCGAGAAATGAGGCCTGCTGGAGGGCTTTTGTCGTAAGGTCTGAATATGACAGCTCTGAGATGGACTAGCTGGGAAACAAAACACAACAGCTTAACATACTCACTAATATAAAAGTAATACAGAAACATAAGGTCCCTGTCATTTTTCCTCTTTGGCATCTTTAACGTTAAATGTGAGAATATCAAAACTGCTGATCAGAAGATCCGACTCTCCGCAGGGCACCACAGTGTGCTGAACACACAGTTTCTGTTTCTTTTACTGCAGAGTCTTTGTCAGGTTTTGACACTGACAACTGAAATATGTAAAAAGATTTAACTATCAAATCCTCCCTCAAAAAACTGCACCTTCATATTCACACAAAATCAAAAGTAGACAAAAAAACGGACCCACTTGGGTTGTTTTGTGGAAAACACGAGGGGCAAAAACCCTGTGTGAGATATCCTGTTCTTGGAGTTTATATTAACTGATATCCATCTAAACTCTCGCTCTTTTTCTTGAGAATTCAAGAGATCATCTCAACTTGCTCAGACTTACATCCAGCCTGGAGATTGAATTCTTCCAAATGCTGACAAGCCATCTTTATTAGACAAGGGGGAGTCCTCCCTTTGGGAAGTGTCAGAATCTAGTCAATTTAACGGAGGCACGTATCTGCTGTACCAAAGAGATTTATTTAATAACTTCTGCAGCTCTGTGGAGAGTGTCCAAGCAGGCAGCTGCCACACAAGTACAGTTAAGACCTTGACGCAGACATCCATGGGAATGATACAGTCGTCATCTCTGCACTTTATATGATGAAATGTCATGTTTCTGTGCGTCAGAGGCAGAAAAATGCTGATGTTAGGCTTTGCTGCACTAATTTCAGTAACAGAGCAATATGCCTAACATTAGAGCACCTTCCCACCTGAAACAAATCACTTCAATCACAAAATTACATCTAAATTGCAATAAATGGGCATTTAATGAGCAAGAGCGAAATATGCTGCACTTGTGATGCTGATGTGCCCCCGGTTTATATATTTAATTTACCAGAAGCCTCTTGAATGCACTTTATTGCAAGTATCTTGTATGCAGAACATGTGCAGTGTACATTATTATTCAGAATTACTGCCTCATTGAGATCTGAAGTGTCATAACCTCCTACACCTCCAATCCATGCTAACTTTTCACCAATTGATTTTTTTTCCCCTGCCACTGAGGCTGACTGTGTTTGAATATGATGTGTGCGCACACTCTCCACATGCCTCCCCTATCTTCCCTTGTGTAACCTAAAGTGAAATAAGCTGCCTAATGAGCTGAGAATTTCTGTTTGGGCTACTGGAAAACAATCCTTAGCAGCAGAAATGGCACAAGAACGTGATCACCTCCAGGTTCTCCTCCTCCTCCTCCTCCTCCTCCTCCTCCTGTGTCTCTTCATCTTTAACACGATCCTATCCACCCACAACCCCTCCACCCTCCCTGTGCTTACTGAACACTGCATCAACAGCATCCCCAGGAGAAGGGAGACCTGTTCTTTAACTAGACCCTTACGAAACTGCCACTTAAAAAAACACCAAGATGCACCGGCTTCATCTGCACCCACACCTTCTGGGAAGATGCGATTCTATAATGTGATTCTCTGTTACGTAATCCTGCGTGATAAATAACTGCAGACACTCCAAGATTAATGAAATTCAGGGGAAGCCCCCCCACACTGCCTGATCTACAGTACTAGGAGAAGATGCTATTTTTACTCAGGCATCTCCATTGGTACTATAGTTCCTGAGGTCACATGGTTGCCCGCCCCTCGGAGAAGCACACTGCTGCAGTGGACTATTTCTGGGATGGAGGAGACAGGTGTGAGCTCTTGTGGAGGGAGAAACCTGCTGAAAGGTGCTATAGCACTCCACTGCTTCAGGGCTGATGGTGGAAAGATACCGCATGGTGCAAAAAATAACTAGGATGCCAACCCCTCCCCCTGTTTTACCTCTAGTGGGAGGGAGGCAGTTTAAACAGTTGAGAGTCAAGGTCAGTGTTTGGGGATCAAAAAGGTAAAGGCTCCAGTAGCTTGCTGTTATTTTTGACTGATAGGCCCTTTGTCTGTACTGAGTCTGATCCGGCTGCATGGCCGCCACTGCTGCTGCTGCATGTCAATGAGATCAGCACAGCAGCAGTGTCAGTTTTGCGCCTCATCGTAGTGACAGCTGCAGGATGGCCAACATTATGTCTCCCTTCCTCATAACACAAGCCTCGTCTACGTGGTGAAACACAGGACTGGTATATACAGAGGGCTGATAGAGCACTTTAAGAATGACAATACAAAAGGCCAGATAGTAGTCAGTATCGGAGGAGACTTTTTATGAATGGATATCAAAAATGGCATCTCTTAGTGTATTTTGCTGAACAAGATACGTATCCAATATCTCAGCTGTTCCTCGTCTGAATGCCAACTAAGTCCTGAAGTGTAGCTTGTCAAGCTGAAAATAAAATTCATAGTACACTGATGTTATGTTATTGTTTGAGGGCAGTGGTTCCAAACCTTTTTGGCTCAAGAACCCTTAAAAAAAAGCAGTGTCTACTTGTGAACCCTTGTGACCATTTGTTGTCTAGTGGTTGTGACCAGTTCAAAGCAAAGATTAGAAGAAAGTCTGAGTTTTTTCTGTTGTTCTATCCTTTTGATCATCTCCAGATCCGTCAGATGTATCCCGCAACCTCTTGTTGTGGTCCTGTCCCCCAGGCTCTCAAATAGATTCTGTGACCAAATAAAGATCAATTGTAGTGATATATTAAAAATAGACTTGTGTCTTTTTGGTAAATCCCTGTCCAAGACACGGTCAAAATAAAAAGCATGCCGTCTTGGGTTTTTGGGACATTTTTGGGAAATGATGTAACAGGAAACAAACATAATGAAAACTGAATGGGCTCCACTGAAATTATTATAAGCAAAAGGCAAAACAGGTTTTCCCAAGGACTGTGTAACAAACAAGTCCATGTCCTTTGATGTTATTCCTTTGTGCTGGTATGCAGGAGCGGTGTAGACTATCTAATGCAATGGGTATCACTGAACAGGATCAAACAGATGATTCAAGTCCGTGAAAGCTAATAAAACTGCTGAAGTTTGAATTGAAAACGAGGTCTTTTCTAAACAACCACTGCAAGTAAAAATGGAGAAGAACGATACCATCTCGCTATTAAATGATGCTTATTTCATTCTGACTGCAGCACATTTCATTATCAGCCAACCACCACCTGAACATCCACATGCACATACTCAGGTGACATCACCACTTTAATCTTGTACTGACGTCAAGTGATAATCTCTCACCTAACGGGTGCTGGAAGACAAAGCCCGTCGAAGTTACTGTCAATTTTAAGGATCATCTTCACCTGATTTATTACAGCAGAGAGGTGATCAGATAAAATCAAAATTGATTTTATTCTAATGCATAAATTAAAGGAGTGATGAGCTGGGCTCAAAGTTCTCAAACTGGCGGATATGAATTCTCTCCTTATCGAAGACGCTGGAGACAGCGAGTCTGTCGGTAATGCAAATGTTCTTTTACAGTCCACCGCAGCTGCGAATAAAAATTATTCAATTCATGAAGTTTAGAAAGGTATGAAACTATATTGTGATGAGTTATCATAAATGAAGACCCCAGCAGGATAAGTGTGCGAGACAAGCAACAGCACAGAAAATATTTAGGAGAAACAAGTGATTGTATAGTGTCACTTTCGATGGTAATTTCCTGCTTCTCAAATGGCAAATTAACTTCCCGTGTAAACTGTGTAAGGAGGTAAATACATGTTTGCTTATGAAATACTTGACAGATAAGCAGCTGCTCTCGGGATTCAGCCTGATTTGCGCTGGCTTTCACTTTCTCAGTGCTAAGTAGACTTTGCTTTGAAAGCACACACTGAAAAAGTCATGACACATGCACAATCGGTATGAAACAAACACCACTGAGAACGCATAACTTACGGTGAGGCCATACTTGCTAGGATCCTGCGGGGCGCTGACCGTGAATAAACTCTCCCGACTATCCTAATGTCTGTTCTAATAATAAAAATATGTGGGAGAAGGATTGCTAATTATCCTCTTCACATGTAAATAGCTGCTCGGTCTGCTGTAATCCTGTTGGTGTCTCCATATCTCATAATGGTCCAGCAATGACTCATGCTGCAATAGATCTAAGGCCTAGAGAAACATGCATCCATCTATCAAGGTATTAATAAGGCAAAGCTTACTCACTCATGAGTAATGTCACCAGGCGCCTTGATGCATTTTAGCATTATAAAGTCAGACATTCTTGCTTATTTTATGGCTTATTAACAGAGGAATCCACCACATATTTCAAAGTGGATACGGCTAATTTATATATCTATCAGAGGTGCAACTTGAATGTATAGATTTGGTTCCATCTACTGTTGTTTTAATTGATTTGTGTCCTCTGTTATTGCACTTTCCTGCTTCTCAATGAGCATCTGTGTCACCGAACAAAAAGTAGCTTGAGGCAAAGTCATACCACAGCCCTTTAAACCTTAAAAAAAACCCTAAAAATAATTTTTCGTCTTCCCAGGAAATGTGACTGAGCACCACGGCAGAGAAAAACTTCCAAGACCTTCAATATAAGAAAAGGACATCTTCAATCAAACATACAGGTCACTTGGGGAAAGTGCCTTTAACTGTCCCAGCCCACTCAACCAAAGGCTCAAAATAAATGAGAAATGTAGTCAGTCAAGTGATAAAGACAGAGAATAATTCGGACACACTGGCTTTTTCCTTTTTCCAGATACTCCAGGTAGACTTCTAGATCCACAGATAATAAGCAAAACATAATAGCATCTGTGCCCAGCGCCTGGAGAAGAGGCCGCTGCAGAGAGTAAACAAATAGCTAATCTGACTTTAGCCAACAACGGAGCACTGCCGTGACACAATAAACGAACGAGATCCATCTAAATCCCAACATAAGCTCTGCCCACGTACTGCGCAGAGACGGGCATAACACAACCAACACCCTCTATTTCTGCATCCCCCCGGTGCTCATGGGTAATACCATTTGTTGCAGTGACTGTGTTGTAGTCTCGCTTCAATTTGATGCGCTGTACCTACTTTGTTCCTCTGTCAGCTGAAGTGCATAAACAAGAGTTTCACATCAGAGGTCAGAAAGAAAACTCTCCTGGTGTGCACGTGGTGGCAGGGCGTCACCACAGGGGGTCACTGTTGCTGTATAAAAATGCTAAACACATTTAGACAGACAATCATAAAAATATTTGCAGCTATAGGCCTCTTTTACTGCTTGCACTAAAAGGAAATTTAGAAAATATCAAAGATTAACAGATAATACAGGATTTGTTTTACATGTATATTTCCAGGGTAACCATCTAAAGATACTGTTCACATTTTCTAAAATCCTGTTAAGATGTAAAAGATATTTTCATTTTTATGTGCAGATATTTCAATTTTCAGTATACAAAAACATGGTTCTTAAAATGTTAAAGCCAGAGCCACACAAGACTAAAATCTGCCAGCTTGTGCTCACTGTGGACAATCCACCACCAGCGTGCACTGAGAGGTTGGAAGACGGATATTACATAAGAAGCTCATCAGTGGGGTAGTGGCCCACGCACTCCGCATCCTCAGTGGAATCTCTCACTGTTGGTCGGCCTCTCACTCAAAGTAAGAACAAAATGGCTGAGATGACTGGCTGAGGGGGGAAAAATGCAGCAAAGAAATGCTGCAAATGTATGTGAATAATTAGCCATTAAAGAAACGCCACTCTGGGCAGCTATATGATTCTGGAGGAATGGCAGCCGACATCCCCAATGCGCTCAACATACTTACACACAAGATTAAATGCTACAGGGAGCGAATGCTAATTAGGCTCTTACTGCAAAACAAACATTATTTATGCGTTGCATTAATAACTGTACCTACAGAAATTGCAGTTGTTTCCATGTTTACCCACTACCTTTTATAGTTTACTGTAGTTAAGGGTGTCATTTCGCCACACAAACTGTAAGCAGACAGCAGAGTGTGGTCAGCGGGGTCTTCACTGTGGTTAGAGGGAGCACTAATGTGAAAACCACACCTTGATCCATCTTTGACCTTTAAAATGAGGCTGCGTTTTTTTCTATACACTAGTTTTCATAGGATTTAGAGCTCTTAACACCTACTGGAGAGTGTCAGAGAGAGAAAGGTTGAACTGGACTGTTATAAACCATGTAAGTAGGGCTGCAACTAATGATCATTTTCAATATTAAGCAATCTGCTTTCTCAAATGATTGCTTAATCATTAGCTCTATAAAATGTCTGAAAATAATGAAAACCTTCCTAGAAGCCCAAAATCCAAAAGAGATTCAGTTTCAAGCTATAGCAACTATTATGACTATCGATTTATTGTTTAAGTAATTTTTGAAGCAAAGATCCCAAACATTCACTGTTTACAGCTTCTCAAATGTGCTGTTTTGATGCTTTTCTTTGTCATATCTGAATATGTTGGGGTTTTGGACTGTTGGTTGACTAAAACAACGCTATTTTAATACTTCACCCTGGGCTACTGGATCTTATAGAGGGAATTTTATAGACAAAACAATTAAATGAGAAAATAATGGGCAGATTAATTGATTGTGAAAATAATCGTTACAGTAAATATCTTGGGAGTCTGGATTGTTGGTCAGACAAAAAAGCAAAAGAGGTCACTTTGGGCTCTAGAAGATGTTTGACGTTTTATTGGCCAAATGATTAATCAGGATATAATAGGCAGATTAATCGATAATAAAAATGCTTGTTAGTTTGCTGACAGAGGCCGTATCAAATCCTTACATTCATTTTCTGTGGCTCAACTAATCTATTTATCAGCTAATTGTTTCAGCACTAACTGTAAGGCAGTTACAACTCTCAGCTCGTGACAAACAAGCCTGATGTGAAAAGCCTGATGTGGCACATGACCTTCCACACGTCACATCCACTAAAGACAGTAATCAACAGCAGCTGTAGACAGGACAAATCCTCTTCCACCTGGTGTTCCCCGATTGTGCTGCTTTCACAAACCGCTGTCGGCCTCCAGCTGCGACACGCCACAAAGGCAGCGGGGTGTGTGTGTGTGTGCGCGTGTGTGCGCGTGTACTCCAACATGTCACATTGTTGTGACCCTCCTCATCTCCCAGCAGATGGACGAGGGTCAACACCGCTGTCAGATCATCAGCATTAAGCCCCCGTGCGGCATGTGCTGTGTGCCAATGGCCTGCCTCCGCTCTCACCGGCCCACAAACCCCTGTTGACTCCACGCCCACTTGCCCATCCATTTCACAGGCAACCAGTTGCCTAGGCAACCTCAAAGCCCTCGCGCCTGTTTAAGTGTCAAGACAAATTCTATTTTACATTTCACTTGCACAACAGTTCATTTTTCATTCATCCATTCATTCATGAATGTTTTTCCACATCTGCCCGTCTCTTCCTGTGAGCAAACCTGATGCTCAAAATTTAACTCTACAGTTTCCAAAATACAATTGTAATCTGACATTGAAAATGAGGGAAACAGAGACTCAGACACTGTTTTCCATCAGTCTTACAGACGATAACTAAAAAAACTACCACAGTATTCTATCTTCACAAAGTAGGCCATGAGCGGTGAAAAAACGGATAGAGATCATCTTCAAATAGCTCCGATAGATGGGTATAATTTGAATTCCATTTACTGTGTGCTATTTCCACCAAAGAGATTTATAGGAGTAGAAATGAAGCTAAAAAAGCCAGCCATGATCAAAATCAATTATCAAAAAAAAACAACTAAGTGAGCATGAGATCAGCGAATCACATAATTTCAGTTACATAACAGAAGCAGGAGTTTAGGAGGTTGCCCTGTTGTGCAACTTACCTGTTAAGTAACGGTATTAAATACACTGAAATCAAGGAGATTTGAACACATATTGATAAGTGAGGCTATGTAGCTAGCATTACTCAAAGTGACAAAGTTGCTAATATTTGATAATAAATTACCTTCAGACACATCAATTCTGAAAATTAAATTAAGATAATGCAGCAGCAGCAAATTGTAGGAGTATTTTATGGAACCATTCACAATACAGTGGACAGCGATTTTTTTTTGCACAGTCACCCATCACCAGCAGCACACCATGGCAGCCTCGACTCCACGCCCAGTTTGACTGCTGCGCAGCCATCCGCCTAACCAACACCATTTCCCCCTCCTATCAAAAAATAACACGGGTTAGGAAATTGGAAAAATTTATATCTGCTGTTTGTTTTTTGTGTCAGAGAGAGAAGAAAAAAAAAAGAAAGAGAGAATCACAAGTAACATTCAGTTCAGCGCAGCTGCTGTTGCATTCATCAATGCCAACGCTCTGTCAAGGGGGGCGTGACACACACAGGCAAACTCACTATGAAGCACATGCACACACTGCCACAAACCCACACATACACACACACGGCTGGAGGCTGATGCTGTGCTCATCAGTGTCACTGTTGCCGAGCCCTTCGCTGCACAAATCACAGCAGGAGTGCAGACGACGGAAGGAAAAGGATGCTTACATAAAGGCAAACAAAGGCGTGAACACAGACGAACTATACAGCATGTTAGAGAAAAAAAAATCCTACAAACAATTTCCACAAACAATTTTGTTGTCAAACTGGAGATTAGTACACCTAATCAGCGTCAACGGAATACTTTCACTTCCGATTTTAAAAGTCTTGCAATCTAAAGTCTACATCAACAGCACAAAATGGTGGTGCAGCAAAACTATAAGCTCACCAACTGCACCATCCACAGCCTCAGACACAAACAAACACCTTCATCAACACAGGCTCAGTGTTTCCATGGGTGTATTTCTTTATTCCTAATTTCTTGTCTACATTCAACAGAGCACTGCTGTCATGCTCTGTACTGCCGCCCACGTTCACCCTTGCAGAGTGCGAGAGATAGGAAAGAGAGAGAGAGGGAGAGAGTGGGAGGGAGGTAGAAAAGAAAACCTTGCTTTCACAGTGAGAGACCAACGATACATTATGGGAGGACAAACCATATTGCTCCATGCTGTTTTTCTTACAAACCACTACATGACCAAACAATAAACACACATATTGTACAAATCCAAGGCGGCATGCCAAGCCTCCATTGCTGTGCACGGCTGAATAGAGCCGAAAGGATATATGTGCTATCTAAACCTGTGCACCAAAAGGTTGTGTTTATGTTCTTTATATAATGGAAACATGTTTGCCCTTCCTAAACATCAGAAATTTCCTGGTAAATTAATTTAAATGATAAAACCTCTTTTTATTTGAGAAGCCAATTTTGAGGATTCAGGTACTGTTTATCCCTCAGGTCACAGCAACATTGATTTTTATGGGGGAAAAGAACAACTCCTACTTCAATGTTTTTCTAACACATATGAGGAAAAAGAAAAATACTGGATGCTCTTGTTTTTCTGTCTAGACAAGATTCAAATCCTGAACACTTAAAAACATAACATAAAAACTGTGTTTCTGAAACAAAGCTTTCACAATTAAGGACCAGGAAAAAAAGAAGCGCTGTCATGTTATGCAAGACCAACAATTTTCCATCCTAAAGCCTATAAGATGTTAAAATGGTACGATGGTAGAGGTGGAGACACGCACTACACAGGACTCCAGCTGGAGGATACTGAGGTCATGTCCTCTGTAGCTTTTGTGAATTTGGGGTGTTAGCAACTTGAGAAGTCTCTGCAATTACAAACATACACGTGGCGAGTATTGTATTATGTACTTAACAGTTTTGGTCGACAAAATAATACATAAATAAGGACTTCAGCATTCCTCCCCCAGAATTGTATTCCTGGCGGTGTGGGAAGGGCTTTAAACCACCATTTAGACGGCTTTATATGTTGGGAAATGAAGTTTACAGGAAGAGAATTTAACTGAAAAAATCAAATATTAAAAATCCAAATAATTACGAAAAGAATGAGGGACCGTTTTGGTGTCTGGTGAAAGGGTAGTGGGGGGCTGCGTTGGCGGGACTCCTGACCTTTCTAAAATCTGTAGAGGATATTAACAACAAAATTATACCAGTCTGAATGAAACGGGAATGATGTTGGACTTGGACTGATCTGTGCTAATATCTGAAGATCCCTCATGACAGTGACCCATATTACTGCAGGGGGAGGGAATCCATCAGAGGCAGTTCATCAGTGAGGATGAGCTCCTCTCCTGGGACGAGACTCATGGCTCATATTCAAGGCCACTCGTTTGTGGGCACACACAAACATTGTCACTCCCTCATCATCCCCCAAAAGGCCTATTATAACTTCCTGTCCTCGTCTCCTCTCCCTGCAGACCGCTGAGCTGACAGGATATGAAAGGTGAAAGCGAAGCAATGGCCACCAGTTCATTACAACTAGTTTGACTGGTAGTTATGAGGAAAAAAGAGGAGATAATCAGATATTTTGGCACCAGCAGAGCGTTCACTGAGTGAACTAAAATGATTTCTACATGCAGCCTTTTTTCCATCTGGCTTACCAACTAAACTGTCACAGACAAAATGTTCCCTACTGTAGCTTGCTATGACCATTAGACCTGGGTAATCATGGAGAGGGGATTACTTCACTCTCCATCTCCACTCACTTCACCAATTAGCAAACCTGTATTGAGTCAAATGACAAGAGGGTCAAAGTTGACAGCATCGCATGCACTCTCCATTATCCGCAGCAAGAATAGCATTATTAATAAAGAGTGTAGCACATGGCAGCCCGTGTAAGCACACAGTATGAACACATGCTCGGTGCATCTTTGGGCTCCTTATTTTTGCAGGTATTAGGTAGCTAGCACTCTCATTACTTGGAGAAAAATAGCTCTCTGCAGTTCAGTGCTCTCCAGGGGAATAAAGCTTAGCGAAAGACTACGCACCTCTGCCTCAAATTTGACCTTAACTGCTTTATTTAGGTGGTTACCGCAGAAGAAGGGAGGGGGCCAGAAAAGCTTTTTCATACTATTAAATTAAAGCTGTGCAGCAAAAAGTATAAAAGATCACAGAATAACTACATCAATCTAGGGTGTTGCTTGGTTTCAATATGCTTCTCTGCGGCCTGTGACTAATCCATGATCAGGGGATTTGTTCTTATGGGCATGTTTTTGGATGCCAGATGAGCTAGATGTTGTCTTGTTGAGAGGCAGGGCGGTCTACGTCAGCGCTGCAGGCTACTGGCCAACACCACAGAGCGAGGACGCAGGACAGACAAGCGTGAACTGCAAAAAGGCCTTTTCCCTCCAGGATTTTCCTCTCGAGCCTGGCAGCGCTCTGAGCCCGTGAGTCTAATTCTGCCACCAGGCCAGTCCCTGGCATCCTCTCCAGATGGTAGTGAACAGGGGGGTGAACAGGGAGATTAGGAAGAGAGTGATGACTGGTTCCTGACTACACATCCGGTGGCTGAGTCCCATTATCCTCCTCCTCCTCCCGTCATATGCCAGGCATGGCCACAGGGACCGGATGCTCCCCTGTCTTTGTGCTTCAGCAAGGTGTTAAGCTGTTTATTAGTAACATGACATGATGCTGTGGTAGAGCTGTAAAGTCACTGCACCACAAACATTGAGAGAGGCCACATAAGGCCATTAAATGGCAAAACAAAGTAGAGAAAGTGTTGTTCTGCAAAATAATGATTTGTATACTTCTGCAGAGGCATTGTTGTGTTTTATTCGATAACTGACAAATACTCAAGTGTAAAACCAGACAGAAAACTTGTACGACTGTAATTAAAACAAAATTCTATTAGAGCAACAGATTAACTGCTCTGGCTAATAGCATGCAAATCATTTCTTAACAAAAGCATCTCCCTTTTAGAAACAAAAAGGCTGAAAACAGATTTGACTTAAGCTTCACTGTAGATAATTATTGTGAAGCAGAAGTGAAAACTCAAATTGGAAATAATTTAGGGCCTGAGTATGCGTGAATCTGTGTGTGTGTGTGTGAGAACAAGAAACAGAGTGTGTAGCAGAATGAATGAGAGACGGCAAAAAGATAGAGAGAGCGAGCACGTCACAGCAAATTTCACACCCCAAGACTGGCAAAGCGAATCATCTGGCCCAAAACGACTAAATTCAACTAGCGTGGAAAGAGTTGCACCAGCTTCTATTTTCTCAAACTTTTGGAAGACTTTCAAGAGATGCTTCCGCCAAAATCCTGCTATGTGATGCCGAAAGAATGCTGGAAAACGGTAGGAAACAGAGGATCGGAGATTTCCCCCTTTGTTCGGAAAAGTTGACGAGACAAGGAAAAGTGGCAAGTCTTGCAAAAAAAAAGATTGTGTCTACAAATTATGGGCTTCAAGTGCACTGCAGTGAAGAAATGTGAAGAGAAGTGGCGACGTGACAAAGGAAAAGACGTAATTTTTTTTTTTTTGTCATTTTCAGCCAAATTGCTATCATTACCAACATGCATGCTCTAGGAGCACTGAAGACAGAACAGTTATGAATCACCAAAGCTAGTAGTGCTGTAAAAAGACCCTCATAGTTATTTCTATCTTCTCCAGATTACATAAAAGGAAAGAGGAAGACAGAGGGAAATGGAGGACACAGAGGAAGATGAGGTGCACTCAGAACAAAAAAGTTGCAGCGTTGTTGCGACTGTGCAGGTTGATTTATGATTCTCCTGTTTAAGTATGAGGCTGCAGATCTTATGTAACTCCATTCAACTGGAGAAGGCATGAGCTGCTCCACAGGGCGGCAATGAAAGCTTCCTGCACCGCCTGTGCCCATGTTCCTTTGTCACATCCTTTGATTTTACAGTCATTACAGAAGCAGGACTGGAAAAACAAAGAAAGTCTGCAGCCGCATGGATCGCAAAAAGCCTCCTATCACCAGATGCTGTTTGTCGACCCTCAGGTCTTCAGGCCAATTACAACACACACAGCATCTGATGTTACAAAAAGACATCCAAAAATCACATAAAAGCACGCTTACAGTAATTTTCTCCTTTGATCTGACAGAGAATAGTACTGCAGCGTAGAGATGTGTATTTAAGTAAATTAGGTAATTTTCACAAATACTGCTTGAAGAGCTAAAACAGAATTATAAATGGCATGTGATTATAGGCAGTGTGGTGTGGAGGTGTGACCATAAACAAGTTTCTCCCAAAGCTGTAATGAAAAGAGCAACAGTTTGCTTGGTTATGTCACATGGGAAGACTGAATAACTGGATGAGGAATCAGTTTTATGGACACTGATGGTGAACAATGGTCTTGTTACTGGTAAATCATTATTTCTGAGGTGACCAAAATTACATTTGGTCGTGGGTTTTAACATATTGACAGTTTAAAACGTGCATTTCTGGAGGTATGACCAGTTTAGCCCAGTCATTACTATTGAATAAATTATGCTATGTTCATTCAGCAGCAGTCAGTTGATTCCTTACAAACAAATCGATCGCTGGTGCTTAAATTTGACAATCAGAAATTGTCTGAGGTAGTATAGTAGCCTCTGTAGCCTCATATGCCCAATGTGGGACTCCACACAAGTCAGTCAAGCAGCAACATTATGCATCTGCTAGTATGAGGGCATGTATATGCCTGCTACGAGCTAAAAAAGCTACAGCTCAGCGGCAGGGATCTAAGGATGTTAATGTAGGTCAGTCAGTTGGTCCAGACTGAAATATTGGATGAATTTCATTGACATTTTGTACATACATTCATGTTCCACTGAGGATCAATTTGAATAACTTTGTTGATCGCCTGACGCCATCATCGGGTCAAAATCTGACTTTGTCCTACCCAATACCTTCATTTATAACTACTTGCAAAGCTAAGGACATTCCCACCATCCACAGCTGTTTTTGTGTTTAGTGATAACTAGTAAATGTTAGCATGCTAACAAGCTAAACTAAAAGGGTGAACATGATGAACATTATACCTGCTTGACATTAGCATGTTAGCATTGTCATTGTGAGTTTGTTAGCATGCTGACGTTAGCATTTACTTCAAAGCATGGCTGTGCCTAGCCTCTAGTGTGGCTACCGACTCTAGTCTCGTTTCCAACATAGTTTTGTTTGTGTACGTTCGCAAATATAGGTCACACAACATATTTTGGCTCTTTATTTTGAACTTCTGTAACTCACTGCACACACAAAAAACTAAAGTATAATCGGGTTGTAAAATTTCCACTTTGTGTTTATTGTTTTCATAAAGAAACGAATGATCTGATTAAAACACACTTGATTCAATAAAAGCAGGACAAATATTTGATAAGTACAGGTTTGTTTCATGAACATATTAGTCATTCTTTATAAATATCTTTCTATGATATAGTGTTTATCACGTAACATGGGCACTGGCCAATTTATCAGTCGTGCATCAGGTTATTTGATCTTTATTACACACACCCTTTTAGATGTTGTTTGTGTGTGCCAAGTCCACGCTGTCCATGTCAATATGATGACAGCAAGTAATTAAGAGATGTTAATAAAGTCCAAATCATTCTGTAGGCGCCAAGTGGAGCTTCAAACAGCTCCAAACCACAGACTCTCACCCCCGACTGCAGCACGACCATAGGGATCTCCATCACTCCGTAAAATCAAAGCGTGGTGTTGTATTTCGACTGACACACCACATGAGTCAGTGCACATTTTAAATGATGAATACTGAGACCAGTGCAAATAATGAATGATAAATACTGAAGTGTCGACCCCGTAACACTCATTAGAACTGCGCTAAACAACCTTGTTAGCAGAAATCAATGCAAGAAAATTGAAAATAAGTTAATTCCCAAGTTTATTGTGAGCTTATTTTTATTACTTAAGGAATATGAATGGACTTTGTGCTGGTGAGATTACAGTTATCAGGTAGGACAGAGGACTGAATTACTCACAAGTTGGGTCAAATTTCTGCAGTACGTTCCTGATAACGGTGGGTACCCTTTCAAGTGTGACTAATACACCATTTTCACTAGCACAGTACAGCACGCCAAGCAGCCTGTGATGATAAGCATCTGACTGCATACCCAGGATACCCGAGCATG